>NC_053041.3:501662760-502287760 GCF_002575655.3 Aegilops tauschii subsp. strangulata | reverse complement strand
TTTCAGAACATGAAGAAGAAAGATTATTGAAAGTTCTAAGGAAGCACCGAGTTGCTATTGGATATACTCTTGATGATTTAAAGGGCATTAGTCTCACTCTATGTCAGCATAAAATTAATATGGAACCTGATGCTAAACCATTTGTTGATCACCAACGTCGGTTAAATCCGAAGATGAAAGAGGTGGTAAGAATGGAAATATTAAAACTTCTGGAAGCAGGTATAATCTATCCTGTAGCTGATAGTAGATGGGTAAGTCATGTTCATTGTGTCCCTAAGAAAGGAGGTATAACTTTTGTTCCTAATGATAAGAATGAACTTATCCCACAAAGAATTGTTACAGGCTATAGAATGGTAATTGATTTTAGAAAATTAAACAAAGCAACTAGAAAAGATCATTACCCTTTGCCTTTTATTGATCAAAGGCTTGAAAGATTATCTAAGCACACACACTTTTGCTTCCTTGATGGATATTCTGGCTTTTCACAAATACCTGTTTCTCAACCTGATCAAGAAAAGACCACTTTTACTTGTCCTTTTGGAACCTATGCTTATAGACGTATGCCTTTTGATGATTGTGTAAGCAATCTTGATCAAGTTTTGCAGAGATGTGAACAAACAAATCTTGTCTTGAATTGGGAGAAGTGCCACTTTATGGTTAATGAAGGCATTGTCTTGGGTCATAAAATTTCTGAAAGAGGTATTGAAGTGGACCAAGCTAAGGTTGATGCAATTGAGAAAATCCCATGTCCTAAGGACATAAAAGGTATTCGTAGTTTCCTAGGTCATGCTGGTTTCTATAGGAGGTTTATTAAGGACTTTTCTAAAATTTCTAGGCCTCTTACTAATCTTTTGCAAAAGGACATTCCTTTTGTTTTTGATGATGATTGTCTTGAAGCCTTTGAAACACTCAAGATAGCTTTAATCTCTGCACCTATTTGTTCAACCACCTGATTGGAACTTGCCTTTTGAAATTATGTGTGATGCTAGTGATTATGTTGTTGGTGCTGTTCTAGGACAAATAGTTGATAAGAAATTGAATGTTATTCATTATGCTAGTAAAACTCTAGACAGTGCTCAAAGAAATTATGCTACAAGTGAAAAAGAATTCTTAGCAGTGGTGTTTGCTTGTGATAAGTTTAGACCTTATATTGTTGATTCTAAAGTAACCGTTCACACAAACCATGCTGCTATTAAATATCTTATGGAGAAGAAAGATGCTAAACCTAGACTTATTCGTTGGGTTCTCTTGTTACAAGAATTTGATTTACATATCATTGATAGAAAAGGAGTTGAGAACCCCGTAGCTAATAACTTGTCTAGGCTTGAAAATGTGCTTGATGACCCACTACCTATTGATGATAGTTTTCCTGATGAGCAGTTAGCAGTAATAAATGTTGCTAATAGTACTCCTTGGTATGCTGACTATGCTAATTACATTGTTGCTAAATATGTACCACCTAGATTTACTTACAAACAAAAGAAAAAAAAATCTTCTATGATTTAAGACATTACTTTTGGGATGACCCACATCTTTATAAAGGAGTAGATGGTATTATTAGACGTTGTGTACCTGAGCATGAACAGGGACAAATCCTTCAGAAATGTCACTCCGAGGTTTACGGAGGGCATCATGCTGGAGATAGAACTGCTCATAAGGTATTGCAATCTGGATTTTATTGGCGTACTCTCTTCAAGGATGCTCGTAAGTATGTCTCATCTTGTGATGAATGCCAAAGAATAGGTAATATTGGTAAGCGTCAAGAAATGCCTATGAACCATTCTCTTGCTGTTGAACCATTTGATGTTTGGGGATTTGATTACATGGGACCTTTTCCTTCCTCTAATGGGTATACACACATTTTGGTTGCTGTTGATTATGTTACTAAATGGGTAGAAGCTATTCCAACTAGTAGTGCTGATCACAACACCTCTATTAAAATGCTCAAGGAAGTTATTTTCCCAAGGTTTGGAGTCCCTAGATATTTAATGACTGATGGTGGTTCACACTTTATTCATGGTGCTTTTCGTAAGATGCTTGCTAAGTATGATGTTAACCATAGAATTGCATCACCTTATCATCCTCAGTCTAGTGGTCAAGTTGAGCTTAGCAATAGAGAAATAAAATTAATTTTGCAAATGACTATTAATAGGTCCAGGAAGAATT
This sequence comes from Aegilops tauschii subsp. strangulata, assembly GCF_002575655.3. NCBI lineage: Eukaryota > Viridiplantae > Streptophyta > Magnoliopsida > Poales > Poaceae > Aegilops > Aegilops tauschii. Next base: position 502,285,594 of record NC_053041.3, on the reverse strand, counting down.
GGTCTAAGAAATTAGATGATGCACTTTGGGCTTATAGAACAGCATATAAAAATCCTATGGGTATGTCTCCTTATAAAATGGTTTATGGAAAAGCTTGTCATTTGCCTCTTGAGTTAGAACATAAAGCATATTGGGCAGTTAAAGAACTCAACTATGATTTCAAACTTGCTGGTGAAAAGAGGCTATTTGATATAAGCTCATTAGATGAATGGAGAACCCAAGCTTATGAAAATGCAAAGTTATTCAAAGAAAAAGTTAAAAGGTGGCATGACAAAAGAATTCAAAAACGCGAGTTTAAAGTCGGAGAGTATGTTCTTTTGTACAACTCTCATTTCAGATTCTTTGCAGGCAAACTCCTCTCAAAATGGGAAGGCCCCTATGTCATCGAGGAGGTTTACCGGTCTGGAGCCATCAAAATAAATAATTTCGAAGGCACTAACTCGATGGTTGTCAACGGGCAACGAATAAAATAGTATATCTCAGGTACGCCTATTAATGTTGAAAGCAATACTGTCCAGACTTTGACACCGGAAGAACACATAAAAGAGTCCTTCCGGAACACCCCAGAATCGTCAAAAGAAGGAGGTACATAGTACGGTAAGTAAACAGACTTCGAAAAATCTGCAAAAATATTTTTTATCAATTTTGGAATAATTTAGAATTTTGGGAATAAAGAAACTCCCAGGAAGCTTCCTCTGGTGGGCACAAGACACCAGGGCGCGCGCCCAGGTGGGTTTTGCCCATCTAGGGCACCTTCCGGACTCCGTTTTCTTCTGTTTACTTGTCCTCCAAGATAAAAAAATCTATATATACTTCCCGAACCTGTTAACCACCATATCGTAGAGAAAATCCTCTGTTCTCTTTTCTTGATGTTTTTGTCACATCCCATCTACCATGGCATCTTTAGGTTCCTCCAAGGACAAGATCTCTTCTTCATCACCACCAAAGGAGAACTGAGTATCGGGTATGGGCACTCCCCTTGGCTTCCGCCAAGCTTGGGCGAGGTGCCCTGGTATCGTATAATCCCACTATATTTTGCTTTTACTTATCTTAGTTCGATCTTTTTGCTTTAGTTGAAATAAAGTTTAGTTTGATCTTTTCTTCTTTGAGAGTTTGCTTAGTGATCTATCATTGTTATCGTGTGCAAGTTATATAATAAAGTTAGTTCGAGTTTTTACTTTGTTTACTTTCATGTTGCAAATAAAGAAAAGAAAAAGAGAAAGAAAGCAAACAAAAGAAAGGAAATAAATCAATAAGATCATATACTAATGCTATGGTAGGTGATAGCACCACATAAGGAAAAGTATAAGTAAGAAAATTTTATTAGAGATTGACAAAGTTAGCATTGGTTATGCAACTCATGAAAGAATTAATAAGGGAAGGGAAGATTCAAATATAAATATACTATCCTAGAAATCTTTTGTGATTGTGAGCCCTCATCAAAATATTATATGCCAAAATTGTTGACGTTGGACAAGGAAGACAACGTAATCGTTTATGTATGTTTATATCCACATAGAAGTCATATTGTCATAGATCCTTTAACATGTGATGCTTGCCCCCTATATTTGCTAGCCAAAAATTCCGCACTAAGTAGAGAAACTACTTGTGCATCAAAAAACCCTTAAACCCAAATCTTTTTCAAGTGTCCAACATACCTACCTAATGATTGAACAAGATCCCTCAAGTAAGTTGTCATCGGTGCAAAAAGGCAATAAAAATTGCTTCTAAATATGTGAGATCATTTAGTGTAAGAGAAAATTGAGCGTTGTACGAACTTGGATGACAAATAATAAAAGCGACAGACTGCATAATAAAGGTTGTCATCTTAAGGGGCAATACAACGCGACGTTCTTTTGCACTAAGGGATTGAGCATGCAAACAAATAAGCGCATGGCAACCTCTGCTTCCCTCTGCGAAGGGCCTATCTTTTACGTTTATGTATTTACTTTTATGCAAAGAGTCAAAGTTTTCCTTCTATTCCTTTTTATTTTCTCTTTTGGCAAGCATCATGTGGTGAGGAAAGATCTAGGCACATATGTCCAGTTGAATATAGATAGCATGAATTATTATTGTTGACTCACCCTTGAGGTGAGTATGTCGGGAGGCGAAACTATAAGCCCCTATCTTTCTATGTGTCCGGTTGAAACATTTTGCTCATGGGTATGAGGTGAGTGTTAGCAATCATAGAAGACTATATGATGGTTGAGTATGTGGACTTGCTGAAAAGGCTCCGACACGTGACCCTTCCTGAAAAGATGATGAATTGTAGTTGCAAAGTTGACTGAGAACATAGTTTGTTGGTTTCTAATAGAGTTTTTGCTTTATACTTCAATTGTGTGATGAACTATTACTTATTCATGGGAAGTGTATGATAAAAGTTCTATGATAAAAGTCCTATGTTTAATTTTGTTGCTGTTATAATAATCAACATGATGCTTCTATGTCCGTATTTTGTTTTTATTGAGACCTCTCTCTCAAAGCATGTGGACATGTTTTTCGATTTCGGTTTTCGCTTGAGGACAAGCGAGGTCTAAGCTTGGGGGAGTTGATACGTCCATTTTGCATCATGTTTTCTTACTACTATTTACAATGTTTTTATCCATAATAATGCTTTTTGGAGTAATTCTAATGCCTTTTCTCTCATAATTTTCAAGGTACACACCAAAAGGGAGAATTCTGGCAGCTGGAAATCTGGACCAGAAAAAGCTACGTCAGGCCACCTATTCTGCACAACTCCAAATGAGTTGAAACTTCACGGAGATTGTTTATGGATTATTTAAGAAATATTGGAGCCAATAAACACCAGAGGAGGGCCACCAGGTGGGCACAACCCACCTGGGCGCGCCAGGCCTCCCTGGCGCGCCCTGGTGGGTTGTAACCTCCTCGGCCCACCTCCGGTGCCCATCTTCTGGTATATAAGTCATTTTAACCTAGAAAAAATAAGGAGAAGACTTTTGGGACGGAGTGCCGCCGTCTCAAGGCGGAACTTGGGCAGGAGCACTTTTGCCCTCCGGCGGATCAATTCTGCCGGGGGAACTTCACTCCCGGAGGGGAAATCATCGTCATCATCATCACCAACAACTCTCCCATCTTGGGGAGGGCAATCTCCATCAACATCTTCACCAACACCATCTCATCTCAAACCCTAGTTCATCTCTTGTATTCAATCTTGTTACCGGAACTATAGATTGTTGCTAGGGGGTGACTAGTAGTGTTGAGTACATCTTGTAGTTGATTACTATATGGTTTATTTGGTGGAAGATTATATGTTCAGATCCATTATGCATATTAATACCCCTCTGATCATGAGCATGTTGATTGTTTGTGAGTAGTTACTTTCGTTCTTGAGGTCACGGGATAAATCATGTTGCAAGTAATCATGTGAATTTGATATGTGTTCGATATTTTGATGGTATGTATGTTGTGATTCCCTTAGTGGTGTCATGTGAACGTCGACTACATGACACTTCACCATATTTGGGCCTAAGGGAATGCATTGTGGAGTAGTAAATAGATGGTGGGTTGCGAGAGTGACAGAAACTTAAACCCCAGTTTAATGCTATGGTTAGAATTTATTCTTAATACTTTTCTCGCAGTTGCGGATGCTTGCGGGAGGGTTAATCACAAGTAGGAGGTTTGTTCAAGTAAGAACAACACCTAAGCACCGGTCCACCCACATATCAAATTATCAAAGTAGCGAACACAAGTGAAACCAACATGATGAAAGTGACTAGATGAAATTCCCGTGCACCCTCAAGAACGCTTTGCTTAGTATAAGAGACCGTTTTGGCATGTCCTTTGCCTCAAAAGGATTGGGCTAGCTTGCTGCATACTTATTGGTTACTATCGTTACTTGCTCGTTACAAATTATCTTTCTATCAAACTACTCGCTACTTACAATTTCAGCACTTGCAGACATTAACTTATTGAAAACCACTTGTCATTTCCTTCTGCTCCTCGTTGGGTTTGACACTCTTACTTATCGAAAAGAGCTACAATTGATCCCCTATACTTGTGGGTCATCAGTATGTACATCCCACACGGTGAATCCCAGAAAAACATTTCCGTCGGTATGTATATCACACACAGTCAATCCAAGGAATACATTTCCGTTCTTATGTACATCACACACAGTCAATCCAGGGAAAACGTTTCCGTTTGTATGTACATCCCACACAGTTTTATGTATACGCTCGTGTGTGAAAGGTGTAACTATCACACACGCTCTGCCTTGGTTAACTGTTTGCTTTCATTAACTACATCTCACACGATTTGATGTAGAAAACTATGTGGCATTGGGCTATCCATCACAAGCGCTTTTACTGCTAGAACCATTTGCAAAGTTCCATGACTGTCTGTTCTTTTTTATTTTTGAATGTAATTTATTATTCGAACTGGAAATTTTGAAATATGAAACGTGCAACTAAAATTATCAGCACAATGGTTCAACAACGAATCCATAAATAAAACTTCCAGTACAATATGTTCAGTAATTACAGGATTAGGCAGCAATTAACTATGATGAACCACAGTATTTAAAGGAGGTAAAGGTGAAGAGACAAGTGTAAATCATTTTGATTGCCGACGGTGTTGAAGAAGCGGAATGCCCATAATGTGCCTTCCTGCATGCCATAGGCACGAACCACTTTTGTCCAACCCCTTGTGACGATCGCCCGCCCATCCTTCACCGCCTTCAGGAAGACTTCTAGAGCATTATCACGGTAGCATGAATTATATACTTTAACCTTAGTTTCCTCCACTCCGGTCATGTAGTTTGCAAGGTAATCATCAGTAAATAGCTCCGGAAACCACTGAAAGAGAAAAATATCAGATACTGAGTAACTTGTTGTGGGCAGGGGGAAAAGGCAACAACATTACTTACCATCCTAAAGTTCATTGTTGTATTCGACAAAGTGTAAATAAAGACCTTAATTCCAATTACCCGTTTCTTTCGCCTAACAATCTTTCTTAGTTTCCTCACTTGACGCTGGTTCAGGAATATCTCATTGCCCCATACGCAAAAGGGATTGAAGCGTGGATCAGTACCACTCATATATGTACCTACAAGCAACCAGTAAATGTTAGAAGCTAAATTGAGATTGCACAAATGATGTAAAATACAGCTACCTATGTTCCTAAGTACAAGTAATTTTTTTTGAGATTTCAATATGAACTACATATGGATGTATATAGAATTATAGATATAGTTCAGATTAGAATCTAGATTCACTCATTTTGCTCCTTATGTAGTCTATATTGGAATCTCTAAAAATACTTATATTTAGGAATAGATGGTGTATAAGACATGGGATGCAGCTAACCTCGACGGCAAACAACAGCATCGCCCATTGTAGCCCTGTGTAAGTACATGGAAAGCCAATGTTAACTACAACGGGGTTAACATCCACCAAAAATAGCAACAGGGGTTAACATCCTAATTACAACGGGGTTTAACTACAATGGGGTTAACATCCTAATTCATGTTTTGTAAGTTTGTAGCCATTGAAATACAACTCTTTAAAAATGGATATAACTGTTAATTGCAACAGGTTTAATGGCCATTGAAACCGGTACTGATAAAAATGCAATTGGCAGAGTTAAACATCACAGGGCAGGTGCTGCCAGAGCAGATAATGGCCCAGTTGTCTATAGAAAGGTAGGGAAAATAGCTAAAACGTGTTAGGCATGTTTACTACAACATGCTTAATACATCGACCGTACAAAACATAGCCATTAATTGCAACTGGTATTGGTAAGATTGAACTGGTGAGTACATACTTGGTAAGTCCGGAGAGGTAGTTGCTGGGGCACTTCATCTTGGCCAGAGCCCGCCCAAAGTCAGCGGTGCTGGAGGCGAGCTGTTCCTCCGGGTCGAAGCGTGGATCAGTGCCACTGACATGTGTACCTACAGGCAACCAGTAAATGGTAGAAGTTAAACTGCAATTGCACAAATGATGTGAAATACTGTAAGACATGGGATGCAGCTTAACTCGACGGCAAACAATAGCATCGGCCGTTATGACCCTGCGTAAGTACATGGACAAGCATGTTAAGTACAACAGGGTTAGCATCCACCAAAAATAGCAAATGGGCAGCATCTCTAGTATATCTTCATTGCGGAGAGTAGCATGGTAGCAAATGGACAGATTAAAAAATGGATACAACTGTTAATTGCAACAGGCTTAACAGCATCCTAAGTCATGTTTTGTAAGTTTGTAGCCATTGAAATACAACTATTTAAAAATGGATTCAACTATTAATTGCAACAAACTTAATAGATATTGAAACCGGTACTGATAAAAATGCAATTGTCATAGTTAAACATCACAAGGCAGGTGCTGCCAGAGCAGAGAATGGCCCAAATGTCTATAAAAAGGTAGGGAAAGTAGCAAAAACATGTTAGGCATGTTTACTAGAACATGCTTAATACATCGACCGTACAGAACATAGCCATTAATTGCAACTGGTATTGGTAAGATTGAACTGGTTAGTACATACTTGGTAAGTCCTAAGAGGTAGTTGCTGGGGCACTTCATCTTGGCCAGAGCCCGCCCAAAGTCAACGACGGCGAAGGCGAGCTGTTCCTCCGGGTCGAAGCATGGATCAGTGCCACTGACATGTGTACCTACAGGCAACCAGTAAATGGTAGAAGTTAAACTGTAATTGCACAAATTATGTGAAATACTGTAAGACATGGGATGCAGCTCACCTCGACGTCAAACAAAAGCATCGGCCGTTATGGCCATGCGTAAGTACATGGACGGGCATGTTAAGTACAACAGGGTTAACATCCACTAAAAATAGCAAGTGGGCAGCATCTCTAGTGATATCTTGAGTCATGTATTGTAAGTTTGTTGCTGCTATTGGTGAAATTGAGCTGGACATGGTAATATTTGAACATCACACAATGTGCAGTACTAAAATAAACAAGGCACGAACATGCTTAATACATCAACCATACAAATCATAGCCGTTGCAAGTGGTAGTGGTAAGATTTAGCTGGTTAGATCTTACCTGTTAAGTCCTGGGGAGTAGTCGCTAGGGGACTTCATCCGGGCCAGAGCCTGCACCATGCCGGCGGCAGCGGCGAAGGCGGGGTGTTCCTACGGGTCAACACGCACAGCGGCCATCGCGCCATGGACCGCCATCACCTCCTGGCGGGGGGATTTGGAGGCATGAGGATGTTTCACAGGCGCCATTTAAGCAATCAGGCCAGAGACGTGATAGAGATCGGTGGGTTACCTGACTGGATCTGAGCAGAACGTAGATGTGGTTGAAGTTGTGGTTGTAGCGGCGGCGGTTTGAGATACCAGTAGGGGGAGGCGCGAGGGGGAGGGGATACTGAGGGTGGGGATGTGGTTGGAGGAATAAATTCTGAAATCGCGTGCCTAATGGAAATTTCGCTGTGAAACTTGAAACTTGGGCAGGGGAAACACACAATGCAGACGAAGCGCACAAAATACTCATGTGCGAGAAAAAAAAAGTTGGCAGATCCCGTCTCCAAAAAAGTGTACACGTGTACTTGATTTTTTTCAGTCAATGGTACGCCTGATTTATTAGGAAACATCGCACAGGTAACTGACTTATGGGTCATTAACGCAAAAAACGTAGACGGGTACGACATAAAAACCGTGTGTTTTCTGATCTTCTAATGATTAACGCAAAAAACACACATGGGCACACATGCTAATCAACGCTCAAAGCCCTCAAAGGATGCTCTTACCGACATTGTACATTAATACTACAAACTTAAAGTACTACTGGTAATTTGCTCTAATACTACAAACTTAAACTACTTCTCACATGCTGCCATCGGGGCATGCTGGCCAGATGCCGGCGTTCTCCTTCTCGGCCTTGTAGGTGGCAGCCCACCGTGCTTCGATCTTCGCCAAGCTCTCCTCACCATGGCATGCGGCATCTTTTTTCTTGTGGCGGCCGGACTCTCTTTTCTTTACTGCTTTCTGCCTTTTCCGCTCCTTCTGTGCGGCTTTGGCCGCCTCTATATCCACCACCCATTCGGCCATGGCAGCCTCAAAGTCCGCCCATGTAATTGTCTGGCCGCCGGCGCCGATGAACTGGGTGCGGCGAGATGCCATCGCTTCCTTACCATGTGTGCGGTCGTGGGCGGCGAGGAACGCGGCGCGGCGGGATGCCATCGCTTCCTTACAAGTTACTGTGCGCCGCGGTGCCATCGACGATGCCTGGAGAGAGCTCTGGGACGGAGGGGCCGGGCAGCCGTATAGTGCGATGGTATTCAAGAGCTCAACGACAAACGACAACAGAAATTTGCTTCGCTTACAATTTTTCTCATTCATTATCGCACACGGTTCATCTCCGTCGCTTTCGGAAACAGTGTGCGCTGAGCCTATTGTGTGTTGCGTTATGATTGGCCGGAACCCCAGCCACGCGGATCGCGCGTGTGCACTGTAGGATGCACCGTGATTGAACGGCAATCCACATCCCTCACATCACACACGTGCAACTGTAGCTGGATTGGATTTATATGCTCTAAATGCCTAGAAAATGCACATAATCCCCTAAATATGGTAAATGAGCCCGGAAAAATGCCAAATTTGAACAGGGTGATTTGCAGGGTGTATGTTCATCGTAGAAAAAACTCCAGGGCAAAGAACGAAGAAAATTTGGATTCCCCTTCAATCTTGGGGATTTCCCTCTCGAAAGCATGGAACTTCCTCGCTAATTGTTCGATTTATGAAGGGCGTGCATGATGACATAAGCCAAACCTTCTCAAATTTTTACCAGGGCATGGTGAGGTCATACCACGGCACCATGCCAGGCATCATGTTTTTAAGCATTTATTTCATTTTTTCTATAGTTGAAAACCCAACAAACAAACATTTGTGGTTAACTATTGCCACACATTTCATCAAAATATCTGTCCATTATTCCTTGTAAAAGGCATGCGAATTTACTAAATGGCACGAGCATGGTTTTCTAGGCCGTTCTTGTGGACCCTTTCATGCATCGATTGTTTGAACTTGAATTATGCGCATGAATGCCTAGGAAATGCACATAATCCCCTAAATATGGCAAATGAACCCGGAAAAGTGCCAAATTTGAACACGGTGATTTGCAGGTTGTATGTTCATCGTAGAAAAAAACTCGTGGACAAAGGACAAAGGAAATTTGGACCCCCTTCAATCTTGGTGATTTCCCCCTTGAAACCATGAAACTTCCTCGGTGATGGTTCGATTTATGAAAGGCGCACATCACGACATAAGGAAAACATTCTCCAATTTTTACCAGGGCATGGTGAGGCCATACCATGGCACCATGCCAGGCGTCATGTTTTCCAACCATGTGTTTCATTTTTTGTATAATTGTTAACCCAGTAAACGAAGCGTTTATGGTTGACTATTGCCACACATTTCCTTAAAATATCTGCCCGTTCCTTGTAAAAGGCATGAGAATGTACTAAATTACACGAGCATGGTTTTCCAGACCGTTCTTGTGCACCTTTTCATGCACCGATTGTTCGAATTTGAATTATGTCCATTAATGCCTAGAAAATGCACATAATCCCCTAAATATGGTAAATGAGCCCGGGAAAATGTCAAATTTGAACACGTTGCATTTGAGGTGGTATGTTGATCGTTGGAAAAAAACTGAATGACAAACTAGGACGGAAATTTGGATCCCCCTTGGGGATTTCCCTCTCGAAAGCATGGAACTTCCTCGGCGATGGTTCGATTTATGAAGGGCGTGCATGACGACATAAGCCAAACCTTCTCAAATTTTTACCAGGGCATGGTGAGGTCATAGCATGGCACCATGCCAAGCATCATGTTTTTTAAGCATTTATTTCATTTTTTCTATAGTTGAAAACCCAACAAACAAACATTTGTGGTTGACTATTGCCACACATTTCATCGAAATATCTATCCATTATTCCTTGTAAAAGGCATGAGAATTTACTAAATGGCACGAGCATGGTTTTCCAGGCCGTTCTTGTGGACCCTTTCATGCACCGATTGTTTGAACTTGAATTATGTGCATTAATGCCTAGGAAATGCACATAATCCCCTAAATATGGCAAATGAACCCGGAAAAGTGCCAAATTTGAACACGGTGATTTGCAGGTTGTATGTTCATCATAGAAAAAACTCGTGGACAAAGGACAAAGGAAATTTGGACCCCCTTCAATCTTGGTGATTTCCCCCTCGAAACCATGAAACTTCCTCGGTGATGGTTCATTTTATGAAAGGCGTGCATGATGACATTTTTATCAGGGCACGGTGAGGTCATACCATGGCACCACACCAGGCGTCATGTTTTCCAAGCATGTATTCCATTTTTGTATAGTTGTTAACCCAGTAAACGCCGCGTTTATGGTTGACTATTGCCACACATTTCCTTGAAATATCTGCCCATTCCTTGTAAAAGGCATGAGAATGTACTAAATAGCATGAGCATGGTTTTCCAGACCGTTCTGGTGCACCTTTTCATGCACCGATTGTTCAAATTTGAATTATGTGCATAATTAATGCCTAGAAAATGCACATAATCCCCTAAATATGGTAAATGAGTTTGGAAAAATGTCAAATTTGAACACGTTGCATTTGAGGCGGTATGTTGATCGTTGGAAAAAAAACTAAATGACAAACTAGGACGGAAATTTGGATTCCCCTTCAATCTTGGTGATTTCCCTCTCGAAAGCATTGAACTTCCTCGATGATGGTTCGATTTATGAAGGGTGTGCATGACGACATAAATCAAACCTTCTCAGCTTTTAACCAGGGCACGGTGAGGACATAACATGGCACCATGCCAGCCGTCATGTTTTTCAAGCACATATTTCATTGTTCTATAGTTGATAACCCAGTAAATGACGCATTTGTGGTTGACTATTGCCACGCATTCCATTGAAATCTCTGCCCATTCCTTGTAAAAGTCTTGAGAAATTACTAAATACCACGAGTATGGTTTTTGCAAACCATTCTTGTGCACCCTTTCATGCACAAATTGTTTGAATTTAAATTATGTGCATTAATGCCTACAAAATGCACATAATCCTCTAAATAATGTAAATGAACCCGGAAAAGTGTCAAATTTGAATACGGTGATTAGTAGGGTTTATGTTCATCATTGTCGGTGTTAAAACCGGCAGATCTCGGGTAGGGGGTCCCGAGCTGTGTGTCATGGATCGATGGGTAACAGGAGACAGGGGACACGATGTTTACCCAGGTTCGGGCCCTCTTAATGGAGGTAATACCCTACTTCCTGCTTGATTGATCTTGATGAATATAGAGATTACAAGAGTTGATCTACCCCGAGATCATATGTTGTGGTCTAAAACCTGAGGGTATGATGAATAATGTCAGAATAATCTATCGACTAGCCTGGCCTTGGCTTATATAATGCACCAGAGGCCTAGGATAACAAGAGTCCTAGCCGAATACGTTGGTGGAGAGGAGTCCTTGTCTTGATCACCAAGTCTTGTGGAATACTCCTTGTATGTGGCATGGGCTGCCCGAAGTGGCCCACGAGTGAACCGCCATGTGGGTCCTCGGCCCGATCCACCTGGTCGGGAGACGATGTGGTGAGTACCCCCTAGTGCAGGACACCGTCAGTAGCCCCCCTGAACCGGTCTTCAAGTTGGGGACGCTCCTCGATCCTTCTGAACTATTCTTCATCTTTGGTCGTCGGTCTTGAAAACTGGTTCAACAAATCTTCCCATCTTCGATCTTGAGGATCGCCGAAGTAAATCCGAAGAGTTCACACGTCGGGTATCTGAGGAGCCCCTTTAAGTTTTCATGCCTTGTTATTTTTATGCCACACCTCGGGTTTGAAGTTGTTCCCGGGCGGCAGTGTCCTCTTGCGTCCGAGCTCCAACGCCGGACTGTATTCGAGGTATCTTTTGCAACCGAGCTCCAACGCCGGAATGTATCCAAGCTCCAACGCTGAACTGTATCCAACGCCCGAGGATCAACTCCTAGCTCAGCAGAATACTTCGGGACACAAAAAGTGGTGTGCAAAGTCTTCGAGACTCGGGTTGGGTGCGGCTGACCAACCCGAGGATCATAATCTCCTCAAAAATTATACTGCACTTAAATTTTCTGCACCGGATTGCCAATGCAGTAGCCCCTGAGACACTGATCGGGTGGCAACACCAGATCAGGGGATCGATGTGCCCCTTTAATATTAGTAAATAATGAGCACAAAGCCCAGTAGCCCCCGAGCCTTAATGTGGGCGTGGGTGGCCAAATTAAGGATCGATATCCGTTTGACAGAAAAAATTTGTTGTGTTTAACACAAACTTCTCGAAAGAGAATAAAGATCTCTTAAAGGAGCTAGAGCCAGCGAAAGCTGGGCTCGCCAAGGTTGGCCCCAAGGGGCTTAATAGATAGGAAATCAATGCCACTTGGGATTTAGGAGAGCTTTATGTAAGTTGCTCGGTTGTCTCAGCGAGATTGTGCCCCTTGGTCTTTAAAAGATGGCTGAAATAAATCGACTGTACTCGCGTTTTATGATCCTATGTATCCAAGTATTTTACATCATTAATGCTCGGATCCGCATTGTACAAAACTTTGTTGACCGACCATCGGCTTCAACCTCCTCGGCCAGCAGTCGGGGAGTGTTTGTCCTTCTTTATAAAGCCTTTATAAGAGCAAAGATTTACGACAAACAAGGCAATCCGGCCATACGGTTTTATAAACAAAGGTACGCGGAGAGATATGTTATATTACTTTTAACGTAAGAAACATCTTCCAAAGAAACTAGTCCCGCCATTGGTTCCTTTCTTTGGGTTGTCATGCTGACCATGATGAAACCTCACCTCTGATCAACGTGGGAGGAAAATACTGAGGATTTAGTTCGGGGAAAGTTCCCGAACTCTACGGTCTGAATGGACCAAAATTTTCACTTCCGTCATTGCCGACCAATTATATCCTTTTAGATTGCTAGCTTTCGGCTTCACCCAGTATGAGGTACTAACCTGGATGACCCAGTAGTAACAATCACAGAGGTGCTCCCTTTACCGCCTAGCCGAACAATCGGGAACGTAGGGGCAAGCGCAGGAGCCAGGCAACCCAGCTTGGCCAAAATCTTAAGTCAAATTGATGCATATTTATGGCTTTATAACGATGATTGCGGAAGGCAGCCCTCGTATATTAAATACAAACGCCGATGATATGTTTATTTTGACTTCGTTCCGACCATTTATCAGTTGAAAGTGGCCCATCGTCAGCTTCCACCCCCTTGTAGATGCTGCGCAGGGTGTTTTCGCAATAACAAAACAACCCTTAGCCGACGTCTCGGTGCCCAAAGGCAGTTGTGTTAGCGGAAACGAGGCAATCAGATATGCGGGCTTTATAACTTTCACTTAGTCATAGGAGCTTTAAACTGGGGAGGCTAGCTATGAGCCCCTGGTTAGTGTTCGGCGACAGCCGAGGTCAAGCCGTAAACACTTCGGCCAATGTTATGAACGGCCCGTCATTTAACATGGGGTGACCTCTATCGATCGTATAGTTTAACACAGTCATTGGATCGCTGACCAGTTTGCGCTTATTGTGACAGTCAGTTTTTGGCTTTCTCCACTGAGGTGCTTTAAACATGCTAGCTGAAAGCACAATCGCAGTGGTTCTCCCTTTGCACACCTAGCCGAATAAAGCGGAACATAGGAGGCAAGCACAGGAGCCGGGCAACCCAACTATTGACCGAAGTCACAATTCGCAACCAATGCATATATAGCAATATCCGAGAATGTTTTTGCCAAATCTCTAAAGGTATCCGGCGTTGCACTGCGAGACTTATGCTGGAAACACACAAATAGTTTAAAAGTGCCATAGGCTTGGAAGACCAAAAAACTTCAGTAAAAACTTGATGTCCGAACTAGATCAAGTGTTCGGTGCCAATCCGAAAATTGGCCTTAGAGAAAAAAATTGTGCTTTTGTCGTGCTTTAACATGACACATCCTATCTCAAGACTTAAAGCGGGTCAGCCTACGGCTTCACCCTCCTATCCCGAAGGCGGAGTACTTCTCATTAGGCCAGTTTAGCCAACTAAACTCTAGCGGCTTTGTGAGAGAAATTAGGCTCCCCGGCTATTGACCACACACTCGTGTCAAAAAAAGGAGTGATAGAAAAAGAATTTGCAACGACTAAGAAGAACACTTATTATAAAACAACTCATACTAATTTAAGAGCCCCCAAGTGACTTGGGTAAAAGAATTTGATGTATAATGATTGTATGTACTGAAGTACTTATATCATATCTGTGTTCACCCGAACTTTAAACGCGTCTTAACCGACCGTCGGCTTCTCCCTCTTCGGTCAAGGGCCGAAAAGTGTTATGTACTCCACCTGTCGAGAATATCGATGGTGTTTCCGATAACCAGGCAATCAGGCCATAAGGCTGTAATAGACAAAGCGCGCTTAGGGAACTTATGCAATATTACTGACGAAGTGTAAGAAGCATCTTCGAAGAAAATAGTACCCCCACCGATACCTTTCTTCGGTTGCTCATTGTTACTATGAGACTTGTGCAATAGATTTTTTGTACTCATGAGTTCCGTTGTGTGCCGACCATGATTGAAAACAATAAGAGCGCTAGCTTTCGGCTTCACCCAGTCTGAGGTTCGAGCTCGGATGACCCGATCGTGACAATCGCAGAGGTGCTCCCTTTACTCCCTAGCCGAACAATCGGGAACGTAGGGGTAAACACAGGAGCAAGGTAACCCAGCTTGCGGAACACTTAAGTCAACATGGTGCATATTGTGGCGTAATACATGAACAAGGAACGAAGCCATACAAGTATAATCATATGCAAGAGGAAAGGTTTCATAAAGGAAGCCCCCAAGTAAACGGGGTATTTGAATTTGTGTGTCACAAACAAAGTTTTGACAAGGAAGTTTTTCACATACAACTTTTTGCCAAAAAAGTATAATGCTTGGTCGAACCGAACAAAATTTAAAACTGGAAGTTTTTGAGGATGAAAGCGACTTAGCTGGTTAATGTGCTCGGTGTTGATGCATGACTCGAGCTTGCGGCGGGACAATGTCCCAGCCCCCAAGCCGGTCCCGAGGTGGCGGAGCGAAGAGCTTGGCACTCCAAAGTGGCGACATAGCACGACCAATCACTACAAAAAAATACACTTCCGTGATGATACGTGTTTGTCACAGTAGGTCGCATTTTCTGTCATGCATGTACATCCATGACGATTTTATGACAGAATCAAGATAGTCATACCTATGCTGTCGTAGAAGTGTTCCATGACATTACCAAAATTATCATCACGGAAGTGTCCACTTCCATGACGATAAATCCCGCGTCACAGAAGTGCTTTCGTCAAGGGTGACCGACACGTGGCATCCACCATAACGGAACGCCGTTAAGCTATCGGGTCGGGTTTTGGATCCGATAACACATTAACAGCCCCGACCAATGGGGATTTTCCACGTGTAAAATCATCATTGGCTGGAGGAAACACGTGTCGGCTCATCGTTGGGACAGATGTCATCCACTCATTGGACAGAAGGCGCCTATGATACGTTGACACGTGGCACGGCCCAACAGAGGCCCATTCCTGTGAAAAGGCCGACCCGTTTAACTTGGTCAAAAGGTGGCGGGCCGGCCCATGTAAAGCCTGTTAACGGCCTGTTCGCATATAGCCCATTTACAGCCCGCTAACCCAAGGCCCGTTACGCCCTATCCGAATTAGGCCCAGTAGCGTCATCTGGGCCACCCAATATGATTCCAGTCAGTTTTCACTTCTGGCCCATGTATGGCCCATGACGTCTTTCGGCCCATATGAGGCCCTATGTAACTCTTGGCCTATTAACGGCCCGTGGTGAAACTGGCCCGTAATGAACAGTGTATCACTTTACACCCATTAACGGCTCGTGGTGAAACTGGCCCGTAATGAATAGTGTATCACTTTATACCCATTAACGGCCCGTTATTCCGTTGGGCCGTTTCCAGCCCATGTTATCTTTCGGCCTTCTCAGAGCCCATTTATTCTTGGGCTCATTTCCAGCAGGGCTCATTTCCAGCATTCGTTTACTTACGGCCCGTTACTGTCATTTTCTGCTTGTGGGCCAAATTCAGCCCGTGGTTATAGTCGGCCCGTTTGTGGTCTGTTAATACGTTGGCCGTTTTCATAGCGTCATCAAATACGGCCTATTAACGATGGCCCGTTATGGTCGGTCCATGAACGGACGATTCCAACTCTAGCCCGTTTACGGCCATAATGCGGCCTGTTATTGGCCCATGTTTGGCCAATCGATCATACTGCCCGTATAAGGCCCATTGATGATACGGCCCGTAGAAGGCCCATTGTTTCTACGGCCCGTAGAAGGCCCACTGTTTCTACGGCCCGTAGAAGGCCCACTGTTTCTACGGCCCGTAGGAGGCCCAGTGTCACTACAGTAAATATTAGCCCATGGTTATTGTGGCCTAGTTTTAAAAATAGGTTATTGCAGCCACTAGCAAACCGCTGAAAAAGAACTGCAATGACTACAAGCAAACAAATAAACAAGACAACAAGGAAATAAATAAGCAACCAACTTACACTAGGCTATCACGGCTATCACACATATTACATCCATTGGGCATCAAAGTTCGTCACCAGTGCAAATAAACGCGCCGACAAAAGAATATACAAAACTGAGAGCACTTCAGAAGGCACTAGGCCTGGCCACGTCGGGCCCCCCAAACAGCTGAAGAAGCTGAGTAGACCTTAGTTGTGTCAACGATAGATGCATCAACACTAGATTTAAGGCATGATGGTGCGCACGGCAGTCCTCTGACATCTTCATTGCATCTTTGACTTCAAGTCGGAGCTGAGCTGAAGCAAGCCTTTCCGCTTTAAGTTGAGACTGAAGAAGTCGAACTGATTGAGGCAGCAACTGCACAGAGGTTGTCTCACACCTGCTGGTGAGTAGCTTCAACTCACTGTCTTCATCAAGACAGGACCTCGGGGTCATCTCGCTGTCCTCAAGATGGTTTGGCTCACTATCTTCCCTAAAGTTCTGCCTGGCGTAAGAGATACGAGTCTGAAAGAGAAACAAGGAGACACGTAACAGGTTTCACAATTATATAAGCAAATAAATGGATCTGTTCTGCATAAGGAACATGTTTTTACAACTACAATTTGAAACTGGTAGTTGTTGCAAACATCCAATCAGATGTAAACAGCAAAGCAAACAGGAGTGGAGGAAATGATGCCTATCCAAATCTATACTAGAACAAAGTTTGAAGGCTTGAGAAGGATGAACTTACATTACATGTTAACACGAGCTGGACAAAGCCCTTCTCCATGTTGATGGAAGGATAATTCAATAAATTCCCCAAAGAAAATTCTTTATAAGCGTTGCCATTATTCTACATTTTGCAAAGAGTAAATATAGATCAAATACTATTGGAAGAAACAGAGGATAATGAAGCTCAGGTGCAGACTGATGATACATAATCAAATAGCAATTAATTAAGTACAGCGTTACAAGGCAAAAGGGAGAGAGGTACTGACAAGAGCAATGCAGAGCCCATTATTGTTTTGAGATCGTATGATCCTTTGAGCAAGGAGATTCATCTGAAATTAGTTTTCATACAAGAGAGAAGGTAAGGCACAAGCAGAAATTTAGGAGTTCAAATTTTGAATTGATATCATAGACAGTACCTGACGCTGGGCTCCCAGCAGTTCTAATAGGGGTTTGGCCACTAGAGTAGGGGTAAAGTGTGGTACAGTTGGGCCTTTTTTTTCTGTGGCTGCTGATCTATCTGATTTAACAGGTATCACTACCTTTTCCAAATACCTAGTTTGTACTCCTTGAGGATCTGCACTCACCCTCTTCCTTTTGGACATCTATTACGAAAGAACAACATTTGACTGGAAAAACATAGTGTGACGACACATGGAATAGGTACAGAAAATGGATAGGTATGGCATATACTCATATATGATGCTTAAACTAAGCAGATGGTGTAACAAAGTAGAAGTGATGCAAGAGGTCAGATGCAAAATATGTGCGACCAATACAACTTTGCAAAGTTAGAGCAAGCACCTTGATGGGTGAATAAGATAGGCCATCCTCCACCATGCCAAGTTTGTTAGCCAGTGGATCGTTCCGCAATATTCCTCTCGTGCGCCCATTCTCATATTCATTTTGATAATGTTCAATATCTGACATGCATGAAAACATAAAAACAAGTGAGATTTTCTTTGTAATGCAGAAGTGATTCTAATCCAATACTGCCTCCCTGTAAACCCCTTTGTGCTATCTCTGTAATTCTTTTAAAAGATGCCATGCATGCTGTAATTTGTTGTGTGCATTAATATAATGTGGCCTACTACTCAAAATATGAGAGCTCCAGAAGTGATGACACTTCGCAGATGATAGCTTCAACATATAGTAAAGAAGAACAAGTTGACCTGACCTGACAGATTCAAAATATACTAAGGGAGAACAAGTCGACCTGACCAGTCGACCGCAAGAGAAGAGTATCATCTTAAAGAAGAGCAGAAGAGCAAGCATATTGAAGATATTACAAGTCTTTCAATACAATGTCGGTTGGCCACCCATGATGAACCAGAGCACACAAAGAAATACTATTCTTTCCGGTCTCTCCATATGTGGCTCACATGCATTTCGAAACTAAAGTAGGAACATTTAGCTAACCAATTAAACATCTCTCAGTTTTACTAATATCAGCAATAATATCATATATGAATTTGTACAACTAAGCTTGTTTAGCTCGATGGGTGGAGCAGTGCTATTACGACACGAACCACGTAGGCTGATTGTGGTCATCATAAAATGGGGAAAACATAAGCATGATGAGTACAGTGTTGACCGTGGCAGTGGGATGGCAGATCTGAAGCTGCAAACCGCGCAAAGGGTAGTTAGCAACCGATGTTTGCTTTGAAATAACAACTAAGATTTGGTATGGACAAGAAAGTACGGTCAACAAGTGACAAAGAAATGCAATTATGCTGTCTCTCTATATGTCGCGGCATGCATTTGGAAACTCAAGTGGGACCTTTAGCTAACCAATTAAATGTGTCGGTTAACTAATATCAGTATCATATCACAATCATATTTGAACAACTAAGCTTTCGAATTCTGAGTGTTGTGTTGTTTAGCTTGAAGGGTGGAGTAATGCTAGTACGACAGAAAGCACCTACGCAGATCATAGTAGAGTAGATAAAAGGGGAAAACCCTAAGCATCAAGAGAAAAATCAGGAAAGTGGAACTAGCTGGACCAGTGGGTGGCGCACATGCTTTTCGAAACGAATATAGGAACATTAGGTGACCAATTAAACGTTCTCTGTTTTAGTGATATGAGCATCATATCAGATTCGTATTTCAACACGTAAGCTTTGGGTTGAGGTCTTGAGGAGCAGTGCTAGCACGACACGAAGCACCTACGATGATGGTAGTGAATATAAAGGGGGAAAACCATAAGCTTTACGAGTATAGTGCCTGTGCCATGGCGGATCTGAAGGTGCAAACCGGACAAAGCTACTTCGCAACCAATGTTTGCTTTCAACTAGCCACTACGATTTGGTACGGACAAGAAAAGTACAGTAAACAAATTACGATATATTTTCCGGGTGAGATCAATAACTTAAGCACATATGGAAGAGTACCACCTCTCTTGCGACGCCGTGTAGGCCTATGCTGATACGTTGAGGGTGCTGCGGGTGCGATGGCTGTCGGCGGCGGGGAAGAAGACTTTAGACGGCAGACGGCCGGGTCGGGGGATATATCCTGTTGCCGTGGACGAGGTGGTCGTAGGAGCGGCAACGGCAAGGTGGACGACGGCGCTGATGAAGTGAGAGGAGGCGATGAAAGGATCCTGGTCCAGCGCCGTGGATGAGAGACGTCCATCTCTTGCAGTGGACGACGGGGTAGGGGTAGTGGCTCCGGCAAGGTGGAGGATGGGGTGGCGGACGAAGGAGGCTGGCCGCAGTGCGGAGGTTGTCGTGCCGCCGACGGTGTATGAATGGGGAAATGGAGGGGAGGGGGGGATCTCAAACTTTGGGACGCGCTTCTCTGAAATGGGGGAAAGTTACGAACTTATCCCCGTTTAAAATTTCAGACATTGCGTCGGTTGGGGATAGGACGGCAATCTCGCATCTCCAAAATATTTGCCGGTAACTATTTCGGGCGAGGAGAGGGTGTTTTGCCGCCCACGGTTGGCGCCCACGGTGTATGAACGGGCCTGGCAGGTAGGGCGGTTGTGTCACGTCTGATGGAAGTTACACATCTGCCCCTATTTAAAATATTAGCCTACATCGATTTCGGACGAGGAGAGTTTGTTTTGCCGCCCACCGTGTATGAATGGGGAAATGGAGGAAGAGACACATGTCTTTCGTACGAGCTTGAATCAAATGTGTTTTGCTGCCCACGTTTGGCGCCCACCGTGTCTGAATGGGCTCAGAGGCCGTCGTGTCACGTCTGATTGAAGTTACTAGTCTACCCCTATTGACAGCAGTGTAAATCCGGTCGATAAGGATGTCAAGTGTCAGGGGTAGACAGTAATTTCCATCTCGCAAACACTTGCTTCAGGCAGCCCACAAATTATAGTGGGTGTTTAGCCGCTTCGTTCAAAACTTGGGAGAATTAGCATTCACGTTTGCCCTGGGACCTGGCAAACTAAATTCAAATCCAATTTGTATTCAATTACGAATATCCACAGATAATTATACGTTTTGTTATTTATTCTTCAAAACCACAACAAAGATTTATTCCACCTTTATATATGATTATGATTTAGAAATGCCGTGATCTTCGAATTCAGTAGGTTGGATACACTTTGAGTCAAACAGTTATTTCATCCAATACAATATGCTCACACGAAAAACAGTTCACGTTATGTCAATCATACAAGTACTGAGGATTACCTCGCCTAAAAAATTCGGATCATTACAACACATGGACAACATAGGGGGTCTTGCAACATAATCCATTCAGAGACATGACACAACATGCAAGTACAATAATCTAATGACAATTTCAACTGGTATCTAAAGAAGAACCGGGATTACCTTGGGCTTCAGATAGCAGAAACAGCAGGACCTCCTCCGTCTTCAAATGCAACATTCTTACTTCCTCCAATTCTTGGGTTGCTTGCATAATGTGTGCCGCTAATTCCGTAATTTCCAACCTCAAGATAAATATTACCTCATTCATGGCAGCCACACCATCTCTTTCTGCCTCTAGTAGAGCCTCAAGCACTATAATATATGTGCTCAGACTGCTCTCCGGCGGTGTTGCCTCTGAACTGCTACCATCTAGTAACATGGATGGCGCACTGCTTCCACAAATAGATTCTGGGGTTGTACATTGTGTCCTAGTGTGAACGGCATCCTGAAAGGTTTCTGCTGGACATCAGTAAGAGATAGTTATCGTATGATCTAGGCAGTAAGCTTACATGGTAAACGACGGATGAATTATTGCCGAGCATGGCAAACTATATTTAAATGGTTTGAAGCAGCATCAGCCGAAACAAAATTAAAATGGTAGGATGAAACTAGGGATGTAAGTGGCAAATAAACGACATCCGCCAGTCCCATCTAGTTAGTTTTTGCTACCTCCCTAGTTCATTTTCCTCAAAAAACAAAAACTCTTTTGAACTATCATACCACTAGTGGACTTTAAACGAGACCCAGTTGACATCCCTAGTTGAAAGGGAGTGTACAACCGCTATATTTAAGTTGCCAAGGCATCTAAGCAGTTGAAATAATCTGAGAAAGCACTTAACAGTGTGGCCTCATATAAACTACGAAGACAGTCTTGTGATGAAGTAGAGAGGAAAAGTTAAGGACTCAAATGAAATAGGCATGCATTTCTTTACGATAGTACAGCAGGCATTGTTGACATATTGGCCAACTCAGGTATAGCGTAACAACAAATAAGCATTCGAATCAAGCAATACAGCAAAGCAGACAACTGAACTATTTGTAATTCGGTAGGATTACACGTTGAGGGCACAAGCCAAGAAAGCAGCCCACTCGCATTACATTTCACATGTACTAAAACACACTGGCTTACCATATGTTGCTGTGAAGCCTAGCTGCTGTTGCAATGTTCTTTGAAGATATCGTCAGCATCCCGTGGTTGCAAATCTAGTTGTTGTAGTTTATTCTGCACCATCTATTTAGGTAAAATTAATTTTAATCACATGCACTGGTCCGAATTGATCATCAATGGTTCATCTAAACTAATGAAAGAAGGGTGTGTGCATAGACGACAATATATCTGCTTCCCTCTATTTTTATGCTTGTTCGAGGTGCCAGCCCCAAAAGAACAAATATTTTGCTTGATGGGGTTGTCAGCTCCATAATTAATAGAAGCATCAAATTAGTCATGCAACTTGGGAAGATCAAGAACCACAAACAAGTAATGAACAGAGGCTCGGAGTAGTGATGTAATAGCTAGCATCAGAAAATGTAGGGTAAAACGAACAAAAAGCAGCGAAACCACATGCTAGTTTGTCGATGTGTAATTAAGCATAGAGAACATTAAGCAGTATGATGGAACCAACAGGTGGCATCAGAACAAAACTAAAGCATATTAACTATATGTGCACTGGTATGTAATTTAGCACATGTAACATGTTCACTGCCAGAAGTATGGCCCTACAGGTGCAAGCAGAATAACGCGTCTCATGAAAAACTGAATTATGCCCTGAAGAAATTCAAAGGTGCGGTGCTTATGCTAGGAAAGTGAACGTAGGCGCCGGCCGTTGGATAATAGTACCTGATTCTCGGCGGCGTATGGGTATCGTTGTCATACTTGATAGCTAAGGATCGTCGATGGTGCTCGTGTTGCGGTTGAGTTTGGGCCGGCTGTCGCCGTCGCTGAAGCGGCTCCGATGCTACGGTGGCGGCGCCTGTCGACATACAAGTCATTTGTGGTAAGTGAACAGTTGCACGATAAAGAGAAAAACCGAAGGAGTACAAATCGAAATAACCTGATGAGGCTGCGGTGTCCGTAAAGCAGGGCCGGTGGAGTTGAATATGGCGTCCGTGGAGCGGGTCCGGTGCAGTGGACGAAGGCTTCGGCAAGCGTGTTGTACAGTGCTTTCGGTGAGGCAGATCTGTTGCTGCGGACGAGGGCTTGTATGTAGGGCCAGCGAAGGGGCGGACGAGGGAGTTAGTGAAGGGCCTACGCTGTGGTGGACGAGGGCGCCGGTTAAGCAGATCCGGTGCGGTGGACCATGATGGCGGTCAAGGAGATCTGGAGCGGTGGACAAGCCAGTCGCTGAAGCGGCTCTGGTGAAGTGGTGAGTTGGCAGTTGGGGGTTCCAAGGTGCGGAAGGTAGATCTGGCGGGGTGTGAGGTCCACCGCTGCGGCGGAGGACTAGATTCGGCGGCTTGCCGTGGTTGGGGGGGTCGGGGAGGGGAAGGGGAGGGGCTCTGGGGAAGAATGTTGGGGGCAAAGAGGGGAAAACAATGGAGTTACCAAAGTAGCCCTTTTCCGTTCATGTGGCAGGGGTAAAACAGGAATATCGCAGGGCTAAACTTTCGGGCGCGTGATATTTCGATGTGAGCGGGAAGTTTGAAAGCTTTTGGTGCCTAAAATTATAAGTATTCTGCTCTCGTACGGCCGACTATGATATCATGGCCGACAATTTGTTTGTTTTGCACGCAAAAAAAATGTGCAAGTTTTGAAAATCAATGTCTCCAACTCGAAATTTAGATTGTCCATTCAATTCAAATATGGATCATTGAGCTACTACAAGCAAATACCATCATACGGTCCAATTCAAATGAAATTCCAAATGTGTTTATCCTAAATATGATGACAAAAGCAAAAATGTGTATGTGTATGAATAAAGTGGATGATTATAAAGTTTGAACATGCCCGTATGTGTATATCTCTAGGTTTGATATACGAATTTGAAATCACGAAATCCCGGCTTAAAAAATGTACCTCCGTTTAAATGAATTACAAAAGCTAATGATGGAGTCGAATTCCAAAATTCCAATCTTAGGTTTGTAATTCTGGTACATCAAGGTATATCACGCATGTTCAAAAGTATCGTTATCTCATAGTACAAACTGTGAAACAAATTGATCAACCATGAGTGCACAATATCTCAATTACGCTAAAGTCCCTCAAATATAGACACCTCACTCTTTATCTGAAGTCAACCCCCCCCCCCACCACACACACACACATAGAGAAGTCGTTCTCTCCCCCAAACACCAACAGACGAGCACATTAACACCCCTCTCTCTTGTAAAGTCCGGACCCCAACATAGGTCTCTATCACTTTGTCTCTCGGGCATGCACACATCTCTTCCCTCACTCTCTAGGTCTCCCGCTATCTCTCTTACCCAAGCACACACACTATGTAGAGTGTATATTTCCCATACACACAAAACGTCGCCCCCAAACGTCTATCTCCCTAGTCATGTGGTTCTCGCGCACTCGCCTCACACATCACCCCCACTGCAAACAAGCACACTTTGTCTCCTTGTGCACCACTCTCCTCTTTCTATCTCTCCCACATGCGGACCCGCCCCAGCTCCTTCCCTGTATACATATATGTCGTGACTCTTTGCATAGCTCCCTAATGTATAATCGTTCTCGATTTTGCACATTGTTCTCTACACCATCTATTCTAGATCTCTCATGAAGTCCCTATCACACACACGATGACTCGCTTCCCTTGTGTCTCCGTTCATGGGCCAATTTCGGACAACATCAACATTGTCTCCCTATCTATACGCCATTTATGGACACAAACGACCCCTCTCGCCCCCTCTCTTCCTCTCTCTCTCTCTCCGTTGCTAGCTCTCTCTTTCTCTCACTCTCACACCCCTCTCCCACACACACACTCGATGTCTCTTCCAAATAGTCTGCTCCCCCTGCCCGCACCCATGCTATCTCGCTACTACACATGTCACACCATTCCCCCCTCCCTTATACTAGGTTTACATCATCAGTGGTCTCTCTACTCCACATACACTCTCTCCCTCTCACACACAAACGCGTGCACAAACACACACAGACACGCACAAACACTCATTTATCTGGATCCTCATCTCTCCTCATGTCCGCATGTGTATCTCACACACTCACTCTCTAATTATGTATATGTGTCTCCACGTTACACAACACAAAGCCCCATGTACATGTCTCTCTCTATCCTCCACACACATAGACACATAGAATCTGTTATCATTGCCTCGGTCTCTAACATATCACACATGCACTCTCTCTCTCTCTCGCAAACACGCTCAACAAGGGTTTCCCCGTGAATAACTTACCGTCTATTCATCAACAGTCGTGGAAGTACGGCGAACACGAGACGTGAAAAAGATTAAATCTACACGTGCTTAGACCACCTAGTATGACTACTAGGACTAGAGCAAGCCAAAAAGCGCGCCGCCATCACCCCCTCCTTGTCGGCGACGGGAAAATCTTTGTTTTACACAGTCGAGAAGTCATTGTGCTAAGGCCCCACATGCCGAGGCGTTGAATAGAATGTAGATGCTAGTTTACGGAAGCAAGTATCGATAATACGTTTGTATCTCCATACTTATATTTCTTCTCTTTTAAAAAACCGAGTTGGTGATGATGGTACGTGTGCCATCTTTCAATATAGACCGTCCGATCTATATCTGACGGATGGAAATTAAACTAAAAGATACCCGCACCCCTCTCCACATTTGCAGACAAGGCCTTCCCTCGTTCATCCTTATCTCCAACAAACCTCATTGTTGAGCAATTAAGAAAGGAAGCCTCCGGAACAAACTGGCCTGGTGGGCGCTGCCGGCGTCGTCAATCCCCATGCCTCCGCTCAGTCCGACCACCAACCACCACCACACCCCACTCCTCTTCACCTTATCTCATATTTCTCGAGATATCATTAGTTTTTACACATGCGATTACTCCCGCAAGGGTCAATCACAACAAGTGTTTTATAAAAAGTGCATCTTGATGTTCCGTGCAATGCACGGATCTTGCTAGTACTCCTACACAAGACTAAGTTGGTGATGCTGGTGTGTCTGCCATCCGTCGTTTCTGACCATTAGATCTACATCTAACGATTGTGAGGTAAGTTGTTGCCTTTTCTCACCAACATCCCACTTGTCTACCAATTTGCAAAAAAACCCATAATTAGTATCTTAAAACCAACCAGATCCCTCCCTGACCTCACCAAAACAGCCCAAGGAATATATTCTAATTGAAACATAATATATCTCTAGTGACATATGTATATCAAAATTAGAGTGTTTTGTACCAAGTTTGTGAATAAGTATTATTCTAATTATGATTCGTTGCAACGGACATGAACATTGCTAGTATTTCCAACCATGCATTTTTTCCCTAGTATTCCATAGTTTCGAGTTTTCCATCAAGATATTAGTCACTCATGGTTGATATTTACTTGCAATCATGTACACATATGCACTATGTAACTAGCCTTGCTTATTGGCTTCCAAAGCTTAACTTTCACTCCTACTTACAATATGTAGAGTATTTAACAAAAAACTACCACTTTCAACCAGCCCTAGGAAGAATCTATTGTACAAAAAATAGCAAAAACATACCCAATTTTTTTTTAATCCATGCCAAAAACTACCTAGTACTCCTACCGATTAGGTTCGTTTAAACCCATTTATGACAGGCTTGGCCCACACGTCCGTGCTGAGAGGCAGCTTAAACCAACACATTTTGTTTGACCGTTGACACGAGGGACCCACATCTGACCTTCTATCCTGTTATTCCCCCTCAAATCAATATTTTTCCTGAACATTACTTCAAACAGTACTGATGCGTGTTCGTCGGTGGCGCCAGTGATGAGCGAGTTGGCCGCCGCTCCGCCGGACGGGCCGAACGCCGCGCTGCCCTCCACACAGGTCGGCAGGCTGGCCCGAGCGTGACTCACGAGCGAGCAAGCCGCCGCGCTGGCCTTCGCTCGAGCCAGATGGCTGGCCTTAGCGCGGCGCGCGCGAGCAAGCCGCCGCGCTGCCGTGCCAATCTAGTTAGCAAACCTTGCAGACAAGCAGCTGGACGGAGCTATCTTGGCTAGCTAGCGGCCGCGAGCGCCGTACGGAGCTGGCATCCGGGCTGCCGCAACATGGTCTCCGCACCGCCGATGGTTTTGACCTCGCCTTCTGCCGGCGGCGGTAGCTGCGTCCCATGGCTGAGGATGACAAGGTGGACGGGCCGGAGGTAGGAGGTCACTCGAGGATTTTTGTTGGTAAGAGCATGTACAATGGTTGATAAGGTAGTCTTATCTTAAGTCTGCCACGTATGCAAGTGGTAGTAGTTTCTTGGCATTTTAGTGGTTTCTTGCATTATTAGAGCAAGTACAATAGAGCTGAGTCAGCGGGCTATAAGAAATAAACTAGTATATTTCTGCTTAGTTGGAGGAAAGAGAAGAGGAGAGAGAAGGTAAGCGGGCTCTTCGTGAAGAGCCAGCTCTAGCACGTGCTCCTAGGCACTTTGTGAGAATGAGAAGTGGGCCACATAATAAAAAAGTAGTACACTCTTTTGATCTATTATTGTACATGTTGGCTATAAGATGGGCTGTAGATGACATGGCACTGGCTTATAGCCAGCAGCTGGCTATACTATTAACCATTAGGGGTTTCTTATAAGGAACAATGTACGTACTACTAGTGACAAAAGGTGATTCTAGGTTGCGTTGTACTCCAACGAGTACTACTAGTGGTCGCGGGAGTGTATACCTCGTTTTGTGGGTTCGATCCCGGCCGAACACACGGCGACCTTTAAAAAAATAGTACTACTACACTTTGCTGCGAGCCAATATTTTACACGGGTAATTTGAGTTTTGAAGTCAAACGGACGTGCGGCCCCACAATCTGGGTGCACTGGACAGCCTAGCCACGTGAACGGGTTTTCCTTCCCAGCATCCCGTGGCTCGCGTGCTCGCCCTAGCCGCACCTCGCTTGCAGCTTCCAGCTAGTAGCATATTTAAACTAGCGCCTCCCAATTAAGCCCGAGGAGCCGGAAAAGCCTGGCGGGGCATTGGGAACTGTGCAATATGGCTCTGTACGTAAAGTGCTCTACTACTACTCTGTAGCTTGTGGCGTTGCACGCATGGACTTCACTCCATTATCGGCTCTACTATAAAAGAAATTCCTCTTGACGTGTTTTTTTTGAAACGGAGGCAAAAGCTTTGCTTCATCTCATTCATAAAGAAGGAACTACTAACAAAGTTCGACGCGATCCATTACACCTCCACAAATGGAAGCGAAAAGCCTAGTCTCACTGTATCAAATAACTCAAATGTTCTGCCCCCGCAGTAACCGTCGCTGATAAACAGGCTGCTAGTGTGTGCGTGAGAGGAGCGGCTGAGTAGGCCAGCTACGTGAGAGGAGCGGCTGAATAGAGCACCTAGAGTACCCAGTAGGTCACTACGCAGGTGTACTTCCCCTGCATTGATAGTACAACGATGGTTCTAGAGAACAGTAGTACCCTCCACTTCCAACTGTAGCTCCTTGGCCCTGAGATTCAAGAGTTCAAAACTGGTGCACTATACTAGACTAGACTAGAAGTACAGTACATCGCACTACTAGTTGAGAAAAGTAGTACTAGTACTGCTACAGTACGAGTACGTACTCCTCCGTCACATAATGTAAGACATTTTTTGACACTAGTTGGCGTGTACAAAAAATGGCAAAAACATACCCAAAATTTCTTAATCCACGCCAAAAACTACTACCTAGTGCCAAAAATTTCTTACTAGTGCTATTATTTACAGTATAATGCAATCCCATAACGTTCCATAATGCTAGTACTAGTACTAAATAATAGCCTCACCCCTTCGCTGAGGAACGATCTACAGTTGGAAGGGACGAGGCCCTGTGGTTACTACGCTCTTATCTCCTCCTCGCCAGTTCCCCCCGAAGAGAAGGCAGTTCGTCGCTGCACCCATGGATTCGCCAGGCGGTTCTCCTCCTCGTCGGGGCTGGGAGACCTTGGACGACGATCGTCTGGGAGAAATCGCACGCCGCTCCGACGTCCTCACCGCCGCAAGACTCGGTGCTTCCTGCACCAACTTTTTCAAGACGCTGCTTAAACAGGCTTGGGAAAAGGGCATGCTTGTTGGTCTTCCATGCGTCCACGAGGAGAAGGTTCTTCTATGGGACAATCCTTCGAACAGTCCACCGCTCCCTGGCCATGGTTGCACGTTGACTCCGCTAGAGTTGCCGACGTTGAGAGGTAGTCGGATTTTTTCCGATGAGCAGGTCAGTAATGGAGTTTGATCATGTAGTACTTAGTTATTCCATTTCCATCCCATAATTTTTCCGCTGCCCACCGTCTTATATATAGGTCTGGGTCAGTGCCAACGAAGATTGGCTTGCATACCTCCGGCCGGATACCACCATCATTTTGCACAACATCCACAGCAGTGCGGCCATTCCGGTAGACCCCTTCTCCACCATTGGATCGACCTTCAGGACTGGCTGGGCTTGAATACGTATGATGATGCCTACATGAGATTGAAGAAGATAGCAATTGCGGACCCGCCGACAAAGAGACGCGGCTACGACGATTACTATCTCATCGCGGTGTTTGACATAAGGATTGCCATCAATGCAAGAGGCAGTAACGGCAGAGGCTGGCGCATGTTGGCGGTGGCAGATTTGTACCCCTACACGTTCGAAGACGCCGTGCGCCATCTAGGCCGCATCTTCGCGGTGACAAGCCATGGGACTTGTTTCATCTGGTTGCCATCCTACGGTACGGGAGATTACAAACGGAATGCACAAACCATCATTTGCATCCCTAACGGTACTCCATTATTTTGCAGGGACCAGCCATCCCCCGATCAAAATAAGATCGCCGATCCTGGATGTGCATTTGTATCCGCGATTCGGTCTAACCTGGAACCTTGTAGTTGACTTTGGCATATTGGGATCAACTATCTTAGCAGTCGTTACCCATGGTACCACTGATGTGCAACATGGTCACACAATCTACCACGATCGGACCGTCACCATCTACCCAGGTATTCCATTTTTTAACCCTCTCGCCTTCTCTTTCATTGTTGTACTAGTAGTATACTTTGTAGTACTAGTAGGAGTACTTTTTACCTTGGAGGACGCGTATAGCTAGCTAGGCCCTTGAAGACTTGAACCCACTAGCTGCCACCATTTTTGTTTTCCATGTCTTACTATCTCATCCATGTAGCCAAGAGTGGCTATATATAATAAGCCGATTATTTTACTTCCTCTATACCGGAGTAGTACTATTTGTTGCACAGTATTACTGACCGCCATATTTGAGCACACCATTATTATGCATGGACCTTGACTATCTACGTCACCATGTGTCCAGATCTGGGATGCCGCGTGTACCAGATGAACAGCGCCGAGTTCGACCCCCGTGATGCTACGTGGGTGCCGAGGAACACTCTTGGAGAGTACTCGCTTTTCATCGGGGCAGCTACCCCATTGTGAAGCGGATGCCACCTTCCGTGCATGACACGGAAGGCCTGCCGTTCATGAAGCATGGTTGTGTCTTCAGTGCGCACCGCCGGATGAACGTCATGCTGGGACACGCTATCCCTGATTTATGACGCTTCAGCTTGGATGAGTCTCCATCGTGTGGAACCGGACTAGAAAGCCGCGACAATGATTCCCGTTGCCCACCGCTATGGATCGTGCCATCCATGAAGAACACCTGGGACTGGAACCTGGAGGAGGACATGTAGCCCATCTATAACGTGTAAGTGGAGTACGGTAATTGTGAACGGTAGCGCTGTGAATATATGTAGACTAGTCGTGCACAAATTTATCACATGAATTGGAGATGAACTTGTGTGGCATATTGGCATTTGTCCTTTAGAATTTATTACTAGTAAATGTGTTATGTGTACGTGCAACTTGTGTGGTTGTTGCACGGGCTCCAACACGCTCTTTGAGAAAAAAAGGTGGCACAGCTTTGGATATACGTGACGTGGCGGCATCATACAGTAGCATCGTTCGCTATAGTTGTAGTACACTCCTACTAGGACGACAACTCCTATAAAACCTTGCGCTTGGCTCTTCGCCTCTTCGGAAGGTCCAACAATGATGATACTACAGTACAATATGCTTCTGGCAATCTAACACCGATTGAACTGCTGCACGTCCACCGCGAGGGCGAGGGAGAGGGAGAGGGATAGGGAGAGGGCGCTGTAGTCAAAACCCTCTCCTCGTCCTGTGAACCACCGCGCGTGGGCGAGGGAGAGGCGTAGTAAGCAAGCTTCTCCTCGTTCGATGAGTTGACGGGACACATCAAAGCAGTACTAGTACTAGTAGTAGTAGTAGTCCATACTGCGTCCTTTCCGATTAATATAGCTTAATTTGAAACGAGAAAAATACACTGGCGGTCAACGTATGTAACAATACGCTCTTTACGGTCACTACATATAGTTTTGCGGCGATTATACGATCACTAGCTCATCGTAGAGCACCGTATTGCACCCTACTGACCGGCCACATAGTCGACGTGGCACTTTGTTGACTGGTTAATTGTCACCTGGTTTCTGGGTCCCACCTGTCAGTTGGCAGAGCAAAGAAAATCAGTTAAACAAAACTTTACGCAGGCGTGACACGAGTCCAACCCTTGCGCGCGAACCGCCCTGGCTGTGTATGTGAGTGCATGCACGTGTCCTCCCTCGGTCTTCCATCAAAGAGTGTACATCGGCTATAAAACAAAGAGTGTAGTACATGATGTACATCTACACTTTCAATGCATTTAGCCTTTAATCTAAATCGATATTGATTGACTAATGCACCAGCTTGTGCTGTAGGTATAGGCTACATGTCTATCCTTAATTACAGCATGCAACAGCCTTCATTTAATCTTCTTATCTCAATGGTCGCATGCACACATAAGTCTGCTACTTTTGGGCGTTAATTATGCCCTGGGCAATGTGTAAATCTCTAAATGTACAGTCTTTCACGGACGTAGGGAGTAGGTTGAGCACTTGAGCGTGAGCGTGTGTGTTGCGTCGTGTGCTGTGTGCCGCATGGGTGCGTGAGTGTTGCGTGCGTCCATGTGTACGTGTGAGTGTTGCATGTTGTATGCATGCATGCATGCATGGGGCTTACTCCCTCCCATTGACATTTTCATATTTCAAGCTTCCTCTGTTCCCTCCATATGGTGATACTCCCTTTGTTCCCAAATAGTACGGAGTAAAAGCCTCCCCTGTTCCCAAATACGGAGTATTTGTCTTTCTACATATTTCAACAAGTGACTAGGTACGGAGCAAAATGAGTGAAGTGAGCGTAGAGGCATAGGGATACTGTAGAAAGGAAGTCCTTGCGATCCATTATTCCCCATCTCGGTCAGAGAGAACTATTCAACTAGTCTTCGCAGTGAAGTGACAATACACGCTGCAGCAGATGGGACACGTAATTAATAAGCTGAACCAGCGTGTTGGTGTTACTAAATCAGCCTTACCCAGTACTGCCATCATGTTTGCCAGTATAGCACGCTTCCGCAAATACGCCTACGCACCTCTGTCCTCCATTAACTGACATATGGGCCCTGTTGTGGTAGACCCACATGTCATCGGTGTAACTATTTACACTCCGAAGGATAGTATATCCTGGTAGTAGTACTAGTAGAATTGAGATTGAATGCACTTTCTTCCCCGTCTTCCATTCTTCTTCCTCCTCTCTTCTTCTTCCTCCTCTCTTCCCCATCGTCGACCGCACACCATTTACCCCCGCTCACTGCTCGCCCGCCCGCGCCATCTTCCTTGGTAGCTCGCGCGTACCATATCCCCCCGCTCACTGCTCGGCCACACGAGGAGAAGCTTCTTCGCTCGCCCGCCCGAATCCACTTCCCTGCTGGCTCGCAGGCACCGAAAACCCCAATGGCAGAACCGACTGACACGCAGAGCCGTGATTGGAATTCCCTCCCCGATGTTCTCTTGGAGCAGATCTGTAGTCGTATGGACCTACTCAGCACTGTCTGTCTGGCCGCATGCTCGGTGTCTTTGTACCGTCTACTCGTCTGCAACCGGCCGGCTCTTTTCAAGACACCCTGCTTGCTGATGCCCGATCCTCGCAGGTGGCCCAGAAACCGACTTGACGATCCTACGGAGGTTGCCGTGGTTCCCCTCGACATGCTACCACTACCCGTCCACCTGTCCTTCATGCGCGGCCACTACTGGGCGGGCATGAAGGCCAACTGGATCGTCCTCATCCACCACACCGGTAGTTAGTGGCGTCTCGTGGATATCTACACCCAGCGAGAGATCACCCTTCCATCGTTGGATACCGCTGCCATCGAGCCTCGCGGCCCGCCGGACACTCCTGCCTACTACGCACGAGACGCGTGAAGCTTTTGGCTCGACCTCTGTTTGCAGAAAGTTGTAATCTGTGAAGTGCCCACACCCTCAGAAGACTACATGGATTACAAGCTCATTGCCTTGTTCAACATGGGATTAGTCTATCTGGAATCCGGTCGCCATACATGGTTATGGCTCATCATCAATCCTGTTGAGGCAACATTTCTGTCTGATGCTATAGTGCAAGATGGCATCGTTTACGCGGTCGACGCACAGATTGGCTGCCTATACTGGTGGAATCTATCGTCGTGTAATTGTTCTATCTCATCTCATCTTTACCTTATGAATACGACTGCCTGCAAATTTGTTACAAATTTAGAATGCATAGCATGTCTATAACCACATCATTGCTATATGTTCCTCTCATTTCCTAGATTTTTATGACCACACATGTTATTGTTAGAGTTGATATGAGAACAATTGGCATCTAATGATTGTTAGAATACATATTATGAGCATAACATCATGATTGCTATATGTTACTCTCGTTTACAAGATTTTTATAACAACGCATGTTATTGCTTAGAGTTGATGTGAGAACAGTAGTAGTAAGTGCTATGGTAGAATATGAGTAGGCGCTGTCATAGCTGTTTTCCTCTCATTGTTACGTGATGTTTGAACCATGACATATTGCTAGAATATGAAAGCCATTGGCTTATTTTTTAACTTGGGGTATGATTATGACCACGGCATTGCAATTCTCTGTCTATGATATGTGTCACTGTTATAATAATCTTAATTCCACACATACTCTGAACATGATTATTTATTTTTGTCCTTTTGGTCTCCAATTTGAATTGTTGCAGCAGACGCAAATGCGCTGGCCTTCATGATTCTAGGACCTGGAATCATACCAGCCGATGGGTGGTGGTTTATCGCTCGTTCAGCTGACGGCGGTCATTTGATGCTCATTCGCACGTACCAAATTGACCAAACCATTACATCAAACCACATGCAGTACAATGTGTGGGGCGTTCGTGACATTGATGGCTATGGTTGCTTCGTGTTCGAGAAAGATCCCAGCTCCGTTGGGCCAGGCGTATTCAACTGGAGGCGGGTTTACAGCCTCGGCAACCACTCCTTGTTCCTCGGGCTCAATTATCTGATCATCCAACCAATCATTGATCATATCACTGGCGATGATTACTGTGCTATGCAACTTCCATTCGCGAGGGGGGCTGTGTTTAC
Organism: Aegilops tauschii subsp. strangulata; assembly: GCF_002575655.3. Lineage (NCBI taxonomy): Eukaryota > Viridiplantae > Streptophyta > Magnoliopsida > Poales > Poaceae > Aegilops > Aegilops tauschii. The sequence continues at coordinate 502,251,110 of NC_053041.3, read as the reverse complement.
ACATCATACCATGGGTTTCATGAATCACCATATCCAGAGATTCGTCGACATAGCTTGTTGCCAGATAATCTTCATTGTGTGAAAGGCATCAAGCTTCCATGCGATGGATGGCTTTTGCAAACCCGACATGCGGCGATGTGGTTCATGCCAACAGAAAATATGCACAACTTGATTCGTGCTGATATCTAGACTGAGCTATGTATTCTGCGGCTGTAGCACGGCCCTCTTTTGTTGGATATTATGTACTCTTGTTAGTTGGAAGCACTCCTCTGGTTTGAAGGATAGATACCTTCCTGGGATCAAGTGCATCCTAACTCACCTGCATAGGATATATCAGTTAGGCTTCAAGTGCGTACTTGTTAGTTAAACCTATGTATAAATTGTGACACTAAATACGACTAGTAAGTAGTACAGTAGCAGTACTAGTATACGTCGGTCAAATTATTCATCATGTCCACACATTGAATTGACGTGACAACACGCTGCGCGTGAGGTGACACAAGAATCCCGGCGGCGTGTTCGGGTATTCTGGACTTCAGATTTGGAGTACCACTTATCTGTCAAAATCTTTCATCATTCACTTAAAACAGTCGATTGATCATACATTGAGTACCATATAACTGGAATTACCGATGCAAGTCGAAGAAGGATTGGCCGGTGCTGCCGGCTGGCGTCAAGTTCGATCCCACGGATCAGGAGTTGATCGAGCACCTTGAGGCCAAAGTGAGTGCTGACAGCGCGAGATTTCAGTCTCTCATCGATTTGTTCATACCAACCATCGACAGCGAGCACGGCATATGCTACACCCAACCTGAGAAACTTCCAGGTAAGACACCGATCGGCCGTCTACTTGCACAAACATATTCCTTTGTTTATAGCTCTATTTTTCTTTTTAGACGCAGACCTGGTGAAGCAATTACAATTTGACAGTTAATAAAAAGTGAAACAAGTGACTGCAACATGCCAAAGATGTTATGAAAATGCCAACTAGGTACACTAAAACATGTATTCCACAATACTGCAGGTATCACACTGAGTGGCCTAAGGAAGCATTTCTTCCAGCGCAATTCCAGGGCGTTCAAAAGGGGCACGTGGACGCGTCGCAAGATACAGTTGGAGTGTGGCATGCACGCGATGTGGCACAAGACCGGCAATACCTTGTCGGTGATGGTCAACGGCCGGCAAGACGGGCAGCAAAAAAGGTTCTGGTGTTGCACACCAACAAGAACTTTGACCAGCAGAGGACCAACTGGGTGATGCACCAGTACCACCTCGGGGACCTGGAGCAAGAGAAGGAGCGGGAGCTGGTCCTCTGCAAGATTTTCTACCAGACGAACACTAGGGCCAGGAGTAAAAAGATTATAAGTTAGTTTGGTATTGGTAGTTGTACTACCTTGTCGTCCGCAAGTTGGTATTGTTGTTAACGATCTTTTGGTATGAACTTGCATTTGCTTCCAACCATAATGCCGAGGGTCGACGTGGATATAAAGCTGAATCATTTGTTTTGAAATGAATTTTCAGGCACCTGATTTTTATTTGATGGGTAGCATAAGCACCCGCCATTCGAATTCCCAGTTCTCCAATTTTTTCGAAACAAGTGCATGCACTTATTATCACGATAAAAAAACAATATCCGTGCTGCATCCCAGTTATCAGTCTGTACTTGCAGAATTCTCTTGTTTATTGAGCACGTATATTGTTTTTTCAGGTCGAGCAAGTTTCAACTGGGCTGTAGACTACCCAGGGTTGGTTTTGTTTTTAATAGGCCCAGCCCATGACGACAACGGGGCACAAAGATCCAGTAGGTATCTACTGGCCTCTGGCCCGCCAGTGTTAGTTATATTTTGTCTTACAACATCCGTAGGCAGTTTTTTTACTGAATCAAACACACAGCCCAGTTCTATTTTCCTCTTGAAACGCATGTCCTACATCCGTTTTCTAATCTCTACCTATAGTTTTACCAGTTCATAGACACGTATCACTATATTGGAAACACATAAAATTCCCTTTTCATATTTACATCCTTATTTTTGTTGTTTTTTCCCACCCAGCGCTGATTTTTTACCACTGGTTTTCCCTTAAACCAACTCAATTGTCCCACGTCTTATTTGCTTACAAAAACAAAATGATTTTTTTGGCAAATCAATAAGTTCTTAAAAAATGTTTATCATTTCGGGATTACAACAGTACGGACTCCACCAAAATATGCAAAATATGGTTGAACTTTTTGACCGTGGTCCTGGGCAGAAAATGGGCTGTAATAAATTACTTAAGGATTAGCAAATGGGCTGCAAATTATAAAAATAGCAAATGGGCTTTATGTTGTCTGCCACAGATTTGGAGGCTGACTTGTGGGCCTACTAAGTGCATGCATACACAAGGTTTCTCAAAAAAGAAACTTAGTCAACAATTGACTCTACCAGCGTCAGACCGTTATAGGTCAATCTAGCGGCAATCGTGCTTCTTCAGTCTCTGATCTTCCTGCCCCAGCCGCCCAAACCAGCGCCGTCGGAACCGCCAGCTCCCGCCTCCCGTGGCCAGCAGTGCTGCCGGGCAGGCCTCACGGCCCCATCATACTCGCATCCCTGGCCTGTCTATCCCTCTACTCACCCACACCTCTTGTTATTTTCCGGCGACGGCAGCCGAACCAGTCAACCCTCGTACTCTCCACCGCGTGGGCAGCCACTGCCGTGTCTTCCCCGGCTCCGTGTCGTTCCCTTCGTAGGCCTCGCCGTCGTCCACCGCCCGGGTGCTCTCGGCGCGGCGTGGTCAACGATGTCCATCCAACGGCCGTAGTGCTTCTTCAATCTATGGTCTTCTTGCCCCAGCCGCCCAAAGCAGCGCTGGTCGTGCCGCATGCTCCTGCCTCCCGTGGCCGGCTGTGCTGCCACGGAGGCCTCACCGTCCCCGTACTACTCCCACCGCTGGCCAGGCCATCCCTTCACTCACCCACTCCCCCTGTTATTCTGCGGCGACGGCAGCCTCACACCGCAACCGAACCAGTGAACCCTCGTACTCCTCTCCGCGTGGGCATCCACTGCCGCGTCTTCCCCGGCTCTGCGTCGTCCCCTTCCTAGGCCTCGCCGTCGTCCACCGCCGTGGTGCTCTCGGCGCGGCGTGGTTAATGTGGTCAACGACGGACTTCCATCGGAAGAGTACTGTACGTGGAGAGGCTGACAGCTGGGTCCACGGCAGCCGCAAGGAAGTGCCTCCTTATTACGCGCAAAATAATTATTCCCCCACCTGACAGCAGGGACCCACCAGACGGGCCACTAGTATTTCGCAAAAAAACGTTTCCCCCTGACTGCTGGGACCCACCGGACGAGCCACCGTATTTCGTGAAAAAAACGTTTGGCCCTGACTGCTGGGACCCACCGGACGGACCACCGTATTTCGCGAAAAAACGTTCCCCCCGCTGTCAGCTCGGACCCACCGGAAGTGCCTCCTTATTACCTACAGAAAAATGAATACTCCCCCTGCTAGCTGGGACCCACCATGGTGGGAGGCTGACTTGTGGGCCTACTAAGTTGACGGGGACGGAGGGCTTTGTCAACTTAGTCAATATGAATGATTCTAGCTCCAGTGACCGTACGATGTCCATCCAACGGCCGTAGTGCTTCTTCAACCTCTGGTCTTCTTGCTCCAGCCGCCCAAAGCAGCGCCGGTGCCGCATGCTCTTGCCTCTCGTGGCCGGCTGTGCTGCCGCGGAGGCCTCACCGCCCCCTACTATTCCCACCGCTGGCTAGGCTCTGCGGCGACGGCAGCCTCACACCGCAGCCGAACCAGTGAACCCTCGTACTCCTCTCCGCGCGGGCTTCCACTGCCGCGTCTTCCCCGGCTCCGCGTTGTCCCCTTCCTAGGCCTCGCCGTCGTCCACCGCCGTGGTGCTCTCTGCGCGGCGTGGTCAACATGGTCAAGGAACGACTTCCATCGGAAGAGTACTATACGTGGAGTGGCTGACAGCTGGGTCCACGGCCACAGCCCAGTTTTTTTGTGATTTGCCAAGTAAGTCGCTTTGTCAGGCCTGTTGGGCTGCAAATCTTTCAAGACGAGGAGAGCTTTCATTCGGCTGGCCAAGAAAATGGCCCATCAGTAATGAGAAATGGGTTGTACATTTTTAAAACACATCAAACCGGCAATTAGTTTCAAATATCTTTTTTTTCATTTCGAGATTTTAAATTACATTAATTTTTATGCGTGGAGAATTTGTTGGATTTTATATTGATATACATTTATTTTTAAAATCAGTTTGAGTGTAAGTCGAAATTTCGGGATTAAAAACAGTTCGGACCACACCGAAATATGCAAAATTTCATATAATTTTTTAACCGTGGCCACAATATGGGCTGTAATGCTAACAAAAAGAATATGGGCTCCAAAAAAAACCTTAATAATCAGCAAATGGGCTGTAAATTATTAGAAATAATGACAGATGGGTTGTATGCTGTTTTCCACATATTTCAGGCTTTCCTAAAAAAAGGTTGACGCACAAGCAGTGACTGTTGGATGGCCATCCAACGACCGTCGTGCTTCTTCAATCTCTGCTCTTCCTGCTCCAGCCGCTCAAACAAGCGCCGGCGGGACTGCCTGCTCCCTCCTCCACGCGGCCTGCTCTGCTGCCGCGCAGGCCTAACCGCCCCACCGTACTCCCATCGCTGGCCTAGCCATCCCTCTACTCACCCACACCTGCTGTTATTCTCCGGCGACGGCAGACGAACCAGTAAACCCTCATACAGTCGTACTCCCCTCCGCGTGGGAAACAACTGCCGAGTCTTCCCTGCCTCCGTGTCGTTCCCTTCATAGGCCTCGCCGTCGTCCACCGCCCTGGTGCTCTCGGCGCGGCCTGGTCAACATGGTCAACGGCCGACATGCATCTGAAGTGGACTGTACGTGGAGAGGCCGACAGTTGGGTCCACGGCCGCACGCAAGGAAATGCCTCCTTATTACGCGCAAAATAATGATTCCTCCACCTGACATCAGGGACCCACCGAAAGGGCCTCTGTATTTCGTGAAAAAAATGTTACCGCCGCTGACAGCTCGGACCCACCAGCTATATCTTCGCACGCAAGGAAGTGCCTCCTTATTACGCACAAAAAAATGAATACTCCCCCTGTTAGCTGGGACCCAGTATAGTGGCAGGCTGACTTGTGGGCCTACTAAGTTGACGGGGACGGAGGGCTTTGTCAACTTAGTCAATATGCATGATTCTAGCTCCAGTGACCGTACGATGTCCATCCAACGGCCATAGTGCTTCTTCAACCTCTGGTCTTCTTGCTCCAGCCGCCCAAACCAGCGCCGGTCATGCCTCGTGCTCCTGCCTCCCGTGGCCGGCTGCGATGCGGCAGAGGCCTCACCGCCCCCTACTACTCCCACCGCTAGCCAGGCCATCCCTCTACTCACCCACACCCCCTGTTATTCTGCGGCGAAGGCAGCCTCACACCGCAGCGAACCAGTGAACCCTCGTACTCCTCTACGTGTGGGCATCCACTGCCGCGTCTTCCCCGGCTCCGCGTCGTCCCCTTCCTAGGCCTCGCCGTCGTCCACCGCCCTGGTGCTCTTGGCGCGGCATGGTCAATGTGGTCAAGGAACGGCTTCCATCAGACGTGGACTGTACGTGGAGAGGCTGACAGCTGGGTCCACGGCCGCAGCAAGGAAGTGCCTCCTTATTATGTGTAAAATAATTATTCCTCCACTTGACAGCGGGGACCCACCAGACGGGCCACTATATTTCGCAAAAAAATGTTTCCCCCTGACTGCTGGGACCCACCAGCTACACCTTCGCACGCAAGGAAGTGCGTCCGGGCAAAAAAAACAAAACGATTCGCCCCCCTGACTGCTGGGACCCACCAGCTACATCTTCGCACGCAAGGAAGTGCCTGACAGTCGGGACCCACCTGGTCGAAGCGTACGTAACGTTGTCATTCTGGTCGCGAACATGTACGTACATATATACTGGTGGATGTAGAGGCGTGCATGTGTCGTAGTAGAGGCGCGTACGTGTCGTAGTAGAGGCGCGCACGTAGCATGTACACGTACGTACAGCGGCCAGGGTGCAAGAAAGAAAATACGGCCACGTATGTGTACATATGGGCGGGGTCTCGAACGCCTACTCGCGCATACGTACAGCCAGGGCTTGTGTACATGGCTGGGTCGGAACGGAGAAACATCGTCGTCGTCGTGTTCATGGGGAGGCAACGGAATGCGTCATGTTCATGGGGAGGCAACGGAATGCGTCGTGTTCATGGGGAGGCAACGGAATGCGTCGTGTTCATCGGGAGGCAACGGAACGCGTGGGAGCCAATCGGCTGGGTCGGAACGGAATGCATGGTCGTGTTCATCGGGAGGGCTTGGACGGAACAGGCGACGGAAACAAGGCCTGGCGTATCGCATAACGGAGGAAACGGACCTCCTACGGTCAAAACGGGGGTCCTGTTGATCGGGAGGGGTGTGGCGTACCGCAGAACGGAGGAAACGGACCTCCTACAGTCGAAACGGGGGTCCTGTTGATCGGGAGGGGTGTGGCGTACCGCAAAACGGACGAAACGGACCTCCTACGGTCGAAACGGGGGTCTTGTTCATCGGGAAGGGTGTGGCGTACCGCAAAACGGGACTCCACGGGATACTGTTCATCTCCACCGTCGACCTCTTCCAGCCTCCACGGGCTACCGTCGACCTCCTCCAGCCTCCACGGGCTCCTGTTCATCTAGCCTCCACCGCGTGCTACTCCACCGGCTACTGTTCAACCACCCCTCCACTGTGTACTGTTCATCAAGCCCTCCTCACCACGGGGTCCTGTTCAACCACCCCTCCCCGGGCACCCCTCCACCGTCTAGTGTTCATCCAGCCCTCCACACCACGGGGTCCTCTTCAACCACCCCTCCACGGGCACCCCTCCACCGTCTACTGTTCATCCAGCCCCCCACCACACCACGGGGTCCTGTTCATCCAGAGGCAACGCCACCGCTCACTGTTCATCCAAACCCCCCCGCAACGCTCATTGTTCATCCCAGAGGTAGCATTGATTGGCTTCAGTTAGCAGCAGTAGCGAAGGAATCGCTCGATCGGGTTCAGTTAACACCCATCGATCGATCGCTCGGGTTCAGTAACGCGTAGCCTGCAGTGCAATCGCTCGGGTTCAGTTAGAGCCCAACGCCTCGCTCGGGTTCAGTTAGAGCCAACGCCTCGCACACACGCGCGTACATGTACGAGAGAAACGCGCATCGCCCGGCCCCCGACCTCCCACCGTAACCGGGAACTCCCCGAAATTTTCCTCGCCCTCGCTTCTACCACGGTTTTTTCCGTCATGGACGGCCCAAAGAATGTAATGCAGCTGCGTCTCCGGCCCGCCCAGGACGAAAAGCTCATTTTCTGTCATGATTTTTTGTCATAGAAGTAGGAGCCCACCACATCTATGATGATACCGGGTTTTGTCACAATTATCGTCATAGAAGTGTCATATGTATGACAGGAAAAAAATTCGTTCGGCCCAAAATGTCACGGATGTGTCTTTTTTTTGTAGTGAATGTAGGCCAACGATGTGACGCCGAAGTCCCGGCGTGGGTTAATGAAGTGATGACGAAGCCCCCGGTCCAGCCGAGGTGACGTGGTACGTCGGTACGCCGAGGTGACAGCGCTGCCCGACCCGGATCATTTACCTGTGCACAGAAAATAGTGCAAGCCGGAGATAATAGGAATAATAATAAATTAAAGAAATTGTTGCATAATTAATAATTTATGCAAAGTGAGTAATAAAAGAAATATGGCCCGTGTGTCGAACACTCGATGAGGTAGAGTTCCCTCAATGATGCCAAAGTCCCCGAGGCAACCGAACATGTCGGTATGGCAATTCGACAAACAAGGTGATCACGCGAGCCGATTTATGCCGATTGGGATGACGACGTCGGCTTGCGGAAGTGATCGCGTGATGCAGTCGAAGTCAATCACCTACACACATAAATAGTGCGGTCCAAAAAGAACAATATATATATATATATAATCCTTGCATAATTGCTTTTCACAAAAATAATTTATTTAAAGAGATGTGGCCTGGCGCCAAAGTCAATGTCGATGCAGGGCGTCGCGTGACGCGGTGAAGGCGTGGCAAAGCCTGAGTTCACAAGCCGGTCCGAGTTCCGGATGCGGCGTTCGCCGAACAGTATATGGAAACTGACCGAACCACCACGCGACCGTTGTTAATCCGGCCACCCTTTGACAGACCTGTGTACAGATGATGGAACAAACCAGAGTAATAATTCCTCAGGTAAAATAAAGCCAAGCAAGAAAAATTACTAGGATTAATAGCACCTGGTTTATCTGTTGTAGCAATATGAAGAAAGGTTACTCCCAAAATTGGGACTTGATCCGCACACCCATTGCATGATGGGCGATGAAGCGACGGCATGGCGATGCTGACAAAGGTTGGCTCGCCGAGGCAAAGCCCCCGGTCCAGCTAACGTGACGAAGCTGGTCGGCTGGTGACGCCGAAGTCTCCGGAGTAGGTTGATGAAGAGATGGTGAAGCCCTCGGTCTAGCCGAGATGATGGAGCAGGTCGGTAAGGAGACGTTGCAGCTGCCATGTCAGCCGAGGTGTTGAAGCAGTTTGGCGTGATGGACATCGTCTTGAAGATGCAACAGTGCGGCCATGCCGACGCTGGTCATAACTTGTGACGCGGTCAATGCCGGATTGATGAAGTGACCGAGCGGCGATGTCGGCGCGCCTGACCCGTGCAATCCGTGGGGCGATGGTGTTGGTGATGATTTAGCCTTCGTGATGCCGAACCTTGTTCGGCTTGCGGAGCTGATGATCCAATAAGGTTAGGCTCGGCTCGATGAAGCAACGACCTGTCTAGCGCGGGTCGGCTGACGTGGAGCAATGTTACCGGACTGGTTTGACACCAGCGTGACGATGAAGAGTACCTCCAAAAAGGAGCAAGATTTGTGAGCATGTGTTCGGAAACAAATCACAATACCCTACAAAGAAATTCTTCCAAAAAGGTTGTCCAATATCCCGTTCATGAAGAAAGATGAACTCAGGTCGGATTCGTATTCGCGCAGGAAACAGATCCGAAAAGTGATGCACTAATCGGAAGGTTCCGGGAGTTTGGACGGTCGAATCGAGCTGAAATTTTGAGAGGTGGTAGAATAGGAATTCCGCAGCTGATCAATGGTTGGATCTTACAAAGGACGTCCGAGCTAGACGCTGGACACCACGCTCCAAACTCGTCCATATTCTCGTCCAGATTCGATAGGGCTCCGGTATATCATAGATTGCCGGAGATTCCTCCATCGAAACTCGACGAAATTTTGCATGGTTGTTGTAGACTTAATTCGGCACAATTCCATCGAAGCAATCATTTAAACGACACTCGTGGAGGTGGTGGCGGTGGATACAAGTTTGCTGTCCAGAAAAACAGCACGGTCGCCCGAGGGCAATGTTGACGTTGAGCCCCCGAGCTCCATGGATGATTCCTCCATGACCTTGATAGAGATCAGAGTTGATGTTGATGTAGGTCATCGTCCGAACATGATGATCTGACACAGAGTGCAGTCCTCGGTCGAGCCAAGGTGACCAGTCGAGCCGGTGACGAAGATGTCGACGTCGCAGTGAATCTGCAGACGAGCCATCGATCCTCCGTTGATCTCACAGCAGAACTCTCAATGAAAGCACTATTGTTGGTGTTAAAACCGGCAGATCTCGGGTAGGGGGTCCCGAGCTATGTGTCATGGATCGATGGGTAACAGGAGACAGGGGACACGATGTTTACCCAGGTTCGGGCCCTCTTAATGGAGGTAATACCCTACTTCCTGCTTGATTGATCTTGATGAATATAGAGATTACAAGAGTTGATCTACCCCGAGATCATATGTTGTGGTCTAAAACCTGAGGGTATGATGAATAATGTCAGAATAATCTATCGACTAGCCTGGCCTTGGCTTATATAATGCACCAGAGGCCTAGGATAACAAGAGTCCTAGCCGAATACGTTGGTGGAGAGGAGTCCTTGTCTTGATCACCAAGTCTTGTGGAATACTCCTTGTATGCGGAAAAAAAACTCATGGATGAAGGACAAAGGAAATTTGGATTCCCATTCAATCTTGGTGATTTACTATCGCACACAATTCATCTCCGTCGCCTCTGCGAACCATGTGTGTTCACTCACACATGCAAAAGGAAAAACAAAACCCTCGCCCACTTCGTCCCCACTCACTCGCCGCGGACTCCTCCGCAACTCTGCACCCTAAGTTCGACGGCTGTTGGCAGCGGGCGTAGGTCGTGCTCCAAACGGCACCGGATTTCACCCCTACCACTTTCGGCCACCTATCTGCACCGACATTCTAGACTCTGGTCGATGGGGTTTTCTGCGGGATTGGGCCGGGGATTTTTCTCATGGAGAAGGTAATCAACTTAATTAGCAAAATATTCACTCATCTCTTATCACAGTCCATTCGTCGTTGTTAATCAACCGGTGGAAATCGTCATGGAATCATTTTTGTTCTAGCTGATTCGTGGGTGTTCATTCATGTGTCCACAGTGCGAGCACAAATCGGGCAACTGTGGTCGTGGCCAGTCGGAAACGAAGTTCTATCTCACCATTCCGGATAACTTCAGGGAGCGCTCGGTATGTTCAATCTCAACCTACCACGGTCGGCATGGCCTAAATTTTTTGAACATATACCGTCTGTTGCTACATTATCTATATATTTGCATCAAATCTTTGTTACATTATCTATTTTTAATTCTATATTTTTATACTTTGCTTTCATCTATATATATGGATATGTTCTATCAGTTACTCCCATATTTGCATCTTGCTCTGTTATTTCAATATATCTAATTTATGATCTTAATTTTCATTTCAAGTAGTACATCCCTTGCTTTGCAAGAAAATGAGTAGAAGAAAATCTTGGGCTTTACTTTGCTGATGACTCCCAGGATGTCATATTGACAACGCAGCATGGATTTACAATGACGGTTAGCGTAAAACTTGATAAAGATGGTCACTCCTATTTTAATGCGGACCATTGGAGAAATATGTCTAGGTGTTATGAACTGAAAGCTGGCAAAAAAATTCTAGTGCGTGCACCACAGCCTGGTCTAGTTAACATCGATGTTTACTTCCCCAACGTCATCAGCCGATCAAAGTTTGATCGAGGTTAGTGTCCTTTCAACTTTCTCCATGCTATCACATTACTATTTAAGCAACCAACTGATCACTATTTAAGCAACCAATTGTGATATCATACTCCGACTCCGTTCCTAGGAAGTAAAAAAATTCTATTTACCAATTTATGTGCACTATATATTCTTCTGCCATGTTCTGAATAAATAATACCTTTCCACCTTTTAAACAGGATATGTTGGATGCATAGTGAATGATCTATATGTCACTAAGCATACCAAATTTCACTGGAAGGACTTGAAGCATGTCATAAACTTTGTTGATAATCTGACAGAGATAGCATAGCATATGAACGCTGGATTTTGGATGGGATTAATTAGACCTATGGTGCACACACTGACAAGACCAATTGTGTGCACAAAACGATATATATCTTCAACGATATGTTACAATTGTTTTTTATTCTACATGTCAACAGAAATTGCCCCCTGTAGCAGTTTCTGGATTGATTTCCCGGCGTGGTCGAACTACACTTGTGCCTGCTAATAACGCCAAAGTGATTGCAAGGTACTGCATTTACCGTAGAAATGGAACCATTCAAATTAACAAGTTCTCGCTTCTCGTGCCAATGCATCCATATTGGAATATTGGAGACACTGTTCTACTCATGTTCTACCAAGGCACAAGAGGGCTCTTCCTTTTCATTGACGAGATGTCGAGTCGTCGTGATCAAGCTGCTTCCAGTGGATAGTTGTGGTTGTTGGCCCTCAGCCTCTTAAAATGTGCTAGCTGTTACTATATATGTTAAGGATGTAGATATGGACCATATGGTTGTTGGCCCTTAGCCTCTTAAAATGTGATAGTTGTTACTATGTTAAGTATGTAGATATGGATATGGTTGTCAAAACCGTGTTACGAAGATCCTCCTTTGGTCGAATAGTGTAACCACTATATATATGTTACTCAAATGCTGTTACCGAAGTTCATAAATTTTCATGGAAAGTATTAGTATCGTACACAGTTCATTGAGTTTAAGCGTGTGCCCGATGTCCAGAAGGCATTTGCATATTAACTGTCCATATTGCAAATTCACACACATGTTAACATAAGGAAACGTATGTGTAACATACTAATCATCGCACATGAGTACTCGCAGACGCATCATGTGCGATACTCCGCCACCGCAAGCAACTAGTTTGCATTTATCAAAGTTTTTTGTACATACAGAATCGCACACGAAGTAACTGTATTGATCGTCTGTGTTGTTCTACCTCATAGCAAACAGTTCGAATGGATTAACCGTGTGTCCTGCATCGCACACACATTGTTATGGCAGCCCGTTTCTGTTGTTCTGCCTCATCGCAGATAGTTTGAATGGATTAACCGTGTGTCCTGCATCGCACACATAACTAAAATCTGAACCGTGTTTGATGGCTCCGCCATCGCAAACGTTTTGCACCTTTTTTGACAGTTTTTTACACCACCGTTTGCGATTATTGCATCGCACACAGTTTCGGCAAAGGGTCTCTGATCGTAGTGTCGCATTAGCAGTATCCTGCAGTAGTGCCTCTTCGGAGGATGACGATCTCAATATATTTACGGTCTTCAAGACCTTTTCTTTAAATAATCGGCGCAAAAGGGCGTGCCGCGACCTCGCCGAAGTGAACCAAGTAGCCGCAATAAATCCTTGGAACGACATGGCAATTACTTTCAACGCCAACGACGAACCAAGGGCCCGATCAGTCCGAGCACCAGCTGCCTTGGTCCTTAACCCAATTGTGGACGGCTTTCGACTCACTAAGGTGCTCATGGACGGTGGCAGCGGACTGAACCTTATCTACAAGGACATGCTCGATAAAATGCAAATAGAAAAGAGCCGCATTGAGCAAAGCAGTACAACCTTTCAAGGAATTATTCCCAACCGAGAAGCATGATGCTCGGGGAAACTCAAACTTGACGTAGTATTCGGCACGCCGGAGAACTACAGGTCCGAAGAGCTAATCTTCCACGTGGCACCTTTCAATAGCGGATATCACGCCCTGTTGGGGCGAGACGCATTCACACGCTTTCAAGCCATACCCCATTACGGGTACATGAAGCTCAAAATGCCCGGGCCCAACGGATTTATCACTATCGCTAGTGATCCGGACAAAGCACTCCGCGCCGAAAACAAAACCGCATCCCTGGCCCTCGAGGCATTATCCGAGGCCCTTGCGGCAGAGGAGGTCACCGCTCTGCGTTCTACAGTGGATAGAGACGACGTTATCCTCGATAAGAGGCCTAATTCCACTTTTAAACCAGCAGACAAAATAGTCAAATTTCAAGTTCACCTGACGGGTCCCAATAAAACAACAGCCATTGGGGCACAGCTGGATCCGACGGTCGACACCGCTCTAAGAGCATTCCTACGCGAGAATTGAGACATTTTCCCCTGGCATCATTCGGATATGCCAGGAATCCCACGCAGATTGGCCGAACACAGCCTCAACATAGTTAAGGGGTTCAAGTCAGTCAAGCAAACGCTTCGGCGATTTTCCGAACCCAAGCGACAAGCTATGGGGGAGGAGCTAGCCAAATTACTTGAAGAAGGGTTCATCAGAGAGATCAAACACCCGGACTGGCCAGCAAACTTGGTCATGGTACCAAAGAAGGACAAATCCTAGCACCTTTGTGTCGATTTCAAAGACCTCAACAAGGTCTGCCCTAAAGACCCCTTCCCATTGCCCCGCAATGACCAAATCATTGATGCAACTGCAGGACACGATTCACTGTGTTTCCTCGACGCGTACTCCGGATACCATCAGATTAAGATGAAGGAATCTAGTCAGGCCGCAGCGACGTTCATTACTCCGTATGGGCCTTTCTACTTCAACACTATGCCTTTCGGACTCAAAAAGACCGACGCCACTTACCAACGCATGATTCAAACATGCCTGGGAAAACAAATTGGCAATACGGTGGAGGCATACGTAGATGATGTAGTTATCAAAACTAAACATGTTGAATCATTGGTGGACGATTTACACCTTACATTCGACAACCTCCGAGCATATGACATACGGCTCAATCAGGAAAAATGTGTTTTCGGCGTTCCGGACGGAAAGCTGCTCGGGTTCATTGTTTCCAATAGAGGAATTGAAGCAAATACGGCCAAAATCCAAGCCCTGTCACAATTGGCAATACCAACAGACCTAAAACAGGTCCAAAAATTAGATGGGTGCATGGCAGCCTTGAGCCGCTTTATCTCCAGATTGGGAGAGAAGGTGATGTCGCTCTATCGCCTGCTCCGACGTACCGACCACTTTGAGTGGACGGACGTGGCAGCCTCTGGTGATTTTTAGCATCACAGTATTGGCATGCATAAACAACGCATGCTTACCCAGGGAAGGGAACCCTTAACGGAACTATTCTCTCTGGAAGATGTTTCTTACGTTAAATAGTAATATAACATAACTCCCTGAACACAGTTAGTTTGTTCAAGCACTATGACCGGATTGCCTGGTTTCCGCACATACTTGGTGTTTACCATAGGTATAGTATTCGGAAACACTCCAACCCTTGGGTTTCGGAGGTCGAAGCGGAAGGTCTGCCATGACAATCTTTTACAATTCGACCGGAGATAAATTCGATGATAAAGTGTATTGTTACATAAAATAACATGCCTACTCTTTATCTATACCATCTATCAAGCTGTCTAACTTACAGTCTTGTTGTGAAAATTTGGCGGCTGTCTTCACTTGGTCGTACACCAAGCTAACTGGAATTTCTTGTCCGTCTGGTCCCCGAGGTCTGACCCGCGCCATATGATTCAGATCAAGTCCGGTATACCATGTTTTCACCATGTCCCAGGCTTCTCATGCACCTTCTTGACATGCGGATGCCTTCCATAGCTCAAAACGAAGATGAGCTCCCTTGAATAAATCCACGAGCTCCCCCATCATTCCTGGAGGGGAATCGGACGACCATAAAGCCTTAGCCATGTTCCTCATTGCTTTCCGAGCAAGCTCGTGCACTTTGGATAGCTCTTGCAGCAAGTCGCCTTGAAATCCGGACACTTCTCCCGCCACCCAGTTAACAAACCTATAGGAATAATTTCGTAAGACTTCCCATCAGGGGACCGTGTGAAAGTCAGGTTAAAAGACACACTGAATATGCCGCCTTTCAGCTTTCTGTTCTCCTTCAAGGCATCCGACACTTGGGCTCTTACGTCCTTTAGCTCTTCGGCTTGCTTGATGTTCGCATCCTGTAGTTTGTGCTTCTCATTAATGGTCTGTGTTAGTACACGTTGACCAGCGGCTTCTTGCCCTTCGGCATGTTGTTTGTCCGCCTGAGTAGCCTTTAGCCTCTCCTCCAACTGATCTACCGATCCTTCAGCCGTAAATAAAACACAATGCATATTTAAAAATCATTGTTGGCACAGAATCGTCTTTTCTGGATACTGTTGTACTTACCATCAGGTGCCTCCCTGGATTTTTTCAACCTTTCCAGTTCGGCGGTGGCAACAGTTATCTTGGTCCGACATTCTTCAAGCTCCTCGGACAGTGTGTCATTTTTTGCCGCAAGTACCTGATGATATAACGACACTTAAATCAGTTGGGCCAACTGCTTCAAGTCTCGGGGGCTACTGGCACATGCTTATTGAATATACTCCAAGTTTTTACCCGCATGTCCTTTGAACGCTGGTGAGTGGCTCCAGCAAGTCCATCCCGGGCAGCTCGGATATATGCATCCGCCAGGCTGAGGGCGTTGAACGCTTCTTCGGTGAAACTCGGGTCGCGCATGGCTTCTTTCCGCCGCCAATGATTCATTGCGCTCTCCACTTCGGAATTGGTGATGGATACATTATCTGAATCCTCTTGGAGATAATAATCCGGCGTTGTGCCCATGTCAACCCTAGTCCTCAGGGCAGGGTTCGGGGCCGGATTAGTCGACGCCTGGCCGGCGAGGTTGTGGCACCCCGATCCGCATGGAACAGGGGGCCTTCGCACGTCAGCCCAGGATAACACCTGACGCAGGACAGGTCCAAGATACAGCATTCCAGGTACAAGAATATTCATCAAATACAGGTATAGAAGAGTACATCATTGATGAATACAATTATCTGGCATAGCCCTAAGGTTATTTAAAAGGCGGCGGAAGTCTCGGTTTGACAGCATAACAACTCTGGCTGGGCTCCACAACTCACTGGACTGGCAAGGTTACGGCCTAGCACGACGGATCAAGCGAACAATCCAGGCACGACCTACAAGCTGGCATGACACGCCAGGTCAGTACATTGAATGTACTTGCAAGACAACCAAATACATAGCATCCAAACAAGCAGAAGACAAAGCAAGAACCAAGCGCATGCAACAACCTATCTCATATCAATTACTAAACATGGCATGATATAGGTCAACTAAGCATGAACAACATCATAGCATCTACTAACATGGTAATATCATGGCATATCAAAACCTGCTTCTAACAAGGCAATAGCAAAACATAGCATTTCATCTCAATAATGGCATAATTTAACATATCAATCAAAGCATGGCATGGCATCATGAAACTATGCTGAATATAAACTACCGGTCATATCCAATGCAGACATAGCATGTTAACTTTATGCAACTATCTCCTATTCTGCCATGGTTCTTTAAATGCAAACATATTACTCATGTAATGCAACCAAACTTGTGCACAGAGTCCTTCGGACTCTCTTACCAATGGATTGCCTCGCAACCAAACGGTGATCATGCGCGGATCACAAACGGAACAACACTCGGTTCAACGGGTTACCTTGTAACCAAACGGTGATCTTTCCGGCGATCACAACCATGACCAACACTTGGTCTCCAACACTCACCGAGACCTCATCTCGTGATCATATCAAAACATCGACGTGACTTCTCATGACTATCTCATAGTCCAAGTCACCACATTCTTGTTACCACATTAATCAGCTTAATTATTTCAGGTTTATCCTCCATTTCAACCAAGACCCAATAGTGTGACCTACTACAAAATGTGTTGCTATCGATAGACTTTATAAACACTCTGCAGAGGTAGCGCACTGTACCCACACCACGGAACCCATGGCCTCGTCATCCCATTTGGGTGGACCAACGGCATTGCGACGAAACCGACCTACTGTCATGACACTCTCCCGGCCACTCCGACTCACTCCCCACTGGGCTAGTCCTGGGTGGCCCCATGTCTACCAAAGACACCAACGGCCACCGTCGTGGCCTAACATAAACGGTCCCAAACGGGGACCCGGTACCATAACAACAATGGGCACACAAGGCTTATGTCCGCCTACCTGATCAGGGTAGCGCGCGCCCATAACCTTCCCTCGTTGGAGGCACCGGCGAGAGGCACGACAATAGATCGCATTAAGGCCTTCCCATAAAGGCAAATGTGGCTGCACTGAAAAAGTTCGATTTGGTGGCACTATGACTCGATCCCATCGATGACGGAGGAGGTTTGTTATTATTAAGTCATTTTATTTCCTTCTCCATCATCATGAACATGAATGCAACAATGAGCATACATCATACAAATGCTCTAATAAAATATCGAGCTTCTCAAGTGAACAACTACAACATAAAGAACATGATAATACCACGTACTAGCATATCCACGGTGCATTACAATCATCATAGCAATTTATAACGATGTCATGAAAATAAAGTAGAGTGGTGACATGGCATTATCAATAACAACATTCTAATTAGCGTGGCAAAAGATATCATGAAAACACAAGCATGCATGATAGGCATAACGAAATGACTGCAAACGAAAACGATAAGAAACAACTGCAACTACACACACACAAGGTGCAAGCAAAGTCAACATGCAAGTTCGGGGCTCATGATAAGAGGTTGGCTTGCCTGGGGTTGACAAATACTCCGGGAAGAAGTGTGAAACGATCGCGGAAAGATTTGCCGGAAACAGTTCTCTCTCGGAGGGGGCTGTTTACGGGCAAGGGCAAAATGGTCATTTTTAGAATGTGCAAACATCAAGAAATTGGTCCCATCGAAAAGGGCTCGACGAACAGAGAAATTGAGCGTTGGAATCACCTCATTCGGAGTTACGGGTGAAAAGTTGTGGCCGTTCACTTTTTAGGCAGAAAACGCACTACAGCAGTGAACGTTCACAAAATAAGCACTTCGGCGGGCGAGGCTGAAAAAAAAGAAAGCACATTTCTGAGAATATGCCTTCAGAGAAGTGAAAACGTATTTTCACCTAAAAGAACAAAAGAATACGCTTTCTAACCTGGGAAACGTACTTAGGAAAGAATACGTTTTCAGCGCGGGGAAACGGCTTCGGCTCCGGGCGCGTCCACTTATCCGACGTGGCCAGCGGGGTCACGCCCTACGGTCACCGACAGGTGGGGCCAGGCAAGAAGGGGCCCGCCTGGCCTGGTCTTCTTCAACCGCACGCTCGGGCTCGCGCCTGGCCGAGGGAGGAGGACACCCCGACGACGACTGCCGGCGATTCCGGCCACGGCGGGGGTCGTGCGACCTACCCAGATGACCAGGGGAGGGAGGCACATCCGGAGGTGGTAGCCGCTGCCGCCGACGAGCGCCGGACAGAGAGCAGCAGGGCCTGCGGCGGAGAGGGGGTTCGGTCACCGGCGAGGTAGGTGCTCTGGTGTGGGAAACGGACGGGCGAGGGGTCGGGAAGGGTCACCGGAGAGTGGCGCATCAAGTGGAGGGCTCGGACGGGGTAGGGACGGCTGGAGAGAGGGGTTGGGCATGGAGGCCGTGGGCGAACTCCGGCTAAATTGCCGGGCTCCGGCGAACGATTCGGCCGGGCACGAGTGTGAGAGGGCTCCAGAGGGAGAGGGGAGGGGGCTGGCTTGCTCGGGGAGGGCTCGGGCTGGCTATTTATAGCCGAGTGAGGAGCAGCCGCGCCGGGCTCCACCGAGCGAGTCCGGCCGAAGCTCTGCCGTGCTCAGCAGTCACAGGGAGGCACGGGAAGCCGATGAGGAGGAAGCGGACGCGGCGCAGAGGCTCACGGAGACGAGCAGAGTTCGAGGACAAGAGGAGGAAGAGGACACCGGGGTGGAAGGCGACGGGCTCACGGGCGCTCACTGTGCGGCCTTTGGAATGGCTCGCCGGAGAAGAAAACGGAGGGGGCCAGAGGTCCAGGGGATGACGACGTCGAGGGGGAGTTGTAGGACATTAATTGCGAGGCCAGAGCCAGTCGGAGCAGCGATGCCGACGGGAACAGTGGCTAGACCATCGTTTTGGGCTGGCTACCCTTGTGATCACCACGGACAAGGCGCGCTCTGGAGTTTTTACTGATGCCAGATCATGTCTACCGCGTAGTCCTTCGAAGATAGAGTGTTACCACGGTAAAGAAACGGGCAGAGACAAATTGAGCTGAGTAAACCAAGCTCCACAAGTTTGCTGTTGCAAACTTGACCGCATCCTTGAGATAAAACCAGAGGAGTTAAAAGATAAATGGCTTACGGTAGCAAGGACTACAGTCCTGGTAATTATGAGATCATTAGGACAAAGATTAAATATAGTTGCAGTGCAACTACCAAATCTGGTCCAGAAACTAGATGATGAACAAGCACTCACTAGGAGTGTTGGATTGGGCTAAAACTTGGCACAGCTTTATGATTTGAATATATAATGGTGCTGTAAAAATTTCATACCATTTGGGCTTGCCAAAATGGTACTTCCTTCACAGCTAACAGTTTTGCCCAGAAACTTGAGAAAAATCCTCAGGGCAAATGGCTAAATTAAATGAGCCAAAATCTTATGGAGATAGGTTGTATGGACAGGAGAAGGCCTGGGAAAAGTTTCAGCCATAATGAAGCAAGAGAAGGTGCACTTGCTTCACAAACTGAAAAATTGGACAGAAACCAAGAATTGGTCATGTGCTCACATAGTTCAATGAAATGAGCTAGATTTTGGTGGAGCGTGGTAATATGATCATTAGAGACTGATGGAAGAGTTTAAGATCATTTTGATCATCTATGAGGGTACTTCCTTCATAGACAAGCAATCTGAACAGAAACTTGAGAAAATTGCCAAGGAAGATTGGATAGATGGATTGAGCTGATTTTTGGTATCAAGGGGTGATTTATCAATGTTAATCATCCTGCCAAATATCAGCTCAAATGGATCAAGGGTTCAAGCACTTCCTTTGCAAAAATTTCAAGTAGGGCAGAAACTTGCATTGGATCAGGTGCTCAAAATATGAACTTTGGAGCATGGGTTTGGATGGAAATGGTGAAGATATAGCAAGTACAAGCTCCACAAATTATTTGGGAATTTTCCTTGCTATAAAATGGTAGCTCCTTTGGAAAATGGCAGAAATGCAATATTGGCTTAAAATAGGAAAAGGCAATTTCCCTTATTTAATTATGGCCAATATCTTTGCCAGAGCTTGGATTAGGCATAAATATCAACTCCACCAATTCACGTGAATTTAGGAGATAGCTATGCCTTTGGATTTTATTCCTTAGAAAGGCAAGAAAAGGAATAAATCATAATTCAAAAATATTGCATGGGACTTGGCAATATTTTTGCATATCCAAGGTTTAAAAGGATAGGAGTGTCTGTGGGAATAGATGGGATGATCAACAGACCAAAGAAAATGATGACTCCTTTGTATTCACAAAGGGCATATTAAAATTCCAAAAAATTAGAATTAGGGTTTGAGAGGGTTTGAGATGATGCAAATGAGGTCTTGCCCACTGACAAACACATGAGCAAGGTTTTGAAAGGTTGAAATTGACAAGAATAGTCAGAGTCATCCAGCAAACTCAGGAGAATTTTTTTGAAAATGAGTGCGAGGAAGGAATAACATCACAAAAATTGATAACCCAATTTTGGGGCAGTTACAAACCTTCCCCCCTTAAAAAGAATCTCGTCTTCGAGATTCCTAGGGTTACAGCACAACTGAAACGATAACCACTCCGGGGATAAACCTTGGGGTTAATTTTTTTAACCCTTTGGTTAAATTCAAATGAGTTGGGGGGCACCGATAATTGGTACACCCGGGGAGGGATATGGCAAACCTGGATATATCCACCGCTAGGGGCACTCGAGATCAAACTCCCGAAAAATACTGGATGCACCCCAATGAATATTAGTTTCACCTGCTGACACGTGGGTCCAGGGCCCACTGGCAGCCTCCTTCTTCTACCTCCGGCTAACTGCTTCTCCTACGCTGCTGCTCCGCGTCCAGCTTGGCACAGCGCGCATCTAGCCCCCTAGGGCGATGAGGACCCTAGTGCCATAGTGCGCGGCGTGCACGGCGCCGGTGTAGCGAGCACTCACGTCGCGGGCCAGCACCTTGTCGGCACTACTCGCGGATTCGCCTCCTAGACGCCGGTGATCAGGCGACGAGCCATTTTCCCGGACCTCGCTCACCGTACACCGGGGTTGGGTTATAAAAGACGGCAGCGCGGCTCTCCTCCAACGCACAAACACAATGCTGCTCTACTACCTCTTCAGTTTGGACGAAATCGAGCCGATCTCCTTCGGCGAGGCTGTGTTCCTGGTGGCGCTACGGTGGTTTCTAGCTGCGCTGCTGGGCACGCTGATCGGTTCATCGATCCTCCTGCTGATTCTCATCAGGAATGATCGGGTTCGAGACAACGCGCGGCTGGGTGCGGTGGCTCGAGACGCGGGAGAAGATGGCGCACTGGGTGGTCCTCCGCCACGCTTGATTCTCTGTCGCTTTGCGCCGGCGGAGTGATCACGTGCTGTGGTGGAGCGGTGGTGGCGATCTTCCTGCACCACGCAAGGCAGTGACGGTGGTGGTGGGGTCCAGATGCAGGTGAGGTGGCGCACGGCTGCGCCACCTCGGGAAAATTTTCACGGATTGCTCCACGAAAAAGTAGGTGTCGAGGTAGAATTGAGGGTGAAACTTGTATCGGGGTAGATGTACTGGATCGAGGAAATAAAGTTGGCAGCGTTTCCCCGGAAATGAAATCGGGAAAAAGAATAGAGACGAGGAATTTCCAGACGGAAATGCCTCTGCGAGGTTCTAGATTTGAAAATCCGGCACACGGTGTATGCACAGATAAATAGGGACATGTGACTTTGCATTCCCCCGAGTACTGCCCAAATGTACTCGTGGGTGAACCGGGTATGCGTGCGGTATGCAGTATAATCTAAACTAGCAAACAGACAGAGGCAATAAACATGCAACGGAAAAATACACCAGACAAATCATACTAAAGCGTTTTAATGCTAGTGGGTATATGTAATCCTGGCACACATATACCTACACCAGTGCGCATTTTATTATAGACTCAAGACGAGTCAATTTTATTTTAGTATATGTGATCTACTAATTAAAATCTTGTTAACAACACAGTGTCAACCCTGTCAAACATTTTGCTTGACAAAGAGACAAGCAAAAACAACACAACAACCAAAAGCACGAGAACATACATAACATACGGGTTACACCAGTGCAAGCATACAACAAAGCACGAACGCGCTATGCGCTAAACGAAACTACTCATTCCGGGATACATAGTTATATCCTCATATCGGGGATGAACCGACAGACTGATCATCTCACTGCGTGACTGAGGTCATGCAGAGGGCTTGCCTTGCTGTGGCTCTCTGGGAGGACGAAGACTGAGCCAATCTCCATCTTCATCATCCGACACTACTATGGGTTGGGGTTCGGCTGCTGGGGGTGTGGCTGAGATTGAGCCGAGCAAATGCTGCTAGTGGATCCGTAAAAGAGCCTTGTTGAGGGTGATGATGTTTGGCTTGGGCCATAGCACAGGCTGAGAGGACAGCACTGGTTCGGATGGCGTTGGGCAAACGACTTGAGACGTGAATTTACGAGCCTCACAGTAAGCTTCCTTGACGACTCGTACCACATCATTGTCCATGGTTCTAAACTCGGCAAGCATCTTTGAAACCATCATCCCCTGGGCACCCGAAACAGTGATAGGAGGCTGAATTCCTGCTTCTGTCACCACGGGGAAAAAGCAGAACTCCCGCCTCTCTGCCACTTGCGGGAACTTGGTTCGGAGGTATAGGATAGCCTCCACAGTAGCGGCCTAAATGGCTAAATCAGTGGTAGGCATGGCTCTACCCTGAAAAACCAACGGTTGGCCATCCACTGCGGGACCTGGGACGATGTGTACTCTTGCATCATAGCGGTGAAGGTGAGGGGCGGGTGCCGATTGGAACACCAGGTAATCGGGGCTAGCATTACAGCCAAAGGCTTTGGTGAGCATCTCGGTAAGAAGGGGTGGAAAGCCTGCATGGTTGACGGCGAAGGTGCGGGTGTAAAACTTGGGAGCTTTGAAGGTGCTAGCCATGGCTGGGGTGTTACTAGCTAGGCTTCTCTGCAGGGACATGGCTGACTGAGGGGTGAGCGATACGGCGAGCAGAAAGAGGGCTTTTATAGGCAGCTATGCGGGACATGCCCGCATGGTGTGGCCCCTTTCCCTTAATGGTGAAGGGCAAGCGGTGCGGCCGACCAGAAAGGATATGGTTGCTATTCGTTCCACGGATAACTAGGCGGGGACAGTGGGGTGAGGACGTGTCAGTCCCGACTACGCCACCTGTTGATTAATAGTGGCCATGCCGGATGCCAGGGATGGGTCAAATCCCTTAGGGCCATTACGGGTTAATGGTAGTGGTGATCTAATACTAGGATAACCTATGCAAGCCTGGCTGCTCTGATACCATGTCCTGTGGCACCCCGATACACATGGAACAGGGGGCCTTCACACGTCAGCCCAGGATAACACCTGACGCACGACAGGTCCAAGATACAGCATTCCAGGTACAAGAATATTCATCAAATACAGGTATAGAAGAGTACATCATTGATGAATACAATTATCTAGCATAGCCCTAAGGCTATTTAAAAGGCGGCGGAAGTCTATTTAAATGCGGCGGAAGTCTCGGTTTGACAGCATAACAACTCTGGTTGGGCTCCACAACTCACAGGACTGGCAAGGTTACGGCCTAGCACGACGGATCAAGCGAACAATCCAGGCACGACCTACAAGCTGGCATGACACGCCACGTCAGTACATTGAATATACTTGCAAGACAACCAAATACATAGCATCCAAACAAGCAGAAGACAAAGCAAGAACCAAGCGCATGCAACAACCTATCTCATATCAATTACTAAACATGGCATGATATAGGTCAACTAAGCATGAACAACATCATAGGATCTACTAACATGGTAATATCATGGCATATCAAAACCTGCTTCTAACAAGGCAATAGCAAAACATAGCATATCATCTCAATCATGGCATAATTTAACATATCAATCAAAGCATGGCATGGCATCATCAAACTATGCTAAATATAAACTACCGGTCATATCCAATGCAGACATAGCATGTTAACTTTATGAAACTATCTCCTGTTCTGCCATGGTTCTTTAAATGCAAACATATTACTCATGCATTGCAACCAAACTTGTGCACCGAGTCCTTCAGACTCTCTTACCAACGGATTGCCTCGCAACCAAACGGTGATCATGCGCGGATCACAAATGGAACCACACTCGGTTCAACGGGTTACCTTGTAACCATACGGTGATCTTTCCGGCGATCACAACCATGACCAACACTTGGTCTCCAACACTCACCGAAACCTCGTCTTGTGATCATATCAAAACATCGCCGTGACTTCTCACGACTATCTCATAGTCCAAGTCACCACATTCTTGTTACCACATTACTCGGCTTAATTATTTCAGGTTTATCCTCCATTTCGACCAAGACCCAATAGTGTGACCTACTACGAACTGTGTTGCTATTGATAGACTTTATAAACACTCTGCAGAGGTAGCGCACTGTACCCATACCACGGAACCCATGGCCTCGTCATCCCATTCGGGTGGACCAACGGCATTCCGACGAAACCGACCTATTGTCATGACACTCTCCCGGCCACTCCAACTCACTCCCCACTGGGCTAGTCCTGGGTGGCCCCATGTCTACCAAAGACACCAACGGCCACCGTCATGGCCTAACATAAACGGTCCCAAACGGGGACCCGGTACCATAACAACAACAACGGCTACACAAGGCTTATGTCCGCCTACCTGATCAGGGTAGCGCACGCCCATAACCTTTCGTTGGAGGCACCGACGAGAGGCACGACAATAGATCGCATTAAGGCCTTCCCATAAAGGCAAATGTGGCTGCACTGAAAAAGTTTGATTTGGTGGCACTATGACTCGATCCCATCGATGACGGAGGAGTTTTGTTATTATTAAGTCATTTTATTTCCTTCTCCATCATCATGAACATGAATGCAACAATGAGCATACATCATACAAATGCTTTAATAAAATATCGAGCTTCTGAAGTGAACAACTACAGCATAAAGAACATGACAATACCAAGTACTAGCATATCCATGGTGCATTACAATCATCATAGCATTTTATAATGATGTCATGAAAATAAAGTAGAGTAGTGACATGGCATTATCAATAACAACATTCTAATTAGCATGGCAAAAGATATCATGAAAACACAAGCATGCATGATAGGCATAACGAAATGACTACAACCGAAAACGATAAGAAACAACTGCAACTACACACACACAAGGTGCAAGCAAAGTCCACATGCAAGTTCGGGGCTCATGATAAGAGGTGGGCTTGCGTGGGGTTGACAAATACTCCGGGAAGAAGTGTGAAACGATCGTGGAAAGATTTGCCAGAAACAGTTCTCTCTCGGAGGGGGCTGTTTACGGGCAAGGGCAAAATGGTCATTTTCAGAATGTGCAAACATCAAGAAAATGGTCCCATCGAAAAGGGCTCGACGAACAGAGAAATTGAGCGTTGTAATCACCTCATTCGGAGTTACGGGTGAAAAATTATGGCCGTTCACTTTTTATGTAGAAAATGCACTACAACAGTGAACGTTCACAAAATAAGCACTTCGGCGGGCGAGGCTGAAAAAAAGAAAGCGCATTTCTGAGAATACGCCTTCAGAGATGTGAAAATGTATTTTCACCTAAAAGAACAAAAGAATACGCTTTCTAACCTGGGAAACATACTCAGGAAAGAATACGTTTTCAGCGCGGGGAAACGGCTTCGGCTCCGGGCGCGTCCACTTATCCGATGTGGCCAGCGGGGTCACGCCCTTTGGTCGCCGATATGTGGGGCCGCGCGAGAAGGGGCCCGCCTGGCCTGGTCTTCTTCAACATCATGCTCGGGCTCGCGCCTGGCCGAGGGAGGAGGACACCCCGACGGCGACTGCCGGCGATTCCGGCCACGGCGGGGGTCGTGCGACCTACCCAGATGACCAGGGGAGGGATGCGCATCCGGTGGTGGTAGCCGCTGCTGCCGACGAGCGCCGGACAGGGAGCAGCAGGGCCTGCGGCGGAGAGGGGGTTCGGTCACCGGCGAGGTAGGTGCTCTAGTGTGGGAAACGGATGGGCGAGGGGTCGGGAAGGGTCGCCGGAGAGTGGCGCATCAAGTGGAGGGATCGGACGGGGCAGGGGACGGCTGGAGAGAGGGGTTGGGTGCGGAGGCCGTGCGAACTCCGGCTAAATTGCCGGGCTCCGGCGAACGATTCGGCCGGGCACGGGTGTGAGAGGGCTCCAGAGGGAGAGGGGAGGGGGCTGGCTTGCTCGGGGAGGGCTCGGGCTGGCTATTTATAGCCGAGTGAGGATCAGCCGCGCCGGGCTCCGCCGAGCGAGTCCGGCCGAAGCTCTGCCGTGCTCAGCAGTACCGGGGAGGCACGAGAAGCTGACGAGGAGGAAGCGGATGCGGCACAGAGGCTCACGGAGACGAGCAGAGCTCGAGGACAAGAGGAGGAAGAGGACACCGGGGTGGAAGATGACGGGCTCACGGGCGCTCCCTGTGCGGCCTTTGGAACGGCTCGCCGGAGAAGAAAACGGAGGGAGCCAGAGGTCCAGGGGGAAGACGACGTCGAGGGGGAGCTGTAGGACATTAATTGCGAGGCCAGAGCCGGTCGGAGCAGCGATGCCGACGGGAACAGTGGCTAGACCACCGTTTTGGGATGGCTACCCTTGTGATCACCACGGACAAGGCGCGCTCTAGAGTTTTTACTGATGCCAGATCATGACTACCGCATAGTCCTTCGAAGATAGAGTGTTACTACGGTAAAGAAACGGGCAGAGACAAATAGAGCTGAGTAAACCAAGCTCCACAAGTTTGCTGTTGCAAACTTGACCGCATCCTAGAGATAAAACCAGAGGAGATAAAAGATAAATTTGATGTCTGAGAGGCTTAGGGTAGCAAGGACTACGGTCCTGGTAATTATGAGATCATTAGGACAAAGATTTAATATAGTTGCAGTGCAACTACCAAATCTGGTCTAGAAACTAGATGATGAACAAGCACTCACTAGGAGTCTTGGATTGGGATAAAACTTGGCACAGCTTGATGATTTGAATATATAATGGTGCTGTAAAAATTTCATACCATTTGGGCTTGCCAAAATGGTACTTCCTTCACAGCTATCAGTTTTGCCCAGAAACTTGAGAAAAATCCTCAGGGCAAATGGCTAAATGAAATGAGCCAAAATCTTGTGGAGATAGGTTATATGGATATGAGAAGGCCTGGGAAAAGTTTCTGCCATAATGAAGCAAGATAAGATGCACTTGCTTCACAAACTGAAAAATTGGACAGAAACCAAGAATTGGTCCTGTGCTCACATAGTTCAATGGAATGAGCTAACTTTTGGTGGAGGGTGGTAATATGATCATTAGAGACCGATGGAAAAGTTTCAGATCATTTTGATCATCTATGAGGGTACTTCCTTCACAGACAAGCAATCTGAACAGAAACTTGAGAAAATTGCCAAGGAAGATTGGATAGATGGATTGAGCTGATTTTTGGTATCGAGGGGTGATTTATCAATTTTAATCATCCTGCCAAATTTCAGCTCAAATGGATCAAGGGTTCAAGCACTTCCTTTGCAAAAATTTCAGGTATGGCAGAAACTTGCATTAGATCATGTGCTCAAAATATGAACTTTGGAGCATGGGTTTGGATGGAAATGGTGAAGATATAGCAATTACAAGCTCCACAAATTATTTGGGAATTTTCCTTGCTATAAAAATGGTAGCTCCTTTGGAAAATGGCAGAAATGCAATATTGGCTTAAAATAGGAAAAGGCAATTTCCCTTATTTAATTATGGCCAATATATTTGCCAGAGCTTGGATTAGGCATAAATATCAACTCCACCAATTCACGTGAATTTAGGAGATGGCTAGCTATGCCTTTGGATTTTATTCCTTAGAAAGGCAAGAAAAGGAATAAATCATAATTCAAAAATATTGCATGGGACTTGGTAATATTTTTGCATATCCAAGGTTTAGAAGGATAGGAGTGTCTCTGGGAACAGATGGGATGATCAACAGACCAAAGAAAATGATGACTCCTTTGTATTCACAAAGGGCATATTCAAATTCCCAAAAATTGGAATTAGGGTTTGAGAGGGTTTGAGATGATGCAAATGAGGTCTTGCCCACTGACAAAGACATGAGCAAGGTTTTGAAAGGTTGAAATCTACAAGAATAGTCAGAGTCATCTAGCAAACTCAGGAGAATTTTTTTGAAAATGAGTGCCAGGAAGGAATAACAGCACAAAAATTGATAACCCAGTTTTGGGGCTGTTACAGATGTCCCCGGATACTGTCCGGCGTATACTCTTCCTAAAATATGACACAACAGGAAACGTCACAATCCGGCCTATTCGCAGGATGCGTGTTAAAAACTGTACCTCTTTGGTGCAGGTGGGGCCCGGTGGTATCGTCGTTTGCCTTTCTTTTCAAAGACTCGCCCTGCGTGGGTGTCGCCTTCTTGGAGGACGCCTCTGATACAGCTCGGCGAGACGAGCGCCGCCCCTTCGGAGCATGAGACAGTGCGGTGGGTGAGGCGCGATGGGAAAACTCTTTTGGAGGAGACGTCTCCTGGGTACTTACATGGGAGGAGGGGAGAAGGCCGGGGCAATCGGCTATAATGGCCACTTCCGTGCCGTCGTAGCTCGCCTGATAAAAGATCCGCTCCTTAAGTTCTATAAAAATATATCCGGATCTTCTTCATATCCGGGATCCAGATCTCAAATATGGTCCTCTGGCTACGGAGCGGGGCTATAGACCCCCCTTTCTCCACTCCTATTAAAAATAGCCGGATTAAATTCGACTAGCATAACTTAGGAAAGAGATTGAGTGAGGCCAATAATCGAAGAAAAACTCACCCAGGGGATGGGGTTGTACATGGAAAAGCCTTCTCGACATGTCAAACGAGCGATGTCTTCCTTCACTCCTTTGTAAAGGTCGGCCAAGATGGTGGCCAGGGCGGCAAAATTGTCTGGACCCTTGCGCAGACAACGGGACGCATCGTCCTCCCCATTATAATTCCACATGGGAAGACCTCTAGATTTGAGTGTCTGAACACATCGCGTTATTAAAATCGCCATCACCTCGATTATAGGCAGCCCGGAGGTGGCAAGAACTCTGATCTTGCTTGCTAGCCTCTTAACCTCCGCACTATCTTCTTCCTCGAGGCTTCGGGGACACCAGCTGGTGCGCTTTTTTAAAGGAGCACTCGAGAATTCGAGAAGACCGCGCCGGATTGGGTCTGGAAGAATGACGTCTTCAATATAAAACCACTCCGACGGCCACTCTTCGGAGTGCTGGACAGGTATCCTATCCCGGCTACGCGCCATACTTCAGCGCCGCCCACCTCGAATATAAATCCCTTTTGGGAGCGGGGGACGAGGCAGAAAAATTTCTGCCATAGCTCGAAATGAGCCTCGCAGCCTAGGAACAGCTCGCAAAGGGCAACAAAGCCCGCGATATGCAGGATGGAGCCTGGCGTCAGATTGTGTAGTTGGAGGCCCTAGTACTCTAGTAGACCTCCGAGGAAAGGGTGGATAGGAAATCCTACGCCTCTCAAAAGGAAAGAAACGAAGCACACCCGCTGCTCTTTAGAAGTATTGGGGAAATTCTAAGCCAGGGCTTCCCCGTTGACGGAAGTTAATCCAGCTCGAATGGAGATTAGATCCGCGGGGGGAAGGTATCCCTGTGTCTGAAGTTTGTTCAGATGGGCGTGGGATACCGAACAGCTTTCCTAGACGCCTTTTTGAGGGCTGTTGGGACGCGAGGAAGAGCTAGGAGCGCTGGCCATGTTTGGGCGATTTCCTATGGCGAGTTCTAAGAATTTCCGCGTGGTGTGGAATGGCATCTGATATCTAATCTCCTTAAATAGGCGCCTTTCCCGCGTGGTCAAGGGGTTATTTTAAAAAAACATGTAGACTATTCGCATTCGTTTGACACGTGGAAGCCGAGGCGATGGCAGGGAAGAATCAATAGCATATGGTATTTAATGTGGAGCCGAACTATCGTCAATCTAAAGTACAATGGAGAACCCGCCTTGCAAAGCCGAAGACATAAAGCCGGATACTAAATCGTCATTGAAGGCAAGTTCGGGGGCTGCTGAGGGAGTCCTGGATTAAGGGGTCCTCGGATGGTCGGGCTATATGACATGGGCCAGACTAATGGGCCATGAAGATACGAGACAGAAGACCTTCCCCCGTGTCCGGATGGGACTCTCCTTTGCATGGATAGCAAGCTTGGTGTCCAGTCGTGTAGTTTCCTTTTTCTGTAAACCGACTTTGTATAACCCTAGCCCCCTCCGGTGTCTATATAAATAGGAGGGGTTAGTCTGTAGAGATTATCACAAATCATACAGGCTAGACATCTAGGGTTTAGCCATTACGATCTCGAGGTGGATCAACTCTTGTAACCCCCATACTCATCAAAGTCAATCAAGCAGGAAGTAGGGTATTACCTCCATTAAGAGGGCCCAAACCTGGGTAAAACATCGTGTCCCCTGTCTCATGTTACCTTCGATCCTCAGACGCACAGTTTGGGATCCCTTACCCGAGATCGGCCGGTTTTGACACCGACAGCGAGAGTGACAGAAGCTTAAACCCTAGTTTATGCGCTATTCCGTAAGGGACCGATTGGATCCAAAAGTTTAATGCTATGGTTAGAATTTATTCTTCATACTTTTATCGTAGTTGCGGATGCTTGCGGGAGGGTGAATCATAAGTAGGAGGTTTGTTCAAGTAAGAACAACACCTAAGCACCACATATCAAATTATCAAAGTAGCGAACACGAATTAAACCAACATGATGAAAGTGACTAGATGAAATTCCCGTATACTGATACGTCTCCAACGTATCTACTTTTTCTCACGCTTTTCCTCTTGTTTTGGACTCTAGTTTGCATGATTTGAATGAAACTAACCTCGGACTGACGATGTTTTCAGCAGAACTACCATGGTGTTGTTTTGTGCAGAAATAAAAGTTCTCGTAATGGAATGAAACTTTGCGAGGATTTTTTATATCAATAATAAGAATTTCTGGAGCCAAGACCCACTAGAGAGGGGGCCCTGGTTGGGCACAACCCATCAGGGCGCGCCCCCCTCTCCTGGCGCGTCTAGGTGGGTGGTACCCACCTGGTGGCCCTGCTGACGACCCGCCTGATACTATAAATTCATATTATTCCAGAAAAAATCAGGGAGAAAGAATTATCGCGATCCATGAGATGGAGCCGCCGCCAAGCCCTATTCTTCCTCGGGAGGGCAAATCTGGAGTCCGTTTGGGGCTCCGGAGAGGGGGATCTTCGTTCTTCGTCATCACCAAGCAATCTCCATCGCCAATTCCATGATGCTCCCCATCGGGAGTGAGTAAGTCCTTTCTAGGCTCACTGGTCGGTGAGGAGTTGGATGAGATTCATCATGTAATCAAGTTAGTTTTGTTAGGGCTTGATCCCTAGTATACACTATGTTCTTAGATTGATGTTGCTATGACTTTGCTATGCTTAATGCTTGTCACTTTGGGCCAGGGTGCCATGAACTCAGATCTGAACCGTTTATGAATTCATCATTATATCCATGTTTTAGATCCGATCTTGCAATTTATAGTCACCTACTACGTGTTATGATCCGGCAACCCCGAGTGACAACAACCGGGCCCACTCCCGGTGATGACCGTAGTTTGAGGAGTTCCTGTATTCACCTCTCGTATTTCAAAAATGACATTAGTTGTTGAAAGTTTTACCTGGTGCAATACCAGATAAGTATGACCCGTGAAATCTTTCGGGTTCACACAGATTAGGGAAGGCGTTGGTTCAACCCATCGGGGCATCTTAGGAACATATACCACAAAGTTAAAGAGTAAATAACACAAGCTCGAAGGTAGAGCATGGGTGACAAAATGAGAGGATACAATTTACCGAAGGCATTATGTATCAGGGAAAGAACTTCTTGAGGTTTTTGTATACGAAGGACACTGTCGGATGATATTTCAACAAAGGATCCGACGGTCCATAGCGAAGCTGATGTGAGTATTGGCACACAACCAGAGGAAGAAACAATGTGAAGGCATTGGATTATAGAAACAACTGACTATTTCAGAGCTCAAATGCAAAGGAATTGTGATTTCAAATCAAGGGCTTCGAAGCAAACGCTCTGATTAAGGATGGATAAGTTGAGTAGACTTATGGATACAATCGATGGTAATTTGATTAGTCGAGAACCAGCTCCTGTTCAAAATGACACATGAGCCAGAAGGATGAATTCTAGGATCTGATTGAGGATTGCGAGCATTCGCAACATATTGAATCAATGGACTCAAAATGATAATGACAAAGGATGCCAATAAGATTACCAGACTTATGGGATTAATCATAATGCTAGCAAGCAAGAATTTCAAGAGCATTATGATGTCTAGGATTTTTAGAAGAACGAATGGTATTTCGAAGACTTTTCTGAAATACATGAATCAACTGGGGATGAACGGATACTCGATAGGTGCAAGAAATTATCCGTAGGGGTATTCATGTGGGAAGGAACTGCAAGGCAGTAGCCACAAAGTATTTTCGAACAATAAAGAGAATTTCGGGGTATCTTGTAATAACAAGATCAACGGGGAATGATTGTAAGAATGGCAAGTGTACGTGGTTATCCATAGGGGTTTATCATTGGAAGGGAATTGCAATAGCGATGGCACAAAGTCTTGAGAGAACATCATAGAGTAACCTCGGAATCTTTTGGTGCAGCAGACGATCATCAGTAATAAGGTGCTCTCCGGGTGAAAGTGATCACGAGACCCTAATGTTAGATTTAGGAAAATTCATTTAACCCAAATAGAAGAGAGATCAGAGCCCAGAGTATAGACGAGGAATAAAAGATCCTAATACCACCCAATGGCGACGTGGGCCCATGGGCCACACAGCCATGTTAGTAAAACAGTTTTCATCGACTAGACTCAACTTCGACCAAGGAGTGTGGAAGGGGGATTCCTACAGGCAGTTGGCTCTGATACCAACTTGTGACGCTCCTGATTCAATCGTACACTAATCATGCACGCAAACGTGTACGATCAAGATCAGGGACTCACGGGAAGATATCACAACACAACTCTAAAAACATAAATAAGTCATACAAGCATCATAATACAAGCCAGGGGCCTCGAGGGCTCGAATACAAGTGCTCGACCATAGGCGAGTCAGCGGAAGCAACAATATCTGAGTACAGACATAAGTAAACAAGTTTGCCTTAAGAAGGCTAGCACAAACTGGGATACAGATCGAAAGAGGCGCAGGCCTCCTGCCTGGGATCCTCCTAAACTACCCCTGGTCGTCGTCAGCGGCCTGTACGTAGTAGTAGGCACCTCCGGTGTAGTAGGAGTCGTCGTCGACGGTGGCGTCTGGCTCCTGGGCTCCAGCATCTGGTTGCGACAACCAGGAAAAAAGGAAAGGGGGAAAAAGGGGAGAAAAGCAACCGTGAGTACTCATCCAAAGTACTCGCAAGCAAGGATCTACACTACTTATGCATGGGTATCTGTGTAAAGGGGCAATATCGGTGGACTGAACTGCAGAATGCTAGAATAAGAGGGGGATAGCTAATCCTGTCGAAGACTACGCTTCTGGCAGCCTCCATCTTGCAGCATGTAGAAGAGAGTAGATGGTAAGTTCACCTGGTATCAACGCATAGCATAATCCTACCCGGCGATCCTCTCCTCGTCGCCCTGTTAGAGAACGATCACCGGGTTGTATCTGGCACTTGGAAGGGTGTGTTTTATTAAGTATCTGGTTCTAGTGGTCATAAGGTCAAGGTACAACTCCGAGTCGTCCTTTTACCGTGGACACGGCTATTCGAATAGATCAACTTCCCTGCAGGGGTGCACCACATTACCCGACATGCTCGATCCCTCTGGCCGGGCACACTTTCCTGGGACATGTCCGGCCTCGGGAGATCAACACGTCGTAGCCCCACCTAGGCTCAACAGAGAGGTCAGCACGCCGGCCTAAATCCTATGCGCGCGGGGGTCTGGGCCCATCGCCCATTGCACACCTGCACATTGCGTACGCGGCCGGAAGCAGACCTAGCCCCCTTAATACAAGCGCGGGCTTACGGTCCAATGCGGCGCGCGCCGCTCAGTCGCTGATGTCAAAAAGAGCTTCGGCTGATACCACGACGCCGGTTGCCCATATCTTGTCCCACGTGGCGGTTAGTGCGTATAAGGTCAACGACCCAACTCAGATCAAATAACAAGATCTCGTTAAGCTTGTTATTCTGAAGTAACCGCGGACGCCAACCAGGGCCAGGCCCACCTCTCTCCTAGGTGGTCTCAACCTGCCCTGTCGCTCCACCACAAAGTAACAGTTGGGGGCCGTTGGGAACCCAGGCCCACCTCTACCGGGATGGAGCCACCTACCCCTTCAGCCCCCATCTCCGAACAGTATCATAAGTAATGTAACAGTATAAAGTGTATAGCATATGCCCGTGATCACCTCCCAAAGTGATCACGGCCCAGTAGTATAGCATGGCAGACGAACAAGAGTGTAGGGCCACTGATGGAATACCAGCATCCTATACTAAGCATTTAGGATTGTAGGTAACGGTAACAACTGTAGCAACAATGACAGGCTATGCAGCAGAATAGGATTAACCGAAAGCAGTAACATGCTACACTACTCTAATGCAAGCAGTAGAGAGAAGGAATAGGCAATATCTAGTGATCAAGGGGGGGCTTGCCTGGTTGCTCTAGCAAGAAGGAGGGGTCGTCAACACCGTAGTCGTACTGGGTAGCAGCGGCATCGGTCTTGATGTCTAACGAGAGAAGAGGGGGAAGGAACAATAAATATAATGCAAACATAAGCATGACGATGCATGACATGACAAGTAACGGTGCCAGGTGTGTCCTAACGCAGTAGGAGGTGATACCGGCGAAGGGGGGAAACATCCGAGAAAGTATCCCCGGTGTTTCGCGTTTCCAGACAGATGAACCGGAGGGGAAAGTTGCATGTTTGCTATGCTAGGGATGTGTGGCGGACGAACGGGCTGCGTATCCGGATTCGTCTCGTCGCTCTGAGCAACTTTCATGTACAATGTATTTTCATCCGAGTTACGGTTTATTTTATATTAATTTTCAAAGTTTTAAATGATTTTCTAAAATGTATTAAATAAATGGTTAAATGACAGAAATACTCTGGTTACACGGGACTGTGCTAGCCAGGGTGTATGACAATGGGGCCAGGGGGGTCCAGTCAGCAGTGTTGACTCGGTCAACATTTGACTGGTCAAAGTGTGAATAGTAAAGGTGGGTCCCGGCTGTCATAGAATGTTTAGTTAACTAACAGTAGTTAACTAGGTTAATTAGTTAATTAGGTTAATTAAACATAATTAATTAATTAATTAATATTTTTATTTATTATTATTTTTAAATTATTTTTTAAATAAACGTTCTGGGGCGTGGGCCCCTCATGTCATGGGCCCAGAGGCCAAACGGGCACGGGCAAACGAGTACTAGCCCGCGAGCACAGCGGGGCGAGGCTGGCGGGGCTCTGCCCGAGCAGGCGCACGCCCAGGGGCACGTGGGGCGCCGGAGCAGGGGGAGGCCGTGGCCTGGGGCCAGCGGTGAGGGGCTGGGCGTGGCCTCAGCAGGACGGGGAGGCAGCGGGCAGAGGAAGCCCGAGCGGCGCTGGGACAGCAGTCGGCAGCGCCAGTGCAGCAGAGAAGAAGCAGCGGCGGCGGCGATGGCTGCGGCTACAGGGGAGCGCCAAGGCGAGGTGCATGGCACACAGGCCAGCAGCGGAGGGCCGCGGCAGGTCTAGCGGTGTAGGTGGGGGTACGACAGCAGCGGAGCGGGAGCCGCGGCGGGGCAAGCGGTTGGGCGCAGCCGGTGAGCAGATCACAGCGCGGGGGGAGCGGCAGGCCGGGATCGGGGCGCGAGGCAGCCATGGGGACGCTAGTGCGGTCGCGGTGGCGGCAAGTTCGTCGGGACAGAGGAGAAGAGGAGAGGCCGAGGGCCTCATCGCGGAGTCGTAGGGCAATGGCAGTGGGCTAGGGGAGGAGGACGGGGACGATGGCGAGCAACGACGGGGACGAGGCGACGTGGTCGGTGACGACGGGCGACGGCGTCGGGTCGGAGACGAGGCGAGGCCGCGGCTTCAGGCGGGCGTCACGCGAGGGAGAGAATGGGCGAGGAGGAGTCCAGGAGGGGCGGCGCCGGCGCCGGTTGGCGGCGGCCTTAGCGGAGCGGCGGCTTGCATCGGGCGCGGGCGTGCGGGAGGAGGGGATCGAACAGGGGGCGCCCCTCCCCTGTTCGTCAGCGCGTGTGTGTGTCGTGGGTGATGGCGCGCAGGGGGAATGAGGGAGAGATGGGGATCAATCTAGGGTTTGCCACTGTGGGGGGGTTAAGCAGGGATGAGGGGCCGGTTGGGCCAGTGGGCTGGCCGGCTGGGCCGTTGGCCCAGTTGGCCGGGGGGGCCTATTGTTTTTGTTTTTTTTGTATTTAACTTTTCTTTTATGTATTTTATTTCTTTTCTGTTTTATTTTGTTCCACATTTTATTTTAGTTTTCTAAAGTACAAAAATGATCCCTAAATTAGTACTACCACTAAACCCACTGCCATAAAAAGTTTAACCCCTAACTAGAATAGTTTAACATTTTATTAATTATAAAAGGCATTTCAATAATTGTTTTACCTAGAGTTTTATTTATCTTGAACAGTTAAACATTTTTTTATATTGTGGTTTCTTCACCATAATTACCTACGTGTTATTTGGCACAACTTGAACATTTTAGTTTTAATGTTTGAAAACTTTTATCGTTTGACTTTAATTCAAATTTGAATTTGAATCATTTTGAACTAACGCGAGATTAGCAACATTAACGAAGGTGACGTGGCATCACTAGCTGAGGGTTACTGTAGCTTAAATATTCGGACATCACAAGACATTACCTTACTGAAAACTACTTGTCATTTCCTTCTGCTCCTCATTGGGTTCGACACTCTTACTTATCGAAAAGAGCTACAATTGATCCCGTATACTTGTGGGTCATCACTTGACACAAAAAGGGAAACTGTTATGGGATCAAATTGATATGTTGCATTGGTATGTGATATGATTTTACTTGTTGCTCTAGGATGAATGCTCCACACCTTCCGTTTTCATGCAAATTTAATGATAATGAAACCTTAGCTTCTTATGCTAATGGTAGATATGATTACTATGATGTGGAACGAATAGAAGAATTTGTTGCTTTTAAGGGTGCTTATGAAATTGAATCTTTGTTTGAAAAGTTTGAAGATTTTGATGATTCAGTTTATAGACCTGAAAATTTTGCTATCCTTAAATATTGCTATGATAATTACAAATACAATTCCGATATTGATATATTTATTGAGAAAGTCTCAGCTGTCCAAGAAGAGACTAATATTTTGCAGGAGTCTATGGAAGAAGGAATTGATGAAACTGTGAGCTCATTGGATGAAAAAGATGATGAGGAGAGCGAAGAACAAGCGGAGGAAGAGCAGATTGATCACCCATGCCCACCTTCTAATGAGAGTAACTCTTCAACTCATACATTGTTTAATTTCCCTTTGTTCTTACCGAAGGATGAATGCTATGATAATTGCTATGATCCCGTTGATTCTTTTGAAATATCCCTTTTTGATGAACTTGATGCTTGCTATGCTTGTGACCATGATGCCAATTTGAATTATGCTTATGGGAGATGAACTTGCTATAGTTCCTTATGTTAAGAATTAAATTGTTGCTATTGCACCCACACATGATAGTCCTACTATCTTTTTGAATTCTCCAAACTACACTATATCGGAGAAATTTGCACTTATTATGGATTAAATTGATGGGTTGCCTTTTACCGTTGCACATGATGATTTTGATGAGTACAATATGCATGTGCTTGCTGCTCCTACTTGCAATTATTATGAGAGAGGAACTATATCTCCACTTCTCTATGTTTCCAACACGATAAAATTGCAAGAAACTGCTTATGCTATGTATTGGCCTTTACTTGATGTGCATGAATTGTTCTTGTATGACATGCCGATGCATAGGAAGAGAGTTAGACTTCGTCATTGCATGATATATGTTGCTTTGTGCTCACTACTAAATTCCAAATCATTGTTAATTAAAATTGGCTTTGATATACCTTGGGATCCGGGTGGATCCATTACTTGAGCACTTTATGCCTAGCTTAATGGCTTTAAAGAAAGCGCTGCCAGGGAGACAACCCGGAAGTTTTAGAGAGTCATTTATTTCGATTGAGGGGTTTTTTAAGTTTAAAAACAAAAAAATATAGAGGGGAACTTAAAACTTCACAAAAAGAAAAGTGGAAGTGAGAAAGACGAGCACCGTGGAAGCGGGAGCATGCCTTGAACTTTGTTCATGCCCATGGAAACTTTGAATCTTGAATTGCAGAAAATTTTCAACAAAAATAATTACCCCCTTGTACAAATCCATTGTAATGTATTATTGTGCCAAGATTTGCCTTTAGGATGAGTAGATTGCTTGTTGGTATGTGCGGTGCAAAAAACAGAAACTTTGGCTCTAGTGCGTGATTTTACATTTTTTACTGGAACGTCGAAAGTTTCTGAAACTTCTTGCACAATATTTCTATCAATTTTTTTTATTTTGTTCTAATTTTCCAGAATTTTTGGAGCACCAGAAGTATGGTAGATGTTCAGATTGCTACAGACTGTCCTGTTTAAGACAGATCCTGTTTTTGATGCATTGTTTGCTTGTTTTGATGAAACTATCGATTTTTATCGGTGGTATAAGCCATGGAAAAGTTATATTACAGTAGCTACAATGCAAAAACAAAATATGAATTGGTTTGCAACGGTACTTAGAGTAGTGATTTTCTTTATTATACTAACGGATCTTACCGAGCTTTATGTTCAGTTTTGTGTGGATGAAGTGATCAAAGATCGAGGAGGTCTCGATATGAGGAGAAGGAGGAGAGGAAAGAGCTCAATATTGGGGATGCCCAAGGCACCCCAAGTAAATATTCAAGGAGACTCAAGTGTCTAAGCTTGGGGATGCCCCGGAAGGCATCCCATCTTTCTTCAACAAGTATCGGTATGTTTTCGTCTTCGTTTCGTTCATGTGATATGTGCAAATCTTGAAGTGTCTTTTGCATTTAGTTTTCATTTTTCTTTTATGCACCATGCTGGTATGAGATAGTCCATGGTTGATTTATAGAATGCTCATTGCA
Organism: Aegilops tauschii subsp. strangulata; assembly: GCF_002575655.3. NCBI lineage: Eukaryota > Viridiplantae > Streptophyta > Magnoliopsida > Poales > Poaceae > Aegilops > Aegilops tauschii. Next base: position 502,211,453 of record NC_053041.3, on the reverse strand, counting down.
CTTCACTTATATCTTTTGAGTATGGCTTTATAGAATGCTTCATGTGCTTCACTTATATCATTTGAAGTTTGGATTGCTTGTTTCTCTTCACATAGAAAACCGTTGTTTGTAGAATGCTCTTTTGCTTCACTTATATTTATTAGAGCATGATCTTTTGTAGAAAGAATTAAACTCTCATGCTTCACTTATATCTATTTAGAGAGTCAACATGAATTGGTCAATTGCATGGTTAGTCATAAAATCCTACATAAAACTTATGGATCACTGAATATGATATGTTTGATTCCTTGCAATAGTTTGGTGGTATAGAGATGATAATATGTGGGAGGTACTAGTAAATGGTCGTGGTTAGTAGGAATATTGGTGTTAAGGTTTGTGATTCCCTAAGCATGCACGTATGGTCTCTCGTTATGCTATGAAGTTGGGGCATGATTTATTATTGATTGTCTTCCTTATGAGTGGCGGTCGGGGATGAGCGATGGTCTTTTACTACCAATCTATCCCCCTAGGAGCATGCGTAGTAGTACTTTGCTTCGAGGGCTAATAAACTTTTGCAATAAGTATATGAGTTCTTTATGACTAATGTGAGTCCATGGATTATACGCACTCTTACCTTTCCGCAGTTTGCTAGCCTCCCATATTGAGATGTGGTGCAAACTTGGCAGGTGCATCCAAACCCCGTGATATGATACGCTCTATCACACATAAGCCTTATTATATCTTCCTCAAAACAGCCACCATACCTACCTATTATGGCCTTTCCATAGCCATTCCGAGATATATTGACATGCAACTTCCACCACTTCCGTTTTGATGACTTGAGCATTCATTGTCATATTGCTTTGCATGATCGTAAGATAGCTAGCATGATATTTCCATGGTTTGTCCGTGTTTTGATATCATTGTTATGCTAGATCATTGCACATCCTGGTACACCGCCAGAGGCATTCATATAGTCATACTTTATTATACGTATGGAGTTGTAATTTTTATTTCTTTTGAGTTATAAGTAAATAGAAGTGTGATAATCATCATTATTCATTTTTAGAGCATTGCCCCAGTGAGGAAATGATGATGGAGACTATTATTTCCCCACAAGTCGGGATGAGACTCCGGACAATGAGAGAGAAAATATATAAAAAAAGCAATAAAAGAAATAATGAGAGAAGGGGCATGCTAGTTCCACACTTGTGCTTCAAAGTAGCACCATGTTTTTCATAAGGAGAGTCTCCTATGTTGTCACTTTCATATACAAGTGGGAATTTTTCATTATAGGATTAGATGCACACCCACTTAATTTCATATCGAGCTGTCATATACTTATAGCTCTTAGTGCATTCGTTGCATGGCAATCCCTACTCCTCGCATTGATATCGATTGATGGGCATCTCCATAGCCCGTTGGTTAGCCGCGTCGATGTGAGACTTTCTTACCTTTTTGTCTGCTCTATATTTACCCCCATCATCATACTCTATTATTCCACCCGCAGTGCTATATCCATGGCTTCCTCTCATGTATTGCGTGAGGGCTGAAAAAGTTGAAGGGCATTAAAAAGTATGAGCCAATTGCTCAGCTTGTCATCGGGGTTGCGCATGATAAATACTTTGTGTTAAGAAGACAGAGCATGACAAGACTATATGATTATGTAGGGATAGCTTTCATTAGCGTTGATATTTTGAAAGACATGATTGTTTGTTGGGATGCCTAAGTATTGATGTCTTTAAGTCAAATTATAGACTATTGCTTTGAATAACTTATGTCTTAATATTCATGCCATGACTAGACATATGATCAAGTTTATGCTAGGTAGCATTCCACACCAAAAATTATCTTTTTTATCATTTACCTACTCGAGGACGAGCAGGAATTAAGCTTGGTGATGTTGATATGTCTCCATCGTATCTATAATTTTTGATTGTTTCATGCCAATATTATGCAACTTTTATACACTTTCGGCAACATTTTATATGATTTAATTGGACTAACATATTGATCCAGTGCCCAGTGCCAGTTCCTGTTTGTTGCATGTTTTTTGTTTCGCAGAAAATCCATATCAAACGAAGTCCAAATGCAATAAAAATTTACGAAGAATTATTTTGGAATCTTTGTGAATTTTGGGAGGTGGAATCAGCGTAAACGGGGGCCCACAGACCCCAAGACACACCAGGGCGCGCCCAGGTGTCTTATGCTCACCTTGTTTGTCGGTTGGGTCTCTACTTCGGGTGCAAGGAAGCTTATATCCGGAAAAAAATCGTGTTAAAATTTCAGCGCAATCGGAGTTACGGATCTCCCAGAATATAAGAAATGGTTTTCGGCCAGATCTGGGGAGCGCGAAACAGAAGAGAACAGAGAGGGAGATCCAATCTTGGAGGGGCTCCCGCCCCTCCGCCGCCATGGAGGCCATGGACCAAAGGGGGAACAGTCCTCCCATCTAGGGAGGAGGCCAAGGAAGAAGAAGGAAGGGGGCTCTCTCCCCTCTCTCTCGGTGGCGCCGGAGTGCCGCTGGAGCAAGGATCATGACGGCGATCTACATCAACAATCTTGCTACCGTCAACACCAACTCTCTCCCCCTCTATGCAGTGGTGTAACACCTCTTCTTCCTGCTGTAATCTCTACTTAAACATGGTGCTCAACTCCATATATTATTTCCCAATGATCTATGGTTATCCTATGATGTTTGAGTAGATCCGTTTTGTCCTGTGGGTTAATCATGATCTTGGTTGGTATGATTTTATATTTTATTTATGGTGCTGTCCTACGGTGCCCTCCGTGTCACGCAAATGAAGGGGCCCCCACTGTAGGGTGTTGCAATATGTTCATGATTCGCTTATGGTGGGTTGCGAGAGTGATAGAAGCTTAAACCCGAGTAAGTGGGTTGTTGCGTATGGGATAAAGAGGACTTGATACTTAATGCTATGGTTGGGTTTCACGACCATAATGATCTTTATTAGTTGCGGATGCTTTCTAGGGGTCCAATCATAAGTGCATATGATCCAAGTAGAGAAAGTATGTTAGCTCATGCCTCTCCCTCATATAGAATTACAAGAATGATTACCGGTACTTGTTGTCGATTGCCTAGGGAAAAATGACTTTCTTATTGACAAAAGCTATCTACTTTTACTACCTTGCAATTTATTTGTAGTTTTATTCTCGCAAAGTACTCGTAGTTTTATTCTTGCAAAATAATTTCATACTTGTTTTAGGTAAAGCAAACGTCAAGTGTGCGTAGAGTTGTATCAGTAGTCGATAGAACTTGTGGGAATATTTGTTCTACCTTTAGCTCCTCGTTGGGTTCGACACTCTTATTTATCGAAGAAGGCTACAAACGATCCCCTATACTTGTGGGTCACTACTGCAGGATGCTGCTAACGCGACACTATGATCAGAGACCCTTTGATGAAACTGTGTGTGATGCATTAATCGCAAACGAGGATGTAAAAGACCGTCAAAAAGATGCAAAACATTTGCGATGGCGGAGACATCAAACACGGTTCAGATTTTAGTTACGTGTGTGATGCGGGGCATACGGTTGATCCAGAAGAACTGTTTGCGATGAGGCAGAACAACAGAAACGGGCAGCCATATCAATGTGTGTATGATATACGGCATACAGTTCGCTCCGATGAACTGTGTGCTATTAGGGAATGCAACAGAAACGGTCAGCCAGATCAAGGTGTGTGTGATATACGGCATACTGTTCACTCGGACGAACTATTTTCGCTTAGGGAAGAGAACTGAAAGGGTTCAAATTAATAAGAAGTGTGTGATATGCGACATAAAGTTCACATAGATGAACTGTTTGCGATGAGCAAAAATAACACAAACGATTCGTGTAAACAAGATGTGTGTGATACGCAGCAAACAGCCCACTCGAATGAACTGTTTGCGATGAGAAATTATAACACAGACGGTTACTATAGTTAGTTCGTGTGCGATTCTATTCGTACAAAAAACTTTGAAAAATGCAAACTAGTTGCTTGCGATGGCTAGGAGTATCGCACATGATGCATCTGCGATTACTCATGTGCGATGATTAGTAAGTTGCACGTACATTTCCTTATGTTAACACGTGTGTGGTAAATAACACGTGGCACCGCATACGGTATTCGAGTTGTGTGTGTGCTCCACTTAGGCTTCCCGCGCCCCACATGGGTGAATTGTAAAATCCATGCCTCTTCCCTCATCGGTTTCCGGCACCAGCTAATGGCTTGCTGCATATAATCCAGGCAGCAACGCACCGTCGCGACACTCTGCGCAGATCTAGTCCTCACCCATCTACCATTAGTTATTCCAAGCATGCCAGGCAACGACCAAAGCTTCGACGTCGATCCCTACTTGCATTACATCTTCAGCGAGGAGAATGAGCCGGAGCAGGTCGGGGAGCAAGAGCTTCATCGGCCGGTGCAGGCACCATGGCCCATCGGCAGCGATATCGGCGTGACAGTCCTTGGGCGCACAATCGACAGATTGAAGAGGAGGTGTGATGAGCAGTTTGCCATCCACCGTGCAAAAGATACAGAGCTGCTCGGTGGCATGATCGACGACCCACCCGAAGAACCTCCGTCACCAGTGCTCATCGAGAGCCTGATGCCCCGCAAGGAATGGGCAGAGGACCTCTGCAATTCAGTCAAGACACGGGCAGCCTGCGGCTTCATCACTGCCTGCGGCGGCCGTTTCAACCTCGACCCTGGCGATGTGGTGGCTAGGCTCGAGCGCATCCTTGGCGGAGTTGACGTCCCCGACGAAGTAGAACATTAACAACATGATATCTTGAGGATGCAGGTGATGGACGGAATTTGCTACCAGGCCAGAGACATGGAAATGGAGCGGTTCTGCAGAGATATCATGTCACGCGATTGCATGCTATAAAGCTCTTCTGGAAGAGGCCCAGCAACCCCAAGAGCCTCCCAGCGCCAACAGCTCCGTAGGCAGAGGCGGGTCGGGACACTTGGAATGAACGGCCGCAAGGGTGCTATGCTGATCATGGAGTCCGAGAAGACTGTCGTCGGAAGGCCGCCGGCTCAGCCTTTTAGCCTATATTTTATGATAATTGTATGCATATGTAGGTCGTGAATGTTTTGGGCCTTGCCGCATGTGGCATTTTAAATTATCCTAAATATGTAAGACAATTATTAACCGTTACCATTTTAAATATGCCTCAATGGCGAGCATAGCGCGCGCAGGGACGCCAGAGCGGAGCGCGCAGGGACGCCAGAGCGGAGCGCGCCGCAGCCGCCTCAATGGCGAGAAAAACACGCGGATGGACGCAAGAAGAGCACGCCGTGGCCGCCTCAACGAGGAGCAGAGCATGCCGCGGCCGCCTCAACGGCGAGCAACCACGTGGTCAACCTTCTGGCACCCCGTGGGAGGCGCGACGGTGCATCCATAGGACACGATGGTGATATCTTGACCGTGTGTGATAGTGGGCGGACATGTACACGTACATCCGAGAACGCGGGCCCATGTTTCGGGCTTCCGATGCGTCGCATACGGTTGATCGAAAAGAATTGTTTGCAATGAGCCAAAACAACAGAAACGGCCTTTGTAGGCCCAGAACCATCAATAAATTTTGACCTTGTTTCTCGTCACATTGCAGATTACAACGCAATAAGTAATTGCAAATTTGTTCACACCTGTAAAACTAGGGTTTTTTTAATTCTATGCCCTTGGTTCGTTAGTTGTACTCATTCATCCCTACGCTCTTAACTTTTACTCACTTTTCCCCACTCCCTTGCCCGAAACCCTTAGAACAGGTTACAACAGACGTTGACGTCGGGTCAATGCCTTTGACCGTTAACTCTGACGAGTGGGGCCGCGTAGGGCCGAGTCCACCTTTGACCGTTAACTCTGACGAGTGGGGCCTCTCCCACGCCGCCCTAGACGAACCCGTATAGTGGTTTCGTATGCTGACCGTATAGTGGTATTCGTATACGTGGGCGCATGCAACTGACCGCGGTCGTGGGTTAGTACGTGTCCATGGGACATGCCCAGAACGTCCCATCGATAAAGAGGGGGAACCACCTCCTGGCGCATCGGCCCTCCATTTCCCCCCAGTCCCCTCCCTGCCGCATCGTCTTCCTCTCCCCCACAGGCGTCGTCTCGCTCTCCTCCACTGCCTCCACCACACCGTCTTGCTCTCCCCCACCGTATCCTCTTCCTCACCTTCATCGCCTCCATCTGTCCGATGGCGGACGCTCGTGGCGACATCGGTGCAGCGGTTGGAGATGTAGTGGAGCTGCAGGGCGCGTTGACCGCGGATGAAGTGAAGGACGTTGGCGGCGTCCACGGTGGTGCAGGGAAACTCGCAACCGCTGTGGATGTGGAGAAGGAGGTGGTGGGCTCCGCCTCAGCGCTGCCGGAGCAGAAGGTGACGGCATCGAGCGGCGCAGTCCATCCCGATGTGCAGCCTGGCGAGGAGGGATATGTCCATTTTGCATCATGCTTTTATATTGATATTTAATGCATTATGGGCTATTATTACTCATTATATCACAATACTTATGCCTATTCTCTCTTATTTTACAAGGTTTACATGAAGAGGGAGAATGCCGGCAGCTGGAATTCTAGGCTAGAAAAGGAGCAAATATTAGAGACATATTCTGCACAACTCCAAAAGTCCTGAAACTTCACACAACATGTTTTTGGAATACATAAAAAATATTGGGCAAATAAAGTACCAGAGGGGGGCCACCAGCCAGCCACAAGGGTGGAGGGCGCGCCCCCCGATCTTGTGAGCCCCCTGGCAGGCCTCTGGTGCCCATCTTGGGCTATATGGTGTCTTTCACCCTGGAAAAAATGAGAAGGAAGCTTTCGGGACGAAGCGTCGCCATCTCGAGGCGGAACCTGGGCAGAACCAATCTAGGGCTCTGGTGGAGCTGTTCTGCCGGGGAAACATCCCTCCGGGAGGGGGAAATCATCGCCATCGGCAACACCATCGATCGTCTCATCGAGAGGGGGTCAATCTCCATCAACATCTTCACCAGCACCATCTCCTCTCAAACCCTAGTTCATCTCTTGTATTCGATCTTGGTCCCAAAACCTTAGATTGGTACCTGTGGGTTGCTAGTAGTGTTGATTACTCCTTGTAGTTGATGCTAGTTGGTTTATCGAGTGGAAGATTATATTTCCAGATCCTTAATGATAATTAATACTCCTCTGATCTTGATTATGATTATGCTTTGTGAGTAGTTACGTTTGTTCCTAAGGACATGGGAGATGTCTTGTTATAAGTAATCATGTGAATTTGGTATTTGTTTGATATTTTGATGAGATGTATGTTGTCTCTCCTCTAGTGGTGTTATGTGAACGTCGACTACATGACACTTCACCATTATTTGGGCCTAGGGGAAGGCATTGGGAAGTAACAAGTAGATGATGGGTTGCTATCACTACAAAAAAAAAAGACACATCCGTGACATTTTGGGCCGAGCGAAAAAAATTCTGTCATGCTTATGACACTTCTATGACGATAATTGTGACAAAACCCGGTATCATCATAGATGTGGTGGGCTCCTACTTCTATGACAAAAAATCATGACAGAAAATGGGCTTTTCGTCCTGGGCAGGCCAGAGACGCAGTTCTTTGGGCCGTCCATGATGGAAAAAACCGTGGTAGAAGCGAGGGCGAGGAAAATATTGGGGAGTTCCCGGTTACGGTGGGTGGTCGGGGGCCGAGCGATGTGCGTTTCTCTCGTACACGTACGCGCATGGGTGCGAGGCGTTGGGCTCTAACTGAACCCGAGCGAGGCATTCACCTACTGAACCCGAGCGATTGCACTGCAGGCTACGCGTTACTGAACCCGAGCGATCGATCGATCTGGCTGTTAATTGAACCCGATCGAGCGATTCCTTTGCTACTGCTGCTAACTGAAGCCGACCGAACCTGCTGCCTCCTTCCCTTGATGAACGGTGAGCGTTGTTGGGGGGGGTTGGATGAACAGTTCCCGGTGGGGGGTTGGATAAGCAGGACCCTGTGGTAGTAGAGGCCGTTGCCGCTGGATGAATAGGACCCCGATCGAGCCGGTTGGGGGTGGATGAACAGGACCACGTGGAGGGCTGGATGAACAGGACCTCGTGGAGGGCTGGTTGAAAAGTAGTCAGTGGAGGGCTGGATGAATAGTAGCCCGTGGAGGGGTGGTTGAACAGGACCCCGTGGAGAGGGCTAGTTGAACAGTAGCCGGTGGAGGAGCGGTGGAGGCTGGATGAACAGGAGCCCGTGGATGAACAGTGGCTGGTGGAGGCAGGAGGGGAGACGCCGTGGATGAACAGTCGCAGGTGGAGGCTGGAGGAGGTCGACGGTGGATGAACAGTAGGCCGTGGAGGCTGGAGAAGGTCGACGATGGAGATGAACAGTAGCCCGTGGAGTCCCGTTTTGCGGTACGCCACACCCCTCCCGATGAGCATGACCCCCGTTTCGACCGTAGTGCTCCAACACAAGCTCGTTTCCTCCGTTTTGCGGTACGCCACACCCTCCCGATCAACAGGACCCCGTTTCGACCGTAGGAGGTCCAAGAGAAGTCCGTTTCCTCCGTTTTGCGGCACGCTAGACCCCTCCCGATGAATAGGATCCCGTTTCGACCATGGCCGGTCGAACAGAAGGCCGTTTCCTCCGTTCCGCGGTATGCCAGGCCTCATTTTGATCGGTTGTTCCGTCCAAGCCGGTTGGCTCCCTATGAACATAACGACACAGTTTCTCCATTCCGACCCAGCCATGTACACGAGCCCTGGCCGTACGTATGCGCGAGTAGGCATTCGAGACCCCGCCCGTATGTACGTACGTGGCCGTATTTACTTTCTTGCACCCTGGTTGTATGTACATGTACACGATATTAACGGGACTGCGTGACATGCTACGTGTGCGCCTCTACTACGACACGTGCGCGCCTATACTATGACACGTGCCCTTCCATACTCGGCCACGGTTCATCGCTGCAGCCTGCAGATAGACCGATTGACCAGTATGTACGTACACGTTCGCAACTAGAATGACAATGCTACGTACGCTTCGACCAAGTGGGTCCCGACTGTTAGGGAGGATAAGGAGGCACTTCCTTGCGTGGGAAGATGTAGATGGTGGGTCCCAGCAGCCAGGGGAAACTTTTTTTTCACGAAATACGGTGGCCCGTCCGGTGGGTCCCTGCTGTCAGGTGGAGAGGAATCATTATTTTGCGTGCAATAAGGAGGCACTTCCTATGCTGCAGCCGTGGACCCAGCTATCAGCCTCTCCACGTACAGTACTCTTCCGATGGAAGTCGTTCCTTGACCACATTGACCACGTCGCGCCGAGAGCACCAAGGCGGTGGACGACAGCGAGGCCTAGGAAGGGGACGACGCAGAGCCGGGGAAGATGCGGCAGTGGATGCCCACGCGGAGAGGGGTATGAGGGTTCACTGGTTCGGCTGCGGTGTGAGGTTGTCGTCGCCGCAGAATATCAGGGGGTGTGGGTGAGTAGAGGGATGGCCTGGCCAGCGGTGGGATTAGTAGCGGCGGTGAGGCCTTCGCGGCAGCACAGCCGGCCACGGGAGGCAAGAGCACGCGGTTGTTTGGACGGCTGGAGCAAGAAAATTAGAGGTTGAAGAAGCAGGACGACTGTTGGATGTTAACAATCCAACGGTCACTGGTGATAGAATCGTTTGTTGACTAAGTTGACAAAGCCCTCTGTCCGTGTCAACTTAGTAGGACCACAAGTAGGCCTCCCACTATGGTGGGTCCCAGCTAGCAGGGGTATTCATTTTTTTGTGCGTAATAAGGAGCCACTTCCTTGTGTGCGAAGATATAGCTGGTGGGTCCGAGCTGTCAGCGAGGGGAACGTTTTTTTCACGAAATACACAGGCCCTTCCGGTGGGTCCCATCGGTCAGGTGGAGGAATCTTATTGTGCGCGTAATAAGGATGCATTTCCTTGTGTGCGGCCGTGGACCCAGCTGCCAGCCTCTCCATGTATAGTCCACTTCCGATAGATGTCGTTCATTGACCATGTTGACCACACCGCGCCGAGAGCACCAGGGCGGTGGACGACAGTGAGGCCTGGGAAGGGAACGACACGGAGCCGGGGAAGACTCGGCAGTGGTTGCCCACGCGGTGGGGAGTATGAGGGTTTACTGGTTTGGCTGTCGTCTCCGGAAAATAACAGGAGGTGTGGGTGAGTACAGGAATGGCCTGGCCAGCGATGGAGTAGTCTGGGGCTGTGCGGCCTGTGCGGCAGCACAGCCAGCCACGGGAGGCGGGAGAGGCAGTCCCACCGGCACTGGTTTGGGCGGCTGGAGCAAGAACATCAGATATTGAAGAAGCAGCACGGTCATTGGATTAACATCCAACGGTCACTGCTGCTAGAATCGTTTGTGGACTAAGTTGACAAAGCCTTTCGTCACATCAACCTAGTAGACCCGCAAGTCAGCCTCCAAATTTGTCCCAAACAGCATCCAACCCGAAATTTCTTGCCAGGTTCAAATTAATTTAAAAACTAAACATACCTTAATTTAAATCCAATGAAATTTTACCCGCACAAAAACAATGAAATTTAAAATATCAAAATCCGAAAGAAAAAGTATTTTGGAACTAATTACATGTTTGCTGTATTTTTTCATTTTACGACCCATTTATTATTACTTATAACCCATTTCTTATTACTTATAGCCCATTTTTTGTGCAAGCCTGAATGCATCCCTCCTCGTCTTGAAAGATTTCCGGCCCAATAGGGCGTAGAAAAGCAAGTAGGCCTATGTTGGTTATTCTGCAAAAAATAAAATTGTTGGGCTAGCCATTTTCAGAAAGGAAAAAACAAACTGGTCTGGTCATGTGGTAAACATATGAAATGAAAGCCTGGGCTAGACGGGCCACAGCTCCCGCACAACCCAGTTGATACCCTTCTCCGTCCCGAAAAAAGAAAATTACTGCGCGCGCTGCTGGGTCCCTACTGTCATCCTCACCATGTACAGTCATCTCCTTATTCCTCTCGGTTGTTGAACATGTTGACAACACCGGAGGGCGGCGCCGCGGCGAGCGAACCAAGCCGGAGGACGATGCTGAGGCCTCGGACGGGAACGAACATGAGCCGGGGAAGATGCACAGAGTTTTAGAGTGCGATGTGGCCACGATGTGTGCGCGGCAGCACAGCCAGTCGTGGGAGGCGGGAGCAGGCGGTCCCGCCGGTGCTGGTTTGGCTTTGGCGGTTGGAGGAAGAAGAGACTGAAGAAACACGACTGCATTGAATGTCAATCCAACGGTCAAGGTTGGCACAATCGTTTGTTGACTAAGCCGTCACCAAGTAGCATACTTTTTATATATAGGAAAAAAAGAAAAACTGGGCTCGTTCGCCTGATAACATTCCCGAAACTGCGACCGTTTGATCTTGCGTCGCAACTAAAACTGCGAGGAAAGTGCGTTTGTCTGTCGTCCTCCTCCCAGGGAATGTTCACCACATAAGTGACTAGCACCCTTGGTTTTCAACCGAGAGGTCTTGGGTTCAAGTACCAGGAACTATCAATTTTGTCCTCCTTTCTTCCTCGAAAAAAAGAAAGAAAATCAAAGACTTGAGAAGGCGTACAGAACAAGCTAGTGTACGAGTAAAGAGACATTACTGAGTTTTAGAAAAAAGAGAGACGTGCTCCTATAGCTGGTTCGAATCCAGACCTAGATTATGACTATATATGGTGATATGCTACTCTACAAGTAATGAAACTGACATATCCAACATTCGCTTCTCCTCTTCTCTACTTACTCTGCCTAGCATCAGAAGGTTTGGCCACAGCAACCATGTCCGCTGGCTGCTCATACACCTGCTCTTCAGCAGGCAACAACCAGATATGCGCCAAGTCACCAACCGTACCATCGCCTGTGGGTCTCATCACACCCCCGCCGGCGCACACACCGCAGCCGGTTGCTCATCGCAACTCGTTGCCGTTGGTGTGGTGCCACTGCTGCAAATCACGCAGAGTCATCCGTCACGTCTAAACCACAATCCTCAATCCTGGCTGAGTCTTCTACAAATGCCTGAATCATGGGGTAATACTATGTTTAAGTGTTGTTCTACTGCTTTCAGTTGCTGATTTTTTTAATAGTTTGGTTGATGATCTTCCAATTTGATTCGTGCAAAAAAGGGAAGATTCGTGTGATTTGTATTTCTGGGAAGTTGCTGATGTGGGGGAATGCAACTACGCTAATTATTTGGTTAGCCAAGGAATCCCAATACTAGCAGGTTGGGGTGTTGGACAAGTAACTGAAGGAACGGCAGAAGAGGAAGATGCAGAGCAGAAGGTTAAAGATGCAGTTCCTCTGATCATGGCCAAGCAACAGCTGCTGAACGACCTTGATAGCAACGAGGAGATGAAAGAGCTTGTGAAGATAATGGGCAAAATCGATGTGCTCTGTAGGATGATTGTCTCTTTATTTGCAGTGTATGTAGCACTCGTGATGTATTCAGTGGCTATGACATGAGCACTTTGCTGAAACTAGTAATGAATGAAACCTGTTTAGCAGGCTGGGCGTAGTGTTGTGAACATCTAATGATTTCTATTAACAGAAATTGGGGGGTATCCCCTTTTGCTCATAAATAAATAAATAGCAGAGGCCCTTTTGCTAATAAATAAATAAATTAGGAGAGGTCCTGTCGGGTCACCTTTGTTCCCATTCGAAGACATCAAGCAAATTGCAGTCCAACAGCAAACTATGTCATCAAATTCAAGTTTCACAGCCAAATATAAGTACAACTAAACAACAATGTCATCATGTTTTAGTCGTCATACAATCACCAAACACAAATCAACATACATAACAAGTGATGTTCTCACAGCAAAATACTAAACAACATGTTCATCAGGTTTCAGTTGTCATAGCAAACACAATTTCACATAGTAGATAAAAACGTCTTCTCATAGGCAAATACGACAAAAGCAATCTAATCATCATCCGCAGCAGCAAAGTCAACATCTTCGCCATGTGTATCAGTCTGAATCTTAATTCCCCACAGTGACATCTTCTTCTTCATCCTCAATGTCCTCGAACGTTGGCTTCTTCTTAATCAACTCTTGTATGTCCACAGCACGACAGACAATCTTTTCGCCAGCGTCATTGACGTGATGGTTCTCAAAGATATTAGGAACATCTGTGGAATCTTGTACATCAGGAGAAGTGTAAGCATCATCTTGTTGTGCAACTTCATTAAACGAATTCCTCTACTCAAACCTTCGCAATACTCTCCAGTCATCGCTACGTGCAAATGTGTCTTCCAAGAAAAATATCTATGTTGCTTGATTTGCCAAAATAAAAGGCTCGTTGGTCTGGTACGCCGCCTTGATATTAATGGATTTGAAATAATCATCAGCTCTAGGTTTTGCGATCCTGGAAAACAGGTTATACCAACGACAGCACAACAGAACCACACACCGATGAACCTCGAAACTGGAGATATACTGCAACTGAACAATGTCTGTTATGTTAGCATCTCTCTACCATACGTATCCATGCTCATGATGGCACTGTTTTGTGTCTTCCTGCCTTCGTTGCGTGCAAGGGTGTTGTAGCGCACATCTCCAACAACGCAAGATTCATAATGTCTTACCCGAGTATCAGGACCCATTGCTAGTGCGTAAAGGGCATCATCAACTGCCTACCCATCCTCCCGCATCTTCTTAACCTATGGCTAGAAAATAGACAAGCTAATCATCTTATGTACTCAATATATTAAAAAAACTGACAGTGCAATTCAAAAGCTTACATGGCTCTTGAACCATTTTGCAAATCCTGCCATAACCAGTTTCTCAATGTTTCTTGGATTTTGCGGCAGTAACTCCTTTTTGTAGATGCTGCACAACATAGTGATCGCGTCAAACATCTAAATATTTAAGAATGTGCTGCAAGTTTAGTAGATTATGATGTATAAGCTGCAATACTTAGCACTTACTTGATATAAGGTAGTATCTCAGGACAGTTATTCAACACATACCGAACCATTTTGTCCAAATCTTTAGGTTTGTCCTCTTGTCGACTCTTCCCTGTAGCTCGAACAGAATAATCAAAAACATTGAGCTCGGGATTGTCTTCACCCACCTCTTTGCTAAGCTGATCAATTGTTTCAATGTATTTTGAGCAGAATGTGAACGCTTCTATAGCAATGTAGGCCTCTGCAATGGAACCCTCGGGTCTAGCTCTGTTCCTAACATAGCCCTTGAAAATGCCTAGCCGCCTTTCAATAGGGTACATCCAGCCATACTGTACTGGACCTCTAAGTAGTGCCTCATAAGGTAGATGAACAGCCAAATGCACCATCACATCAAAGAAGGCTGGAGGATATATCTTCTCGAGGTCGCATAGGATAGTTGGTATATTTTCTCTAAGACGCTCCAAAGCATCTATCCTGATATTTCTACTGGAGAGTTCCTTGAAGAATTGTCCTAACTCTGCACCTGCTCTGTATAAGTCAGGGCGACCCAATCCTCCAAGGATAACAGGTAAAACCCTCTGAAGTAGGACGTGGCAGTCATGAGTTTTCAACCCTTGTACCTTGTTTCCATCTGCACTGACTCTCCTTTCAGGGTTGGAAGCAAATCCATGTGGGAATCTCACATGTGACAGGACCTCGTAGAATTATTTTCTTTTTACCTTGTCCAAGACGTACACAGCTGGTGCCATATCCCGTGGTTTACCTTCATCTTGCACCTGCAAATCTTGTCTGATACCCAGGTGTGTCAAATCAATCCTAGTTTTTAAGGTATCTTTCGTCTTGCCTTCAATATTAAGAAGTGTGCCGATAATGCTGTCACATATATTTTTCTCGATGTGAATCACATCAAGATTATGCCGCAGATCCAAATCTTTCCAATACTCCAAGTCCCACAAAGTGGACCTGCGGGTAAACAATAATCTCTCTTCTGCCCTGCCACGCTTCCTTTTCCCGCTACCATTACCAGGATGGTTTCCTGGTGTAATATGCCTGACCTTCTCTAATTCCACTTGCAACTCATCAGCGATGAGCCTCTTTGGCGCATCGTGGTTTTCATGCTTTGCATTGAACACATGTCTTCAGTATTTTGTAGGACACGGCTTGTCCTTGGCAAGGAAACGGCGGTGTCCAATGTAACAGATCTTGCTAAGTATTGCGTATGACAGCAGATTCCTGTCACAGCGAACACATGCATTGTAACCATGTGTCGTTCGCCCTGACATAGTGCCCAAAGCCGGATAATCATGGATGCACCAAATTATAACATCACGCAGAAAGAAATCAGCTGGTGGGCTACTATATAGGTCTCGAGTGAGAACACCCCTCCATAGCTGTTGAAGTTCCTCCACAAGAGGCTCCATGAATAAATCAAAATCCTTTCCAGGACTTTTTGGACCTGGGATGACCAAGGCCATCATGTAGTTTGATGATTTGTTGCAGACATTTGGAGGCATGTTGTAAGGGATAACAAGCACTGTCCACATGCTATATGTGGCGCTCTGGTGGCCAAATGGGTTAAATCCATCCGAAGCTAAGCCAAGTCTAATGTTTCTCGGGTCGGCAGCAAACTTTTTGTGTTTATGATTGAATCTTTTCCAGTCACTACCATGAGATGGATGGCTCATTACATTCTGATCTCTGTACTCCTGGTTCCTAGAATGCCACTGTCGTGGAATTGTCACGGCAGATGTCCTAGTGGAAGGACTTAGTCGTGGCGCCATCGCAACTAGGTTAGCTTAAAGGGGTTAATTGGGACAAAGGACACAGAGATTTTATACTAGTTCGGCCCCTTGCGGTGAAGGTAAAAGCCTAATCCGGTTTGAGGTGGTATTGTTAGGGTTTCGATTACCAGGGAGCGAATACGCTTGACCTAGTTCCCGATCTCTTGTTTCTTGCCCTAAGCCGCCGCCGGGTCGTCCCTTTATATACACAGGTTGATGCCCGGCGGCTCACGGAGTCCCGGCCGGCTCATACACAAGTGTCTGGCTCGGTGACTACCTACGCTTGCCTTACAAAACAAGTCATACACATATGGCGGTTCATCCTCTTGGGCCTCAAGTCGCCTCTGAGTCTTGGGCCGTCAATGGGCTTGCATGATCCGCCATCTTCATTGATGAGTCGCCAGTGGTATGACCCGGCCCCTCCTCGGCGGTTCATACCCAATAGTCATATCCCCAACATTAGGCCCCAGGTTGACTTGAACTTGTTCATGTCAATCTTCAATACCATTCTTGTCAAAATGTTGCACCACTTGTTTGAGAAATGTTGTTGTAACCCGCCATGACGTCAGCTCACGGAATCTTCTTAAACCACCGTGATGTTGCTTCACATTAATTTTGTACGCATTTCAGAACATCTTAATTGATCCCTATCTTAATAACCATCCCGAAAATCAAGGCATCCATATAGACACATGATGGTTTCGGCCTCCTCGATTCCCGCGCATGCCTTGTATCCGCCCCCTTATAAATAGGGATAGGGGTCTTTATCATTTTCACCCCTTCCTTCGTCTTCCTGTCGCGTCTCTTCTGCCGCTCGAGCTCCGCCGCCGCGACCTTCGATCGTTGCATCGACCCAGGCCGCTGCATCGACCTGATTGGATTAGAAACTCCGGCGCGCCACCGCTGCTCCTTATCTTCTGTAAGTGCACCTTTCTTTCCATCTCAGATCTACGTTTAGGGTTTGGGTAGTTCATCGGCGTTCTTGCTGTTCTTCGCCGTTTCCTTCAACTCCAGTGGCTTTTAATTTGGATAGGCTACGAACCTTGCGCAGAAGTAGTTTTAGCACTCGTTTTTATCATTAGAATAGCATCTCCCAGTAGAAGATCTCATTGAAACATCCATACTTTCCACTGCCGCCACCTTAGGTTTAGAATTTTACTACCTTTTCTGAACTGCTATAGATCCAAAATTATCGCTTTAGCTTGCGAAATATGTTTGTCCACCACTTAGCAAATTTTTCATTTGACAGATCTGAAGCACCAACACTGCCATGGCGGCTTATGACATAAACCATGACCCATTATATATCATTAGGCCCCGTTAACCCATCATCCTTTACTTCATAGTTAATAACTCTGCAGTATCCTTCCAGTTTAACAACTGCATACTTTGAACTATATCTCCATAACCATTAGCCTTGCATAGTGATTTAAATTGTAACTCGCCAGATATTCTGCCGGTTTAATGGCATCTTAAATCACCTTGTGTAGGTTGTGCACCCAACCATGACTAAGACCATCACATCATGCGACTGGGTCTCGTCCATTGTTACTAAAGCAATGCTCCAGGAGTATGTCAAGATTGGCTTCTTACCAGCAAAAAACATCATTCACTGGCGGGTTCCAAAACCAAACGAAGTCAGACCTCAACTACAGGATGGTGAAGTTATTGTTTTCACTGATCATATGAACCGGGGTTTCTCACCGCCCGGGTCAAAATTCTTCCGTCACATTCTGCATTTTTTCCAACTTTATCCTCAAGACATTGGACCCAATTCTATGTCCAATATCTGCAATTTCCAAGTCTTCTGTGAAGTATATCTTCAAGAGGAACCTAGCATTGAACTCTTTAGAGAGTACTTTTACTTGAACCGCCAAAATGAATTACTGATGGGCCCAGTCAGGAGCTTGGAGGGATCTCAATTCAATGACGCAGAGACACCATTTTTCCTTATGCTAAACTTCCAAGCCATCCCAAGGATTGGAATAAAACTTGGTTCTACTGCAAAGATACTTCTCCTGTTGAAAACCCCATGCCCGGCTTCCGTGACCAATGGCTCAATCTGAAGCATCCTCTCCCTGACCGGCTTACCACTGCTGAACAGGCCAAACTTGCGCCTACCTTTTCAAAGGTTAGAGCACTACTGGGCAATGGATTGACCAGAGTCGATCTGGTTCGATGCTGGGTAGCTTGGAGGATCATACCTTTAAGCCGCTGGTCCGGTTTAATGTGTACGTATACTGATGACACCAAAGATCCACTGCGTTACAGTTCCACATGTTTGACTGACAAAGCTATCAATGAGATGACCAAGACTCTTCTCAATGAAAGTTTGGAGAGCTGCAGCCAAGTGGGGCTAAATCCCTTCTGCACACTCAACAAGGTATCGGATGTAAGTCTATCTGGTTTATATACTTGACCTTATTGTTCATAGAATCTGGAAATCCCCAATCTTTATTGTAATTTGTTGCAGGCTAAATCCGCCTTTTGGGATATAAAATATGATGAAAAAGCCGCCAATAGGGCCAGGGCTAAGACCAAAGCCGTGAAGAAGAACAAGAAGAAATCCACTGCTTCTGATATGTTCAATTTGGACGAAGATGATGATGAGTCGGAGGTAGACCTTGATTCACTTGGCTCATTTTTCATCCATCTTATTGACACTGATTGCTATCAAGATGACGCGGAAACTAGCCAGGCGGGTGATGATGAGGTAACTATTATTTCCTCCGACTCAGAGCCCTTGCCAAGCCAGAAAATTCGACGAGTGATCCGGAAAGTAAGTTTTTCTAACCCTTTAGCTCACTTGGATCCCAACTTTATTTTGAAGCAACAACAGCATGAGAACCGGCGCAGAACCCGGACCAGTGGAGGCGGAGAACTTTCCTCTGGTTTACCTAACACACCAGCCCCACGCAAACGCCGGAATGAGGTACTTCCCAAAAATTCCAATTCTATTTATTCTCAGGTAGATTTTATTCATCAAACACTTAGTCCTTCTGACTCATTATCAGGGGACCTCTCACTCTTCATCTGGCGATTCATCTCAGACTCTGCTTCCAGCTTTCAAGACTGCCCCTGGGTACCAACTTTATCTGAACTTTTCAACTTCTCTTAACTCATACTGACTTTGTAAATCCTCTTGCAGTGGGAAAGCAAAGCCAAGCAAAAAAGCTAAGATAAACAAGCCAACAGAGGATCCCAAGACTCATGAATCGGAAAAGCAGGCACCCATTTCTGAGGCCTTCGTGCAGCAACCGTTGGAACCTGCCGATGACCCACCACCAGAAAATCGTGGTACCTCTGCTGATCATATAGTTGTTGACCCCTTTGGCACTGAACTGCCAAGCCCAGTCAATCCTTCGGAACCAGACACTGAGGAAGTTCTGATCACTGGCACTGGTTTCCAAGAACCGGGGAATCCTATTGCTCTAGCAAAGTATTCTATCAAGGAAGAAATGATCGAAAGGCGCAAGGTCAAATTTGACATGGCCAACTACTCTCATCTGAGTATTAGCGAAATCCTCTCCGGCTATCTTAATCAAATACACAGCATCCGTGATCTGGAGATTGACATGGTCAAGCACATGCATCAGAAACATGAGGTATCAATTCTCCCTTTTATATAAGATATATTCCTTTAGCCCCCAAGTGTACTGAATATTATAGAATACGATAGACTGTAGACTTGATAGATAGCCTTTAGCTTATATATCTGAATCAAAACCTGTAGCCCCCAAGGGCCGGCTTAAACTTATCACGATAAGCCGGGGCTTTCAATAATCAATTTTGCACCTGTAGCCCCTAAGGGCTGGTTGAATCCATATGAATAAATTGGGACTTATCATTGTCAGATAAAAATCTTATCTAGTCACTCTTGCAAACCGGGTTAACCTTTGAAAAATTATGAACCGGGGCCATCTGCCATTGCATCATAAAAGAAACTGCGTATGCATTAGCCCCCAAGTACCAAGTGCTATTGCTGGCAAAGGGCTTGGTACTTTATCAATATGTATTATAGCATAAAGAAACTTTCTGTACACATTAGCCCCCAAGTGCCAAGTGCTATTGCTTGCAAAGGGCTTGGGACTTATCAATATATACTGTGTCATAACCGTGAATACTTGTTTCGGCCTGTTCTTTCAGGAAGCATCCAGTCAATTTCAGTCTCAGCTGAATGATTTAAAAACCCGGCTTGAAGCACAATAAACTGAAACCCGGAAGGCTAACTCCAAGTTCAAGTTTAGCTTGGATGAAAATGAAAAACTCAAAACTGAGTTTAATACTGAGAAAGCCACCTGGGTTGAAGAGAAGGCTTCCCTGATCAAGAGATCTGAAAAGGCTGATGCCTCATTAGAGGAGGTGACCACGGAACTGACTGGCTTGAAGCATCATATCAATCAGATGACTTTTGCTATCTTTTGTAAGACCTGTTATATTGTAATGACTTTCCACCCTCCATGTTATAAACCGTTAGGTGACTTAATCATAATATGCCATGCAGGTCCCAGAAGCAGCAATCTTGGGAAGGAAATGCTGATAAAGCTCAAGGCGGTTTATACATTAGTGGAACAACTATACACTGGAGCTCAGCGTACGATAGCCTCAAGGCGGTTTATACATTAGTGGAACAACTATACACCGGAGCTCAGCGTACGATAGCCACCATCTCCCCAAGTAATCAAGCTCCATCTCTTCTCAGCAACGATTTAAGCCAACTTTCTGTCCTGCCTGCCCGTATTGAAGAAAACAAACGGTCGGTTGCGAGAGCCGGTGCCATTACGACTTTAAGCCGGGCGAAGGCATGGCAGTCAGAATTAGACCCGGCCGAGCTAGCCACTGGCTGCCCTAGTTTCAAAGAGGACGGGTCTCCTTTTGACAAGAAAGATTTTGCTGCGTGTGTGAAGAAGATGTGTCCCTTGGAGAGCCTGCTTGTTGAAGAAACGGATCTGACCAAATATCAGGCGGCTTATACCGCAGAGAACCAGAAAATGCCCACGCCGGCTTACAAGATTGCAGATATTATCCCTCCAATTCGTAAGCACACTTTTGCCCCTGAAATCGATATGTTTGAGCTTATCGATGATGAAGCTTAATTCCAAGCCTTGACTGGCATCAATTGGTCATTGCCTGACTTCCAGATGGTGGAGGGAGAAGAAGAACCAGCGCGGGATAACCCAAAAGCCTCAAACCGCCAAGACCAGGAGAACTGATCCACTGGATGGTTCTCAATTTTCATCATCAAGCATTGCTTGACAAAACACTTAACCATTTGGGCTCGCGGAGCCATGTAATTGGCTAGTTAAACTCTGATATGTCGTGCCATCATGCACATTTTGTTTGCATAACATTGTTGATCCGTCAGTTGAGGATCTGCCACTTATGCTCATCATATCATTAAGTATGCAGATTAGATTTATCATTTTTCCTGCACACAAACAGATCACAAGTGCCCTGGTGGTTTACCCCAAGGTGGGTCACAATACCCCATATAAAAACCACTGGTGACAATAACAGTCCATAACCAGGGCCGGTTTAATCACAACCTCATATAATCATAACAAAATATCATACCTGTGATATTTGCTCACACTGCCGGCTTATCATACCTATGCAGTAAGGGTTACAACCCAAAAATTGAGAGCACAACGCCGTGTTCAATTGATTCATACCGCCAGCTCATAACGCCATATGCAGCAAGGGGTAACATCCCAAAGCTTAGAGCCAGTACTCTAAGCACAAGATCATCATATGCTGGCGACTTAAAGTCCAAATCCAGGTCGGGTTAACAAACGCCGGATAGATTCATATATGAACCATAAGGCAACATAGCCCTCACCAGTTTTCAACCATGTATTAACATGTCACAAGAGATGAACCTCAAAAAATGTTCAAATCAAATATAAATAAAAAACAAGGCTTTCATAGGCCGCCAAGCCTCAAAGTCAAGTGTTGTTCAAGGGCTGCAAAGCCGCTGAGTTAAACCTTCATTCAAACCTTGTAAGCCAGGCCTCACATGACCAATTGCCGTTTTAACTTTGACAAGTTCAGGGTCTTTATAAGATTGACTCTCAAGAGTACGGCGAGTCATTCCAGGATTACCTGGGCGGAGTGGCCAACTTACAATGGCAGGATAACCCGGATTGTTTGGTGAATACACCTGGCGTCCAAGCCTATTACAAGGGTCAACAAAGCTCTTGTCCATTAACAAAGAGCCCCCAAGTAATATTTTATTCCAGGCATATAATCCGGATCAATAGGGTAGTCATAGCTATACTCAATGAGCAGGAAGCCCCCAAGTATGTTTTAATCATGGCATACAAGCCGGATCAAGAGGGTAGTCATAGCTATGCTCAATGAGCAAGAAGCCCCCAAGTGATCGTATGAAGTGACAATAAAGACTCATTATTCTCAGAAATGAAACGACAGAGGCCCTAAATTCAGGGATGCCGGCTTTATTATATTCATCATAATATATACATTGTCAAAATATGTACATCACAAGAGCCGGTGGCTCAGGTGTAATAAGGCCGAAGATGAGCAATATTCCACGACCGGCGGGTCTCCTCTTCCGATGTGCATGAGTCCTTGTGGTCTCGAACATCGAGAAGGTAGTATGACCCGTTGTTTAGATTTTTGCTGACCACAAAGGGTCCTTCCCAAGGTGGGGATAGCTTGTGCATATCAGTTTGATCCTGGATAAGCCGGAGTACCAAATCGCCTTCTTGAAAGGTCCTGGTTTTAACCCGGCGGCTATGATAACGGTGCATATCTTGCTGGTAAATCACCGAACGAGCCGCCGCCAGATCACGCTCCTCATCCAACAAGTCAATAGCATCCTAACGTGCTTTTTCATTATCAGCTTCAACATAAGCCGCCACACGGGGCGAGTCGTGACGGATGTCACTAGGGAGAACCGCCTCTGCTCCGTAAACCATGAAGAAAGGCATGTAACCCGTAGATCCGTTGGGGGTGGTATTTATGCTCCATAACACCGAGGGTAATTCCTCCACCCAACAACCCGGCGTCCTCTGCAAAGGGACCATAAGCCGGGGCTTGATGCCTCTCAAAATTTCTTGATTGGCTCTCTCAGCTTGACCATTGGACTGGGAGTGAGCCACTGATGATACATCAAGTCGAATATGCTCTCATTGACAAAACTCTTTCATTGCACCCTTGGACAGATTAGTGCCATTACTAGTTATAATGTTGTGGGGAAAGCCAAAACAGAAAATCACCTTTTTGATGAATTGAACCGCTATCACTGCATCACACTTACTAACCGGCTCTGCTTCAACCCACTTTGTAAATTTGTCAACCGCCACCAAAAGGTGGGTCTTTTTGTCCTTGGACCTTTTGAAAGGTCCAACCATATCAAGCCCTGAGACTGCAAATGGCCAAGCAATTGGAATCATCCTCAATTCTTGAGCCGGCACGTGAGCTCGTCGTGAGAATTTCTGACAACCATCACATTTACTAGCCAAATCCTCTGCATCAGCATGAGCCGTCAGCCAATAAAATCCATGACGAAAAGCCTTGGCCACGAGAGACTTAGAGCCGGCATGATGACCACAATCCCCTTCATGAATCTCTCATAGAATCTCACGGCCCTCATCAGGAGAAACACAACGCTGAAACACCCCTGTGACACTACAACGGTGCAATTCTCCATTGACAATAGTCATTGACTTAGACCGCCAGGTTATCTTCCTAGCCAAAGTTTCATCTTCAGGTAACTCACCCCGGGTCATATAAGCCAAAAATGGAACTGTCCAATCAGGAATAGCATGAAGAGCCGCCACCAGCTGTGCCTCCGGGTCGGGAATAGCAAGATCTTCCTCTGTAGGAAATTTGACTGAAGGATTATGCGGAATATCAAGGAAAACATTGGGTGGCACCGGCTTACGATGGGACCCCAGCCGGCTTAAAGCATCAGCCGCCTCGTTTTTCCTTCGATCAACGTGCTCCACTTGATAGCCCTTGAAGTGACCAGCAATAGCATCCACCTCTCGGCGATAAGCCACCATGAGTGGGTCCTTAGAATCCCAAGTGCATGAAACTTGCTGAGCCACTAAGTCTGAGTCACCAAAGCACCTCACCCGGCTTAAATTCATCTCCTTAGCCATCCGAAGACCATGGAGCAAGGCCTCATACTCAGCTGCATTGTTAGTACAAGGGAACATCAACCTTAAAACATAACAAAATTTATCACCGCGTGGGGAAGTCAAAATAACTCCAGCCCCCTAGCCTTCCAACTACCTGGACCCATCAAAGTGAATAGTCCAATATGTGCTATCCGGCTTCTCCTCAGGCATCTGCAGATTGGTCCAATCATTGATGAAATCCACAAGTGCTTGAGATTTGATGGTTGTGTGAGGCATATACTTCAAACCATGGGGTCCAAGCTCAATAGCCCATTTGGCTACCCGACATGTGGCTTCTTTGTTTTGAATAATATCCCCTAAAGGAGCAGAACTAACCATAGTGATGGGATGACCCAGAAAATATTGCTTGAGCTTTCGACTAGCCATGAACACCCCGTATACCAGCTTATGACAATGTGGATACCTCTGTTTGGACTCAATGAGTACCTCACTGATGTAATAAACCGGCCGCTGAACCGGATACTCTTTGCCTGATTCCTTCCTTTCCACCACAATTGCCACACTAACAAGTCGGCTGTTGGCAGCCACATACAACAACAAGGGCTCTTTATCAATGGGAGCAGCAAGAACCAACGGTTCAGCTAACTATTTCTTCAAGGCCTCAAAAGCCTGATCAGCAGCATCACTCCAGACAAAGTGATGTGTCTTAGATGGCACCCTCCACCTCCACCTCTCCTCCTCCCTCCTCCCTCCTCCACCTGCTTTCCACCATCAATGGCGCCCTCTAGCCCTCTAATCCTTCCATGGAAGGCCTGCTCCATTGGGACTTTGCACCAGGCCTGGCCTTGGCTGAACAGGTGAGAAGAAAATTTGGTTCGACCGTGCACTTCTCCCCATACCGCGATACCAAGGAGTTTTTCTTGGTGGTTTCCTTTTCTTCGGCCTCCTTCCCTCTTTTGGTGGAATCCGTTGGTATTGCGCTCCAATGTTGCATTGGTGGTCTTAGCTCTGGTTACAATGTGGTTCAGCTCAATCCTCGCTCCTTTCGTTTTTCTGTGGCAAAGAACAAAGTGGGGCATTTCATCTACAAGCTCAAAGATCGTATTTGGCCGGATTTCATTTGCCACTTTCATCTTTTTAAAGGAAAATACACCAGAGCTCCCTTCTCCAATGCATGTTGGCATGCGGACGTGGAACTACCTGATATCTCGGCACGCCGACGTGTGGCTATCAAACCTATGTTGGATTTCCTACGTTCTACCAATTCTCCTCGTTCTGATGTTCTTAAGGAGACCACCCCGTCTACTTTGGTTCCACTCATCCAAATGGAATTCTCCAACAAGAATGCTGATGAGGCTTCATCTTCTTCGTTGATCGTTTCAAATCATCGGCTTGAGCAAAAGGATATTCATATTCAATTTGGGTCTTTTTCTCCAATTATCAATGAAAAGGTTTCTCCGAAATTCCGCGTTGTTTCCTCGGACAACATTGATCGCATCGCATTAATGGAGCTTTTCATGTCTGAGGCGGAATTGGAGGATAAGCAATCACCCAATTGCATTACACTTGGGGCCTTTAATTGCCCCCTGAATGCTCCGTATCCGCCCTTACCGCGCTGTTTTTTGAAATCTGCTCTCAGCTATGCGCCCGAACACACGTCGTGGACGCCCTCACTTCGTGCCAAGCACAAAGCAGATTTGGCCCAAGCCCATTATACGCTACAGGAAATTTTTGATTTATCCACTAATTGGGCCTCACTTTGCTCTCGCTGCCTACAATGGGGCCACGGCAAGATTTCATGTCAGGCCAGACTGATTTGCATTCACTGCTCCGCACCTGACCACAAGGCAATTCACTGCCCCAGCATTGGTAAGTCCCCTCTAATTGATGAGCTTAATTTGGTGACTAAAAATCAGAGCGCCAAGACTGGATCCTCTGCTCCTTCCATTCATATGGCCGGCATACGCAAACATAGCAGAAACACCATCCGATGCACTGCCTGTGCGTTCTATGGACACGTGGCCCGATCCTGTCGCAAGCGCCTCCGCGCCCAAAGATGGAAATGGATTCCCAAATCAACTCTGCCTTCCAGTCCTACCCCTCACGCTCCCTCTCCCCTCTTGATTTCCCAACCGACGCGCCCCTGCCTAGTCCCATCACCATTATCGCTCACTGGCCAAACCCCACCGCCCTCGCAGACCTTGGCAATGGCGAACTACCCACTGAATCCAGTGTCGTTCCTTCCTCCGGGGTTCGCCGTCGAGCCAGGACCGGCGGACCGTGTGGTGCGCAGCGGGATGATAGTCGGGCCAATACCGCCGCTCAACCATGATTTCTTGGCCATCGCTGAGGCCAGCGAGTATGTCCCTCTGCATCGCCGTGCTTCTGTCTGCAATGCAATCGTAGGTCAGCTTCATGCCTCTCAGCTCTTTACTACTGAAGTCAGTGATCATCCGCTTGGCATTGGGATTTTTGGATTTGCGGATTCTTTCTTGCGTGACACTGCTGTAAACACTCCTATTGAACTTGAGGAAGAGGATCTTCTTATCACCTTTGTTCCGCACAATGAAGCTCTGAATCGTCGCACCACTTCTTTTGGTCCTAAGGTTTGGTTAATGTTCTTTGGTTTCCCATATGACTATCAGGCCGACTGTTACATTACCAAAGCTCTTGGTGGCTATGGATCTCTTGTGTCCTCGTACAATCCTAGGCAGGACCGACGCTACATGTTGATCCAAGACCGTGTTCTTCGCCTGCGTCTGATCCCGAAGAGCTTTGTTGTTTGGCAGCTTGGAGGTGCCAGAGACTGCTGGACAGTGCAAGTCACCATCCTTCGTAGCAACGATTGGAACGGATTGCTTCCTGAAGTGCCACCTGCCGGAGAAGAACCCCCGCCGCTTGATGGAAATCCGCATCCCCAATTTGTCCCTGAACTAACTGCAGAGCAACTGTACCAACAGCAGGTTCACAATTAGCTTGTTCAGAATGCTGCTCCTGCTGGCCCCGACGATGCTGCCAACAACAACAACAATGATGGTGTCAATGCTGCCTGGGGTGCTTGGCCACAACCACCTGCCCCTCCTCTGCCCCCGCTCCCACCGCATTTGGTCAATTACCAAGCATGGCTGGCTGCTCAAGGTCTAACATTCCAAGATGGCCTCGTCCCTGATAACAACCTTTCTGACAGCCCAACACAAGCTTGGAATGATTCCTTTTCCACTTCTGATGAGGGCAGTGATAACCCACAAGTATAGGGGATCGCAACAGTTTTCGAGGGTAGAGTATTCAACCCAAATTTATTGATTTGACACAAGGGGAGCCAAAGAATATTCTCACGTATTAGCAGTTGAGTTGTCAATTCAACCACACCTGGATAACTTAATATCTGCAGCAAAGTATTTAGTAGCAAAGTAGTATGGAAGTAACGGTAACGATAGCAAAAGTAATATTTTTGGGTTTTGTAGTGATTGTAACAGTAGCAACGGAAAAGTAAATAAGCGAAGAACAATATGTGAAAAGCTCGTAGGCATTGGATCGGTGATGGAGCATTATGCCGGATGCGGTTCATCATGTAACAATCATAACATAGGGTGACACAGAACTAGCTCCAATTCATCAATGTAATGTAGGCATGTATTCCGAATATAGTCATACGTGCTTATGGAAAAGAACTTGCATGACATCTTTTGTCCTACCCTCCCGTGGCAGCGGGGTCCTAGCAGAAACTAAGGGATATTAAGGCCTCCTTTTAATAGAGTACCGGACCAAAGCATTAACACATAGTGAATACATGAACTCCTCAAACTATTGTCATCACCGGGAGTGGTCCCGATTACTGTCACTTCGGGGTTGCCGGATCATAACACATAGTAGGTGACTATAGACTTGAAAGATAGGATCAAGAACTCACATATATTCATGAAAACATAATAGGTTCAGATCTGAAATCATGGCACTCGGGCCCTAGTGGCAAGCATTGAGCATAGCAAAGTCATAGCAACATCAATCTCAGAACATAGTGGATACTAGGGATCAAACCCTAACAAAACTAACTCGATTACATGATAAAT
This sequence comes from Aegilops tauschii subsp. strangulata, assembly GCF_002575655.3. Lineage (NCBI taxonomy): Eukaryota > Viridiplantae > Streptophyta > Magnoliopsida > Poales > Poaceae > Aegilops > Aegilops tauschii. Next base: position 502,183,620 of record NC_053041.3, on the reverse strand, counting down.
CTCATCCAACCCATCACCGTCCAGCAAGCCTACGATGGAATTACTCACACACGGCGATGAGCATCATGAAATTGGTGATGGAGGATGGTTGATGATGATGGTGGCGACGGATTCCCCTCTCCGGAGCCCCGAACGGACTCCAGATCAACCCTCCCGAGAGAGTTTAGGGCTTGGCGGCGGCTCCGTATCATAAAACGCGATGAATCTTTTTCTCTGATTTTTTCTCCCCGAACATGAATATATGGAGTTGGAGTTGGAGTTGGAGTTGAGGTCGCTGGAGCTCCAGGGGGCCCACGAGGCAGGGGGGCGCGCCCCCCACCCTCGTGGCAAGGGTGTGGGCCCCTGGCCTTGATTCTTTCGCTAATATTTTTTATTTTTTCCAAAAATAATCTCCGTGGAGTTTCAGGTCAATCCGAGAACTTTTGTTTCTGCACATAAATAACACCATGGCAATTCTACTGAAAACAGCGTTAGTCCGGTTTAGTTCCATTCAAATCATGCAAGTTAGAGTCCAAAACAAGGGCAAAAGTGTTTGGAAAAGTAGATACGACGGAGACGTATCAACTCCCCCAAGCTTAAACCTTTGCTTGTCCTCAAGCAATTCATTTGATAAACTGAAAGTGATAAAGAAAAACTTTTACAAACTCTGTTTGCTCTTGTTGTTGTAAATATCATTCAAGTTTTCAGCAAAGATTATGAGCTAACCATATTCACAAGAACTCTTAGGTCTCATGTTTACTCATATCAATGGCATAATCAACTAGCGAGCAATAATAATAAATCTAGGATGACAACACTTTCTCAAAACAATCATAATATGATATAACAAGATGGTATCTCGCTAGCCCTTTCTGAGACCACAAAACATAAATGCAGAGCACCTTTAAAGATCAAGGACTGACTAGACATTGTAATTCATGGTAAAAGAGATCCAGTCATAGTCATACCCAATATAAATTAATAGTAATGGATGCAAATGACAGCGGTGCTCTCCAGCTGGTGCTTTTTAATAAGAGGGTGATGACTCAACATAAAAGTAAATAGATAGGCCCTTCACAGAGGGAAGAAGGGATTTGTAGAGGTGCCAGAGCTCGGATTTAAAGCAGAGATAAATAATATTTTGAGTGGCATACTTTCATTGTCAACATAACAACTGAGAGATGGCGATATCTTCCATGCTACACACATTATAGGCGGTTCCCAAACAGAATGGTAAAGTTTATACTCCCCCTCCACCAACAAGCATCAATCCATGGCTTGCTCGAAACAACGAGTGCCTCCAACTAACAATAGTCCCGGGGGAGTTTTGTTTGCAATTATTTTGATTTGATTTGCATAAAGCATGGGACTGGGCATCCCGGTGACCAGCCATTTTCTCGTGAGTGAGGAGCGGAGTCCACTCCTCTTGAGAATAACCCGCCTAACATGGAAGATACGGACAACCCTAGTTGATACATGAGCTATTCGAGCATACAAAACAGAATTTCATTTGAAGGTTTAGAGTTTGGCACATACAAATTTACATGGAACGGCAGGTAGATACCGCATATAGGAAGGTATGGTGGACTCATATGGAATAACTTTGGGGTTTAAGGGATTGGATGCACAAGCAGTATTCCCGCTTAGTACAAGTGAAGGCTAGCAAAAGACTGGGAAGCGACCAACTAGAGAGCGACAACAGTCATGAACATGCATTAAAATTAATAAACATTGAGTGCAAGCATGAGTAGGATATAATCCACCATGAACATAAATATCGTGAAGGCTATGTTGATTTGTTTCAACTACATGTGTGAACATGTGCCAAGTCAAGTCACTTGAATCATTCAAAGGAGGATACCACCCCATCATACCACATCACAACCATTTTAATAGTATGTTGGCACGCAAGGTAAACCATTATAAACTCCTAGCTAATTAAGCATGGCATAAGCAACTGTAATCTCTAATTGTCATTGCAAACATGTTTATTCATAATAGGCTGAATCAGGAACGATGAACTAATCATATTTACAAAAACAAGAGAGGTCGAGTTCATACCAGCTTCTCTCATCTCAATCAGTCCATCATATATCGTCATAATTGCCTTTCACTTGCACGACCGCATGATGCGAATAATAATAATAGTGCACGTGCATTGGACTAAGCTAGAATCTGCGAGCATTCAATAAACAGGAGAAGACAAGGCAATATGGGCTCTTGGTTAAATCAACAATAATGCATATAAGAGCCACTTCAACAATTTAATCATGGTCTTCTCCTATCGACCCCCAAAGAAAGAAAAGAAATAAAAACTATTTACACGGGAAAGCTCCCAACAAGCAAAAGAAGAACAGGAAATCTTTTTGGGTTTTCTTTTTAATTATTACTACTACAGCAAGAAAGTAAACTAGCTAAAAGCTACAACTAATTTTTTTTGTTTTTCTTAAGGTTTGTCAAACACACAAGAAGAAAGCATAAAAAGGAGAAAATAAACTAGCATGGATAGTACAATGAAAGAGTATGAGCACCGACAAGTACCAATGAGTGTGTAAACATAAATGTAATGTCGGTGGGAAATACGTACTCCCCCAAGCTTAGGCTTTTGGCCTAAGTTGGTTTATTGCCACGGATGGCCTGGCGGATATCCAAAGTTGTAGTTGGGGTCGTACGGAGATGCAGTAGTCATTGCATCGTGGGCTGCAGCTTGGAGGCGAGCTATCTCAGCCCTCCTCGTATACTCTTCCGCCTCCTCTCTGGTTATAAAATATCTCTCTTTTGCCTGAAAGTCAAATAAAGTAGAAGCAGGGAGAGCGACGTGATAGGTGCGTCGTCTGTCAAAGATTAGTCGGTACTGGAGGAACTAATCGTTCCTCTCAACAAAATGATGATGAACCATAGCCTCATAATCCAAATAAGCAGGAGGCAACTCAATATCATCCTAACGTATGGTTACACCAAGAAAATTAGCTATACGGGTTGCATAAATTCCACCAAAGAAATCTCCATTAAATCTATTATGATGCAACCTACGTGCAACAATGGCTCCCAAATTATAATGTTTATCTCCTAACACCGCACTCCTAAGAACACTGAGGTCAGGGACACACATGTGACATGCTTCATCCTTACCATTTATGCACCTACCTATGAAGAGAGCAAAATAATGTATAGCAGGAAAGTGAATGCTCCCTATGGTAGCTTGTGCTATGTCTCTAGATTCACCCACAGTTATACTAGCAAGAAAATCTCTAAATTCAGATTTGCGAGGTTCACTAGGACTACCCCATTGTGGAAGTTTGCAAGCAGTGGTAAAATCCTCTAAGTCCATAGTATAAGAATTTTCATAAAGATCAAACAGGACAGTTTGAGAATTGCGTGAAGATGAAAATTCAAACCTCCTCACAAAGGAACTAGTGAGATAGTGGTACTGGCGGCACTTATCTGCCTCGAAGCTCACAAGATCAGCGTTACGCAAATATGCGTTAAATTCTTCCTTGATTCCTGCTTGATCCATGAAGTCCTCTGAAGGCCATTCACAAGCCCGCACTGGAGCGTCTCTTGGTGGTTCATCATCAGCATCGCGCATTGCAAGCCTGGGTCCTTTCTTCCTTGAAGAACAACCTTGGTACATTTTCCTAAACATATTTCTTCCTCTGAAAAATTTCTAAAAATTTTAGTAACTTCAAATAAAAGTGAACCAAGCTCAACAAAATTGATAGCAACTACTCCTATAAGTGCCTAGAGCCTATATCATGCATTAGAACTACTTGGAACCAAATAAATTTGACATGCAAGCTCAAGAACATGGTCACCTAGGCAGCACAAATTTGCAATGGATAAAGCACTAGAACAAAAACTAATTGGACCATTGGAGGAGTCACATACCAAGGAACAATCCCCCCAAGCAATTTCGTGAGAGGTACTTTGAGCAAGGAGATCGAAAATCGCAGCAAAATGAGCTGGAACTCGTGCTTGAGCTGGATGGTGATTTTTTTGGGAGGAAGAAGAAGTGTGTGGCTGCAGGAATAGGTGGAGGGGAGCCACCATGGGCCCATGAGGCGGGGGCGCGCCCAAGGGGGTGGGCGCGCCCTGGACCCTCGTGGCCAGGTGCCAGCTCCCCCTGATGTGTTCTCACTGCCAGATATTCTCAAATATTCCAGAAAAAATCATATTTCAATTTCAGTGCATTTGGAGAACTTTTATTTCCGGGGTATTTGTTATATTGCACGAATAATTCAGAAAACAAGCAGAAAATACTATTTTTACTTTATTTCAACTAAATAACAGAAAGTAAAAGGAGGGTACAGAAGGTTGTGCCTTCTAACTTCATCCATCTCATGCTCATCAAAAGGAATCCTCTAACAAGGTTGATCAAGTCTTGTTAACAAACTCATTTCGAGTAACATGAAACCGGAGAAATTTCGAATAACACTATGTTACCTCAACGGGGATATGCACATCCCCAATAATGAGAATATCATATTTCTTCTTGACAGTAGGAAGAGGAAATTCAAAACCTCCAAAAATAATCGATGGAATTTTTCCAATAGAATTGATACTGTGGACTTGAGGTTGTTTCCTCGGAAAGTGTACCGTATGCTCATTACCATTAACATGAAAAGTGATATTGCCTTTGTTGCAATCAATAACAGCCCCTGCAGTATTCAAAAAGGGTCTTCCAAGAATAATAGACATACTATCGTCCTCGGGAATATCAAGAATAACAAAGTCCGTTAAAATAGTAACGTTTGCAACCACAACAGGCACATCCTCACAAATACCGACAGGTATAGCAGTTGATTTATCAGCCATTTGCAAAGCTTTTTCAGTAGGTGTCAACTTATTCAAATCAAGTCTATGATATAAAGAGAGAGGCATAACACTAACACCGGCTCCAAGATCACATAAAGCTGTTCTAACATAATTTCTTTTAATGGAGCATGGTATAGTGGGTACTCCTGGATCTCCAAGTTTCTTTGGTATTCCACCCTTAAAAGTATAATTAGCAAGCATGGTGGAAATTTCAGCTTCGGTATCTTTCTTTTATTAGTAACAATTTCTTTCATATACTTAGCATAAGGATTCATTTTGAGCATATCAGTTAAACGCATACGCAAGAAGATAGGTCTAATCATTTCAGCAAAGCGCTCAAAATCCTCATCATCCTTTTTCTTGGATGGTTTGGGAGGAAAAGGCATGGGTTTCTGAACCCATGGTTCTCTTTCTTTACCGTGCTTCCTAGCAACAAAGTCTCTCTTATCATAATGTTGATTCTTTGATTGTGGGTTATCAAGATCAACAGCAGGTTCAATTTCTACATCATTATCATTGCTAGGTTGAGCATCAACATGAACATCATCATTAACATTTTCACTAGGTTCATGTTCATTACTAGATTGTGTTTCAGCATCAAAAATAGAAATATCATTAGGATTCTCAGGTGGTTCAGCAATAGGTTCACTAGAAGCATGCAAAGTCCTATCATTTTTCTTTTTTCTTCTTTTTAGAGGGACTAGGTGCATCTATATTATTTCTCTGAGAATCTTGCTCAATTCTCTTAGGATGGCCTTCAGGATACAAAGGTTCCTGAGTCATTTTACCAGTTCTAGTAGCCACTCTAACAGCAAAATCATTATTCTTACTATTCAATTAATTGAGCAAATCATTCTGAGCTTTATGTACTTGTTCTACTTGAGTGGTAACCATAGAAGCATGTTTACTAATGAGTTTAAGTTCACCTTTAAATCTAGACATATAATCACCCAAGTGTTCAATCATATAAGCATTTTTTTTAATTGTCTACCAACATAAGCATTGAAGTTTTCTTGTTTAACAATAAAATTGTCAATCTCATCTAAGCATTGTCTAGCAGACTTATAGTGAGGAATATCACCTTCATCAAATCTATAGAGAGAATTTACCTTTACTACCTGTGTCGGTTTATCAAGACCATGAGTTTCTTCAATAGGTGATGAATTAAGATCATATATTTCTTCAATAGGAGGTAAATTCTTAACATCTTCAGCTTTAATACCCTTTTCCTTCATAGATTTCTTTGCCTCTTGCATATCTTTAGGACTGAGAAATAGAACACCCCTCTTCTTCGGAGTTGGCTTAGGAGTTGGTTCAGGAAGTGTCCAATTATTTTCATTTGTCAACATATTATTCAATAGGATTTCAGCTTCATCTGGTGTAATTTCCCTAAAAACAGAACCAGCACAACTATCCAGGTGGCCTCTGGAAGCATCGGTTAGTCCATTATAAAAGATATCAAGTATTTCATTTTTCTTAAGAGGATGATCAGGCAAAGCATTAAGTAATTGGAGAAGCCTCCCCCAAGCTTGTGGGAGACTCTCTTCTTCAATTTGCACAAAATTATATATTTCCCTTCAGGCAGCTTGTTTCTTATGAGCAGGGAAATATTTAGCAGAGAAGTAATAAATCATATCCTGGGGACTACGCACACAACCAGGATCAAGAGAATTAAACCATATCTTAGCATCACCCTTTAATGAGAACGGAAATATTTTAAGGATATAATAGTAGCGAGTTTTCTCATCATTAGTGAACAGGGTGGCTATATCATTTAATTTAGTAAGATGTGCCACAACAGTTTCAGATTCATAGCCATACAAAGGATCAGATTCAACAAAAGTAATTATATCAGGATCAATAAAGAATTCATAATCCTTATCAGTAAAAAAGATAGGTGAAGTAGCATAAGCAGGATCATATTTCATTCTAGCATTCAGAGTTTTTTGTTTCAGCTTAGCTAATAATTTCTTAAGATCACTTCTATCATTGCAAGCAAGAAAGTCTCTAGCAGTTTCTTCATCCATAACATAGCCCTCACGCACGACAGGCAATTCATATTTATTGGGAGAGTCTTCATCATCACTTTCATCAATATTATCAGTTTCAATAATTTCATTCTCTCTAACCCTAGAAAGTTGTTCATCAAGAAATTCACCAAGTGGCACAGTAGTATCAAGCATAGAAGTAGTTTCATCATAAGTATCATGCATAGCAGAAGTGGCATCATCAATAACATGCGACATATCAGAATTAATAGCAGAAGCAGGTTTAGGTGTCGCAAGCTTACTCAAAACAGAAGGTGAATCAAGTGCAGAGCTAGATGGCAGTTCCTTACCTCCCCTCGTAGTTGAGGGATACATTTTTGCTTTCTCGTCTTTCAAGTTCCTCATAGTGACCAGCAGATATAAATCCCAAGTGACTCAAAGAATAGAGCTATGCTCCCCGGCAACAGCGCCAGAAAATAGTCTTGATAACCCACAAGTATAGGGGATCACAACAGTTTTTGAGGGTAGAGTATTCAACCCAAATTTATTGATTCGACACAAGGGGAGCCAAAGAATATTCTCAAGTATTAGCAGTTGAGTTGTCAATTCAACCACACCTGGATAACTAAATATCTGCAGCAAAGTATTTAGTAGCAAAGTAGTATGGAAGTAACGGTAACGATAGCAAAAGTAATATTTTTGGGTTTTGTAGTGATTGTAACAGTAGCAACGGAAAAGTAAATAAGCGAAGAACAATATGTGAAAAGCTCATAGGCATTGGATCGGTGATGGAGAATTATGCCGGATGCGATTCATCATGTAACAATCATAACGTAGGGTGACACAGAACTAGCTCCAATTCATCCATGTAATGTAGGCATGTATTGCGAATATAGTCATACGTGCTTATGGAAAAGAACTTGCATGACATCTTTTGTCCTACCCTCCCGTGGCAGTGGGGTCCTAGCGGAAACTAAGGGATATTAAGGCCTCCTTTTAATAGAGTACCGGACCAAAGCATTAACACATAGTGAATACATGAACTCCTCAAACTATGGTCATCACCGGGAGTGGTCCCGATTACTGTCACTTCGGGGTTGCCGGATCATAACACATAGTAGGTGACTATAGACTTGCAAGATAGGATCAAGAACTCACATATATTCATGAAAACATAATAGGTTCAGATCTGAAATCATGGCACTCGGGCCCTAGTGACAAGCATTAAGCATAGCAAAGTCATAGCAACATCAATCTCAGAACATAGTGGATACTAGGGATCAAAGCCTAACAAAACTAACTCGATTACATGATAAATCTCATCCAACCCATCACCGTCCAGCAAGCCTACGATGGAATTACTCACACACGGCGGTGAGCATCATGAAATTGGTGATGGGGGATGGTTGATGATGACGATGGCGACGGATTCCCCTCTCCGGAGCCCCGGACGGACTCCAGATCAGCCCTCCCGAGAGAGTTTAGGGCTTGGCGGCGGCTTCGTATCGTAAAACGCGATGAATCTTTTTCTCTGTTTTTTTCTCCCCGAACACGAATATATGGAGTTGGAGTTGAGGTCGGTGGAGCTCCAGGGGGCCCACGAGGCAGGGGGCGCGCCCCCCACCCTCGTGGCAAGGGTGTGGGCCCCCTGGCCTTGATTCTTTCACCAGTATTTTTTATTATTTCCAAAAATAATCTTCATGGAGTTTCAGGTCAATCCGAGAACTTTTGTTTCTACACATAAATAACACCATGGCAATTCTGCTGAAAACAACGTCAGTCCGGGTTAGTTCCATTCAAATCATGCAAGTTAGAGTCCAAAACAAGGGCAAAAGTGTTTGGAAAAGTAGATACGACGGAGACGTATCAGGCAGCAGTTGTGATAACTCTGCTATAATTATTATGCCACATCACTCTCTACAGGTGTGGATCCCCCAATGCCAACTGACTCGTTTTCAGTTTCTCCGGTTCTGCATGATCATGGCATTCAGTTTGGCCTCTCGGCCCAAGGTTCTGATCTTCTGTCTCTGTTGATTGAAGACACAATTCCCAGGCAGCGGCTCAACACGTTCATCTTTGATGCTCTCCGGCCAATGATTGCCACTATTGGGCCCTGGCGTAATGCTTTTGGTATGAGAAACGCCAGTGCTAAAGTTTCAATTTTGGTTTCTTCTGATCAAACTGGAGTTCGCTTTGAGCAACTGTCACCATCGATTGTGGTCATTCAGGAGCTGCAATATGAAGTTACTGCTCCATTCAATGCATTGTCTGCTCAGCCGTTTGCCTCTGAAGATGTGACACACCCATCTGCGGATTCGCATTCTGCAGTTTCTGAACTTCTGCCTATCACCCAACTGACGTCAAACACAGCTCTTAGGCCATACACTCTGGATCCTGGTCCCTCAGCCTCACACCTGATAGAACTCCCACATGATGGTCTGGGCCTTGCCACTGTCAACACTGAGATACCGTCTGGACCATTGGTGACCCGTGGCAGTTGCTCGAAAACTGTTGTGGTACCAATTTCCACTGTTGAAGTTCGTCGCAGCACCAGGTCTAACAAATACAATGGATTCAAAGTCAACATGCCCACTGATAACCGCACTGCCACTTCCAAGGTTAAGCCAAGGATTATACCTGCGGTGGGTTCCTCTTCCTCCATCAACACCGAGCAGGTTCCTGGTGACATCCCTCCCCCAACTCCCATTTCTACATTGCAAGACGTCGGCATCAACAGGTGTGCCATTCCAGCTGCATAATTAACTGAAGAAGCTCTCTTGGCGGTGTCGACTAGTGTGGCGACGGGGGATGATGCACCTGCTCCTGACGTTGAAGCTGCTGGAGGCAGTGGTACTCCCACTTCTGCTTAATTTACCTGCGATACTATGTCTCTTTTGCGCTCTTGGAATGTCCTCTCGTGGAATATTCGAGGTCTTAACTCTGAACCTAAGCAGTTAGCGCTTCATAATGCTATCCTTACTAGCGGTTGCGCGATCGTTTGTTTACAAGAAACCAAAAAAACTCGTTTGATCTTGCTTTCATCAAATCCTGCTGTCCCCGTCAATTTGATCGTTTTGCTTTCGTGCCTTCTCGTGGCGCCTCTGGAAGTATTATTACGATCTGGAAGAGCTCGATGTTTACGGGCTCCGTTTTATTCTCTGAACATTTTGCGCTAGTCGTCAGTTTTTCCAGTACGCAGTCTCAGCAAACTTGGACGCTAGCTAATATTTATGGGCCATGTATTGGGGATGATCGTGTCACATACACAAATTGGCTATATGAGTTAGACATACCAACCACACAGGATTGGCTTTTGCTGGGTGATTTCAACTATATTTGTGCACCTGATAATCGTAATAAACCTGGCGGTAGTACCCTTGACATGTTCACCTTCAATGATATTATCCGTGTGCAAAACCTTCTTGAGCTCCCAGTCAAAGGCTGAGCTTATACGTGGAGTAATATGCAACTCGATCCTTTACTCGAGCAGTTAGATTGGTTTTTCACGTCCCTGCATTGGACTAATGTCTACCCCAAAACACTGGTTAAGCCGCTTGGTAAGCCTGTATCCGACCACATACCCTGCGTTGTTTCAATTGAAACCAGCATACCACGCAGTAAGATTTTCAGGTTCGAGTCCCATTGGCTTTTGCACCCGGGATTCATGGATGTTGTGCGTGCCTCTTGGAACAAACCAATGCAATCGTCTAATGCAGCCACTGTCCTTTGTGCTAAATTCAAAAGGCTCAGACATGCTCTCAAGATTTGGAGCAAAAACATTTCTCGTTTGACGATCGCCATTGGCAATTGTAACCAAACCTTGGCCCATCTTGATGATCTGGAAGACAAACGATCCCTTACCATCCCTGAAAACAACTTCCGCAACATCCTCAAAAAGCATATTCTGAGGCTTTTACATTATCAGAAACTCTACTAGAAGAAGCGTTGCACTATCCGTTGGATTAAATTTGGGGATGAAAACACGAAGTTTTTTCAGGCTGTGGCCACGGAGCGCTATCATAATAACAACATTGCTTGTTTTCTGGATAATGAGGGTAACCAAGTGGAGGATCACACTAGCAAAGAGGCTCTACTCTTTCATTCTTACAAAAATCGCCTGGGTTCTATGTCACCTGTTGAGATGCAATTTGATCTACCTACGCTAATACAACACTCCAATGATCTAGATCACCTAACAGAGCCATTCACGCAGGAAGAGATCGATAAAGTAGTTAAGGAGATGCCTTCTGACCGAGCACCTGGCCCGGACGGGTTTAGTGGAGCATTCCTCAAGGCTTGCTGCCTGTGATCAAGTCTGACTTTTATGCACTATGCTCCCAATTCCATGCTGGTGATCTTTATCTAACAAGTATCAATGACGGCCTTATCACTCTGATCTCGAAGGTTTGATCGCTGGAGTCAGTCAATGACTACAGACCGATAACGTTACTAAATTGTTGCATCAAGATGATCACCAAAATTTTGGCCAATCGACTACAAAAAATCATCTTGCATTTGGTCCACCGCAACCAATACGGTTTTCTTAAAGGCCGGACCATTCAGGATTGCCTGGCCTGGGCCTTCCAATATATCCATCAATGTCATGCATCAAAAAGAAAAATCATCTTACTCAAATTGGACTTTGCAAAAGCCTTTGACACTATTGGTCATGAATCTTATGATCAACATCATGCGTCATATGGGATTCACTGACAACTGGCTCAACTGGATTCACTGTATTTTTTCTACTGGACGATCTTACGTTCTGCTCAATGGTGTACCGGGCTGCCAATTTCATTGTAAGAGTGGAGTACGCCAGGGTGATCCTCTTTCCCCCCTGCTCTTTGTACTCGCAGCTGATCTCCTTCAGGCTACCATCAACAATGCTTTTAGGCAGGGGAGGATCGAGCTGCCTTTTCCTTGCCCTGGTCAATCTGACTATCCAGTCATCCAATACGCCGACGATCCCATCTTGGCCCTCCCTGCCTGCCCACGGCAAGCTAAAATTATCAAGCAGATTCTCTCGGACTATGCACTGTCCATTGGTCTCAAGATCAAATTCAACAAGTCCACTCTTATCCCTATAAATCTTGACGATGCTTCAACCACTGAGCTCGCTAACATCTTTGGCTGTTCGTTCGGCACCATGCCTTTTACGTATCTTGGACTTCCCATGGGTACCTCGAAACCTACTGTACAAGACCTCATGCCACTTGTATGCAGTGCCGAACGACGCCTCACTGCCACGATATCCATGATGTCGTATGGGGGGAAGCTTTCCTGGCTTAATGCGACCGTCACCTCCTTGCTTATTTATGCCATGTGCACACTGAAGATACACCCCCAAGTCATTGAGATGTTGGATAAGATCTGCCGCCGCTGCCTTTGGAATAAGAAGACTGAGCAAGGAGAGAAATGCAACTCACTAGCTGCTTGGGACATGGTCTGCAAACCAAAAAAATGGAGGCTTGGGAGTGATTAATCTGAAACTTCAGAATGAAGCTTTGCTCATGAAATTCTTGCACAAATTCTATAACAAGAAAGATGTCCCATGGGTGCACCTTCTTTGGGACACCTACTATACAGGCAAAATTCCTCATGCTTTGGACGCGGTGGGCTCGTTCTGGTGGCATGACGTGCGGGATTTCATGTGTCCAGGTGGTTGATGGGACAACTGCTCTCATATGGAAAGATCTTTGACTAAACACTTTAGAGGTGTCGCACCCCCGGGCCTTTTCTTTTGCCTTGCATGAAGACGCATCCGTCAGGGATTTCTTGGAGAGCACGTCGCTGCATGAACTCTTTCATCTGCCCCTCTCTCCTTAAGCCCTTTTGGAAGTTCGTGATATGCAGTCCCTGACCACTCAACTGCGCCCATCCACGACCTCCACTGACGTCTGGCACTATACTTGGGGGAAAACAAAGTTCAAAGCTGCAGACTACTACAAATTCTGTTTCAGACTTGCCCCAAAGCACCCGACCTTCAAACTACTATGGCGATCCAAAAGCACCATGAAAATCAATGTCTTCGGATGGTTACTTCTGCTTGATCGACTAAACACAAGGAACATGCTAAAGCGTCGTCATTACAACATTGGTGAGGTGTTTGACTGCCTTCAATGTGGGCAACATATTGAAGAAACAGTGGACCACATGATCTTCACCTGCCCGTTCAGTAAAGCTTGTTGGGAGAAGATTGATGTTGCCTGGCCTGAGTTTGATTCCAGACTTGATCTGATCGCGCAAACCAATGAGGCTGGGCGTAGACCTCTTTCACCCTAGTACTGCATCCTGGTTGACTCGTTTCAAGGGAGATTTTAGTCTCCTCCAATACAGGGTGAAAGAGGCTCAGAAGTCTATTATCACTACTTTTTGTAACTCACAAGCCTAACTCCCTCTTTGTTCCTTGAGTAGTGACTACTTGTATAGTGCTCCTCCATAACCCCCCCCCCCCAGGGTGGGGGTGATGGTAGGACACCATCTTGTGAAAACTCTGTAACACACATGTAACTCTTTACAAAAAAGAAATATATACAAAACAGTAGGAGCCTCTCCTACTGTCTTTCCATCACAAAAAGTGATTTGTCTTCTTCATCATCTGGTATAGAGGAATAGCTGATAACCCACAAGTATAGGGGATCACAACAGTTTTCGAGGGTAGAGTATTCAACCCAAATTTATTGATTCAACACAAGGGGAGCCAAAGAATATTCTCAAGTATTAGCAGTCGAGTTGTCAATTCAACCACACCTGGAAAACCTAATATCTTCAGCAAAGCATTTAGTAGCAAAGTAGTATGGAAGTAACGGTAATGGTGGCAAAGGTAACAGTAGCAGTTTTGTAGTAATTGCAACAGTGGCAACGGTAAAGTAACTAAGCAAAGATCAATATGTGAAAATCTCGTAGGCATTGGATCGGTGATGGATAATTATGTCGGATGCGATTCCTCATGCAACAGTTATAACATAGGGTGACACAGAACTAGCTCCAGTTCATCAATGTAATGTAGGCATGTATTCCGAATATAGTCATACGTGCTTATGGAAAAGAACTTGCATGACATCTTTTGTCCTACCCTCCCATGCCAGCGGGGTCCTATTGGAAACTAAGGGATATTAAGGCCTCCTTTTAATAGAGTACCGGACCAAAGCATTAACACTTAGTGAATACATGAACTCCTCAAACTACGGTCATCACCGGGAGTGGTCCCGATTATTGTCACTTTGGGGTTGCCGGATCATAACACATAGTAGGTGACTATTGACTTGCAAGATAGGATCAAGAACTCACATATATTCATGAAAACATAATAGGTTCAGATCTGAAATCATGGCACTCAGGCCCTAGTGACAAGCGTTAAGCATAGCAAAGTCATAGCAACATCAATCTCAGAACATAATGGATACTAGGGATCAAACCCTAACAAAACTAACTCGATTACATGATAAATCTCATCCAACCCATCACCGTCCAGCAAGCCTATGATGGAATTACTCACGCACGGCGGTGAGCATCATGAAATTGGTGATGGAGGAAGGTTGATGATGACGACGACGACGAATTTCCCTCTCCGGAGCCCCGAACGGACTCCAGATCAGCCCTCCCGAGAGAGATTAGGGCTTGGCGGCGGCTCCGTATCGTAAAACGTGATGAATCCTTCTCTCTGATTTTTTTCACCCCGAACGTGAATATATAGAGTTGGAGTTGCGGTCGGTGGAGCCTCAGGGGGCCCACGAGACATGGGGGCGCGCCCAGGGGGCGGGCGCGCCCCCACCCTCGTGGACAGTGTGTGGGCCCCCTGGTCTTGATTCTTTCGCCAGTATTTTTTATAAATTCCAAAAATATTCTCCGTGAACTTCACGTCATTCCGAGAACTTTTATTTCTGCACAAAAATAACACCATGGCAATTCTGCTAAAAACGGCGTCAGTCCGGGTTAGTTCCATTCAAATCATGCAAGTTAGAGTCCAAAACAAGGGCAAAAGTGTTTGGAAAAGTAGATACGATGGAGACGTATCAACTCCCCCAAGCTTAAACCTTTGCTTGTCCTCAAGCAGTTCAGTTGACAAACTGAAAGTGATAAAGAAAAACTTTTACAAACTCTGTTTGTTCTTGTTGTTGTAAATATGTAAAGCCAGCATTCAAGTTTTCAGCAAAGATTATGAACCAACCATATTCACAATAACACTTAGGTCTCACGTTTACTCATATCAGTGGCATAATCAACTAGCGAGCAATAATAATAAATCTCGGATGACAACACTTTCTCAAAACAATCATAATATGATATAACAAGATGGTATCTCGCTAGCCCTTTCCGAGACCGCAAAACAAAAACGCAGAGCACCTCTGAAGATCAAGGACTGACTAAACATTGTAATTCATGGTAAAAGAGATCCAGTCATACTCAATGTAAATTAATAGCAATGCATGCAAATGACAGCGGTGCTCTCCAACAGGTGCTTTTTAATAAGAGGATGATGACTCAACATAAAAGTAAATAGATAGGCCCTTCGCAGAGGGAAGCAGGGATTTGTAGAGGTGCCAAAGCTTGAGTTTTGAAATAGAGATAAATAATATTTTGAGCGGCATACTTTCATTGTCAACATAACAACCGAGAGATCTCGATATCTTCCATGCTACACACATTATAGGCGGTTCCCAAGCAGTATGGTAAAGTTTATACTCCCCCACCACCAACAAGCATCAAGCCATGGCTTGCCCGAAACAACAGGTGCCTCCAACTAACAACAATCCTGGGGGAGTTTTGTTTGCAATTATTTTGATTTGAGCATGGGACTGGGCATCTCGGTGACTAGCCATTTTCTCGTGCGTGAGGAGCGGAGTCCACTCCTGTTGAGAATAACCCGCCTAGCATGGAAGATACAGACAGCTCTAGTTGATACATGAGCTATTCGAGCATACAAAACATAATTCATTTGAAGGTTTAGAGTTTGGCACATACAAATTTACTTGGAACAGCAGGTAGATACCGCATATAGGAAGGTATGGTGGACTCATATGGAATAACTTTGGGGTTTATGGAAGTGGATGCACAAGCAGTATTCCCACTTAGTACAAGTGAAGGCTAGAAAAAGACTGGGAAGAGACCAACTAGAGAGTGACAACAGTCATGAACATGCATTAAAATTAATAAAATTGAGTGCAAGCATGAGTAGGATATAATCCACCATGAACATAAATATCGTGGGGGCTATGTTGATTTTGTTTCAACTACATGCGTGAACATGTGCCAAGTCGAGCCACTTGAATCATTCAAAGGAGGATACCACCCTATCATACCACATCACAACCATTTTAATAGCATGTTGGCACGCAAGGTAAACCATTATAAACTCCTAGCTAATTAAGCATGGCAGGAGCAACTATAATCTCTAATTGTCATTGCAAACATGTTTCATTCATAATAGGCTGAATCAGGAACGATGAACTAATCATATTTACAAAAACAAGATAGGTCGAGTTCATACCAGCTTTTCTCATCTCAATCAGTCCATCATATATCGTCATTATTGCCTTTCACTTGCACAACCGAACAGTATGGATAATAATAATAGTGCACGCGCATTGGACTAAGCTGGAATCTGCAAGCATTTAATACAAGGGAGAAGACAAGGCAATATGGACTCTTTGTTAAATCAACAATAATGCATATAAGAGCCACTTCAACATTTTCATTATGGTCTTCTCCTCTTGACCCCCAAAGAAAAGAAAAGAAATAAAACTATTTACACGGGAAAGCTCCCAACAAGCAAAAGAAGAACGAGAAATCTTTTTGGGTTTTCTTTTAATTATTACTACTACAAGTATGGAAAGTAACTAGCTAAAAGCTACAACTAATTATTATTTTTGGTTTTTCTTAAGGTTTTTCAAACACACAAGAAGAAAGCGAGAAAAAGGAAAATAAACTAGCATGGATATTACAGTGAAAAAGCATGAGCACCGACAACTGGAATGAGTGTGTGAACATGAATGTAATGTCGGTGAGAAATACGTACTCCCCCAAGCTTAGGCTTTTGGCCTAAGTTGGTCTATGCCCATGGATGGCCTGGCGGATATCCAAAGTTGTAACTGGGGTCATACTGAGATGCAGCGGCTATTGCCTGATGAGATGCAACTTGGAGGCGAGCTGCTTCCTTCCTCCTCTCATACTCGTTCGCCTTCTCCCTGGTTATAACATATCTCCCTTTTGCCTGAAAGTCAAAGAAAGCAGGAGCAGGGAGAGCAACATGGACAGTGCGGTGTCTGTCAAATTTTAGTCGGTATTGGAGGAACTGTTCATTCCTCTCAACAAACTGATGACGAACCATAGCATTATAATCTAGATAAGCAGGAGGCAACTCCATATCATTTTCATGTATGGGTACCTCAAGAAAATTAGCTAAAAGGGTTGCATAAATTCCACCGAACAAATCTCCACTAATACTGTTATGATGCAACCTACGTGCAACAATGGCCCCCAAGTTATATTGTTTATCTTCTAATACAGCATTCTTGAGAACACTAAGATCAGGAACACACATGTGACATGCCTCATCCTTGCCGTTAATGCATCTACCTATAAAGAGAGCAAAATAATGTATGGCAGGAAAGTGGATGCTCCCTATGGTAGCTTGTGTTATTTCTCTAGATTCTCCCACAGTGATACTAGCAAGAAAATCTTTAAATTCAGATTTGCGAGGTTCACTAACATTGCCCCACTGCGGGAGTTTACAAGCAGTATTAAAATCTTCTAAGTCCATGGTATAAGATTTATCATAAAGATCAAATAGGACAGTGTGAGAATTGTGTGAGGATGTAAATTTAAACCTTCTCACAAAGGAATCAGTTACGTAATAATATTGGGGCACTTATCTGACACGAAGCCCTCAAGTTCAGCGTTACGCACATATGCATCAAATTCCTCCTTAATTCCTGCTTGGACCATAAAATCTTCTGACGGCCATTCACAAGGCCGCACTTGAGCTTCTCTTGGTAGTTCATAGTCCGGCTCATGTATCACGGGCCTAGTTCCTTGCTTCTTTGAGGAACCACCTTGGTACATTTTCCTAAACATATTTCTTCCTCTGAAAAATTTCTGAAATTTTTAGTGACTCAAAATAAAAGTGAACCAAACTCAACAAGATTGATAGCAACTACTCCCACAAGTTCCTAGAGACTATATCATGCATTAGAACTACTTGGGACCAAATAAATTTGACATGCAAGCTCAAGAACAGGGTCACCTAAGCAGCAAAAATTTGCAGTAAATAAAGCACTAGAACAAAAACTAATTGGACCATTGGAGGAGTCACATACCGAAGAACAATCCCCCGAAGCAGTTTTGTGAGTGGAGCTTTGAGCAAGGAGATCGAAAATTGCAGCAAAACGAGCTAGAACACGAGTTTGGGCTGTGTGGTGATTTTTTCTAGAGGAAGACGAAGTGTGTGGGTGCTAGAATAAGTGGAGGGGGGCCACGTGGGGCCCACGAGGCAGGGGCGCGCCTAGGGGGGTGGGCGCGCCCTGCACCCTCGTGGCCAGGTGGTTATCCCCTCTGGTGTGTTCTCAGTGCCAATAATTCTTAAATATTCTACAAAAAATCATATTTCAATTTCAGGGCATTTGGAGAACTTTTATTTTCGGGGTATTTTTTATTGCAAGGATAATTCAGAAAACAGACACAAACTACTATTTTTGCTTTATTTAATCTAAATAACAGAAAGTAAAGGGAGGGTACAGAGTGTTGTGCTTTCTAACTTCATCCATCTCATGCTCATCAAAAGGAATCCACTAACAAGGTTGATCAAGTCTTGTTAACAAACTCATTCTGAATCACATGAAACTGGAGAATTTTCTAATAACACTAGGTTACCTCAATGGGGATATGCACGTCCCCAATAATAAGAATATAATATTTCTTCTTGACAGTAGGAAGAGGAAATTCAAAACCTCCAATAGTAATTGATGGAATTTTTCCAATAGAATTGATACTATGGACTTGAGGTTGTTTCCTCGGAAAGTGTACCGTATGCTCATTACCATTAACATGAAAAGTGACATTGCCTTGTTGCAATCAATAACAGCCCCTGCAGTATTCGAAAAAGGTCTACCAAGAATAATAGACATACTATCGTCCTCGGGAATATCAAGAATAACAAAGTCCGTTAAAATAGTAATGTTTGCAACCACAACAGGCACATCCTCACAAATACCGGCAGGTATAGCAGTTGATTTATCGGCCATTTGCAAAGATATTTCAGTAGGTGTCAACTTATTCAAATCAAGTCTACGATATAAAGAGAGAGGCATAACACTAACACCGGCTCCAAGATCACATAAAGCAGTTTTAACATAGTTTGTTTTAATGGAGCATGGTATAGTTGGTACTCCTGGATCTCCAAGTTTCTTTGGTATTCCACCTTTAAAAGTATAATTAGCAAGCATGGTGGAAATTTCAACTTCTGGTATCTTTCTTTTATTTGTAACAATTTCTTTCATATACTTAGCATAAGGATTCATTTTAAGCATATCAGTCAAACGCATACGCAAAAAGATAGGTCTAATCATTTCAGCAAAGCGCTCAAAATCCTCATCATCCTTTTTCTTGGATGGTTTAGGAGGAAAAGGCATGGGTTTCTGAACCCATGGTTCTCTTTCTTTACTGTGCTTCCTAGCAACAAAGTCACTCTTATCATAACGTTGATTCTTTGATTGTGGGTTATCAAGATCAACAGCAGGTTCAATTTCTACATCATTGTTATTGCTAGGTTGAGCATCAACATGAACATCATCATTAACATTATCACTAGGTTCATGTTCCTCACCAGATTGTGTTTCAGCATCAGAAATAGAAATATCATTGGGATTCTCAGGTGTGTCAACAACAGGTTCACTAGAAGCATGCAAAGTCCTATCATTTTTCTTTTTCTTCTTCTTAGAAGGACTAGGTGCATCAACATTAGTTCTCTGAGAACCTTGCCCAATTCTCTTAGGGTGGCCCTTAGGATACAAGGGTTCCTGAGTCAGTTTACCCCCTCTAGTCATAACTCTAACATTATCATTTTTCTTATTATTTAATTCATTGAGCAAATCATTTTGAGATTTAAGCACTTGTTCTACTTGAGTGGTAACCTTACTAATGAGTTTAAGTTCACCTTTAACTCTAGACATATAATCACTCAAGTATTCAATCATATAAGCATTGCGTTTGAATTGTCTACCAACATAAGCATTGAAGTTTTCTTGTTTAACAATAAAATCATCAAACTCATCCAAGCACTGGCTAGCAAACTTAGTAGACGGGATTTCAGCTTTATCATATCTATAGAGAGAATTTACCTTTACTACCTGTGTCGGGTTATCAAGACCATGTATTTCTTCAATAGGTGGTAAATTCTTAACATCTTCAGCTTTAGTACCCTTTTCTTTCATAGATTTCTTTGCCTCTTGCATATCTTCAGGACTGAGAAATAGAATACCCCTTTTCTTCGGAGTTGGCTTAGGAGTTGGTTCAGGAAGTGTCCAATCATTTTCATTACTCAACATATTATTCAATAGCAATTCAGCTTGATCAACAGTTCTTTCCCTGAAAACACAACCAGCACAACTATCCAGCTGGTCTCTGGAAGCATCGGTTAGTCCATTATAAAAGATATCAAGTATTTCATTTTTCTTGAGAGGATGATCAGGCAAAGCATTAAGTAATTGGAGAAGCCTCCCCCAAGGTTGTGGGAGACTCTCTTCTTCAATTTGCACAAAATTATATATTTCCCTTAAGGCAGCTTGTTTCTTATGAGCAGGGAAATATTTAGCAGAGAAGTAATAAATCATATCCAGGGGACTACGCACACAACCAGGATCAAGGGAATTAAACCATGTTTTAACCTCACCCTTTAATGAGAACGGAAATAATTTAAGGATATAATAGTAATGAATTTTTTCCTCATGAGTGAATAGGGTGGCTATGTCATTTAATTTAGTAAGATGTGCCACAATAGTTTCAGATTCATAGCCATAGAAAGGATCAGATTCAACCAAAGTAATTATCTCAGGATCGACAGAGAAATCATAATCCTTATCAGAAATACAGATAGGTGAAGTAGCAAAAGTCGGGTCATATTTCATTCTAGCATTCAAAGATTTTTCTTTCAGCTTAGCTAATAATTTCTTAAGATCATATCTATCATTGCAAGCAAGAAAATCTCTAGCAGTTTCTTCATCCATGACATAACCCTCAGGCACAACAGGCAGTTCATATCTAGGGGGAGAATCTTCATCATCACTTTCATCAATATTATCAGTTTCAATAATTTCATTCTATCTAACCCTAGCAAGTTGTTCATCAAGAAATTCACCTAATGGCACAGTAGTATCAAGCATAGAAGTAGTTTCATCATAAGTATCATGCAAAGCAGAAGTGGCATCACCAATAACATGCGACATATCAGAATCAATAGCAGAAGCAGGTTTAGGTGTCGCAAGTTTACTCATAACAGAAGGTGAATCAAGTGCAGAGCTAGATGGCAGTTCCTTACCTCCCCTCGTAGTTGAGGGATAAATCTTGGTTTTTTCGTCTTTCAAGTTCCTCATAGTGATCAACAGATATAAATCCCAAGTGACTCAAAGAATAGAGCTATGCTCCCCGGCAACGGCGCCAGAAAATAGTCTTGATAACCCACAAGTATAGGGGATCGCAATAGTTTTCGAGGGTAGAGTATTCAACCCAAATTTATTGATTCGACACAAGGGGAGCCAAAGAATATTCTCAAGTATTAGCAGTTGAGTTGTCAATTCAACCACACCTGGAAAACTTAATATCTGCAGCGAAGTATTTAGTAGCAAAGTAGTATGGAAGTAACGGTAACGGTGGCAAAGGTAACAGTAGCAGTTTCGTAGTAATTGCAACAATGGTAACTGTCGGGGATATGCCCCGCGGTATGACCCGACATTACTTGGCAACTCACCTGAGACCTGGCTAGAGCTTGGTGACTCACTGGTGATACGCCCGAACATGGCGATTCACAGGTAATCCGCCTGGACATTGTGAGTCACTAGAGACCCGGCGGGCGGATCAGACAGACGACAAGGCCCAAGGCCCAGCAGGCTGGCTTATACTCTGGTGGGCCGGCTTAAGGAGAAAGGGATGACGAATATTTCCTTTACGAGGGAGCAAGACCCGGACTTGTATTCAACTTGTAATAAAAGATAGACTAGTCCTAGTCCTACTAGGACTCTGCATGTAACCCGCCCCTCTAACTTATATAAGGAGGGGCAGGGCACCCCAAAGAGGGACAAGTAACAAGAAACAACCTCTAGGGCTAGACACCGAGAGCCGGTTCCCGGCGACTCTCCCGTGATCATAATGAGACCTAGCCTCAAACAGCATGTAGGGTTGTTACCGGATGATGTTTCCCGGGGCCCGAAGCTGTCTAAATCCTTGTCTGGTGTTGCGTCTCTCGATTCCGCTCAACCCCTCTCAAGCTACCACATAGATGCGTTGGCCTCGCGACTAATTCCTGACACTAAGGACATCTGCCATGACAATTCCACGACAGTTGGCGCCCACCGTGGGGCTGCGCACGGTGGTGTTGAGTTCTTGGAGGGATTTCTTTCAGGGATCTAGAAGCTCATGATTGACCAGGAAAAGAAGAACCAGCATTGGAAAAAGTATGATTGAAGAAAGTAGGGTTTGCTGTTGAGCCGCCGCCTACAACCGCGGCAAGAAGATTACTGCCAATGGTTATGTGTGTCGGCGTCAGGCAAAGATCCAATCTACATCGAAAACAAAATCAGGTTAAAAGAAAACTCGGTCAAAGCAGATATGATCAGGAAAGAGAGCCGGTCACGACCCGGATTCTGTTGACCCCTGCGGCCTCGTTTCGAAGTGCCTGTCCCCGCCGCCTCGCGTGCGCTTCCGCGGCTTCCGAGTCGTCGCCGTCTTATACACCGCAACCCGCCAGGGCTGCTTTCCGGCTCTGCTGCGGACCTTGTTGACACGCCGCCGCGCCTGCAGTGTTTTCTTCTGCTGAGCCGCCCAAATTGGACCTTGCTGATCCGCCCACCGTCAGCCGCATTGGCTGTTGAATGGAATTTATCCTCAGGTGATATTTTTCCTGATAAAAAATGTTCATGCGGATTAATTCTATCAAGAATTTTTGTACTTTTAATTTGTACATGTTTATGCGCAGTTTAATCTATAAGCGTGAGGCCGCTTCACCATCCGCACTTCGTCGGAGTACTCGGTGGACGCACGTGCCGGTTTACGATGATACACCACGGCCGTGTCCGCTCGGACGCTGATGCCGAACGATCGTGCACAACTTGTGGTTCGATCTACATCAACTCACTTGGACCACGCCCGCGGTTGACTCGTTGTTCGCATGGTTTACCGTGCCCGCAGCCGACTCGTCCGTCCGCGCCTTACAACGCCATGGACGATTTGCCCGTCCACCCTCGCGGCCGGCTCACACGTCTGCGCCGACTTATGATGGGACGGACAACTTACCAGCCCACCCCCGCGGTCGACTCTCCTATTCACGCGGCTTACCGCACCCGCGATTGGCTTGCCCGTCCGCGCTGGCTTGCAATGCCGCGGCCGGCTCACCCGAGGACAATTGTTCACTACATCAACATACGGCCGACTCACCTGTCCGCGCCGGTTTACAACGCCGTGGCCGGCTCTCTCGACCGCACCGGTTTACAGTGCTACGGTTGACTCACCTGTGATTAACTTTATGGCGGATTACTTCCGGCCTAGACACATCAGGTGTTATTTCTCCTATGCATTTTCTTAGTATACTTTAATTACTATGAGCACAACTACTCTGCTCTACAGTATTTTCATATGCAGGACAATTATTCATTACAAAGTGGTGTTATGCCACGGAGGCACGTTCGGCGGTACCGCGCGGCTTCACGGACTGGCGTGTCATAATCTGGATTACGTCAACGCGCTGGCCGACTCGCCCGTCCGCGCTGCATTGCAGCACCACAAACGACTCGCCCGCCCGCCCTCGTGACCGGTTCATGCGTCCGCATCGGCTTACCACGAGGAGGACAATTTGCTCGTCCGCACCGGTTTACAACGCCGCGGCCGATTCATCTGTCTGCTCCTGCGGCCGATTCACCCCCGCGGCCGACTCACCCGTCCACACCGGATTACAGTGCCGTGGCCGGCTCATCTGTTGCCCGGGCGAATCAGGTGATATTCATCCAAGTTTGTTCTTAATACATAGTATTTTTGTCAAAGAGCAGTTTATCTTTGCCTTGGTCTGTACTATTGTTGATGCAGGACATTTGTTCACTACGTCAAAACAAACATGGTTGACTCGCTCTCGCCGGTTTACAGCACCGCAGCCGGTTCATCTGTTTGAGCTGCCTCTGATGTGGCGGTCATCTTTTCCATCCGTCTATTGCGGCCTTGTTTACATCGACACACCAGGACTGCATCTGTCTGCATGAGCGGATTATTGAATATGAGCAAGTCACTGCTTGGGAAGCCCGGTTTTCTTCCAACAGCTTGGAGGAAAATTGTCATGTGTTATCAACCGCCGTCGGCACTGGACGGCTCAATGGGCATGCGCACAAGTCGCCGCCACTACAGTTTGGTTAACTTCAAAACATCCAGTTGGAAGGAACCATTGGCCGAGTTGCTGACACGACTCATACGGGATCATTTATAACTCGCCACAGTCACCTCAACCTTCTGTGGATTCACATCGCGCTACCAACATCAATGATGTACACCTTATGCTATGGTCAATATGGAGAATCTCAAGCCAACTCCTCGAGTCGTCTTGAGACTCGGGGGCTACAATGATATGACTCGGCAGCATTGGTCGGTTTCAATGCATTCAAGAACTCCGGGTCATTGGAGGGAAAAATAATCCGGTCCCGGAGGCTACCGCCATATTGGTGAAAAGCTTAAAGGCCGTCAGAAAATTTCCGGCTTAAAAATAAGGATTCCGGTTTAGATCTGGCTCAAGAGACTTGACATCTCCCACAAAGCACTGAAGCTCTTAAATATCCGGTTTAAAATCCGGTTCAAGGGAAATTTATCTGCCACAAAGTTTTGAAGCCCTCAAATCTGGTTCAAAATCCGGTTCAAGGTAAATTTGTTTATCACAAAGCTTTGAAACTCTCAATATCCGGTTTTTCCGGTTCCACAAGAATTTATCTCTCGCAAAGTTCGAGTTCTCAGGAAAAATTAAAGGGACCAAAGAGAGTCTGTTACAAAGCATAACTCAAATATAGGTACCCTGCTTTAATGACCATTGGGAGCTGATTGTATTCGAATTTAGCTTAACCCTTTTGGTGTGACCCTGATCGTATTTGAATCAGAGTCGTTAAATATTCTCATGATCACTAGGGGGCTTCCTGTTCAAACATAGGTCGTATTCGAACCAAAGAGAACACAGCTGTCGGTATCCTTTTGATTGGCACACTGCCGACCTCACTGGGGGGCTTCTTGATCGTATCCGAATCATAGCTCAACCCCTTTTGGGAACCGACATGGATCGTATTCGAATCAGCGTCGTTAAACAATTCTCAAGGTCATTTGGGGGCTTCCTGTTCAAACATAGGTCGTATTCGAACCAAAGAGAACATAGCTGTCAGTACCCTCTTGATCGGCAACGCCAAAGCCACTGGGGGCTATATGATCGTATTCGAATCTTAGCTTAACCCCTTTGGGACGGTTTTCTGATCGTATTCGAATCACAAGCCTCAAAATTTTTGAAGTTTCTTTTTGCAAACAATTTTTGGATTTTATTTGAAGCTCTTTTTCATATCTAAAGTGTATATGAGTGGTTGCTATTTAACCCGGCTTGATTTTCGATGATAAATCGCCAGCTTATGACAATCATCATCTATGTGGAAGCATTGGCTTCTAAAGATTGGGTTATCACCCTTACTGCACAAGTCACATAAACCGGCAGTGAAAATTCAATATCACAGGTATAATATTATTATTATAGTTATGTTTCAAAGTTATGATTCATAATAGGCTTATCTGTGAATCCTTGTTACACATCAATGGTTATATGTGAGATATTATGACCCGCCCTGCGGTAAACCGCCAAGGGATCTTGTGATCTAATTATGTGCAGGATAAGACTACATTTGGGTGGTTACCCGCCCTGGTTTTGGACGTTAAGTCGCCAGGGCATATGTTGTTTAAACTCTGCAGGATTTACAGAGCTATGACTTACATAAATGATTAAATTCAAGCCCATCATCAAAGATTGAAATTGGTGTCTCAAAAGGGTTATCAATTCTTGATTTTCTCAAAGGCTATAAGCCGTCGGGTTGTACAAATTCCGGCTTACAATGGAGGTGTATTAAATCGCCATCGGCCAAGAGCCGCCGGGTATTTAAAATCCAGATTAACTTATCAACAGATGAGGTATTCAAAGTCGCTTTGGCGCAATGGCTATTATTTTATCAATGGATATGATTTATTCTACAATGGAAAGAATAGTCCCGAGTCGCTGCAGGCTTATGACCCGGCACTTGGGGGCTACATTATTTAAATTGAGATCACATCAAATATGCAAGTCCCATGTCACTGCCAGCATGCACCATGGCACTTGGGGGCTAATGCAAAGTCATTTTTTGCTCATCTTATTGAAGACCCGACTCATCACATTATAATGAGCCGGCCCTTGGGGGCTACCAATTGCTCCTGTCAACAATTCAAGGTACGCAAGCATTAATCCATTATATTGAACGATCCACTATTCAGTTGGTAGAGTACAAAGCTCTTAACCTTGTGGATGTGGGTTCAAGCCCCATGGTGGAGATTATATTATATGATGTTATTATCAAAGTCCCAGCTCAGTATTATCTTACTAAGCCGACCCTTGGGGGCTACATGTTGCTGGTCAAGTTTACATGATCATATTTACAAAGTCCCTGCTCATTATTGCATAATGACCCGGCCCTTGGGGGCTACACTGGTTCAAGTTTTTATGAGCATAAGGCAATTACAAGTCCTAGGTTGCTGCAAGCATGACAACCCGGCACTTGGGGGCTACAGGTGATATGCATATAAGAGAGGAATAACTTCAAGTTCTCAGTTTTGAGCAAATCTGGTATTATTATTATCAGAGAAATCTACAAAGTTTATGACTCGGGTCATCTTAAGATTAACCCGGTATCAGCTACATGACCCGGCATCATTTGATAACCCGACAATTTTAGCAGTCATAAATCGGCAAGATCTACATCTTTAAGCCGGCTGAATATCAGTTGAATATTTCAAGACTAATATTTTTGTCAAATTAGAGCATTGAAGGCCGACTCAAATGGACTATTTCTTATAATATTTCTCTACAAGAACCAATGTTAGCAAATGGATTATGAAGCTGGACTATTGACCCGGATATTCCAAGAGAAAATATCAAGGACTTAAGAATGATCAGGTGTCAGCTTACAAGAATATTTAACCCGGAGCACAACCTGTCAAATTTGTTCTTGTGTTTGTTTTACAGGATCAGTTTAACATGGATAAATCCAAAATTAAACTGGGGGCTAATGTCGGGGATATACCCCGCGGTATGACCCGGCATTACTTGGCGACTCACCAGAGACCTGGCTAGAGCTTGGTGACTCACTGGTGATCCGCCCGAACATGGCGATTCACAGGTAACCCGCCTGGACATTGTGACTCACTGGAGACCCGGCGGGCGGATCAGACAGACGACAAGGCCCAAGGCCCAGCAGGCTGGCTTATACTCTGGTGGGCCGGCTTAAGGAGAAAGGGATGACGAATATTTCCTTTACGAGGGAGCAAGACCCGGACTTGTATTCAACTTGTAAGAAAAGATAGACTAGTCCTAGTCCTACTAGGACTCCGCATGTAACCCGCCCCTCTAACTTATATAAGGAGGGGCAGGGCACCCCAAAGAGGGACAAGTAACAAGAAACAACCTCTAGGGCTAGACACCGAGAGCCGGTTCCCGGCGACTCTCCCGTGATCATAATGAGACCTAGCCTCAAACAGCATGTAGGGTTGTTACCGGATGATGTTTCCTGGGGCCCGAAGCTGTCTAAATCCTTGTCTGGTGTTGCGTCTCTCGATTCGCTCAACCCCTCTCAAGCTACCACATAGATGCGTTGGCCTCGCGACTAAGTCCTGACACTAAGGACATCTGTCGTGACAATTCCACGACAGCAACGGTAAAGTAACTAAGCAAAGATCAATATGTGAAAAGCTCGTAGGCATTGGATCAGTGATGGATAATTATGTCGGATGTGATTCCTCATGCAACAGTTATAACATAGGGTGACACAGAACTAGCTCCAGTTCATCAATGTAATGTAGGCATGTATTCCGAATATAGTCATACGTGCTTATGGAAAAGAACTTGCATGACATCTTTTGTCCTAGCCTCCCGTGGCAGCGGGGTCCTATTGGAAACTAAGGGATATTAAGGCCTCCTTTTAATAGAGTACCGGACCAAAGCATTAACACTTAGTGAATACATGAACTCCTCAAACTACGGTCATCACCGGGAGTGGTCCCGACTATTGTCACTTCGGGGTTACCGGATCATAACACATAGTAGGTGACTATTGACTTGCAAGATAGGATCAAGAACTCACATATATTCATGAAAACATAATAGGTTCAGATCTGAAATCATGGCACTCGGGCCCTAGTGACAAGCATTAAGCATAGCAAAGTCATAGCAACATCAATCTCAGAACATAATGGATACTAGGGATCAAACCCTAACAAAACTAACTCGATTACATGATAAATCTCATCCAACCCATCACCGTCCAGCAAGCCTACGATGAAATTACTCACGCACGGTGGTGAGCATCATGAAATTGGTGATGGAGGAAGGTTGATGATGATGACGGCGACGGATTTCCCTCTCCGGAGCCCCGAACGGAATCCAGATCAGCCCTCCCGAGAGAGATTAAGGCTTGGCGGCGGCTCTGTATCGTAAAACGTGATGAATCCTTCTCTCTGATTTTTTCTCCCCGAACGTGAATATATAGAGTTGGAGTTGAGGTCGGTGGAGCCTCAGGGGGCCCACAAGACATGGGGGCGCGCCCAGGGGGGTAGGCGCGCCCCCACCAGGGTGTGGGCCCCCTGGTCTTGATTCTTTCGCTAGTATTTTTTTATAAATTCCAAAAATATTCTCCGTGAAGTTTCAGGTCATTCCAAGAACTTTTATTTCTGCACAAAAATAACACCATGGCAATTCTGCTGAAAACAGCGTCAGTCTGGGTTAGTTCCATTCAAATCATGCAAGTTAGGGTCCAAAATAAGGGCAAAAGTGTTTGGAAAAGTAGATACGATGGATACGTATCAATAGACTTTTCACCCAACCGGCTTATGAACCGGCTTAAGGCCGCAATACGACCCACCAGACGCTGAACATCATTAATACAGGTCGGTTTAGCCAAGGAAGTGATAGCCTTTATTTTCTCCGGGTTAGCTTCAATACCCCGTTCAGAAACCAGAAAGCCCAAGAGCTTGCCTGCTGGTACACCAAAGACACACTTGGCCAGGTTAAGCATCATCTTGTAGACCCTGAGATTGTCAAAGGTCTCCTTCAAATCATCTATCAGGTTTTCCTTCTTCCTGGACTTCACCACAATATCATCCACATAAGCATGAACATTACGCCCAATTTGATTATGAAGGCAATTTTGCACACACCACTGGTAAGTCGCCTGGGCACTCTTGAGCCCCAAAGGCATAGACACATAACAAAAGGCTCCAAAGGGAGTGATGAAAGCTGTCTTCTCCTGGTCCTTAACTGCCATTTTGATCTGATGATAACCAGAGTAAGCATCCAAAAAGCTCAAACGTTCACAACCCGCCGTAGCATCAATGATATGATCAATACGGGGGGGAGCAAAAGGATCAGCCGGACAGGCTTTGTTCAAGTCTGTGTAATCCACACACATGCGCCAAGTACCGTTTTCTTAAGTACCAACACCGGGTTAGCCAACCACTTAGGATGAAAAACTTCAACAATAAACCCAGCCGCCAAAAGTCGGGCCACCTCTTCACCAATGGCCTTGTGCCTCTCTTCATTAGAATGGCGAAGGAATTGTTTGACCGGTTTAAACTATGGATCAATATTGAGAGTGTGCTCAGTGAGTTCCCTCGGTACACCTGGCATGTCTGAAGGTTTCCATGCAAAGATGTCCCGGTTCTCACGGATGAACTCGATGAGCGCGCTTTCCTATTTCTGATCCAGATTAGCACTGATTCTGAACTGCTTGGATGAATCGCTAGGAACAAAGTCAACTAGCTTAGTGTCATCAGCTGATTTAAATTTCAACAGGGGGTCATGCTCCGTGGTTGGCTTCTTCAGAGATGTCATATCCGCCGGGTCAACATTATCCTTGTAAAACTTCAACTCTTCTGTTGCACAGACAGATTCAGCATAAGCAGCATCGCCTTCTTCACACTCCAAGGCTATCTTCCGGCTTCCATGCACTGTGATAGTGCCCTTATGACCCGGCATCTTAAGCTGCAAATGAACATAACAAGGCCTTGCCATGAACTTAGCATAAGCCGGCCATCCAAACAGAGCATGATAAGGGCTCTTGATTTTAACCACTTCAAAAGTCAATGTCTCAGACCTGGAATCATGATCATCACCAAAAGCCACTTACAAAGATATTTTGCCCACTGGATATGCCGACTTACCAGGCACCACACCATGAAAAACAGTGTTCGACGGCTTAAGGTCTTTGTCAGTCAACTCATGCGACGAAAAGTTTCATAATACAGAATATTGATGCTGCTGCCCCCATCCATGAGTACCTTAGAGAATCTGTACCCACCAACCTGAGGCGCCACAACCAGAGCCAAGTGTATCAACCCGGGGCGGGTGATCCTCGCGGCTCCAGAGAATCGGATGCTCGGACCATCACAAACAACGAGGAATTGCCGGCTCAACTGCGTTCACTGCCCTTTTATGGAGCTTCTGATCCCGCTTACACAAACACGTGGTGAAAACGTGGTACTGTCCACTATTCAATTGCTTTGGGTTACTCTGATAACTAGACTGTTGTTGATCCCCCTGACCAAATTGTTGATTGAAACCACCTTGATTGCCCTGGCCCTGGAAACCAGAGTTTGAACCGCCACCACCAAAGCCAGGTCCATGAGATCCGGATCCTGAACCGCCATTCGGGCCATGATTGTTCTGGAAAAAATTGGAATTCCTATATTCCTTCATGATAAAGCAATCCTTCCACAGATGAATGGCCGGCTTCTCGTGCGTACCGTGATTTGGACAAGGCTGATTCATCATTGCCTCAAGGTTAAATTTCGGTCCTCCAAACCGGGCCGACCTACCCTTGCGACGCTGATTATTATTCTGCGTATTGGTGTTAGCCACGAAGTCTAAATTGCCATCAGCTTTGCGCTTACCATTGCCACCTTGACCCGTCGGGTTATGCTGCTGCCCTTTCGTATTGCCGCTCTTCTTTCCCTTACCCGGCTTCTCATCATCAGACTCGGGGTCCTTGGTACTATCAGAGTCGGCATACTTGACGAGAGCCGCCATTAGCTCCCCCATTTCATTGCAGTGACGCTTAAGCCGCCCCAGTTTCTGCTTCAAAGGGAGGAAACGGCAGTTCTTCTCCAATATCAGGACTGACGAACCGGTGTTGATGTTGTCTGACGAGTGGATAACGGCTGAGATCTGGCGCACCCAATGGGTTGTTAACTCACCCTCGCCTTGGACACAAGAATCCAAATCCAGGATTGACATAGGCTGCTGGCACGTGTCTTTAAAGTTTTGGATGAAACGAGCCTTCAACTTTGCCCATGATCTGATGGAGTTAGCGGGGAGCCCCTTCAACCAGGTACGAGTCGGCCCATCCAACATCATGGTGAAGCTTAGCACATGCAGTGTCACTAACATCCAACATCTCCATGGCCATCTCATAACTCTCAATCCAAGCCTCAGGGGGCTGATCTGCTGTGTAATTAGGCACCTTACGAGGACCCTTAAAATCCTTAGGTAAACGCTCGTTACGCAGAGCCGACACTAAACACGGCACACCCAAGGTTCTAGAGGTCACCCCTGCCTCCACCGAAGCTGATGGATAAACCGGAGATTATTGTTGATCCGCTAGGTGAGTCATGTGCTCAGCCTCCCGACGCGCCCTACCCTAATCCACCAAAGCCTAGGCATTATTACCTCCGCACGTCGGATCGTGCCCACGAGGCTAGTTACGGTGTTGCTCACTGCTTGAAACGGCGTGCGACTCAATATGCCTGCTATAACTCCGACTCAGTCGAGGGGTTGAGTGAATCCGCTCGCGGCTATAAGAATAAGCCGCCTGCTGAGCCACAGCTGTCTGAAGAAGCTCTCTGGCCCTCTGTGTCTCTATCGCTGTTGGAGTCGCCTTCAACTGGTAAAGCTGCCAATCGCGTCGCCGCAGCAATCATATTATCCAAGGGGTTAGAATAATGACCCGGAGGCGTTGGAACATGCTGAGGCGGAGTATTATTCAAACGTGGCGGGTCCATCGCACGTGGCTGAACCGGCGCTCCAGTCCCAGGCGCTTCGACCGCTCAGTTCACCACCGGCGGGTCACTGGTCCCTGCTCCAGGTGTGTTGAAGGTTCCTTGCCTCATAAATCGAGGGTAGACGACTCTGGTGCCTCCTCCTCATGATCTCGTTTGAAGCGTTCTGATCCAATGTGAGCCGGAAGGGCTCTGCCTGAATCCGTTGTGCCTGGGTGTCCAAAGCGGCCCGCTCTATAGCCATCCTAGCGTTCTCAGCCGCCAGTTCTTCCTTGGCTTGAGCTATCTCATCACGTAGCCTTGCCACATCCACCTTGTGATGTTCTTGAGTGTCCGGGGTTACCTCCACCCCCATCAAAGTCACCAAGGCCTCCAATAACTCTGTGAGAACTTGAGCAGGCGGGCGCGCAGAGCCGCTAGCACCAGCCGCCGCTGCAGCTGTTGAACTGGTGGTCATAGCCGCGGCGGTTGTTGAACCAAGTGCTGGCTGTGTACCGGCCATGAAGATCGCGACACTGTTCGGCGGCTCATAGGGGTCCGGAATATTGTCACCATCGGAACAGCCCCCAAGCCGACCGTCTTGCAGTTGATACAATGAATTAGTCTCGCCTATGGACGACTCACCATCAGAGTAGATGGCCGTCTCACCGCCAGACACAGATCCTTCCACGCCTTCCGCCCCATGGATGAAACCAACAAAGGCGTGCTTCATGGCGGGCTGAACCTGGGCGGGTCGTGCATGCTGAGCTGTCTCAATGATGTCGGTGCAGATGTCCGGCTCAGGGCCCGGTTCGCCTATCTTGCCGAGGAAGACGTGGATTCCGCGGAAGGGGGCCCGATACTCGTACTCAATTGAGCCGGCCTCGGGGCCCCAGCCTGCATCATCGATGTAGAGCTTGCCGCGATGACTCTTGGTCATCCGGCCCATAGCGTATCCCTTGATCCCTTTGAAGTTTCCCTTTAAGAACTCGAAACCACTGTGCGCCAGCCCCACGGTGGGCGCCAACTGTCGTGGAATTGTCACGATAGATGTCCTAGCGGAAGGACTTAGTCGTGGAGCCATCACAACTAGGTTAGCTTAAAGGGGTTAATCGGGACAAAGGACACAGAGAGTTTATACTGGCTCGGCCCATTGCGGTGAAGGTAAAAGCCTAATCCAGTTTGAGGTGGTATTGCTAGGGTTTCGATTACCAGGGAGCGAATATGCTTGACCTAGTTCTTGATCTCTTGTTTCTTGCCCTAAGCCACCGTCGGGCCGTCCCTTTATATACACAGGTTGACGCCCGGTGGCTCACGGAGTCCCAGCCAGCTCATACACAAGTGTCCGGCTCGGTGACTACCTACGCTTGCCTTACAAAACAAGTCATACACATATGGCGGTTCATCCTCTTGGGCCTCAAGTCGCCTCTGGGTCTTGGGCCATCAACGGGCTTGCATGATCCGCCATCTTCATTGATGAGTCACCAGTGGTATGACCCGGCCCCTCCTGGGCGGTTCATACCCAATAGTCATATCCCCAACAGCCACAGTACATCCTCTCTTGTTTCAGCATCATGCAACAACCTCTGCAATCTTGGTATAATTTGAAAATGTTTCAGAACATTATGAGAAATACTCTTCACAGCATCGCCATCTTTCCATCTTGATGATTTGCATTTCGGGCATTCACTTAAGTTGGCATAATCCTTCCAGAACAGAACACAATTATTCTTACAAACATGGATCATATCATATCCAATTCCAACTGCACGAAGGAAATTCTTCATTTTACTGTAGGTGTGTGGCAGCTCAGACGCATCTGGAAAGATTTGCGGAAAGCAGCCAACATCGCATCAAATGATTTGTTGGTCCTTCGCTCAGATGTCTTCACCTGAAGAAAGGTGACCATAGGTGAGAATACTTGATGTCTACTACACAACCTTCTTCTTGTAGACGTTGTTGGGCCTCCAAGTGCAGAGGTTTGAGGATAGTACGAAATTTCCCTCAAGTGGATGACCTAAGGTTTATCAATCCGTGGAAGGCATAGGATGAAGATGGTCTCTCTCAAACAACCCTGCAACCAAATAACAAAGAGTCTCTTGTGTCCCCAACACACCCAATACAATGGTAAATTGTATAGGTGCACTAGTTCGGCGAAGAGATGGTGATAGAAGTGCAATATGGATGGTAGATATAGGTTTTTGTAATCTGAAAATATAAAAACAGCAAGGTAACTAATGGTAAAAGTGAGCGTAAATGGTATTGCAATGCTAGGAACCAAGGCCTAGGGTTCATACTTTCACTAGTGCAAGTTCTCTCAACAATAATAACATAATTGGATCATATAAATATCCCTCAACATGCAACAAAGAGTCACTCCAAAGTCACTAATAGCGGAGAACAAATGAAGAGATTATGGTAGGGTACGAAACCACCTCAAAGTTATTCTTTCCAATCAATCCGTTGGGCTATTCCTATAAGTGTCACAAACAGCCCCAGAGTTCGTACTAGAATAACACCTTAAGACACAAATCAACCAAAACCCTAATGTCACCTAGATACTCCAATGTCACCTCAAGTATCCGTGGGTATGATTATACGATATGCATCACACAATCTCAGATTCATCTATTCAACCAACACATAGAACCTCACAGAGTGCCCCAAAGTTTCTACCGGAGAATCAAGACGAAAACGTGTGCCAACCCCTATGCATAGGTTCATGGGCGGAACCCGCAAGTTGATCACCAAAACATACATCAAGTGAATCACGTGATATCCCATTGTCACCACAGATACGCACGGCAAGACATACATCAAGTGTTCTCAAATCATTAAAGACTCAATCCGATAAGATAACTTCAAAGGGAAAACTCAATCCATTACAAGAGAGTAGAGGGGGAGAAGCAACATAAGATCCAACTATAATAGCAAAGCTCGCGATACATCAGGATCGTGCCAAATCAAGAACACGAGAGAGAGAGAGATCAAACACATAGCTACTGGTACATACCCTCAGCCCCGAGGATGAACTACTCCTTCCTCGTCATGGAGAGTGCCGGGATGATGAAGATGGCCACCGGTGAGGGTTCCCCCCTCCGGCAGGGTGCCGGAACAGGGTCCCGATTGGTTTTTGGTGGCTACAGAGGCTTGCGGCGGCGAAACTCCTGATCTATTCTGTTCCCCGATCGTTCTAGGGTATATGGGTATATATAGGTAAAAGAAGTACGTCAGGGGAGCCACGAGGGGCCCACGAGGGTGGAGGGCGCTCCCAGGGGGTGGGCGCGCCCCCTGCCTCGTGCCTTCCTCGTTGCTTTCTTGACATGGACTCCAAGTCTCCCGGGTTGCTTTCCTTCCAAAAATAACTTCTCCAGAAGGTTTCATTCCGTTTCGACTCCGTTTGATATTCCTTTTCTTCGAAACACTGAAACAAGGGAAAAAAACAGGAACTGGCACTGGGCTCTGGGTCAATAGGTTAGTCCCAAAAATAATATAAAAGTGCATAGTAAAGCCCATAAAACATCCAAGAGGGATAATATAATAGCATGAATACTTCATAAATTATAGATACGTTGGAGACGTATCAGCATCCCCAAGCTTAATTCCTGCTCGTCCTCGAGTAGGTAAATGATAAAAGAAAGAATTTATGAAGTGTGAATGCTAGCAGGTGCACAAGTTTGATCAATGATAATTTCAATCACCTTTTCTAGCATCATTATATGTCATAACAGTAGCTCAACTCATAGAACTTTGCATGATCAAGTAACAAACTATTCACATGTTAAAGTATAGATCATAAACTTTCTTGAAACCTAACAAACCGTGTTATTAGTCGTCAAACAATTACAATTCATCTTATTTTCAGGAAGAGTCTATGTCAGAGCTTTGATTCAGCAAACTTCACATACTCAACTATCATTTAGTCTTCCATGATTGCTACCACTCAAAGCATATTTTTAGAACAAATAGTATTCATCGAACATAGAGAAAGATAGGGGCTTAATGTTTCGCCTCCCAACCTTTTACCTCAAGGGTAATGTCAACAATAATAATTCATGCTCAAATATATTTGAATGGCCATATATGCTTAGATCTTTCCATCACATGATGCTTGCCAACTAAAGAGTAGGTTGGAATGAGAAGGAATACTACTGACTCTTGCATAAAAGTAAAAGATAGGCCCTTCGCAGAGGGAAGCAGGGATTTGCAGAGGTGCCAGAGCTCAAAGCAAAAACAGAGATGAAAATAATTTTGAGAGGTATGCTTTCATTGTCAACATAACGACCAAGAGTTTCCAATATCTTCCATACTACATACATTATAGGCGGTTCCCAAACAGAAAGGTAAAGATTTTTACTCCCCCTCCACCAACAATCATCAATCCATGGCTTGCCCGAAACAACGGGTGCCTCCAACTAACATCAAACCTGGGGGAGTTTTGTTTGCAATTATTTTTGATTTGATTTTGATCTTTTGATCATGGGACTGGGCATCCCAGTTACGGCCATTTTCTCGTGAATGATGAGCGGAGTCCACTCATCGTGAGAATAACCCACCTAGCATGGAAGATACTGCTAACCCGTAGTCGCTACATGAGCGATTCGGGCATACAAAACAGATTATTATTTGAAGGTTTAGAGTTTGGCACATGCAAATTTACTTGGAACGGCAGGTAAATACCGCATATAGGTAGATATGGTGGACACTCATGGAAGAAACTTGGTTCAAGGAATTTGGATGCACAAGCAGTATTCCCGCTTAGTACAGATATTTTGGCTAGCAAAGGATTCTAAATAGCAAGCACCACATGTTAGAGGATCCAAAACAATATAACTTATACAAATATACCCAAGCATAACTCATTATGTTGTCTTCCTTGTCCAACTTCAACTAATTTGCTCAGGTTTGAAAATAATTAATGGGGATCACAATCATAGAAGATGTCCAAGATAGTATATTTATATGTGAAATCTCTCTTCCTTCAATATTCTTTCATGAATCGTTCAAGTGACCAATACAATGTTTGCTAACCTTTAATAAATTTACCACCTCTACTTCTTATATGTAAAGTCATTACTCCCAATGGGATAAGCATATGAAACATATATAATTTCAGATTTATGATATTCAAACCATTCAACCATTTACTCATAGGATATAAGTGAAGCACACGAGTAAATGACAAACTACTCCAAAAAGATATAAGTGAAGATCAATGAGTAGTTAAATAATTATGTAGCTATATGAGGACTCTCTCTCATTTAAGAATTTCAGATCTTGGTATTTTATTCAAACATCAAGCAAAACAAAAGAAAATAAAATGACGCTCCAAGCAAAACACATATCATGTGGTGAATAAAAATATAGCTCCAAGTAAAGTTACCGATGAACGAAGACGAAAGAGGGGATGCCTTCCGGGGCATCCCCAAGCTTAGACGCTTGGTTATCCTTGAATATTACCTTGGGGTTCCTTGGGCATCCCCAAGCTTAGGATCTTGCCACTCCTTATTCCGTAGTCCATCGAATCTTTACCCAAAACTTGAAAACTTCACAACACAAAACTTAACAGAAAACTCGTAAGCTCCGTTAGCGAAAGAAAAGAAAACACCACTTCAAGGTACTGTAATGAACTCATTCTTTATTTATATTTGTGTTAAACCTACTGTATTCCAACTTCTCTATGATTTATAAACTATTTTACTAGCCATAGAGTCATCAAAATAAGTAAACAACACACGAAAAACAGAATCTGTCAAAAACAGAACAGTCTGTAGTAATCTGTAACTAACGCAAACTTCTGGAACTCCAAAACTTCTACCAAAATAGGACGACCTAGACAATTTGTTTATTGATCTGCTGCAATTGGAATCAGTATTTTATCACGTTCTGATGATTTTAAACAATTGTTTTCGTGAACAGAAAGTTTCTGGAATTTTCAGCAAGATCAAATAACTATCATCCAAGAAGATCCTATAGGTCTTACTTGGCACAAACACTGATTAAAACACAAAACCACATCTAAACAGAAGCTAGATGGATTATTTATTCCTAAACAGAACCAAAAAGCAAGAAACTAAAATAAAATTGGGTTGCCTCCCAACAAGCGCTATCGTTTAACGCCCCTAGCTAGGCATGACGATTTCAATGATGCTCACATAAAAGATAAGAATTGAAACATAAAGAGAGCATCATGAAGAATATGACTAGCACATTTAAGTCTAACCCACTTCCTATGTATAGGGATTTTGTGAGCAAACAACTTATGGGAACAAGAATCGACTTCCATAGGAAGGTAAAACAAGCATAACTTCAACATTTTAAGCACATAGAGAGGAAACTTGATATTATTGCAATTCCTACAAGCATATGTTCCTCCCTATTAATAATTTTCAGTAGCATCATGAATGAATTCAACAATATAACCAGCACCTAAAGCATTCTTTTCATGATCTACTTGCATAGAAATTTTATTACTCTCCACATAAGCAAAATTCTTTTCATTCGGAATAGTGGGAGTTTCATAAGAGACTTGAATACTATAAATTGTTTCCACATTAAAAGAGTAATGTTCAGAAAAAGGGTAATCATAATCATGACAAGTTTTATAAGTATAGTCATCACTACTTTTTATAGCATAAGTTTCATCACAATAATCATCATAAGTAGCAACTTAGTTCTCATCATAATCGATTGAAACCTCTTCCGAAATAGTGGATACATCACTAAATAAAGTCATGACCTCTCCAAATCCACTTTCATAAATATTATAAGATTCAACATCCTCCAAAACAGTGGGATCATTACTTCCTAAAGTTGACACTCTTCCAAACCCACTTTCATCAATATAATCACCATAAGTATGAGGCATGCTATCATTATTATAAATTTGCATATCAAGAATTGGGAGACTAAAAATATCATCTTCATTAAACGTAGCATCCCCAAGCTTGGGACAAACATTAATTGCAGCAAATATATTCTCAACAACATTATCTTCATTAAACATAGCATCCCCAAGCTTGGGCCTTTTCATATCATAAGCATAATCACTCTCATCATTAATAGTATGGATAACACCAGTAGTATAGCAATTATCATATTCTTCCAAGCAAGTGCCAAAAAAATCTCAAGATCATAAGAAGTATCATTATCTTCCCAATCATAATCATCACAACAAGCAATAGGCATAACGAGATCATCATCAAGTGCATCATCTTCCACAATTATTTTTGATTCATTTTCATGAGGCACAACAATAATAGGAGCAATATTATTTGGGAGAGATATCTTTTTACCTCTCTTCCTTTTCCTTTTCTTCTTCTTCACCACATCATGTGTGGGTTCAATCCTCTTTTTGGAGCTCCTTATTAATGAGATTGGTTGAATAGAAGGCTCCTCCTCGTTACCTGATTCATCATAAGAAATAATAGGAGGATATTGGGAAGTCTCTTCCCTTTCGTTAGTATTCTCTTCATCCTCTATTTGTTTTCTTTTCTTTATGTAATTGGCAATATAAGGATTTTCGACGCAATTCACCGCACAATACATATAAATTTCTTCTAGATCAAAATGAAGAACTCTATAAGGGGCAAATTCTGGAATAACCTTAGTTATATGTTTCATTTCTTCATAACCCAAGAGTAAACTAAGTTCATTATGATGTGCAAGGGAAATCAAGTCATCACAATTTTTGGACACGATATGATCATGAAACAATTTGCATTGGGTACTGAAATGATCACGTTCATTGCAAAGTTCACAAGTATGGCTAAGAAAGTTTAAATTTTCAGCACACGCATCTAGCCTTTCTTGCAACCATTTAGTTTCTAAATGCTTATGCCTCTTGCAATATCTATCTTCCTATTTGGTGTGTACTTGCAAACCCAATGCACTCCACAAAAATTGACATGTTTATAGGAGACATTTTCATCATAACTAGTGCAATCATCATTAGTACTATGGATATTCAAGGAGTTCATACTAACAACATTGCCATCATGCTCATCATTCAAAGATTTAGTGCCAAACATTTTAATACATTCTTCTTCTAACACTTTAGCACAATTTTCCTTTCCATCATACTCACGAAAGAAATTAAAAAGATGAAGCGTATGAGACAAACTCAATTCCATTTTTTTGTAGTTTTCTTTTATAAACTAAACTAGTGCTAAAACAAGAAACAAAAAGATTCGATTGCAAGATCTAAAGATATACCTTCAAGCACTCACCTCCCCGGCAACGGCGCCAGAAACTGCTTGATGTCTACTACACAACCTTCTTCTTGTAGACGTTGTTGGGCCTCCAAGTGCAGAGGTTTGTAGGACAGTAGCAAATTTCCCTCAAGTGGATGACCTAAGGTTTATCAATCGGTGGAAGGTGTAGGATGAAGATGGTCTCTCTCAAACAACCCTGCAACCAAATAACAAAGAGTCTCTTGTGTCCCCAACACACCCAATACAATGGTAAATTGTATAGGTGCACTAGTTCGGCGAAGAGATGGTGATACAAGTGCAATATGGATGGTAGATATAGGTTTTTGTAATCTGAAAATATAAAAACAGCAAGGTAACTAATGGTAAAAGTGAGCGTAAACGGTATTGCAATGCTAGGAAACAAGGCCTAGGGTTCATACTTTCACTAGTGCAAGTTCTCTCAACAATAATAACATAATTGGATCATATAACTATCCCTCAACATGCAACAAAGAGTCACTCCAAAGTCACCAATAGCGGAGAACAAACGAAGAGATTATGGTAGGGTACGAGACCACCTCAAAGTTATTCTTTCCAATCAATCCGTTGGGCTATTCCTATAATTGTCACAAACAGCCCCAGAGTTCATACTAGAATAACACCTTAAGACACAAATCAACCAAAACCCTAATGTCACCTAGATACTCCAATGTCACCTCAAGTATCCGTGGGTAGTTGGAGTGACATGGCCGACAGCTGACAACAGACTGGCTCTTCTGCATGGAGGTAGGGGTAATTGGAGACAACCTCTCTTCATGGATATCTTTCTCCTGGCGGCTTGGAGTCTTTGGATGGAGAGAAACAATCAACACTTTAGAGGGATTCAGCACTCCCATGGAGCATGGCTAGCTAGATTCAAGCATCTCTTGGAGCTGCTAACACATAACTGCCGGGAGGATCTTCATCCTTTCCTGTCTGATTACATTGTAAACTTGGGCCACTAAGACCGTGGATAGCTCGCATGGCCGGGGGGCCACAAAACCCTTTGTAACACATATGTAATTGTTCCTTTGTGAGTAATACAAAGTCAGTGGGAGCCTCTCCCACTGTCGTTCTACCTCAAAAAAAAAGTATCTGTGGGTATGATTATACGATATGCATCACACAATCTCAGATTCATCTATTCAACCAACACATAGAACCTCAAAGAGTGCCCCAAAGTTTCTACCGGAGAATCAAGACGAAAACGTGTGCCAACCCCTATGCATAGGTTCATGGGCGGAACCCGCAAGTTGATCACCAAAACATACATCAAGTGAATCACGTGATATCCCATTGTCACCACAGATACGCACGGCAAGACATACATCAAGTGTTCTCAAATCATTAAAGACTCAATCCGATAAGATAACTTCAAAGGGAAAACTCAATCCATTACAAGAGAGTAGAGGGGGAGAAGCAACATAAGATCCAACTATAATAGCAAAGCTCGCGATACATCAAGATCGTGCCAAATCAAGAACACGAGAGAGAGAGAGAGAGAGAGATCAAACACATAGCTACTGGTACATACCCTCAGCCCCGAGGGTGAACTACTCCCTCCTCGTCATGGAGAGCACCGGGATGATGAAGATGGCCACCGGTGAGGGTTCCCCCCTCCGGCAGGGTGCCGGAACAGGGTCCCGATTGGTTTTTGGTGGCTACAGAGGCTTGCGGCGGCGGAACTCCCGATCTATTCTGTTCCCCGATCGTTTTAGGGTATATGGGTATATATAGGTGAAAGAAGTACGTCAGGGGAGCCACGAGGGGCCCACGAGGGTGGAGGGCGCGCCCAGGGGGTGGGCGCCCCCCTGCCTCGTGCCTTCCTCGTTGCTTTCTTGACGTGGACTCCAAGTCTCCCGGGTTGCTTTCCTTCCAAAAATAACTTCTCTAGAAGGTTTCATTCCGTTTTGACTCTGTTTGATATTCCTTTTCTTCGAAACACTGAAACAAGGGAAAAAACAGGAACTGGCACTGGGCTCTGGGTCAATAGGTTAGTCCCAAAAATAATATAAAAGTGCATAGTAAAGCCCATAAAACATCCAAGAGGGATAATATAATAGCATGAATACTTCATAAATTATAGATACGTTGGAGACGTATCAATACTGACAGCTTATTTCCTGGGGTGACAACCACGTTGCATTGTTCCAACATGCGGGCCCACCGTTTTTCTTCTGCAGGTGAAAGTTCATGAAATGCACGAACATTTCGTAGCATTGTTTCAATGTTGGTCAAACACACTGGCTCCGCCACGACCACCTCCTCCTCCTCTTCCACCTGAGCATCAGGCAGATCAAGGTGGTGATCTGCTGCTTCCATATAGTCAGTAACATTGATGTTCACAGCTTCACCATGATGAACCCACC
This sequence comes from Aegilops tauschii subsp. strangulata, assembly GCF_002575655.3. Classification (NCBI taxonomy): domain Eukaryota; kingdom Viridiplantae; phylum Streptophyta; class Magnoliopsida; order Poales; family Poaceae; genus Aegilops; species Aegilops tauschii. The sequence continues at coordinate 502,140,750 of NC_053041.3, read as the reverse complement.
TAGTATATGTGACCAACATCCCATACAAGTGTAGATGATTTTGCACAGTTGACTGGGGTCTTGTAACTGAATTCATACAACTACTACACGGGCAGAGCACATCTGATTTCGGACCATCGTACCCAGCTCTGATAAAGTTCATGAAGTTTACAACCCCCTCGACATATGCAGCAAAGAATCTTCGAGCAGAAGTTATCCAAGTCATGTCCATCTGTTAGACATACAAATTAGTTCTTCTACTAGATACTACAGGAAAAACATATATGCTTTTTTATGAAGTCCAGAAAAAATACCTAGGTCGACTTCTAAAGCTATGGCAAGATATTTGGACAAGCAGATCTAAGTAACGAAATATATGTAAAGCTAATTCAGCAAACAGATTTGAGTGCTAAATTATGGCAGGCTGTTTCAGTAGTCAATGAGGCCGAGCACACAGCCATCGAACTATCGAAGGCCATCTCAGCAACAAATATTGAGTATAAAACGGTGTAGAGCTATTTCACCTAACAGATTGGCTACTAGACCATGGCAATCTACGTCACAATAAATGTATGGCAGGATATTTTAGAAATTAATCGGGCTTGGCATGCCATCTCAGCTAAGCAGATTGAGTGCAGAACAGGGCAAGGAAGCTTCTTAAGTAGAGCATATTGACTGTAAACTAATTCGGCAAACAGTGAGATTAATAGCGTATATCAGCTAACATTCAGCGCTACACCGACATGCACGGGGCCTCAGTCTAGAATGTGCGTACCGTGGGAGAAGCTGACCGCCGTGCGTCTCCACACGAACGTCGCTAGCGGTGGCGGCGCTGACCGTCGTGCGTCTCCACAAGAACGTCACCAGCGGTGGCGGCGCGGCTAGAGGACGGCAGTCTACGAGAGCGTACTGTGGAGCGAGAGGATCGCCGTGCGTCCCCTCGATGAACCGCGGCGCCGACGTATCGGCGCGGCGTGGAGGGTGGCTTTGGCGGAGTGAATGGAGTGGAGGGGGCCGGGGGAGGGGGTTTGGGGAATATTATTGGCTAGTTGGCTGAAGGGCGGTTGAATTTGAGATTTGGGGGGAATTTTGGGGGGGGGGGATTTTTGTGCGGTGGGCGGGGGGAGTTTGGCGCATGGTCGGTTTCTCCAAGTGCAGTCCCACGTGTTAGTGAAGAGGCAAGCCGAAGCGCGTTCCGTTTGCGTGAGCCGTGTGCAGGACCGAACGTGTGTGGGGTGCAATGCGACCGCGACAGGGGTGTTGTGAGTGTACGGCCTTTTTTCCTTTTAAACTTGGTTCTTCGCCCCCTCAAAAAAAAACTTGGTGCTTCGCGCGATCCATCGATACTACTACTAGTAATCCGGTAATCACGACTAAAACGGCGCGGCCAGGTCTTTTCCCGCGCGATATGCTGGGAGGTTGGCTTAGTTGGGTTTTTTAGGACGAGTAATGCTACACCTACGTAATCTCGGTTACGTAATTAACATAATGTGAAATGTGTGAGCTGTTGATTGTAGATTGGGGGGAGGGAGGGGCCCGCCACGATGAAAATCAGGGAGGAGAGAGAGAGAGAGGCAATTTAAGTTAACCCTTTCGTAGGTTCCCGTAGATGTAGAAAGATGTGAAATGCGTGAATGTGTAGTGGACGTACTATTGGAGTGCCTAAGATAAATTGTGTATGTAGACCCTATGTGTTTATTTACTTCGCATGTTAGCTTTGTCTCGGGTCAAACCTTCTAAGTTTATACACACAAAAACGAATCATCATTCCATATACTCCTACAATATATCTTACTATTATTGTGAAATTTCTTATACACCAGACGAGATTAATGCACACACGGCAGATTTTCATTACATTTCGAACCTTTATAGGACAGAAAATAAAAGAAACCCGACCCTAAACCTATTCTACGGCGGCGAGCGACGTCCTCCATCTGCGATCTCCATGTACGGTCAAGACCCGTGAAGTGAAGGTGCGGTCTCCGGCGAGGAAGAGTAGAACACAGGAGATGGACCGGCCAGTTGGCACACCATGTCCTGCTGCCTCCCATGCCCTACTCATCCTTGGAGGAGTCCCCGACCTCGGCGGTGCCGAATGTTGTACGGCAGCAAGCAGGACGCGTGGTTGACGGTGCTCCCGTCATCGGCCGCCAGCGTGGCCACCGCTTGTGCGGTTGCGTCTGCGTCCGGCTACGCCGCTATTGCGTCATGAGCGGCAACTTGAGCGAGGGCTGCGACCTCGAGCTTCATCCCCGAAGACAAGCTCTCCCGCAGAGCGTTCGCGCTTGCAGTCATGGTGGATGTGGTGCCAGGTAGCAGGACGATGCGCTATGGTGTGGAGTTTAGCTGGGCGTTGCCGCTTTAAGTAGCGCATTCCGGTGAGGCCAAGCGTCCGGGTGTGTCATTAAGTCGCCGGAGTTTGTTCCTCGGGCACCGAGCCTCTTAACGATGGCATACGGACGGATGGCATGAATGCGGGCAGCTGGCACCGGCTGGGAACGCACCGCGCGATGCCGCGAGGGACGAGGGTTTTTGGTGTGCCAGGGTAGTCAGCTGTAGTCGTGGCAACGTTGGAGATGCCCTTTGCTCACATGCGATCCCCACATGTCATTGAAAAGCAAGACGACCCGGCATGGTCTCAGGTCCTGGGGATGCAGTTGGCCGCGCTACACCACTCCGCGGACGCGTCGTGGCGCGCGCGCTCTTCGGCGCCCCATGCATCCTCGACGAGCCGGGTGTTGATCTGCTGGTCGTGCCACAGCGCTAACCCCACACGGCACACTGAAGCTGACCATGTCCAGTGACGATGAGCGTGTCGCTCAACGCGGCCACCGTGTCTAGAGGCGGTGTGGGAGCTGCGCCACATTGCTGGCCCCCACGACCCAGATGAACGGTTGCGGGTGGCGAGGAGGTCGTGGGCCAGCTCCTCCATTGGACTAGTCTGCGCCACGTCATCCCGACAGGTGTGCCCCACATGTCAGTTTCCCTGTTTCCCCGGCCAAATTCGAGCATCAGTGCTCCGTGTTGCGCATTAGGTGCAGAATAGGTGGTTTTTGTGCCCTGGTTCAAATGTGGTACAGTAGCAAGTTGTTACCCTAGCCCCAAGTGTGGTGGTTTTGGGTACGGTACCACCCTTTTCCTTTTCAACTAGTGAAGCGTAACACTTGATTAAGTAGCCGGATGGTGTGCTAAATGTAGGTGTCCGACTGTTTGAAGGAATAATTGAGGTGTGCCCAGTCCGTGCCCGCATTTAGGGGTCCAACTTACCATGTTCCGGTAGTAGTAACTATACTATTCCCTGCGTACTCCCTCTGTTTTTATTAACTCCGCATTTTAGCTTTGCTCAAAGTCAAACTTTGTAAACTTTGATTAAGTTTATAGACAGAAGTAATAACATATACAATAACAAATCAATACCATTAGATTCATTATTGAATATACTTTCACATCATATAGATTTTCTATTGTAAATGTTCATATTTTTTCTATAAATTTGGTCAAATTTTATGAAGTATGACTTCAGTCAAACCTAATATGCAGAGTAAATAAACACGGAGGGAGTATCTTACTCGGTGACCAAGACGGAAGGGAAAACGAGACAACTTATTGTTTATTTGAGCCGTTCAAGTATAATCATGTGGCGTTGCTTATTTCTCATTCCTCTCCAACCCTCTTCTCCATCGATCATGCTGCCCTCCGGTCGAGTCCATCCTCCCGCATGCCTCATTTGAACATTCCGCCGAGTATCATTCGCATGTGGGCCTAGACCATGCTTGTATTTCCAATGTTGTAATTTGTCCGACATGCATACAAACAAACGGTTCGTTTAAAGTTTCACTTTGCCTCCACTACGTGTCGCTTCCCATCTTAGTTTTGACATCCCATTCGATTCATGCCCCGACACATCTTGACGAGATCGATTGATGTTGAGAGATCAATTGTGTGTCGTGCAAGGAGATAAAGGTTTGGTCTGTTTCTATGATAGAAATGACCTGCAGGGGGGTCTGTGGGGATCAGAGGGAGTATATTGTATGTTCATAAGCGAAATGAACGTATTGTACCCACCCTAGTCCTCTTTCAATCGATCTCCGGACCCCGAGATGAAATCGAGAGAGAACGAGTGGGTGCATGTGTGATACCTAAGGCAGATTCAAAATTTTGAACCGATGATCATAGCATCCGCAAATCATATATACATGGTATTCAATGTTCCTTTCGCTTTTAAACGTACAATATACTCCCTCCAATCCTTTCTAGTTTACATATAAGTTTTATGTGTAGTCAAAGTATCTCTACTTTGATCAAACTTACAGAAAAAAGTATCAACATTCAACAACGCCCAATCAATATTGTTAGATTCGTGCGTGATGTCTACTATGCAACTTTATTCTTGTAGACGCGTGTTGGGCCTCCAAGCGCAGAGTTTTGTAGGACAGTAGCAATTTTCCCTCAAGTGGATGACCTAAGGTTTATCAATCCGTGGGAGGTGTAGGATGAAGATGGTCTCTCTCAAATGACCCTGCAATCAATTTTTTTTTCTTTTTTTCGAAAAGGGGTCAAGCCCCGGCCTCTGCATCAGAACGATGCATACGGCCATATTATTAATAATAAGCAAAATGTTCCACAAAGGTCCTCAGGTCTCAAAAGCAGAAAAGCTCACAAAGAGCAAAAGCATCATGACAGGAAAAGCCACAACCGGCGGGCAAAAATATAAGATAGGAACCTAAAAACCTATCCTATTACATGACCGCCATCCAAACCGGTTGATGATATCCCGAGCTACCGTCTCCCATCGGACAGATCCGGTAACCAAATGCTCCCTGGCCTCCGTCGGAGTGAGTAGCGACCACAAATCTCTTGTGTCCCCAACACACCCAATACAATGGCAATTTGTATAGGTGCACTAGCTCGGCGAAGAGATGGTGATAAAAGTGTAATATGGACGGTAGAAATATATTTTTATAATCTGAATAAATAAAAACAGCAAGGTAGCAAATAGTAAACGCGCACAAAAACGGTATTGCAATGCTTGAAAACAAGGCCTAGGGTCCGTACTTTCGCTAGTGAAATCTCTCAACAGTGCTAACATAGTTGGATCATATAATTAACCATCCCTCAAAGTGCGATGAAGAATCACTCCAAAGTTCCTATCTAGCGGAGAACATAAGAATAAATTGTTTGTAGGGTACGAAACCACCTCAAAGCTATTCTTTTCGTTCGATCTACTCAAGAGTTCGTACTAAAATAACATAAAGCTATTCTTTCCGTTCGATCTATCCTAGAGTTCGTACTAAAATAACACCAAAGCAAATTCATATTCATAATACTCAATCCAACACAAAGAACTTCAAAGAGTGCCCCAAGATTTCTACCGGAGAAATGAAGACAAGAACATGCATCAACCCCTATGCATAGATTACCCCAATGTCACCTCGGGAATCCGCGAGTTGAGTGCCCAAACATATATCAAGTGAATCAATACGATACCCCATTGTCGCCATGAGTATTCAATTGCAAGACATATATCAAGTGTTCTCAAATCCATAAAAGTATTCAATCCGATAACAACGAAATCTCAAAGGGAAAAACTCAATTCATCACAACAAGATAGAGAGGGGAAAACACCATATGGTCCGACTATATTAAAAAAGCCCACGATACATCAAGGTCGTGGCATCTCAAGAACACGAGAGAGAGAGATATTAAACACATAGCTACAGGCTCGTGGGTGGACTACTCCCTCCTCATTGTGGTGGCCGCCGGAATGATGAAGATGGCCACCGGTGATGATTTGCCCCTCCGGCAGGGTGCCGGAACGGGGTCTAGGTTGGTTTTCGGTGGCTATAGAGCCTTGCGGCAGCGGAGCTTCTGATCTAGGTTAACCCTGAAGGGTTTTGGAATATTTGTGAATTTATAGGGTAAAGAGGGGGTGCAGGAGGCCACCGAGGTGGGCACAACCCACCTGGGCGCGCCTGGGCCCCCAGGCGCGCCCTGGTGGGTTGTGCCCCCCTCGGGGCACCCCCAAGTGCTGCTCTGGCCCATCTTGGGTATTCTGGTCCATAAAAAATCTCCAAGAAGTTTCGCGGTGTTTGGACTCCGTTTGATATTGATTTCCTGCGATGTAAAAACAAGCAAAAAACAGCAATTGGCACTGGAACAATAGGTTAGTCCCAAAAAATGATATAAAGTTGCTATAAAATGATTGTAAAACATCCAAGAATGATAATAAAACAGCATGAATACTTCATAAATTATAGATACGTTGGAGACGTATCAGTATGTACTCCTAGATTTGTATTCAAATAGGGTTTCCAATTTGTTTTCAACCATGTGAATGTGCTTGTTCTCGCGCATGCTCTTCCTACTAGGATAATACTTTTTTAAGCTCCCTGTCCAATAGTACTAGTGGAGTACTGACAACATCTGTAGTAGAGTATGCAGTGCTCATAGTACTCCCTCCTTCCATTTATATAGGGCCTAAGAGCAAGTCTAATAAGGCCTAGTCAGCAGGCTATAAGACTTGCCATGTCATTAAAATCCTACTTGGAGGAGTGAGAAGAGAGGAGAGAGAGTGAAGCGGGCTCTTATTCTACAGCCCGGCTATAACACATAGATCAAGAAAAAATAGTATGCATGCAACTCTCTTCCAGTCATATACCTTGCTCATGCAAATATTAAATGCTTAGAGCCAACCTAATAGCCATTCTAAGAGCCAACCTATTACTTAACCATGCAAAGATTAAATACTTATATGAGTATTTTTTATGATGGCTCTAAGTGAGGTGGCATCTCTTTATAGCCAACAGCCGGCTACATTATTAACCATGCTCTGATGCGTTTTTCGAAACCGCCTTTGACTATTGACAAGATTAATAGTACATGAGATGTATAATGTGAAAATTATATCATTGGAAGCTCCTTTCACATACAAATTTGACCGTATGCTTTGTGTAAGTTGCATGTCATACATTATTACTCTAACATTTGGTCAAAGTTAGCCTCGAAAAATGCATTAGGCCCTGTATAGATGGAAGGAGGGAGTAGTAGTGGAAGTGGATCCTCTGACATAGGTATCCCTGCCTTACCCTCCCTTTCGGTCACTTACTAGCGGGCCCCATGCTTCCTAGGCCCCGCATGTCAGTTACTCAATGGGTTCGGCCACGTCAGTGGATCCTCATTCGTAGTATACTCCCTCTGTTTTTATTTACTCCGCATAAAACGGAGGGAGTAGTAGTATAAATGACGCGGGCGGGGGAGGAGGAGGGACGTCAGTTTGCTCTCAACTATGGTCCCACAAGCGAGCGAAAACGCAAGACGAAGCATGTTCCATTCGGTGAGCGACGTGGAGGGTCCAGCGTGCCGGGGTGCAACGCGAACGCGACAAGAGTGATGTACAGTCAAAACCAATTGACCGGTCGTCACCGGAACCACTATTCGCACCAGAACCTTCGCTGCTCGGCCTACGCCAGCCACTGCCCCAAAACCACACCTCCTCTCCAGCCCATTCCCCCACCTTTCGATCCCGTAGCCCGCATCCAGCGTCCCCTAGTTCGCCGGAAAGCCATGGTGCGCCGCAAGATCGTGTACTACAAGATGCTGACGCCGGAGCGCCGCGCAGAAATCGCAGCGGCGGTTGGCGCCACAGACCTTCGTTCCCAAGCTCGCTTTGCGGCGGGCCAATCCCCGAGTTCTCTGGAGCCAAGCTACGAGGAGGAGGAAGCCGATCCAATATTCATGGCGGAGGTCGCGGCGCAGAAGGCCCCCGATGCGTATGAGACGATGGACGTCGACTTCGTTCCGGCGTCCGGGTCCCCCATGGTGTAGGCGGACCAACGGTTCAACCTGGCAATACTAAAGGAGGACCGGGAGGCGGAGGCTCAACTCGACACGGAGCGCGCACATGCCACTGCCATCGAGGCTCTCCTGCAGGCGGAACCGGATGCCGTGGATGTGAACCGGGCGGAGGCTCAACTCGACGCGGAGCACGCGGATGCCGCTGCCATCGAGGCCCTCCTGCAGGTGGAACCGGACGTCCTGGACTTGAACCGGGCGGTGCTCTCGTTCGTGCAGAGCGCCTGCACACTCCACGTGAACAAGTAGCTAGAGGCCGAGGAAAACCACGGTGCAGAGACACAGTCGGCAGCTACGGCTGGTTCGCGCCGGCAGCCAAAGACGACGAGGCCGTCTCATTCCGCGAGCAGTGATAGTTTTTCTTTATGTTGTTGTTTTTAGGGATCTTTTGTTGTGTAAAACATATATTTATGCAAGTCGCCTGACTTTCATCATTTGGGTCAGTCGACTATTTCAGGCGGTTGGATGAATATCCTACGTCTCCTAACCCTTCTTCCTCACCTATTCCTTCCCCAACAGACCACCGCACGGGCCGTACGGATCTTCCCCAACATGCGGTTGGATAAACATACTGTATGAACGAAAATTATGTGTTAGCGGTAGGATGGCTGAGTTTGTTTTGATCACATGCGGTAGCATGTGTCAATGAGGGTGCGTTCCCTTGGTTGGGTTTGCGGCGTGCAGGAGTGACTGTGTGAGGGTGCGGTGCGACCGCGGCGTGAAGGAGCGATTGTGTGGGTGTGCGGTGCGACCGCGACAGCCGTGCACAAGTGTACCTCCTTTTCATTTTGAAAACTTTAGGCAAGCTTGGCAAAAATGTGTGGCGAAGTATGGCAATGCAAGGCCTAGACCCAAACAGGATAAAGTACGTATGTAGGAGTACTAGTGTTAAAAAAGAAAGGCGGGGTTTTCCTTCGCGGGATTAATCGATACAAATCCTCGTTTGACGTGTCAATTAATGCGTATTTTTTTCTCCAAAGCCCAAAGAGCTAACCATCTCACTCCTCGTTGCTTGATTAATGGAGCGCCATGCAAACCAACCTTCTCACTTCTGCATGCATGCAAGGGTATATTAATGTCCTTGGTTGCTAGTACGAGGCAAACCCCATCAATTTGGCCTCGATTAGTGTTAGTGGCCTTTTGCAAATTGCAATTTTGATATACTGGCCTTGTGTACAAAAAAAGGAGGTAGTAACTATTTTACTTCCTTCCCCATTGCGGTGACGTCGATGATATCTTGAACGTTGTGGTTTGGCGAAGTGCATTCAACGGAGAACACCATTGAGGGAGACCACGGTAAGTCATTCGCAAGTGCCGCCTGCAAGCCGAGACAACCGCCTTATTTGCATCCAGGAAGTCCTTTGAACCAAAGGACGCGTAAATGTACTAGTACTAGTACACAATAGCGTCGTCCGTCCAGCTTAGTGCGGTGAGGTGGTTTCTCGAACAAGACGATGGAGAAGCGGAGTCAGCGAAGAGTGAAATTATGGTTGCTTTGTCCGTGCTTTGTGATTTGATGCCTCACTTCTTTGTGATTTGTGATAGAAGGGACAGGGGAGTAGACTCTGTGCTCTATACTGTACATGCATCCAAGCACGGGAGAAAGAGGAGAGATGTTGCATTTTTCTATTCCTTCAATCAATCACTCAGAGAGCTTCGGTTCCATCTTTTTGGCTTTGGCATCACCGTCCACAATGGTTCCCATCGATGCCAAAAGCTATTTTCAAATTTGGCTACACATTGTGGATGCCCTTAACCGTACCACTAGGTTTTGCTCCTGTGTGCTATCTATACCAATCTCAATTATATTGATCTAAAAATTATAGAATCAAGATTACTAAAAAGGAGGTGATTTTGCCGCGCGGATGGCGGGGAAGGTTTCTTATTTTTAGAGGACGTTGGCCTGGCGGTTTGCTAACATGTGGTCCCACGTGTCAGTGCTTTACCAAGCCGATCCGCGTCCCACATGTGGCAGAACAACGACAGAATCAACACGTGGTTAACTTGAAGAAGATGATGGAGAAGCGGATTCAACAACGAGTGAAATGATGGTTGCTTCGTCCCTCCAACTTCTTTTTTAGCATTATTATTTCGTCCCTCCAACTTAACTGCGGGAAAGGTGCAGCTTTGTGATTTGACGCCTCATTGCTCATTACTATGCCGGCGCCATGACTGGGGTGCTTCACCCCTGCTGCTCTGCACTGTATTTCGGTATGGCACGTGGACCCAGTAGCTTGATGTCCCGCATGTCGGCGAAAGGGACTAGAACATTTATGAAAGCAAGCGCTCCACTCTTACGATGAAGGAGTACACGACACGGCGGCCCAGTGAACTGTTACTTGTACTGTAGTACTAGTACTATAGTTTTGCTGTTTCGCACGATCCATCGATACAAACCCGATTAAACAGGAAAGGGCGGGATTTTTCCCACGCGGTAGATGATACTGGCCATACATTTCAAAGGCAATTTTAATGTATGCAAACTGAATAATTAAGTAACAATATGATATCTAGTAGAACTAAAAATACATATGATTTATTGTGTTGGAGTGTAGTAGTAGCGTTGTATTGCATAGTTGTTAGATGTAACATGCGAGAACATGTAGAGATGTAGTTTTGGAGGGCCTACAGAGAGAAAAGCGTAATACGGTCACCGGACTTCAGAATACGCTCATTACAGTCACTATATACGTTTTGCGGTGATTATACGGTCACTTGCTCACCGTTCAGCATCGGATTGCACTCTGTTGACCGGCTAAATAGTCTGTGTTGCACTATATTGACTAGTTAAATTGACCACATTCCTTGTGGGTCCCACCTATCAGTTCTCATAGGAAAAAGGTCAGATAAACACAAATTTACGCAGGCGCGACAAGACTCCAACCCATGCGCGGGAACCACCTGGTTGTGTATGCGTTTGTCAGGGCCTGATGTGTGCGCATGCACGTGTAGGTTGAGCACTTGAGCATGAAAGTGTGTGTTGGTCGTGTGGTGTGTGCATGCATGCGTGCGTGTGTGCGTGGCTGCGTGTGTACGTGTGAGTGTTGCGTGCATGCGTGCGTGGCTGCATGTGTTCGCACTGGTGCGCGCCGGTGCTATACAAACAGTTTTTAACCCCTTTCCGCGACGGCATTTGGAACCGTCGCCAAGTGAGTGTGGGTGATAGGGGGGTCCTTCCCACACGACCTAGAAATCGTCGGGGATAGGCCCTCCTGGGACACAGGCTGGGGCCGTGTGCGATCGGGCGAGGCATCGAAACCCAATCATTTCCGTAGGTATGTACATCCCACACGGTAATCCGAGAAAAACATTTCCGTAGGTATGTACATCCCACATGGTGAATCCCAGAAAAACATTTCCGTTCATATGTATATCACACACAGTCAATCCAAGGAATATGTTTCCGTTCTTCTGTACATCCCACACAATCAATCCAGGGAAAACGTTTCCGTTCATACGTACATCCCACACAGTTTTATGTGTAGGATCGTGTGTGAAAGGTGTAACTATCACACATGCTCTGCCTTGGTTAACTGTTTGCTTTTATCAACTATATCACACACGATTTGATGAAGAAAAATGTGTGGCATTGGGCTATCCGTCGCAAGCGCTTTTACTGCTAGAACCGTTTGCAAAGGTCCATGAGACATTCAGCAGGTTTATTAGTTTACAATTAATAATTATAGTATTATGCAAATTCACATTTCATATCGAACACCTATTTGCCAATTTCATATCAGGCACATAAATATATTATAACATCACAGTACGGTAGCTGCATGAAAACAACACAATACAACATATAGCTAGTTCAACTTCATAAGAACAATATATTCATTTCCCTAATCGAGATCATCCAGGCTCGTCTTATCCACCTCTGCTTTCAGTTCAGTAAGAACCTGTTTTGCACGGGCCAACTGGGAAAGTGCCTCCTCCTTCGCCAACACCATCTTAGCAAAGTCTGATTTAAAAAATCTGAGCTCATTCTCCACCTTCAACTTTTTACCCCGCATCTTAAAATATTCTTCAGCGTTGACAACAGTTTCTCTAAGCCTACGTCTGTTCTCTTCCTCATACATGCTCCAGAGCTTCGCTAGGCACATCTTCAAAGACTGTGGCCACTCTTGATCAACCCACTCCAAGTAAGAACACTTTCGTTCATCCTATAATATTTAAAACTAGATCAGTAACAATTGTAGGGGAAATGGGTTTATAGCAACACAGAAAATCACCAATGCTTATTTTGAAAAACTGAAGAAACATGTTAATTATGACATATCTTCTCAAAAAGATCAATGTGCAAATGAATTAATTTCTACTGAGACAACAACCAAATTCTGGAACATCAGAAGCTATAATTAACTACAACGACGCTACAAGTTCTTACTCATGTACAATAAATAACAAATTGAACATTTTATGAGGAAGGTAAATATAACTGCAACAACATAACGACAGTGTTTGGATGACAGCAAATTGATACTAAAAGGTGTGTACATGCACAAATTTAGTAACATAGAACTAATAGCACTAAGGTCGTCCACTATGTATGCCAAAACTGGGGTAAAGACAACTGTTGATACATCTGCACCGGTGCCCTGCACTGGTGAGCCGATGCAGCGGAAAAAATCAGGGACCCGGACTCCGGAGCACGTAGTTGCTCCGATGCCCAGTTCCTTCATGCCATAAAGATTTAGTATTTTACTGCTTGGCTGCTCGGATGTGTGGACCAAAGTTGGCTGCACAAACTGCTGAAGCGGTGCCAAATAATTTTCTAATGGCACCACTGATGAGATAGCAACAATTTAAGATACTAGGTACAAACTGTGACACTGTCTTAGGATGCGTATGGTTGAAGGTGTGGTATGAATGGGTTGGGACCGTGACAGTGTCTGAATCACATCTAACAAATGATTTGTAACAATGAAAGAGGGTCTAACCTTCTCTGCACATGCCAGAAACTTCCTCCCACTGTCCACATATTCAAACGCAACTAGCTTCACGCATGGAGATTGATGGTGACAACGAGCAGATAGATCTTCAGCCACCCCGCTCCATTCGTTGCCACTGATGGTCCGAGGGAGCTACAAGAGGAAGAAATGACTCAAATCGACCGCCAGGTAAAAATCCTTCATTCCAAGTCATAGTCTGAGAGAGAGAAGAGAGGCATACCCGGGTGGTGAAAGAGTCGTCGCTGGAGAGGTCTTTGAAGAAGACCATGGCGACCCCGGCGGTAGGATGCGAGACGGCGAGAGCGAGGAAGCGGCTATAGCTTAGGAAGGAAGGAGGAAACATGGGAAATGTGACTTGTGGTCAGGGAGAAAGGGGGTGGGGAAGGGGGAAGGGGGCGGGGGTAGATATTTTGGCGGTAGGCCAAAATTTTGGAAATGTGGAGGGAAACTTTGCGCGCGGTGCCGCCGGACCATTCACTTTGAACGATTGTGTGCATCACAAACGATTCTTCTGCTTTACGCGCATGGGATGAGTTTGATAATTCAAATTTTGGTGGAAATTTCCCCGGGTACGTCATTGCATAATTTAACATTGCTTGCTAATTTGGGCACACAAAAGAGCGTACAGCAGACAGACCACACTTACTGAATCGAGCAATTTTAGTAATTAAACAGAGCCAGTTGACCTAAACATTGCTCTAACAAAAAGACCAGCATTAAAAACAAAGCCTAAGTATGCATAATTTTAACAAATCCGCAGCTGCGCTGGCCTATGCATCGCCGGTGTGAGATGAGACGTCGATGACTTGTCCTGGCGACATGCCGCCGTTGGTGGACTCCGCGTCCCCCTGCTGAAGTCGACCGCGTCCTCATCCTCGGCACCGCCCTCAAGGTTGCAGTACTCGTAGTAGTGGCTGCGCCAGAGCTCGCGTTGGTACTCCACCGCTAATTCCTCGACAGACGGACTCTTCTCTACCTCGACCTCGGCCACGCGCAACTCCTCCTCCCGGCGCTCCTCGATCTCTGCCGCCTCCTGCATCTCCAGCTCCCGCTCGGCGACCTCATGAGGAAGCAGGTGCTCCATGGCCACCGTCGCCTTTTCAGACATGGGTTGCATGCTGGAGTCCGAGGTGGCCTGGAATATCTTGGCGTGTGCATCCTCGATCTTGGCGTGGATGGCCTCGACCCGGGTCAGGGCGACATCGGCGGCACGGATGGCAGCTCGAGCGCTCTTGGTGTTTGCAACCACCGTCGCAGCAGCAGCTGCAGCCGTCTCGGCTGCTGCAGCTGCCCTGTCGGCTGCCGCAGACGCCCTCTCGGCGGAAGCAGCCGCGCACAATGCGGATGCGGCGACACTCTCGGCGTAGGCAGCCGCGCTCTCGGCGCAGGCGACAGCGCTCGGGGGGACGCGGCCATCGTACGGGCCTTCACGAAGCGTTTCCACGGCGTCATCTTTGCAAGAAGGGGGTGTGGGAATGGGGATCGGGATTCGTGGATTCGGGGGTTGCCGGCACTAGAGCAGACGAGCCGGCGAAGCTTAAGGAGGGAGACTTAAATAGACCCAGATACTTCGATCGCAAACGGTTCCTAGAAAACAACTGTGTGTGATGTTCTAGATATTTTTTATTAGCTGTGAAAGATGAATTTGGAGTAAAGTGGCAACGGATGGTGTTTTAAATGAACGAGCAATTTTGTAGTACTAATACAACTGTCATGTCAAATTTTGGAAAATTTCAGGGGTCATTTGACCTTTTAAGACATTTAAGTGATTTTTTAGCCATTTAATGACCGTAATTGAAATTTAAACTACATGTACATGCAACAGCTAACCATAACGGTTTGAAAACTCATATTTTGTGTGCTTGTGTGCGATTTAATTCCATGTGCAGTAAATTGGAAGGACTTTTCAAACATATTGGTGTAACGCCCCAGATGTAACTTTCCATATCTGTAACTCCAACTCTTGCCATTTCCGGCTATGTGATATGATAATTTCCTTCGTGGTTGGGTTTTGTCTTCCGTTTTTGCATTTTGTTCATGTCATGCATGTCATCTCATAGCATCATGCGCATTGCATCTGCATGTTTTCATAAAGCTTGCATCTGTTCGTAGTTGCCGCGTTCCCCCCTCGCCTTCGTTGACCGATCTGAGTCCAACCGGGTTTTCGATTCCCTCTTGTCTGACCATTTGACCCTCTCTACATTTTACCCTTCTCTCGCGCGCGTCCGAAAGTTGTCCCGAACCCGACCCGCTCTGTCGTTACCAATGGGTCCAGATCATCCCCAAACATCCCCTAAATATCTTCGGTTCTTTGTTAGACCGTCCTAGCCTATTTTACCCGGGGCGTCCGATTACCATCGGAGGGTCCGGATAACCCTACCCTAATCCCCTCGATATATATATCAGCCTAAACCCTAGTCCTAGCCTGTCCCATCCACTCTTCCCTCGCGCCGCCGCCACTTCGTTTTCCTCGGGATCCCTCCCGATCTAGCCGACCCGACCATCTCCCTCGTTTTCAGCAAGGGCCAACCACCTCCTCCCATCGATCCACCCAATCCCGCAACCCTCCTCCTCGCTCGATCCCTCGCGCCCGAGGAACCAGCATGCCCCGAGCCCCCTCGCCGGAGTAGTAGCAGCAACCGGTGACCGCGCTGCCTCCACCTCGCCCTCAACCCCGCGGCCGCCGGACCCCTGCACCGCCGAGCATCCCGCGTCCCCGAGCACCTCGTCGCCGCGCCCAGCCTCAGTTGTCGCCTCGCACACCACCAACTCCGGCCCGAGCACCCGCAGAAGCTCCTCCACCATGGACGCCAGGTCCCAAGGCCGTGCCTCTCCTCCTCCTCACCCTGTTTCCCCTGGTTCTCTCTCTAATCCCCGTGCCGTCGTCGGCCTGTAGGAACTAGCCCGCCATGGAGTTCGTCAGCCGCGTCCGCCACTTCTACACCCGGATCCGCACCACGCCGCCTGCTCCGCCGCGGACCTGGACGCACTACGCCCTCGGGTCCCCGCTGTCCTGCTTCTTCCAGGCGAGAGCCACGCCTCTGCCTCGTTCGGTTCGAGCAAACGAGCAAGCGGGATGCCCGTTCCGCCCTTCCGTTTCACCCTGCATCGAACGAGGAGACGCACGCCCGCGTTGACCTCTCCCCTCGCCAAGCCGCCGAGCCGCCCGAGCACCTCCTCCAGTTCGTCGCCTCGGTCGCCGCCTTGCCAAGCTCCGCTCGCTGCCGGCCATCGCCGGGAGACGCCAGCGCCAAGTCCTGCTCCCTGCGTCCTCTGCATCGCTGCCGCGGTGAGGCCTCTGCTTCTTCTGCGTTGACCGCGCCTCCCCCAAATGCCCGTTCGATCCAGCTGCATCGCCTCGAGCGGCCTCCTCTGCGTGTGGCCCGCAAGCCGTGCCGGCCCAGCCGCCCTCCTGATGGCCTTCCTCTTCAACGCGTGGGCTGAGTCCCTCTGGTGAGGCCCAGTCTGCCTCAGTTTCGTCCCTTAGTTATTTTTTCCGCTGCTGCGAATTTGTCCAATTATCCAAAAACTGCATATTTATAGATTGACCCTCCATCTTCATGCATTTAATAACTCCACAACCGTGCATTGGATTAAAATGGTTTAAATATGTAAAATGCTTAGAATTTCATCTAGTTTCATAATATGCAACTTTCATCCATGTTAAAAATGTTTAACTTGTTGTTTGCATTAATTTTGCTTAAATGCCATGCCAAAATGCTTTATTTCATAACTAAATAACCGTAGCTCGGATTTAAATAAACTTTATATGTAAATGGGGTAGAAAAATGCATAGATTGACTTGGTGCACTTTGTTTTACTGTTTAACAACATTAAAATATGGTTTAGGGCAGAACAGTAGCAAATTCAATATATGCATATGGGGATTTTCCGGAATTGTTGTTTGTTGTTCCGGCCTCATCCTAGATAGGTAGTTTTCATATGCTTCACCCCTTGCCATGTTTAATAATATTTAATATTGTTGGGTACATAAACGAGAGAGAACTAAATAAATGAATGTGGTGTTTCGTTGATATGCAACTCATTACATATTGAGCTCCACTTAACTTGTAGTGTTGTTTGTTGCATTTTGCCATGCCATGCCTCTTTAAACCGGACATGCATCATACTTGATTGTGCATCATGCCATGATTATGCTTGTTGGTTTACCATGTTGTTTGCTTCTTTCTGGTTGTTGCTTCTTCTTGATAGTTCCGGTAACGTTGCGTTTGTGAGGATCCGTTCGACTACGTTGGTTCGTCTACTTCATGGACTTGTTCTTCTTACTAGCGGGATCTCAGGCAAGATGACCATTACCCTCGATATCACTTCTATCTTTGCTTGCTAGTTGTTCGCTCTATCGCTATGTCGTGCTACCTACCACTTGTTTATCATGCCTCCCATATTGCCATGTCAAGCCTCTAACCCACCTTCCTAGCAAACTGTTGTTTGGCTAGCTTACCGCTTTTGCTCAGCTCCTCTTATAGCGTTGCTAGTTGCAGGTGAAGTTGAAGCTGGTTCCATGTTGGAACATGGATATGTTGGCATATCACAATATCTCTTATTTAAATTAATGCATCTATATACTTGGTAAAGGGTGGAAGGCTCGGCCTTATGCCTGGTGTTTTGTTCCACTCTTGCCGCCCTAGTGTTTCCGTCATACCGGTGTTATGTTCCTTGATTTTGCGTTCCTTACGCGGTTAGGGATTTATGGGACCCCCTTGACAGTTCGCTTTGAATAAAACTCCTCCAGCAAGGCCCAACCTTGGTTTTAACATTTGCCACCTAAGCCTTTTTCCCTTGGGTTCTGCAGACTCAAGGGTCATCTTTATTTTAACCCCCCCTCCCCGGGCCAGTGTTCCTCTGAGTGCTGGTCCAAACCGAGCGATGTCCGGCGCCCCTTGGGCAACCAGGGTCTATGCCAACCCGACGTCTGGCTCATCCGGTGTGCCCTGAGAACGAGATATGTGCAGCTCCTATAGGGATTTGTCGACACATTCGGGCGGTCTTGCTGGTTTTGTTTTACCATTGCCGAAATGTCTTGTGCATTGGGATTTCGAGTCTGATCGGGTGTCCCGCGATGGAGGATTGTCTCCGGGGATCGTGAGCTTATAATGGGCTAAGTTGGGACACCCCTGCAGGGTTTGATCTTTCGAAAGCCGTGCCCGCGGTTATGTGGCAGATGGGAATTTGTTAATATCTGGTTGTAGTAAACTTGAAGTAAACTCTTTTAAAATACACCAACCGCGTGCGTAACCGTGATCGCCTCTTTTCGGGGAAGTTCGAGAGGAGAACACGGTTGGGTTATGGTTGACCGTAAGTAGTTCAGGATCACTTCTTGATCATTACTAGTTTGCGACCGGTTGCGTATCTTTTCATCTTACTCTTGTATTCGTAAGTTAGCCACCATACATTGCTTAGTCGCTGCTGCAACCTCACCACTTTACCCCTTTCATACCCATTAAGCTTTGCTAGTCTTGATACCCATGGTAATGGGATTGCTGAGTCCTCGTGGCTCACAGATTACTACACCAACAGTTGCAGGTACAGGTAATGCGATGTTCATGACGCGAGAGCGATGTTTGCATGTTTTGGAGTTCTCCTTCTTCTTCGTCGATCTTGGGTTAGGTTCCAGGTCGGCAGCCTGGGCTAGCAGGGTGGATGTCGTTTGAGCTTCTGTTTGTGATTCATCCGTAGTCGGATGTTGATCTTATGTATGATGTATTGATGTATTCTTGCGGCATTTGTATGCCTTGTATGTATCCCCATTTATTATGTAATGTTGATGTAATGATATCCACCTTGCAAAAGCGTATCAATATGCGGTTCTATCCTTGGTGGGACCTTCGAGTCTCTTTAGGATAGTATCGCATATTGGGCGTGACAATTGGTCTAACGGCTATGACACAATTAAGCATGGAGTGACATGGCATTTTAATTCCAAAAAAAATTAGAAACACATGAAACCTTGGTCGATGTAATGTCATGCCACCAAGATGATGTGGTAAAAAAATTGGCATGTTTGATGAAAGTTTGGACACACGCCCCTCACAAACTGGAGCAACTCACTAGAAGGCTCGTGGTTTCGAGAGGGAACAATGCATGTTTGATGACGAACGGGAGATAGCTTCCTCTTACGGCCTTCAAATTTTTTTCTACGTCTAACGTGCACTACTACAACTGTAATGTGAAATTTTGGAAAATTCTAGGGGTCATTTCACCTTTTAAAGACATTTAAGTGATTTTCTAGCCATTTAATGACCATAATTCAAATTTGAATTACATCTACATGCAACGCCTAACCAAAACGGTTTGAAAAATCGTATCTATGTACTTGTGTGCGAGTTAATTCCATCTGCAGTAAATTAGAAGGAATTTTCAAACATATTGGTCTCAAGGCATGGCCACATGCATACGTATGCATGGAGTGCCATGGCATTTTAATTCCAAAAAAAATAAAAAATGATCAAAAAACATGAAACCTTGGTCGATGTAATGTCATGCCACCAAGATGATGTGGTAAAGAAATTGGCATGTTTGAAGAAAGTTTGGACACACACCCCTCACAAAGCGGAGCAACTCACTAGAAGGTTCGTGGTTTCGAGAGGGAACAATGCATGTTTGATGACGAACGGGAGATAGCTTCCTCTTACGGCCTTCAAATTTTTGTCTACGTTTAATGTGCACTAATACAACTGTCATGTGAAAATTTGGAAAATTCCAAGGGTTATTTGACCTTTTAAAGACATTTAAGTGATTTTCTAACCATTTAATGACCGTAATTCAAATTTGAACTACATCTACATGCAACGCCTAACCAAAACGGTTTGAAAAATCATATTTTTGTGTACTTGTGTGCGAGTTAATTCCATGTGCAGTAAATTAGAAGGAATTCTCAAACATATTGGTCTCAAGGCATGGGCACATGCATGGAGTGCCATGGCATTTTAATCCCAAAAAATTAAAAAATGATCAGAAAAACATGAAACCTTGCTTGATTTAATGTCATGCCACCTAGATGATGTGGTAAAAAAGTTTGCCTATTTGACGAAAGTTTGGACACACACCTCTCACAAACCGGAGCAACTCACTAGAAGGTTCGTGGTTCCGAGAGGGAACAATGCATGTTTGATGATGAACGGGAGATAGCTTCCTCTTACGGCCTTCAATTTTTTTCTACGTTTAACGTGCACTAATACAACCGTCATGTGAAAGTTTGGAAAATTTCAGGGGTCATTTGACCTTTTAAAGACATTTATGCGATTTTCTAACCATTTAATGACCGTAATTCAAATTTGAACTACATCTACATGCAACGCCTAACCATAACGGTTTGAAAAATCATATTTTTGTGTACTTGTGTGTGAGTTAAAAAATCATCAGACGATGTAAATATCTGGTGTTCAAAAAAGAAAATGTAAAGATCTGGCAAGACAACCGGCCCCCACACGATTGGCACTCTATCTCGCGGCTCGAGGTTTGGTAGGTGAGTGGCGGCGATCATTAATCATACACGGTTCTGTATTGGAAACCGTCAGCTATTATGTTCACACACGGATTTTGTTGCGGGAATAGTGTGTAATTCAAACTACAGTACTCGTAAATTCCGGCGACCGGCATGTGTACTATCCCCGTCGATCTAGATTCCGGCCGCCAATAAATACTCCCTTGCTCACGTCGTCTCGCCTGCATTCTCATCTACATCCTCCCCTCGCTCGCTCGCCCTCTCTCTCTCATTCACAAATCTCTGCCTTAGCGCCGCCGGTCTGCCCACGCGCCGACGAGGATTCGCCGCCCCCCAAGGACGCTCACTCGAATAGCACCGACGAGGACCCCTACGCGCCGCCTGACGAGGTTGCCCCGGACCCCCCCAACTTTGAATTGGTTTTGGGGCCAGTACAATCTTTGTCTGTGGAAGTCGCTGCCGCCGGCTGAGAAAGCCAGGCAAGTGGCGTTCAAGAAGGAGATGGCGGAGGAGGAAGCCAGGTACCAGGCGGCCTGTGAAGCCTGTGATGCCGCCTGGAAAAAGGAGGCGGCGGAGCTTTGGGGCGGGCACGTCGTCATGCCGAGGAGGTGTACGAAGACGGGTACTTCGCGAGGAAGGTCGTAGGCGCTGGGCACCTCATCGCTGCGTGGAGGTGGGCCGATAATCTCCAGCGTGCCACCGACGAGGAGCTCCGATGGGCGCCCAATGAAATGGCAAGACCGTTCGCGCGCGTCCGCCAGCAAGAGGCAGATCGGTATGTCAAGCGCTGCGAGGCGGAGGAGGCAGAGTACTACCTCTGCACTAGGAAGACGCCGCGCACCAGGTAGCTGCTGGCGAGGGGCTGCCGGAATACTGGCCCTAGGAGGGATTATTAGTTTTAGTATTGTTCGTTCTCAATTTTATGCATTGTACCTAGTAGTTAAGTATCATCACATATATGTGATGATATTATATATATATATATATATATATATATTCTGTGATGAACTAATGAAACAATTAATATATATATATATATAATGAATTCCATTTTCTATCTGTTTTTGTATACTAATTTGAATCTAGCTGTTATCATCCACATATACAAAATGGAAAGCGTATAAACACACATTGAAACAGAACATATAAGAACGGAAAACAGAGTACACACATTGAAATAGAGGAATAAACAAAGCAATACTATGATGGTTGTGAATATATAGCTATCCACATCGAAACGACTCAACAAAATAAAATGCGTCCATGAGACCATGACCAGCAGCCCTTGCCTACGGTAGCTCTTGGCTCTGCTGAACTCGTGCAGGCGTTCGTTCAAGCGGTCGACACACTCGCGATACATCTGGAGCGTGATCTCGAGCTCCAAGTTGGCTATTTCATCGGAGATCACTAGCTCGAGGATGCGACGGCCATGTTCCTCTACTGCGCCCAGGTGGACACCTGGGCCCAGGAGGCGGTCGAGCCTACGGACCAGCGCGTTGGCATCCAGCGGGCCGCGGACAAGGCGAACGACGGCACCCATGCGAACGGCGTGGCGGGAGTCCGGCGCAAGTACGGCGCGGCCGGCCTCTGGTGCAAGTACGGCGCTGAGGGCCTCTGCCCACTCCTGGCGAGGAATGGGGGTACTGACGGGACATGTACCCAGCTGCGACGCCGTGTCGACAGTAGGCAAGCACCGATGGATCCGCTCTTGCTGTGCGGCGCGCCGCTCCTCTCGCTCTGCGGCGCTCCAACGGTCTCGCCGTGCGGCGAGCCCCAACTTATCGGTGCGGACACGCCTAGCTTGCTCTGCGGCACGCCATTGATCATGTTGTGCGGCGAGCTATAGCCTGGCGGCGCTGACATGCCTATCTTGATCTGCGGCGCTCAAGCGCCATGCACCAAAGGTCTACTCAACCCTGGCAATGACGCGCATCACGACATCGTCCATCGCGTTGTCGGGGAGCGCCTCGGCCTCGACGGGTCGTGGCGCCTGCTCGTTTTCCTCGTCAACGAGGTTGATGGCAGAGGCGGCACTTTGGTGGGTTGGCATGCTTGGAAAAGGTGGATGTGCTACAGGCTATGCTTGTCGCCTTCGTGCGTCGCGCGCCGCCTAGGTTTATGCGCAATATCGCTGGGTGGCGGGAAACAGGTGAGTAAATGGTGGGAAACGGTGGCGTGTTCATAAAATGCCATCAATTAATGGAAACTTAGCATAGAAGGAACATCGAGCTAGCACAAGAAGTAGATGATGATCAGATGAACACGGACCACACTAGGGAACCCGTCGGTGATGAATTCATCAATCGCAAACGGTTGAATACTAGCAACCGTTTGCCCACAACACACACGGCTTATTCCATCACAAACAGGTCGGATGGATCAACTGTATGCCATGTATCGTACATTGTCAAAAAGTAATGCGGTAGACCCTCTTTAACATGTGTTAAAAAATAAAAAATAAAAAAACAAGGACCTCGAGGTTAAATTAACTCATGGGATGGGTCGTATCATTCATTTAATTTGACAAATATGACCCATCCTATCAGTTAATGTAACATCAACAGAACTTCCCATCCATTCACCCATCTGATGGCTGCTCCAGCCTGAGCACACTTAACTTGAGAGTTCTCTTACATGAGCTACTGGTAGAACAACTAGTCCTTGCTAATATAGGATGCCTCTTCGCATCCTTATGGCGTATCCGGATGATCGCCCGGCCCCCAATGGCCAATAGATGTTGTGTAGATAGGGCATATCACATACGTCTTATTAGAAGCAATCGCCTGTGTTATTATCGGTCTTCGCACACATTTCTGATTACAGACCTGTTTGCCGCGTATCACACACATCTTGTTAAGTTGAACCATTTCTGTTCCCATGTCTCAACGCAAACAGTTCATCCGAGTGAACCGTATGCTGTACATTGCACACACCTTGATCTGGCTGACCGTTTCTTTTGTGTTTCCTAATCACAAACAGTTCGTCCGAGTGAGCCGTATGCTGTACATCGCACACACCTTCATCTGTCTGTCCGTTTCTTTTGTTCCTCCTCATCGCAAACGGTTGATTGAATTGAACCATATGCCCTGCATCGCACACGCAACTAAAATCTGAACCGTGTTTGATGCATCCTCCATCGCAAATGTTTTGCACCTTTTTTGACGGGTTTTTTACACCACCGTTTGCGATTATGGAATCACACACAGTTTCGTCGAAGGGTCTCTGATCGTAGTGTCGCGTTAGCAGCATCCTGCAGTAGTGTCGTGTGAGTGTTGCGTGCATGCAGTTCGTGTGCATGCGTGCGTGTGTGTATAATCACCACACCAGCTCATGTGTGTTAAAACAGACGGCTCATCGTACCAATACAAGGCCACCTTGTCCGCTGTGCCCGCGGTCATGATTTCGAACCACCGTCCAATTTTTTCGTTTGTTTTCATTCTTACTAGCAAGATGCTCGTGCGTTGCACATAACATCAAGATGCATTTGTATGAGTAGTTTATCTTGTGAGAGAAAAGAATGAACGAGGGAAGTCCTTATTTGCAAATGTGGAGAGGTGTGTGGGTACCTTTTTGCAAAATTGCCATAGTTTCCTTCCTATCCATCAGATATAAATCGGACGGCCTATATTGCAGGATGGCAGGCACACCATCGTCACCAACTCTATTTTTTATAAGAGTGTAGAGTAGATACACGCTGACAGGTGGGCCCAATGGTAGTGAGATAATGTGATGCAACACTAGAGGTGCCACGTGGAGCATTTAACTGGTCAACTAGTCGTGTCTTGAGCAAATACAGAGCTGTACGGTGAGCCCGTGACTGTATAATAACCACAAAACATAAATGGTGATCGTAATGAGTGGATTCTGAAGTCCAATGTACGTATCATGCTTTCGCTTCAAATACAATGATCGTCACTGTATATATCGCGAGAGAAAGATGAAAATGCGTGAATGTGCTGGGGGCATACTTTTAGAGGACCTGGAGATAGTTTGTGTGCGTACGTGAAAGGGGCGTAGAGGGGGTGTATGCGATGGAGAGAGAGATGCTCTTCGTTTCTCTTTATTATGACTAACTTTATATATACTATAAAAATATAAAAATTCACAGTTCGGAATAAATATCATTGTGGGAACCATGCAATGCAAATTAATGTTCATACTCCTCCATATAACTTTGTAATGTTGTATATATGTAGAAATTCTAAAATAATTTTTTGGCCACACTTTGTTCAAAAGGAATGTTGTATGCGAAATAAACGTGAAGAGAGGGCTTTTTAGATCAATGGGGTACGTGATGTAACATGTGTGAATGTGTAGTTGATGTATTTGGCAGGGCCTAGAGAGGTATGTGTGTGTATTACGTATTCGAGAGAGGCATGGATAGAGGGGCCGGCGGGGGGGGTGGGACGTGGGAGAGATATCATGATAAATGAGAGAGGTCTAGAGAGAGAGACGAATATGATGTCACGGCGAGAGATGCCCTTGAGTGTGTATATGCAAGGGGGAGGGGGTAGATGCACGAGGAGAATTTTTGTATGTGTGGTGTCTGTGTTGGTATGTGTGGGTGTGAGAAGATAACGAGAGCTGGGGGCAGAGGGTGTGTCATCGCGTGAGGTCCGGTGGGCCGAGATGAGGCCCTTGTTTCGGTTCCGTCCTGCGCCACATTGGTTGGCCCGTGACGCATTTAGGGAGACCCATGGATGACTAGTCATACAAGACAAAGATAGCATAATCGTGAAGGACTCTGTGTCCACTGACAAAGCCGGCTAGGATTTGTAACCCTAGGTCCTCGGACCAAGGTAACCCCTTATCTCTGATATTACTATTCATCCAACCTAACTTTAAGGGGAATCATACAGAATGCTCTGCTAGAATCATACTCGTCGATTCGGAAGAGAGGTGTGAGACAATGCGTGAGAGACAGGCCTAAAGATAATGTGCGTACGGGAGACACGTAGGCAGGTCTATGTATATAGAAAGGGTCGATGGGGATTATGCGTGTCTATGCTTGTGAGAGGAAGAGTGCTTGTGATAAAGGTTAGTGAAAACAGTCGTAAATGGTTACGAAAGGGAGGGAGGGTTATATCGAGAGCATGTCTGCGAGAAAGACACCTCAGGAGAGAGTGTGTGAGCATGTGTGAGAGACCACCGATGGAGAGTGAAACTACACGTAAAATACTGATGTACACATTGATTAAAAATATAAATTGTATCCAAATATTAGAATGGGATCAGGATATTTGCAATTCGCATAAGGAACGGTCATTGATCCACCAGACATCTAGATTCTATCGAATTTGAGCATGTCTATGTTATTATTCGACATAATTGATCCACATAGTTAGTATTTTGAATTCCAGACAATGCATCGCTTTAGCAATCGAATATAAACGTGAGTATAGTTCATGTTGTGTGTGTAAAGCACAGTATACATACGAAAGTTACACAATGAACATTATAAATAGCTAGCTATGAACTAGCATACATTTGAATTCAACTTAAGGTGGTTTAAAAAATTTGAATTCAACATGAAGTCCATTCAATTATTTGAATTCGATATCATGGTATTTGTAAATCATACCTAAATTATGGGGGCACCAATCTTTGCTCTGCTTTTGTACATAATAGCATATATAGTCGTGTACAAAATAGATTCAAATTTACCTCCTCCATTCCAAAATAGTCGTAGTTATAGGATTTTCATGTGTCGAATTTTCAAAAAGAAGGGCATAATTTAATGAGGTTTTCAAACATACATGGTCAAATTTAACGTTGTCTATTTAGGTCAATCCTCAAAGTTCAAGAGTGCTCTAAACATGAATGCTTTTTTCAAAATTTCAAATGAACCGCCAAAAGAGCCTCTACTCACCCGAAACCACGTGAGACCAATGTTTGGTAGAAGGAAATTACTTTTCTAACTCCGACCCGTGAAACCTATCGGCTCGACGTCCAAAGGTCTAAACCGGGGTAGGTTTGTAGCTTCATCTAGACGCCACGCAACCGCCTCCGCAAAACATTCATACACAATGGCCGCCTAAGCACACATGCGTGTGGCCGAAATCGCTCCCGCCCACTATTTGGGACACCTGAGATTACCATCCTACCCCCGACCCGCAGTAGGTCCGAAATTTAAGAGGGGGGCAAAGTTTGTACTTTCCAAAAATTTCAAACAAGCGCGTCCCATCTGTTCAAAAAAGCAAAAACAAGCGCGTCCCAGACCGATACATGATTCCCCCTTAGCTCCCCCACCCCTCGCCCCCCCCGTACGATTCCCCATTCATACTCCGTGGGCGCCAAAACTACCTCTCCACCAACCACAAAACCCTGGCGTCCTCCGTCCGCCACCCCATCCCACGCATCAACCGCCGCCCTCCTCCATCACGCCGGAGCAGATATCCCGATGTCGCCGTCCACCGTCACCTCAACCACAACGCCCTCCACGGCTAGTAGTTGAAGCCGAGGCCGAGCTGCCCGTACCCGAGCCAGTTCAACCACGCCGTCCTGCGCCTCA
Source organism: Aegilops tauschii subsp. strangulata (assembly GCF_002575655.3). Taxonomy (NCBI): domain Eukaryota; kingdom Viridiplantae; phylum Streptophyta; class Magnoliopsida; order Poales; family Poaceae; genus Aegilops; species Aegilops tauschii. Next base: position 502,113,989 of record NC_053041.3, on the reverse strand, counting down.
CCGCTGCCGCTCCAACTTCACCACCGTCCACCGCATCGGACCTATTCCTGCTACTCCGTGCTTCGCCGGCTCGGATCTGCTTCCCCTCCGGCGACATACGACCACGACAACACAGTCAACAATTTGGCCATGGGTTCGTCCAAGGCTCCACCCTCCTCCAAAACATCGGTTCCCCCAGTAAAAGGAAGAAAATCGCCACGACATCTAGAGGACACAACACTGGCAACCGGAAATGGCACTCCTCTTGCCTTATTCGTGCAACTCTTACGTGTCTGCTTGCACGGTATTCATCCCACGGAAGACACTAGTGCTACCTCTTGAGCATGCGTTGGTTTTTCCCTTAAAGAGGAAAGGGTGATGCAGCAAAGTAGCATAAGTATTTCCCTCAGTTTTTGAGAACCAAGGTATCAATCCAGTAGGAGACCACACGCAAGTCGCCTTGTACCTACACAAACAAATAAGAACCTTGCAACCAACGCGATAAAGGGGTTGTCAATCCCTTCACGGCCACTTGCAAAAGTGATATCTGATAGAGATGATAAGATAATATTTTTGGTACTTTTATGATAAAGACTAAAAGTAAAGATTGCAAAGTAAAAATAGATTGGAAACTTATATGATGGAAAATAGACCCCGGGGCCATAGGTTTCACTAGTGGCTTCTCTCAAGATAGCATAAGTATTACGTGGGTGAACAAATTACTGTCGAGCAATTGATAGAATAGTGCATAGTTATGAGAATATCTAGGCATGATCATGTATATAGGCATCATGTCCGCAACAAGTAGACCAACTCCTGCCTGCATCTACTACTATTACTCCACACATCGACCGATATCCAGCATGCATCTAGAGTGTTAAGTTCATAAGAACAGAGTAATGCATTAGGCAAGATGACATGATGTAGAGGGATAAACTCAAGCAATATGATATAAACCCCATATTTTTATCCTCGATGGCAACAATACAATACGTGTCGTTTCCCCTTCTATCACTGGGATCGAGCAACACAAGATTGAACCCAAAGCTAAGCACTTCTCCCATTGCAAGAAAGATCAATCTAGTAGGCCAAACCAAACTGATAATTCGAAGAGACTTGCAAAGATAACAAATCATACATAAAAGAATTCAGAGGAGATTGAAATATTGTTCATAGATAATCTTGATCATAAACCCACAATTCATCGGATCTCAACAAACACACCGCAAAAAGATACATCGAATAGATCTCCAAGAAGATCGAGGAGAACTTTGTATTGAGATCCAAAGAGAGAAAAGAAACCATCTAGCTAATAACTATGGACCCGAAGGTCTGCGGTAAACTACTCACACATCATCGGAGAGGCTATGGTGTTGATGTAGAAGCCCTCCGTGATTGATTCCCCCTCCGTCGGAGCGCCCGAAAAGGCCCCAAGATGGGATCTCACGGGTACAGAAGGTTGCGGCGGTGGAAATAGGGCTTCGTGGTGCTCCTGGATGTTTTCGGGGTACGTAGGTATATATAGGAGGAAGAAGTAGGTCGGTGGAGCTACGAGGGGCCCACGAGGGTGGGGGGCGCGCCCAGGGGGCAGGCACGCCTCCCTGCCTCGTGGCCTCCTCGTTGATTTCTTGACGTCCACTCCAAGTCCTCTGGATCACGTTTGTTCCAAAAATCACGCTCCCAAGGTTTCATTTCGTTTGGACTCCGTTTGATATTCTTTTTCTGCGAAACACTGAAATAGGCAAAAAAAACAGCAATTTGCACTGGGCCTTGGTTAATATGTTAGTCCCAAAAATAATATAAAAGTGTATAATAAATCCCATTAAACATCCAAAACAGATAATATAATAGCATGGAACAATCAAAAATTATAGATATGTTGGAGACGTATCAAGCATCCCCAAGCTTAATTCATGCTCGTCCTCGAGTAGGTAAATGATAAAAACAGAATTTTTGATGTGGAATGCTACCTAGCATATTCTTCAACGTAATTTTCTTTATTGTGGCATGAATGTTCAGATCCGAAAGATTCAAGAAAAAAGTTCAATATTGACATAAAAATAATAATACTTCAAGCATACTAACTAAGCAATTATGTCTTCTCAAAATAACATAGCCAAAGAAAGCTCATCCCTACAAAATCATATAGTTTGGCCATGCTTCATTTTGGTCACACAAGATGCTCTCATCTTGCACAACCCCGATGACAAGCCAAGCAATTGTTTCATACTTTAGTAATCTCAATCTTTTTCAACTTTCACGCAATACATGAGCGTGAGCCATGGATATAGCACTATGGGTGGAATAGAATATAATGATGGGGGTTGTGTGGAGAAGACAAAAAAGGAGAAAGTCTCACATTAACGCAACTAATCAATGGGCTAGGGAGATGCCCATCAATTGATGTCAATGCAAGGAGTAGGGATTGCCATGCAACGGATGCACTAGAGCTATAAATGTATGAAAGCTCAACAAAAGAAACTAAGTGAGTGTGCATCCAATTTGCTTGCTCACGAAGACCTAGGGCATTTGAGGAAGCCCATTGTTGGAATATACAAGCCAAGTTCTATAATGAAAAATTCCCACTAGTATATGAAAGTGACAAAATAAGAGACTCTCTATCATAAAGATCATGGTGCTACTTTGAAGCACAAGTGTGGAAAAAGGACAGTAGCATTGTCCCTTTTTTTTCTCTTTTTTTTCTTTTTTTGGGCCTTTTTTTTGCCTTTCTCTTTTTTTATTTGGGACAATGCTCTATAAATGATGATCATCACACTTCTATTTATTTACAACTCAATGATTACAACTCGATACTAGAACAAAATATGACTCTATGTGAATGCCTCCGGCGGTGTACCAGGATGGGCAATGAATCAAGAGTGACATGTATGAAATAATATGCATGGTGGCTTTGCCACAAATACGATGTCAATTACATGATCATGCAAGGCAATATGACAATGATGAAGCGTGTCATGATAAACAGAACGGTGGAAAGTTGCATGGCAATATATCCCGGAATGACTATGGAAATGCCATAATAGGTAGGTATGGTGGCTGTTTTGAGGAAGATATAAGGAGGTTTATGTGTGATAGAGAGTATCGTATCACGGGGTTTGGATGAACATGCGGAGTTTGCACCAACTCTCAAGGTGAGAAAAGGCAATGCACGGTGCCGAAGAGGCTAGCAATGATGGAAGGTTGAGAGTGCGTATAATCCATGGACTCAACATTAGTCATAAAGAACTCACATACTTATTGCAAAAATCTACAAGTCATCAAAAACCAAGCACTACGCGCATGCTCCTAGGGGGATAGATTGGTAGGAAAAGACCATCGCTCGTCCCCGACCGCCACTCATAAGGATGACAATCAAAGAACACCTCATGTTCAAATTTGTTACACAACGTTTACCATACGTGCATGCTACGGGACTTGCAAACTTCAACACAAGTATTTCTAAAATTCACAACTACTCAACTAGCAAAACTTTAATATCACTATCTCCATATCTCAAAACAATCATCAAGTATCAAACTTCTCTTAGTATTCAACGCACTTATATGAAAGTTTTTATTATATCCATCTTGGATGCCTATCATATTAGGACTAATTTTATAACCAAAGCAAATTACCATGCTGTTCTAAAGGACTCTCAAAATAATATAAGTGAAGCACGAGAGATCAATAATTTCTATAAAACAAAACCACCACCGTGCTCTAAAAGGTATAAGTGAAGCACTAGAGCAAAATTATTTAGCTCAAAAGATATAAGTGAAGCATATAGAGTATTATAATAAATCCCGATTAATGTGTGTCTCTCCCAAAAGGTGTGTACAGCAAGGATGATTGTGGTGAACTAAAAAGCAAAGACTCAAATCATACAAGACGCTCCAAGCAAAACACATATCATGTGGTGAATAAAAATATAGCTCCAAGTAAAGTTACCGATGGACGAAGACAAAAGAGGGGATGCCTTCCGGGGCATCCCCAAGCTTAGGCTTTTTGGTTGTCCTTGGATTTTACCTTGGGGTGCCTTGGGAATCCCCAATATTAGGCTCTTGCCACTCCTTGTTCCATAATCCATCAAATCTTTACCCAAAATTTGAAAACTTCACAACACATAACTTAACAGAAAATCTCATGAGCTCCGTTAGCGAAAGAAAAGAAAACACCACTTCAAGGTACTGTAATGAAATCATTCTTTATTTATATTGGTGTTAAACCTACTTTATTCCAACTTCCCTATGGTTCATAACCTCCGATACTAGCCATAGATTCATCAAAATAAGCAAACAACACACGAAAAACAGAATCTGTCAAAAACAGAACAGTCTGTAGTAATCTGTATCTAGCGCAAACTTCTGTAACTCAGAAAAATCTACCAAAATAGGACGACCTAGATAATTTTTTTATTGATCTACTGCAATTGGAATCAGTATTTTATCACGTTCTGGTGATTTTTAACAATTATTTTCATGAGCAGAAAGTTTCTGACTTTTTCAGCAAGATCAAATAACTATCATCCAAGAAGATCCTATAGGTTTTACTTGGCACAAACACTAATTAAAACATAAAACCACATCTAACCAGAGGCTAGATCAAATATTTATTACTAAACAGAACCAAATAGCAAGAAAATAAAATAAAATTGGGTTGCCTTCCAACAAGCGCTATCGTTTGACGCCCCTAGCTAGGCATAAAGGCAAGGATATATCTAGGTATTGCCATCTTTGGCATGCAATCCATAAGTAGCTCTCATAATAGATTCATAAGGTAATTTAATTTTCTTTCTAGGAAAGTGTTCCATGCCTTTCCTTAACGGAAATTGGAATCTAATATTCCCTTCTTTCATATCAATAATTGCACCAATCGTTCTAAGGAAAGGTCTACCAAGAATAATAGGACTTGAAGGATTGCAATATATATCAAGGACAAGGAAATCTACGGGCACATAATTCCTATTTGCAACAATAAGAACATCATTAATTCTTCCCATAGGTTTCTTAATGGTGGAATCCGCAAGGTGCAAGTTTAAAGAACAATCATCAAATTCACGGAAACCTAACATATCACACAAAGTTTTTGGAATCGTGGAAACACTAGCACCCAAATCACACAAAGCATAGCATTCATGATCTTTAATTTTAATTTTAATAGTAGGTTCCCACTCATCATAAAGTTTTCTAGGGATAGAAACTTCCAATTCAAGCTTTTCTTCATAAGATTGCATTAAAGCATCAACGATATGTTTAGTAAAAGCCTTATTTTGACTATAAGCATGCGGAGAATTTAGCACGGATTGCAACAAGGAAATACAATCTATTAAAGAACAATTATCATAATTAAATTCCTTGAAATCCAAAATAGTGGGTTCATTGCTATGTAAAGTTTTGACCTCTTCCATCCCACTTTTACCAATTTTTGCATCAAGATCTAAAAACTCCGAATCATTGGGACGCCTTTTAACCAAAGTTGACTCATCTCCAGTCCCATCATTATCAAGATTCATATTGCAAAACAAAGATTTAATAGGGGACACATCAATCACTTTTAGATCTTCATCCTTATTATCATGAAAACTAGAAGAACACGCTTTCATAAAGCAATCTTTCTTAGCATGCATCCTAGCGGTTCTTTCTTTGCACTCATCAATGGAAATTCTCATAGCTTTGAGAGACTCATTGATATCATGCTTAGGTGGAATAGATCTAAGCTTCAAAGAATCAACATCAAGAGAAATTCTATCCACGTTCCTAGCCAACTCATCAATCTTAGGCAATTTTTCTTCAAGCAAAGCATTGAAATTATTTTGAGAAATCATAAATTCTTTAACACTAGTCTCAAAATCAGAGGGCATCTTATTAAAATTTCCATACGAGTTGTTGTAGGAATTACCATAATTATTAGAGGAATTACTAGGATACGACCTAGGATTAAAGTTTCCTCTATAAGCGTTGTTACCAAAATTGTTCCTACCAACAAAATTCACATCCATAGATTCATTATTATTCTCAATCAAAGTAGACAAAGGCATATCATTAGGATCAGAAGAAACACTCTTATTAGCAAACAACTTCATAAGTTCATCCATCTTTCCACTCAAAACATTAATCTCTTCAATTGCATGCACCTTTTTACTAGTAGATCTTTTAGTGTGCCATTGAGAATAATTAACCATAATATTATCTAGGAGTTTAGTAGCTTCTCCTAAAGTGATTTCCATAAAAGTGCCTCCCGCGGCCGAATCTAAAAGATTTCTAGAAGCAAAATTCAATCCGGCATAATTTTTTTGTATAATCATCCATAAATTCAAACCATGTGTAGGGCAATTACGTATCATTAATTTCATCCTCTCCCAAGCTTGTGCAACATGTTCATGATCAAGTTGCTTAAAATTCATAATATCGTTTCTAAGAGAGATAATCTTAGCAGGAGGAAAATACTTAGAGATAAAAGCATCTTTGCACTTATTCCATGAATCAACACTATTTTTAGGCAAAGACGGAAACCAAGTTTTAGCACGATCTCTAAGCGAAGACGGAAATAGCTTCAATTTAACAATATCATTGTCCACATCTTTCTTCTTTTGCATATCACACAAATCAACAAAGTTGTTTAGATGGGTAGCGGCATCTTCACTAGGAAGGCCGGCGAATTGATCTTTCATGACAAGATTCAGCAAAGCAGCATTAATTTCACAAGATTCAGCATCGGTAAGAGGAGCAATCGGAGTGCTAAGAAAATCATTGTTGTTAGTATTGGCAAAGTCACACAATTTAGTATTATCTTGAGCCATCGTGACAAGCAAACAATCCAACACACAAGCAAACAAGAAGCAAGCGAAAAAGAGGCGAACGGAAAGAGAGGGCGAATAAAACGGCAAGGGTGAAGTGGGGGAGAGGAAAACGAGAGGCAAATGGCAAATAATGAAGAGGAAAGGGTGATGCAACAAAGTAGCGTAAGTATTTCCCTCAGTTTTTGAGAACCAAGGTATCAATCCAGTAGGAGACCACACGCAAGTCGCCTCGTACCTACACAAACAAATAAGAACCTTGCAACCAATGCGATAAAGGGGTTGTCAATCCCTTCACGACCAGTTGCAAAAGTGAGATCTGATAGAATGATAAGATAATATTTTTGGTATTTTTATGATAAAGACTAAAAGTAAAGATTGCAAAGTAAAAATAGATTGGAAACTTATATGATGGAAAATAGACCCCGGGGCCATAGGTTTCACTAGTGGCTTCTCTCAAGATAGCATAAGTATTACGATGGGTGAACAAATTACTGTCGAGCAATTGATAGAATAGTGCATAGTTATGAGAATATCTAGGCATGATCATGTATATAGGCATCACGTCCGCAACAAGTAGACCGACTCCTGCCTGCATCTACTACTATTACTCCACACATCGACCGCTATCCAGCATGCATCTAGATTATTCAGTTCATAAGAACAGAGTAACGCATTAGGCAAGATGACATGATGTAGAGGGATAAACTCAAGCAATATGATATAAACCCCATCTTTTTATCCTCGATGGCAACAATACAATACAATACATGTCGTTTCCCCTTCTGTCACTGGGATCGAGCAACGCAAGATTGAACCCAAAGCTAAGCACTTCTCCCATTGCAAGAAAGATCAATCTAATAGGCCAAACCAAACTGATAATTCGAAGAGACTTGCAAAGATAACAAATCATACATAAAGGAATTCAGAGGAGATTCAAATATTGTTCATAGATAATCTTGATCATAAACCCACAATTCATCGGATCTCGACAAACACACCGCAAAAAGAGTTACATCGAATAGATCTCCAAGAAGCAAGGAGAACTTTGTATTGAGATCCAAAGAGAGAGAAGAAGCCATCTAGCTAATAACTATGGACCCGAAGGTCTAAGGTAAACTACTCACACATCATCGGAGAGGCTATGGTGTTGATGTAGAAGCCCTCCGTGATCGATTCCCCCTCCGGCGGAGCGCCAGAAAAGGCCCCAAGATGGGATCTCACGGGTATAGAAGGTTGCGGCGATGGAAATAGGGTTTCATGGTGCTCCTGGATGTTTTCGGGGTACGTAGGTATATATAGGAGGAAGAAGTAGGTCGGTGGATCTACGAGGGGCCACGAGGGTGGGGGCGCGCCCAGGGGGCAGGCGCGCCTCCCTGCCTCGTGGCCTCCTCGTTGATTTCTTGACGTCCACTCCAAGTCCTCTGGGTCACGTTTGTTCCAAAAATCACGCTCCCGAAGGTTTCATTCCGTTTGGACTCCGTTTGATATTCTTTTTCTGCGAAACACTGAAATAGGCACCTGGGCCTTGGGTTAATAGGTTAGTCCCAAAAATAATATAAGTGTATAATAAAGCCCATCAAACATCCAAAACAGATAATATAATAGCATGGAACAATAAAAAATTATAGATACGTTGGAGACGTATCAACTAGTTGACCGCTTCTTCTTGATACTAGATGTTCCTAGTAACTCGTGATGCACAATGTTTCTCCTCATATACTATTTCACCTTAGCTAGAGGTCCGTCGCCCCCTGGATTTCAATTCCTGGTTAGTTGATTCCCAATTAAAGGAAGCATTACCCGGCGTAACAGGTGCTACTCCGCCTATTACGCCGGGGAAGCAGTGCCTATGTGTTTATCTTAGGGGTGTGTGGGGCCTAGAGCTGCTGGCGCCCAATCTGGAGGTCGGCCGGGATTAAAGGGATGGCCGAGGGGCGCTACCAAGCACGACGGTGGTGTGAGGTCGAGGGGAGGGCAAGGCGGCGGAGGCAGGGGTCTAAGCCGGTGGTCGCTGGCGGTTCGAGAAAGATCATCAACAGTGACTGGCGGGAGGTAGACGAAGGCCATCTGCTCGTTCCTTATAGATCGGACGGTTCATAAAAAAATCGACTGACCTATTTATTTTCAGTCGACTGTTATTTTGATAGGACCACATGTGGTGGTGTGCTGGAGGAGTACCTGCATTTCCCAGCCATCCCTGTGCTCATATATTACAAAATCATACGGAGTAGAATCTAATTTTGTTTGCCATGCAATGTTGTAGAGCTATCATATGTCTCCTATCATATAATTTTCAGCCACCTGCTATCTGCTACTTTTACAGTGCACTAGTTCTGCACACACTTCACCCATACTCTCACTATTGTGTTTTTATGCAAGGGTATTTCAGACTCTGCCTTGACAGAAGCAGAAAAGAAAAGAGAGAAGTCGCTCCAGGTTTGTACGTGGGTAGGCCAGACACGTTTCAGCACTTTAAAGGGTGTAGTGTCAGCAGATGGAGACGGTAAACGTAGCTCTGGAGTTGATGATCTCGCTCGCCATGAACCACCATCCCAGGTGTCTGCTTTAACTTCGCGGTGTCATATGTGGTTGCATGTTGCATATGGTGTCTAGCTTGTATTCGAAAGGCCGAAGTTGGTCTTTATTAAGATAAGGAAAGATATTTTTTACATGAACCACCATCCCGGGAGCACCAGAAGACAAATAGCTAGTCAGGGCACTGGTCGAGCCAGTGACAAGCCCAGCACAGGCATGCATCACCTGGAAGCCAACTAAAAAGCCACGATGGTGGCGAAGCAGCCCGCCTCCCACCAGGCTCTCAGGTCCTAGATGATCATGCTCACCACTCCAGCCGGATGTCTAGTTTGTATTGCTTCCAATTTGGTTAAATTGCATCTACTTAGCTTACACATTATACCTTCAAATATGACATGCCTTCCTGTTTTTGGTACATACTAGTACATCTGTCTATTAACCATGTTCTTACATCAAACTAATGTTCTTGTGTATCCCTCATCAATCACTTATGATGAGGCAGTCAGGCCAGTGGACTACTGTGAGTAAAGATCCTCATTTAAAGAATGCAGCGTCAGCCTCCCCACATGATTCTCAAGAAACAGCAAGGCTAGATGAAGATAGTGAACGTAGCTCTGTAGTTGATTACCGCATTTCCCCTACACGAGCATCGCAGGTGCTTGCTCTAACTTGGCAGCGTGATATGTGGTTGCATGTTGCATATGGTGTCTAGATTGTAATTCTTCCAATCTGGTCAAATTGCATGTGCTATTCTTCTTAGTTTATACATTATACCTGTTAATGTGACATGCCTTCCTGTTTTTAGTACATAGTACATCTATCTATTAAGCATGTCCTTACATAAAACTATTGTTTTTTTGTATCCCGCATCAATCAATATGACGAGACACCTTTAGTATATGCAGTGCAATATTAGTTGCATCTTTCATATGATTTATAGCATGCGCTGCTTCTAATTTGTTGAAATGTCATTTATGATGGGACACTTTTAACTTGGCAGAGTCATATTGGTTGCATCTTTCATGTGGTGTCTAGCTTGCATTGCTTCTTATTTGTTGAAATGGCTTCTGCTTAGTTTACACAAACAATTGTGAATATGCCATGCTGTCCTGTTTTTCATACATATTCCATCCTGGTATCATGTGTTTGCCTTACATCAAAGTAGCGATTGTCAGCATCATGCATGAATGAGTTCTGAAGAGTGAATTTTATTACTTTTTCTTATCGGTTTTACTTGACAATTCAAAATCAATAAAGCGGAAGGAAGTTAGCAAGGCAGTGGATAAAGGTGCTCCTTCCAAATGGAGGGCCTCTACAGATTCTACTCCTCCAACCCCCAAGATGATTTGCAAGATAACACATGCGCAAACACTCAACGTAGCTGTGTTGATGATGAGCACATCTCCCCTAGTGCACCATCACATGTGCTCCCTCTATCTTGGCACTGTTATATGTGGTTGCATGTTATGTATGATGTCTAGCTTGTATTGCTTCTAATTTTGTTGAATTCCATCTGGTTACTTTACACATTATACTTGTGAATAAGACACATGTTCCTGTTTCTAGAACATACAATATTTGTCTATCACACCATGTTCTTACATCAAAGTACTACTGTTATGTAACCTGCAACAATCACTTATCATAAGACACGTTTGACTTGGGAGTGTGATATAGGTTACATCTTGCATCCTTTTCTAGCATGTACTACTTCTAATTTGTTGAAATGGCACTTATGACGAGACAGTTTTAACTTGGTAGAGTGATATTCGTTGCATCTTTCATATGGTGTCTAGCTTTCATTGCTTCTAATTTGTTGAAATGCCTTCTCCTTAGTTTACACATCATAGCTGTGAATATGCAATGTTGTCCTTTTTTTGTTACACATTTAATCGTCCTATCATGCGGTCGCCTTACATCAAAGTAGTGCTCGTCAGCATCCTGCATCAATGAGTTCTGAAAAGCAAATTTTTATTCATTTTTCTTGTGGGTTTGAATTGATAAGGCAATAAAACTAAGAAGCAGGAAGGAAACAAATAAGGCAGGGACTGATGGCGGTCTTCCAGCGAAACCGGCATCCCAGGTGCTTTCTCTAGCTTGGCAGTGTGATATTGTCTTGCATGTTGCATACGGTGTCTAGCTGGCATTGCTTCTTATTTGTTGAAATGGCTTCTGCTTAGTTTACACAAACAGTTGTGAATATGCCATGCCGTCCTGTTTTTCGTACATATTCCATCCTGGTATCATGTGTTTGCCTTACATCTCACATTCTTTTCTAGCTTGTACTACTTCTAATTTGTTGAAATGGCACTTATGACAAGACAATTTTAACTTGGTAGAGTGATATTCGTTGCATCTTTCATATGGCGTTTAGCTTTCATTGCTTCTAATTTGTTGAAATGCCTTCTGCTTAGTTTACACATCATAAGCTGTGAATATGCAATGGCACTAATGACGAGAGATCTTTAACTTGGTAGTGTGATGTTGTTTGCATCTTGCATATGATTTATTTCGTGTACTGCTTCACATTTGTTTAAACGCCAGTTATGACGAGACACTGTTAACTTGGCAGAGCGATATTTGTAGCATCTTTCATATGGTGTCTACCTTCCATTGCATTGCTTCTAATTTAGTGAAATGTCTTGTGCTTAGTTTACACATCATAGTTCTGATTATCTCATGCCGTCCTGTTTTTCGTACATATTACATCCTCCTATCATGTGGTTGTCTAACATCAAAGTTCAGTTCGTCTGTATCACGCATCAATTTGTTCTGAAGAACTAAACTGTTATTCCTTTTTCTTGTCGGCTTGACTTAACATGGCACAGAGAAAGAGGAAGGAACACAAAATATGAGGGGATGGTGTTAGTACTAAGGACGCGGAAACAGAAGCGGAATAATCCTGCAGATTCTATTGGTCCTGATGGTGCAATAGAAGGTCAAAGTCCAGTGGAAAATTGTACAAACAGGGTATCCCGTGCTACACAAGCTGCAGAACCAGCCAAAAAGAAACCAATAGCTGCCACCAAACAAGCAGAGACAACCCTAGTTGTTGCAACACCTTCCACATTACAACGAGCTGCACGAGTTACTCGTTTGACAACTCAGCTAGCAGCACGTTCCCAAGCTCCCTTGCCACCTGACACTACTTCCGAAGCACTCTTGACACAAGACGAGTTGGCAAGATCAGATGAACTTTGTGAGCTTCAACAGCAAGAAGGTAGTTGTTGGAGTCAAGTTACAGTTGCATGCTTCTTTATATGTAGTCTCACAGTTTTATGTACACTAACACTTCCTATGTTCATTGTTGGACTAGCACCTAGGCGCAAGAGGAAACAAACATCAGGGATAATGCTCGATAGGTTAACTAGATCTAGAGGAGGAAGAATGGAAATCCGCTTTGAGGCAGGTTTAAAAAGGCCACGTGATGCTACATAGTCAGCCAAGTTAGTATTAGAGGCAACGGTTGTCGTTAGGTGTCATGTATGTATCCTCCCAACATGGATTCAGTACAGGAATGACAAAGACGAAACCCAGTTCAACACCTTCCTCGACCATTTATCGGTAAGTATGGTTATGTATGGAAACTAGTAATATCGTCTTGCTCTGTCCCATACTTTCTAGGTTGATGATAATGAGACTCCCATAATTTTCAACAGATGAGGTTCAAGTTGGATAGCCAAGATGATGCAACCAGACAAGCTTGCACCCATGTTTTCAAGTCTGCTCTGCGACAGTATCGGTATAACTTGAGGAAAACTCACTTTGAAGGAAAGGCTAACAGTGAACTTGCCCAAACATCTCCAGTGGAAAATATATCGGATGAAGACTGGAGAGGCCTCGTTAAACACTGGTCTAATCCAAAGTATCAGGTACATTATATATATGTGATCAGATCACATGTTGAAATCCTATTTACGCATGTGCCTCACAAATCTATCTTCTTGTAGGTGAACTGTTCAAACAACAAGGCCAACCGTACGAAAGTGAAATTCCAACAGACGACAGGATCTCGTAGCTATATTGCACACTGCGAGGCTCTTGTAATTAGCTATTGTTTCACTCTTTTCGTTGTACCATATTATCAGATCTATATTGACTTGTTCCAAATGCAGAGGAAAGCCCGCAAGGACCAAAAAGTACCTGAACCAAATGTTGTGGAAATCTTCAAGGACTGTCACACCAGCAAGACGGAGGGCATGGCTACACCAGTCAAAGCCGCTGTTGTAAGTCCTTAATCCTCATGCCTTTTAACTACTACTTACTCTGACTCGTGCATTGAACTGCATGGTTTGCAGCCAATGTCTATTACTCTTTTCAATGTTATACACAATTGTCTTAGCGTATCATTGCACCTTACAAGGTTTAAAAGAGAGGAGTGATGTTCCTTTGATCTTGATCTGTAATCTAATTCCATGCTGGACTTGCCCACACAATGTTACAATTGCCTGTTTGTCTATTCTCAGTTGTTTTGTGATATGAATGATGTCATACTATGCTTACCGTATTATAAACTTTGTCTCTTTATCCTTAGTTGTCAATACAATGTGAAGAAATAGACAATACATTCGCCATGGTACATGGTCATATGTTTGGAACCTGGTTTTATTATGTACTTTGCAGTAAAATACAACAAATATTTTACATGGGTTCACCAGAATAAGTTCTGTATATAGGCCAAAGCTATTTTGTTTGGTTTTGCTGCCTCGTTAATATCTTCTGTTCTGGTACTACTAATGTAAAAACTCAACTTTTCAGCAAGCTATGGAAAAAATGGTGGAACCGCCACCTTCCGAAGGTGACGAGGCAACTATAACCGCAATGTCACCTCTTGCTGCAGTGTGTCAGTACCTGTCCACTAACAGTGCCAAAAGCACGTTCCTGCGTAATACTGGGTTGGTTGTTAAGGCAATCTCGTCCAAACTGCCTCATGATCAAGATATGCAAGCTCAAAACAATGTTATATCTGCGCTCCAGACACAAGTCCATTCCCTAACAGAGACCCTTTGTGAAACAAGGACAGACATTGTTCGATGTCGTCAAGATATGCATGGTTTTGAAACCAGACTATCAGACATTTGCTATGTTGTTCAGGAGCCTAGGAGAAATGAAGGCGAAGTTTATGGTGCTCCATCGGACAATACAACATGAAAACGTAACAGTCAGGTCAAATGAACTAAGCTTCTGAACTTCTGGTGGTGCATTTATCTGCCAGACTGTTAACTTTTATGCCATCCTTCCTTTTGTTTTATGGTTGTAATTTGTTTTGTTGCGATACAAAATTTGTTCTTAACGTGCAGCCACCGGCTGAAGAAAACAGCAAGCCATTTTTTGTATAGTGTAGGGTGTTCCCTATATTTGCAATGGTGGCGAACTTTGATGCCCAGTGGATGTAATCTGTGCAATCGCCTTAATAGCCTAGGGTTAGTTTCGGGCTTATTTATTTCCTAGTCTTCTTTTTCCCTGGTTTGCTAGTGGCCGCAACAACCATGGGCCATATACGGACCGTGGTAACCTTGACCCTGCTACATGCCATAGGATCCATGGGCCTCCTACGGGTCGTCGGATAAATGGGCCTCCAACGGGTCGTAGAATCGGTGGGCTGATAATCCCCAATTATAGGGAATCATCGTAGCAATTTCCAAAGGTGGAAGTGATAAGTATGGAGTGTCGAACCCACAAGGAGCTAAAGGTAAGATCAATATTCTCTCAAGCCCTATCTGCCACTGATACGACTCTACGTACACTGAACGTTTGCTCCCAACTAGAAACGAGAAATAAAACTATGTTGTGGGTATGAAGAGGACAACTTTGCATGATATCGGAGAACTAAAATATAAAAGTAGTTGTTGTTATCATAAAGTTAGAATATACTACTAAATATTATAAATAGCGAGTGTGGAATAATGATGGATCGGTGTGCGGAATTGTCCTAGGCAATTGTTAACAAGACCGATAGTCATCATTGCAATTTCATATGAGGGAGAGGCATAAGATAACATACTTTCTCTTCTTGGACCATATGCACTTATGATTGGAACTCTAGCAAGCATCCGCAACTACTAAAGATCATTAAGGTAAAACCCAACCATAGCATTAAAGCATCAAGTCCTCTTTATTCCCATATGCAACAACCCCCTTACTCGGGTTTGTGTTTCAGTCACTCACCAACCCACTATAAGCGAATCATGAACGTATTGCAACACCCTACAGCGGGAGTCCCTCACGCTTGCGCGACACGGAGAGCACCATAGGACAACACCAATAATAAAACATACAACTCGTACCACTCTAGATCATCAATCAACCCAAGGACAAAAGATATCTACTCAAAACATCATAGGATGGCAACACATCATTGGATCATAATATGTGGCATAAAGCACCATGTTCAAGTAGGGATTACAGCGGGGTGCGGGAGAGTGGACCGCGTAAAATAGATGAGGATGGTGATGATGATGGTGATGTTGATGAAGACGATCACCGCGGCGATGATTCCCCTCCCGATGGCACTCTGGTGCCACCGAGAGAGAGGAGGAGAGGTTCTCCCCCTTGTGCTTCCTCCTCCATGCCCCCCCTAGATGGGGAGAGGTTCTCCCTCTGGTCCTTGGCCTTCATGGCGATGATGGCCCCTCCGGGATCCTCCTCCATGGCCTTCGATGATGATGGCCCCCTCCGGCAGGGTGCCAGAGAGGGCCTAGATTGATTTCTCATGGCTACAGAGGCTTGCGGCGGCGGAACTCCCGATCTAGGTTATTTTCTGTGGGTTTCTGTATTTATAGGAATTTTTGGCGTTGGTTTCACGTCAGAGGGGTCTCTGAGTCGTCCACGAGGCAGGGGCCCACGCCCAGGGGGGTGGGCGCGCCCCCCACCCTCGTGGACAGCCCGAGACTCTTTTGGCCCAACTCTTTTGCTCCAGGGGCTTCTTTTGGTCCATAAAAAATAACAAAAATTGGCACGTCAATTGGACTCTGTTTGGTATTCCTTTTCTGTAAAACTCAAAAACAAGGAAAAAACAGAAACTGGCACTGGGCTCTAGGTTAATAGGTTAGTCCCAAAAATCATATAAAATAGCATATAAATGCATATAAAACATCTAAAGTGGATAATATAATAGCATGAATACTTCATAAATTATAGATACGCTGGAGACGTATCATGGGCCTCGGGCCGTCGGATAAATGGTCCACATGGGCCATAAACGGACGTAATTGGTATCGGCCCAGCACAGTAACGGGCCGTTAACAGGCCAGAGGACAGCAAAGGCTTAATTATGTCACGGGCATAACGGGTCGTAAATGGGTCATAACATAGGACGGGCTGGAAACGGCGCAACGAGTTAATAGGCCACAAACGGGCCGATTCTTGCCACGGGCCGAATTTGGCCCATTAGGGGAATAGGCCAGTAACGGGCCGGAAGTAATCGAGGGCCGGAAAGGAGCCCAAGAACGTATGGGCCGTCAGTAGGCCGAAAGCTAACACGGGCTGGAAACGGCCCATGTGAATCATGGGCCGTTAATGGGTACAAAGAAATTTACTGTTCATTATGGGCTAGAGTCACCATGGGCCACTAAAGGGCCTAAAGATATGAAAGGCCTCATATGGGCCGAAAGACGTCATGGGCCATACATGGGTAGAAAGTGAAACGGGCTGGTGTTATATTCGACGGCCCACATGACGTTGTTGGGCCAATTTCGGGAAGGCCCTAACGGGTCGTGAGTTACCGGGCCGTAAAATGGGCTATTTGCGAATAGACCGTTAACAGGCTTTTCATGGGCCAGCTCGCTAACTTTTGACCAAGTCAAACGGGCCGGCCTTTGTAAGCTAAATGGGCTAGTGGTGGGCCGTCGCACATGTCGACATATCATAGGCGCCTATCTGACCCAATGACTAGCTCACACGTGTTTCCTTCGGCCAATGAGAATTTTACACATGGAAAATCCCCATTGGTCCGGGCTGTTAACAGGTTATCGGATACAAAACCGGACCCGATAGCTTGACGGCGACCCGTTACGGTGGATGCCACGTGTCGGTTACCCTTGACGAAAGCACTTCCATGACGCGTCATTTATCGTCATGGAAGTGAACACTTCCGTGATGATAATTTTGGTATTGTCATGGAACACTTCTACGACAGCACAGGTATGACTATCTTGATTCTGTCATAAAATCGTCATGGATGTACATACATGACAAAAAAGGTGACCTACTGTGACAAACACGTATCATCACGGAAGTGTATTTTTTTTGTAGTGTTGCTTGCTTGTGTTATTGTTGTTGTTGCTAGCATCATATATGTTGCTCACCTAGTTGCACATCTGGACAACCTATTTGTTGCTGAACCTAATTTGTTAAGAAAAGCTAAAAATGGTAGTTGCCTATTCACCCCCCTCTAGTCAACCATACTGATCCTTTCAATTGGTATTAGAGCCTCGTCTCTTTATTAAGTGTTTTACCACCCGAAGAGTATGGTGACGACGAGGAAAGGGTTGATGAAGTACCCGAGGCCGTGGAGTTGAACTCGGTTACCCAAGACGACTTAAATGAAGCTTTGGCTTCACTTAAGACATCTATGACGGCCGAGATCAAGTCCATGCTCAAAGAGCTCCTTGAGGGGTTGAAAACTTCCACCGATCTGTTGCAAGTGGTTAATCCCACCGCATCGGAGTTCGAGGCCAATTCCGGCAAGGAAGAGGCTAAAGGTACTCAAACCTTCTCCCCTCATGACAAGAATGGGACGGATCTGGTCTCTGGCCGCCCTTGGTCGTCGGCAATGCGTCTGCAGAAGGGCCGGGATGTGGGGAGGTGGAGCTCGGAGAAATCCATGTCCAGATCTGCCGGCCACGACGACGACAATGCCTACGGGCGTCGTCCCCTACATGTAGGCGCCGTCAAGGTTCCCCCTTCCCCCTTTGCCTCCCTCCCTTGTTCGTGTACCGGGGTGAAAACTCAAATACCTTCGGATTGGGTGGGAGCGACACCGGCAGCGTTGTCACCTTCATGGAGGTGCCGCGTTCGGTGAGCATGGGACGATGGTGAACCCGTCTTGGTTGGTTGGCGTTCGGCGGTGGTGTGGTGGAGTCCGCGGTGTCTTGGTGGTGCCTCTGTTCGCCTATTCCGTGGTAGCTCATGGCCATTTCTCCGCTGGTGTCTGGCGTTCATCTGCCTTTGAGCAGGGGATTGGGTTCCCTTCTAGGGCCATTTATGGGGTGGTGGGAGCTGGAAGTTTGATCTGTGGTCATGGCGCCGTCTAAGTCCCGTCATATCTTCCCTCCATTGTTGCTTTGTCATCAGCAGCCCCACTATGCATTTGCTTCTTCTTGCGTGTAGGTTCGCTCACAGTGCCCATGTTTTCCTGATTGAGCTCAGCGATGCGGGTTGGCGGTGCTTGGTTTTGGTCTTCCGAGTGGCTATGGCGTCGGCTGTACACCTTTGCTCTTGGGGGAACGTCTGCATCGTCCAACAGATCGGCGCCTCGTGCCAGGCGAAGGTGCAGGGAGCCCCTTTTCGGAGATGGAGGAGGTCGTCTCCGATTCGGCCGGAGCCTATGGAGCTAACATAGTTACTCTAACCTGCTTGCTATGTCTCCCAAGGACTGATGCTGTCCCTGCGTGGTGGCCTACTCTCGGAGGAGGGCTTCTTCATCCTCAAGCTGTTTTTGTTCCTTAAAATTTCTCCATCTTTGCTTGTTGATGATAGGAAGCCTGTTAGCTGCTTGCACAACACTATGTACCATTTTAGCTGTTGCTTTGTTTTGTTTCTGTAAGTGGGTGATTGATGTAATCCTGGACCGGTTGATGTCTTTGTTAATTCAAAGATGGATTCGACTTGAGCCTCCGTTCTAAAAAAAGAAGTCATAAAATTGAACTATCTCCGTAACAAAGTGTAAGACGTTTTCTGTGTCCTATGCAAGCAAAAAAACCTCTTATATCTTGATAGAGAGGGAGTACTCCCTCCGTCCGCGAATAAGTGTACTTCTAGCTTTTGTCTTAAGTCAAAGTTTTGAAATTTTGACCAACTATATACAAAAGAGTAATAACATATATGACATCAAATTGATATATTATGGAAGTACATTTCAAAATAGATCTAGTGATATTAATTTAGTGTCATAAATGCTAGTACTTTTTCCTATAAAGTTGGTCAAAGTTTTAAAACTTTGACCTAGAACAAAAGCTAGAAGTACACTTATTCACGGACGGAGGGAGTAGTTTTTATTCGGTGTAACCATTTATCATGCTAGATAGAAGTCGTGATTTTATGAAAAGAGAACCCCGGAAAAATTGACATAAATGCACTTGAAGCTATGGTTGCCTGAAATCCACTATACAAAATTTGCCGCTCGCCGTTGTCTTCCCTCAATTATAAAAGTTTGGCGCCTTCGCGAATGGGGACGGGGGGCTTCTCGAAGCGGATGAGGACGCCCCCCCACCGCACGCTCGGATTAAAAAAAGCCGATCGCCCTCGCTAACGCGTGGGTCCAAGGTGGGCGGTCGTCATTAATATAGTTGACCGCGGTAGTTGGGCGGCCGTCAGGTGGGGACGCGGCGGACACTGAGAAGGCGCGTGGCGCGTCAGCGCCGACACATTTCTGCCGCAAATGGGTCCGCGCGGACGCGTTTTGCGAATTGATCGGCGCGTTGGGCCTTCACTTATGTCCGCGCCGATTCAAACGAACGACGACGGACGAAATGGATACCTCCGTTGGAGTTGCTCTAAACGCACTTGAAGCTATAGTTGCCTGAAATCCACTGTAGTACAAAATTTGCCGCTCGCCGCTGTCTTCCGCGAGAAGGAAGAGAGGCCTCGGTACAACATGACGCCCAATTATAAAAGTTTGGCGCCTTCGCGTTCTGTTTCAGCCCAAAAACTCGCCTCCTCTGCTCAGAAGAGAGAGAGAGAGAGAGAAAAGCCTCACATCCCCAAGCATCTCTCTGTCTCTTCGAGTGGTGGGCCCCATGTCGTCGTCGGCGGCGCACCAGAAGGCGGCCGCGGCGGCTCCCGTCGAGGAGGAGGCCGGGGAGCACGGGCCTTTCCCCATCGAGCAACTCCAGGTGCGCTCCGCTGAACGCCCATCCCGCCTCCCTCCTCCTCAATCGATCCGCTCCTTCTCCGCCGCGGAGGCCGCCGAGAACGGGGTTTTCTGGGACGATCCGCTCCTTTTCCCGTCGTGGAATGGGGGGGGGGGGGGGGGGGGGGTGCGGCCGAACGCCGCAACTGGATGCGACTGATCCGCTCCTTTTCCCCATTTTTCTCTTCGGTGTTCGATTTGGCGGGTTCTTGGCGGTAAACCCTAGGTTCTTGCCCTCGGAACCGCGTGAAGTCGAAGATTTAGTCCGCACTTCGGTTATTTGGGTTGCTTTGAGGCGGATTTATCCCCATTTGGGAGTCCCTTTTCTGGCAGAGTTATTGGCCCCGAATCCCCGAATTCCCGAATTCCCGATTACTTTTTCCTCGGGAACTTCACATGCATGAAATGGATGGAGATGCTCTCCTTTCATTTTGCTACACAACTTTTCGATCCGCATATGGCGTATCACCAGAGGCTTGATTCACTGATTCAACGGAATTGATTTGTTAGCACCCTTAAAGATCGTTACTGAAATGTTAATGTTTGCTGTCACCATTTCTGATGCGTGATTTTCCCACATTTTTAACGGACCAGGAGAAAAGTTGGACTGTATATCTGCACTACCGGTTCTTGAAGTCTAAACAAATTGCAGACATACCCGTTTCTAGGTGTATGCAATTAAGAGGACCTGTACTTTGTTTTTCAAGCTTTGTGATTCCTGGCATCTAAAACTTATGCATTGCACATGCACGCGTTGTCTTTCTGGAAGTAATGCTTATACGATTTGATTGTATGATGTTCCAATTCTTTAAAGTACGAAATGTTGATACATCCTTCTGAAAGCAATTCACATTCTCCCCAAGGCACCATGTGCAGCAGCCAATCGGCCATGGCAGTTGTGAAATCGTATCCCATTTTCTTGTCAGCAACACAGCATCCTATCTCAGATTCTTAGTATCTAAAGTTACTTTTCCATGCTAGGTGTCTGAAATTCATAGTGCGAAATAGTTTTATCATTTGGCCATGTGGACTCTCGTGTAGGCTGTTGAGGATGTAATCTGTTTTGTTAACTGAAATGAAGTGATCTTCTTTCTTAGAAAAAGGTCCCTGAATGTTAATGTCACAACTAGACTAAAATTATGTGAACTTTTCTGTGAAGGCATCTGGAATAGCTGCAGTTGATGTGAAAAAGCTCAAAGATGCTGGTCTTTGCACAGTGGAGTCTGTAGCTTACTCTCCAAGGAAAGATCTTTTGCAAATTAAAGGGATTAGTGAAGCCAAAGTCGATAAGATAATTGAAGCAGGCAAGTAATTGTTTCCCTCCACTATAGGAATTTAGGAACATTGTTTGCATTGCTTCGTATACAAAAGAATTTCCACACGCAAAGGTACTGAATGTTGATAAACATCTGACAGCTTCGAAGTTGGTTCCACTGGGATTTACTAGTGCTACCCAACTTCATGCGCAGAGGCTCGAGATTATCCAAGTTACAACAGGATCAAGAGAACTTGATAAAATATTGGAGGGTAATTGCCTCTGCCTTTTGTCATTTCCTATCTGCCACAAAGAAACTCTGATACAATAGACACATAAAAATAATGTAATTGTGTTTCAAATTCTGATAGGAGGAATAGAAACAGGATCTATCACGGAGCTTTATGGTGAATTTAGGTCTGGAAAGACTCAGTTGTGCCATACTCTCTGTGTCACATGTCAGGTATCGCATTAAACTATCAATCTTATGTTATGATGCCATCACATCAGTACTAACATAATTTTAGAAAGATATGTGATATCTTATTTCCAATATTTTAAGACTGGCTACTTTTTTTCTTAACAATCAGTTTCTGGCTACATAGGAGATATGGTTATACCCCCGCTTCTCTTCCAGTGTCTGTTTTCTCAAGATTGAAAATTTTGGTACTGATTTATACAGCTCCCACTGGACCAAGGTGGTGGTGAAGGAAAGGCTCTTTATATTGACGCAGAAGGCACATTCAGACCACAAAGACTCCTCCAGATAGCAGACAGGTGACATGGCAGTTTTTTCTTTCTATACCAGTTTAAATCATTATTTGTTCTGCCACTATGCAGTGTATGATTGAACAGCTAAACAAGATAACCCTGTATTTTAGGTTTGGACTGAATGGTGCTGATGTACTTGAGAATGTAGCTTATGCTAGAGCATATAATACTGATCATCAATCAAGACTTCTGCTGGAAGCAGCTTCCATGATGGTGGAGACAAGGTGAGTTGGTGCTTCTATAATTTGGTATCTATGCTCTGAAGTATACGATTTACTAGCAAGAAACTGTGAACTGCTAAAGTTATATTCCACCTATCTTCATATATTTGCTTGAAGATTCGGAAGGATTGGTAAAAAATAAGGCGTACGCGTCAAAAATAAATAAATAAGGCGTCAATGATGTTTAGGATGGTTACAAGTTGCTTTTTTTACTACCAGGCAACTATCAGCACTAAGTAGGAAATAAAGATATTTAGTTATGTTTCCAGTGGAGCACTGGAAAGGGGTAGCAGCTGATCTCATTATCATGACTTGGGAACTGGGAAGTTGTCCATCTTATCCTGACATGTCCCATGCTGCTAAATTGTTGGGGTAATGTTATTTTCTTATATGGTAGTATATATTTTTCGAAGTTACTCTATTACATCTGCTTTAGAAAGAATAAAATCTAGTCGAATAACAGTCCAAGGCAATGCTATTTTGTGTACCGTAATGCTAGTGTACGCTTGTAGCAGTTGGCAATGCATACACACTACCAGGCAACGTATTTACAAGCTGAAACTTATTGTGTTACTTGCTGCGATTAAGCCAATTAGATCCTGGCTGTGATTGTACTTGCACCTTTTTCGTTATTTCTGAGTGCTTACATTGAAATTATTGGACAATTTCCCTAATACTGAACTGGAACTCTGTTGCTGCAGGTTTGCGCTTATGGTTATAGATAGTGCCACAGCCTTATACAGAACTGACTTCTCTGGTAGAGGGGAGCTATCAGCAAGGCAAATGCATCTGGCCAAGTTTCTCAGGAGCCTTCAGAAATTAGCGGATGAGGTACATTAGCCTCTTTCCATTGGCAGCTGATGAATGATGAAATCATTATTCTTTAGTACTTACACTTGATTATAGATATGATACTGGAGCCAAATTGCTGACAAAACTTGTCGTGTTGCTACATTTTATTCTACTTGATCATAGAAATGATATTGGTCCCATGGATAGTTGCTCATTTGACTTGTTTTGCTTGCTCTAGTTCGGGGTGGCAGTGGTAATCTCCAACCAGGTAGTGGCCCAAGTGGATGGCGGTGCAATGTTTGCTGGGCCACAGATCAAACCCATTGGAGGGAACATCATGGCTCATGCTTCCACGACGAGGTGCGCTGCATTGAGTAACCTGTGTACTACCTGGCATCTCCTTACCACTCATCCTGCTCGGATCTTGTTTAACATCTGGTACTGCATGTCAGGCTTTATCTCCGTAAGGGAAGGGCGGAGGAGCGGATCTGTAAGGTGGTGAGCTCTCCCTGCCTGGCTGAAGCTGAAGCAAGGTTTCAGATATCACCTGAAGGCGTCACAGATGTTAAGGATTGAGAGTGCTCTTTGCTTGTCATGGGGATACATCGTGTATTGGCCTTAGCCTGCTGTTTGCATCTTCAGCAACAGATGCTAGCTTGTGCCGATGAAAGAAGGCCCTTCTGTATAGCAAACACCCTGCAGCTGCAGTGGCACCATAGGGGCTCCCTGGACGGAAATGTTGTACAGCTAATCTCCCATAGTTTGCTTGTTCTATCTTTTTCAGTGGTTTTAGTATGCATTGCTCTCATCAAGATCTGTATGGTTATGGCTGAGTGATGGGAAAATGTAGTTGCTCACTTTGTTTCAAAAATCCTTGGTCTTCTAGGACATTGACATTGTCTCTTATGTGATATTGGACCACCAATTTCTTTGACAATATGTTACATAAAAAACAAAAATCGTGGTGTATATTTCAGAATGTCAATACCAATAACTCTTTTTAAATTGATAGTTATACATAAAAAAGTTTAACCAACAGAAATTCTAAAAGGGCATCCATTTCAGATTGGAGAGAGTACCTTGGAAGATATACATATTTTGGCTGAGTGGGAAATGAGAGTCCATACCCTCAAATCCCTTGGATGGTTTGTATTTCCAGTATAACTTTTCTTTGTTTGAAACGGAGGCAATCCCAAGTGGTGTGATGGTGTCTCTATTTACAAGTTTAATAGTAACATCAATGTCTTCTATTTCAACGGATGCTATATCATTCATAATTTTTTGGTAAGGTAAAAGACACTCACACTAGCATTTAAGTCACATAAACCATGATAGCAACGATCTCCTATTTTAACTGACAACATGCATGCCAACTACTGGTCTATGTTTATCTTTTTCATCGGGTTTGGCAATTCTAGCAGCCTCATCACACAAATAAATAACATGTCCATCAATATTTTCTACCAAGAGATCTTTAACCATAGCAACACTAGGTTCCACTTTAATTTGTTCAGGGGTTTAGGTGCTTTAATATTACTTTTGCGAACCACGGTTGATACCTTAGCATGTTCCTTTATCCTAACAGGGAAATGTGATTTTTCAATATAAGCAGCAGGCACAACTGGATCAGCATTATAAATAATAGTTCCATCTTTAGCTTTAACCGGTTATTTAATTTGTTCTTTAATAGGGGATGATATTTAAACCACTTCTTCTTAGGAAGATCAACATGAGTAGCAAATGATTCACAAAAAGAGGCTACTATCTCAGAGTCAAGTTCATATTTAGTGCTGAACTTGTGAAAATCATCGGTATCCATAAAAGATTTGACACAATCAAACTCAAGCTTAATACCTGACTCTTTACCTTCGTCGAGTTCCCAATCTTCAGAGTTGCGTTTAATTATTTATAAGAGATCTCATCCGAATTCAATAGTCTTCTTCATAAAAGAACCGGTATAAAAAGTGTCGAGCATAGATTGATCATCACGAGAAAGCCGAGCATAAAAATTCTGAATACTAATTTCTCTCGAGAGCTCATGATTGGGGCATGAATATAACATTGACTTAAGCCTCCCCCAAGCTAGAGCGATACTTTCTCCTTCACAAGGCCAAAACTTTATATAATTCCGATCACGATGAATTAGATGCATAGGATAAAACTTTTGGTGAAATTCCAATTTCAATCGATTCCAGTTCCAAGATCCAATATCAGCATAGCCTATACCATGTCAATGCTTTTCCCTTCGAAGATAAAGGAAAAAACTTTCTTCTTAACTTCATCTCCGGGTAACCTGCAAGCTTAAACAATCCACAAATTTCATCCACATGTATCAAATGCATATCAAGAAGTTTACTTCCGTCTCCTGCATAAGGATTAGCTAGCAGTTGTTCTATCATACCCCAAGGAATTTCATAACCAATATTTTCAGTAGGTGCAGTAGGTTGAGAGGCAATTCTTTGTGTTTCCAGTCGAGGTGAAGATACCCCGAACAAACCCCTAAAAGGATTATCTTCCATAGTAACAAGTGACAATAAATTTCAGCACATAGTATAAGTTTTTCCTTACCGATTTCCACTTACCAAGAGCGCTTCACTCCCCGGTAACGGCGCCAGAAAAGAGTCTTGATGACCCACAAGTATAGGTGAAAAATCGTGGATGTCGCCTAGAGGGGGGGGGGTGAATAGGCGCTTTAAAATAATTACGGTTTAGGTCTGAACAAATGCGGAATAAAACTAGGATTTAATTTGTCAAGCACAAAACCTAAAACAACTAGGCTCACCTATGTGCACCAACAACTTATGCCAAGCAAGATAAACAACTAAGTGATAGCAAGATATATAACATGCCATAATATGGCTATCACAAAGTAAAGTGCATAAGTAAAGGGCTCGGGTAAGAGATAACCGAGGCACGCGGAGACGGCTATGTATCCCGAAGTTCACACCCTTGCAGATTCTAATCTCCGTTTGGAGTAGTGTGGAGGCACAATGCTCCCCAAAAAGCCACTAGGGCCGCTGTAATCTCCTCACGCCCTCGCACTGTTGGGGAACGTTGCATGGGAAACAAAATTTTTCCTACGCTCACCAAGATCCAGTCTAGGAGATGACCATCTACGAGAGGAGAGATTGCATCTACATACCCTTGTAGATCGCTAAGCGGAAGCGTTAAGAAATGCGGTTGATGTAGTCGAACGTCTTCGCGATCCAATCACGATCCGTCCCGCGAACGTCTTCGCGATCCAATCACGATCCGTCCCGCGAACTCCCGATCCAAGTGCCGAACGGACGGCACCTCCGCGTTCAACACACGTATGGCTTGATGACGCCTTCACCTCCTCGATCCAGCGAGAGATGGTGAAGTAGTAGCTCGAGTCCTCCGGCAACACGACGACGTGGTGGCGGTGGTGGTGGCGGAATCTCAGCAGAGCTTCGCTAAGCGCTACGGAGAGGAAGAAGGCTACGAGAGAGAGGAGAGGCAGCGCCGTGGCATA
The DNA here is from genome assembly GCF_002575655.3 of Aegilops tauschii subsp. strangulata. Classification (NCBI taxonomy): domain Eukaryota; kingdom Viridiplantae; phylum Streptophyta; class Magnoliopsida; order Poales; family Poaceae; genus Aegilops; species Aegilops tauschii. Next base: position 502,087,073 of record NC_053041.3, on the reverse strand, counting down.
TGAGGGTGTTCAAGGGGTGCAGCTACCCTCTCTCTACCTCTCTATATATAGGGGAAGGGAGGAGGGGGTGGCGCCCCTAGGGTTTCCCCTAGGGGGGCGGCGGCCAAGGCAGATGGGATCTCCCCTAGGGTGACTTGCTCCCCAAGCCGGGTGGAGGGAACCCTAGATGGGGCGCCCCACCTCCGCTGGTTACGTGAGATGGGGTGATAGGGGCGTTCATCCCCTTAGCGGGCTGGTTTGCCCCCTCCCCTTGGCCCATGAAGCCCCCCAACACTTGCCGGGACCCCCCGAAACCCCTTCTGGTCATGCTGGTCATCACCCGGTACCCCCGGAACAATTCCAGACTACAATACCCTTCGTCCAATATATCGATCTTCACCTCCGGACCATTCCGGAGTTCCTCGTCACAACTGGGATCTCATCCGGGATTCCGAACAACCTTCGGTAACCACCATAATGACTCAACTATACTTATATCATCACCAAACATTAAGTGTGTAGACCCTGCGGGTTCGAGAACTATGCAGACATGACCGAGACACCTCTACGGTAAATAACCAATAGCGGGACCTGGATGCCCATATTGGTTCCCACATATTCTACGAAAATCTTATCGGTCGAACCTCGATGTTAAGGATTCAGCTAATCCCGTATGTAGTTCCCTTTGTCTATCGGTATGTTACTTGCCTGAGATTCATCATCGGTATCTCCATACCTAGTTCAATATCGTTACCAGCAAGTCTCTTTACTCGTTCCGTAAGACAAGATCCCGTGGCTAACTCATTAGTCACATTGCTTGCAAGCTTCTTGTGATGTTGTATTAACGAGTGGGCCCTGAGATACCTCTCCGCCATACGGAGTGACAAATCCCAGTCTTGATCCATGCTAACTCAACAGACACCCTTGGAGATACCTGTTGAGCACCTTTATAGTCACCCAGTTAATACGTTGGGACGTTTGGTACACACAAGGTACTCCTCCGGTGTCAGTGAGTTGCATGATCTCATGGTCGTAGGAACATATACTTGACATGCAGAAAACAATAGCAATAAACTTGATACGATCATATGCTACGTTTACAGTTTGGGTCTTGTCCATCACATCATTCACCCAATGATGTGATCCCGTTATCAATTGACAACTCATGTCTATGACTAGGAAACCATAGCCATCTTTTGATCAACGAGCTAGTCTGGTAGAGGCTTACAGGGACATGTTGTTGTCTATGTATCCACACATGTATTTGAGTTTCCGATCAATACAATTCTAGCATGGATAATAAACGATTATCATGAACAGGGAAAGAAGATAATAACTAATTTATTATTACCACTAGGGCATATTTCCAACAGTCTCCCACTTGCACTAGAGTCAATAATCTAGTTCACATCGCCATGTGATTAACACTCATAGTTCACATCGCCATGTGACTAACACCCAAAGAGTTTACTAGATTCAATAATCTAGTTCACATCACCATGTGATTAACACTCAATGAGTTATGGGGTTTGATCATGTTATGCTTGTGAGAGAGGTTTTAGTCAACAGGTCTGCAACTTTCAGATCCGCATGTACTTCGCAAATCTCTATGTCATATTGTAGATGCTGCTACCAATCTCCACTTGGAGCTATTCCAAATGGTTGCTCCACTATACGTATCCAGTTTGCTACTCAGAGTCATCCGGATAGGTGTTAAAGCTTGCATCGACGTAACCCTTTACGCCGAACTCTTTATCACCTCCATAACCAAGAAACATTTCCTTATTCCTCTAAGGATAATTTTTGACCGCTCTCCAGTGATCCACTCCTGGATCACTCTTGTACCCCCTTGTCAGACACGTGGCAAGGCACACATCAGGTGCGGTACACAACATGGCATACTGTATAGAGCCTATGGCTGAGGCATAGGGGACGACCTTCGTCCTTTTTCTTTCTTCTGTTGTGGTCGAGCTTTGAGTCTTACTCAACTTCACACCTTACAACTCAAGCAAGAACTCCTTCTTCGACTGATCCATTTTGAACTCCTTCAAAATCATGTCAAGGTATGTGCTCTGTGAAAGTCTTATCAGGCGTCTTGATCTATCTCTATAGATCTTGTTGCCCAATATGTAAGCAGCTTTACCCAAGTCTTCCTTTGAAAAACTCCTTTCAAACAACCCTTTATGCTTTCCAGAAATTCTACATCATTTCTGATCAACAATATGTCATCCACATATACTTATCAGAAATGTTGTAGTGCTCCCACTCACTTTCTTGTAAATACAAGTGTCTTGCAAACTTTGTATAAACCCAAAAGCTTTGATCACCTCATCAAAGCGTATGTTCCAACTCCGAGATGCTTGCTCCAGTCCATAGAAGGATCGCTGGATCTTGCATACCTTTTAGCATCCTTAGGATCGACAAAACCTTCTTGTTGTATCACATACAACCTTTCCTCACGGAAACTGTCAAGGAAACTTTGTTTTGACATCCATCTGCCAGATTTCGTAATTGAAAATGCAGCAACTGCTAACATAATTCCAACAGACTTTAGCATCGCTATGAGTGAGAAAGTCTCATCATAGTCAACTCCTTGAACTTGTCAGAAACTTCTTTGCGACAAGTCGAGCTTCATAAATGGTTATATTACCATCAACGTCTGTCTTCTTCTTAAAGATCCATTTATTCTCAATGGCTTGCCGATCATCGGGCAAGTCCACCAAAGTTCATACTTTGTTCTCATACATGGATCCTATCTCGGATTTCATGGCTCCTAGCCATTTGTTGGAATCCGGTCCCACCATCGCTTCTCCATAGCTCGTAGGTTCATCGTTGTCCAACAACATGACCTCTAAGACAGGGTTACCGTACCATTCAGGAGCGGTACATATCCTTGTCGACTTACGAGGTTTGATAGTAACTTGATCCGAAGCTTCATGATCATCATCATTAGCTTCCTCTTCAACTGACGTAGGTGCCACAAAAACATCTTTCTGTGCTGCGCTACTCTCTGGTTGAAGTAAAGGTTCAACAACCTCATCAAGTTCTATCTTCCTCCCACTCAATTCTTTTGAGAGGAACTCTTTCTCGAGAAAGGACCCGTTCTTAGCGACAATCACTTTTCCCTTGAATCTGAGATAGAAGGTATACCCAACCGTCTCTTTTGGGTATCCTATGAAGACACATTTGTCCGCTTTGGGTTCGAGCTTTTCCGGCTGAAGCCTTCTGACATAAGCATCGCAGCCCCAAACCTTAAGAAACGACAACTTAGGTTTCTTGACAAACCACAGTTCATACAGTGTCGTCTCCACGAACTTAGATGGTGCCCTATTTAAAGTGAATGTAGTTGTCTCTAATGCATAACCCCAAAACGATAGTGGCAGATCGGCAAGAGACATCATAGAACACACCATATCCAATAAGGTACGTTACGACATTCAGACACACCATTACGCTGTGGTGTTCCAGGTGGCGTCAACTGTGAAACAATTCCACATTGTCTTAAGTGATTGCCAAACTCATAACTCAGATATTCTCCCCCTCAATCGGATCGTAGGAATTTAATCTTCTTGTTACGATGATTCTCAACTTCACTCTGAAATTGCTTGAACTTTTCAAATGTTTCAGACTTATGCTTCATCAAGTAAATATACCCATATCTACTCAAATCATCGGTGAAGGTGAGGAAATAACGATATCCACTACACTCGTCAACACTCATCGGACCGCACACATCAACATGTATGATTTCCAATAAGTCACTTGCCCGTTCCATTGTTCCGGAAAGCGGGGTTGTAGTCATCTTGCTAATGAGGCATGGTTCACATGTGTCAAGTGATTCAAAATCAAGTGACTCCAAAAGTCCATCAACATGGAGTTTCTTCACGCGCTTTACACCAATATGACTTAAGCAGCAGTGCCACAAGTATGTGGTACTATCATTATTAACTTCACATCTTTTGGCATCAATATTATGAACATGTGTATCACTACGATCGAGATTCAATAAACCATTCACATTGGGTGCATGACTAGAAGGTATTATTCATGTAAATAGAATAACCATTATTCTCTGACTTAAATGAATAACCGCATTACAATAAACACGATCTCATCATGTTTATGCTCAACGCAGACACCAAATAACATTTATCTAGGTTTAACACTAATCCTGAAGGTAGAGGGAGCGTGCGATGGTGATCACATCAACCTTGGAAACACTTCCAACACACATCGTCACCTCGCCCTTAGCTAGTCTCCGTTTATTCCGCAGCTTTTGTTTTGAGTTACCAATATTAGCAACTGAACCGGTATCTAATACCCACGTGCTACTAGGAGTACTAGTAAGGTACACATCAATAACACGTATATCAAATATACTTTTGTTGAAGTTGCCAGCCTTCTTATCTACCAAGTATTTGGGATAGTTCCGCTACCAGTGACCGTTCCCCTTACAATAGAAGCACTTAGTCTCAGGTTTGGGTTCAACCTTGGGTTTCTTCACTGGAGCGGCAACTGGCTTGCCATTCATGAAGTTTCCCTTCTTGCCCTTGCCCTTCTTGAAACCAGTGGTCTTGTTAACCATCAACACTTGATGCTCCTTCTTGATTTCTACTTCTGCGGCCTACCGCAAATAGCTCCGGGATCATCTCCATCCCTTGCATGTTATAGTTCATCACGAAGTTCTAGTAGCTTGGTGATGGTGTCTGGAGAACTCTGTCAATCACTATCTTATCTGGAAGATTAACTCCCACTTGATTCAAGCGATTGTAGCACCCACACATTCTGAGCACATGCTCATGGCTGAGCTATTCTCCTCCATCTTGTAGGCAAAGAACTTGTCAGAGGTCTCATACCTCTCAACACGGGCATGAGCCTGAAATACCAATTTCATCTCTTGGAACATCTCATATGTTCCATGGCGTTCAAAAACGTCTTTGGAGCCCCGATTCTAAGCCGTAAAGAATGGCGCACTAAACTATCAAGTAGTCATCTAAACGTGTCTGCCAGATGTTCACAACATCCACAGATGACGCTAGAGGGGTTGGCACACCGAGCGGTGCATCAAGTACATAAGCCTTCTATGCAACAGTGAGGACAATCCTCAGACTACGGCCCTAGTCCGCATAATTGCTTACAATATCTTTCAACTTAGTCTTTCTCTAGGAACGTATTAAAATAGGGAGCTACAACGCGAGCTATTGATCTACAACATAATTTGCAAGGAAAACTTAGACTATTGTTCATGATAATGAGTCCAATTAATCATATTACTTAAGAACTCCCACTCAAATTGACATCCCTCCGGTCATCCGAGTGTAACATGATCCAAATTCACCAACCCAAGTTCGATCATCACGTGAGATGAGGTGGTTTCAATGGTGAACATCTCCATGTTGATCATATCTACTATATGACTCATGTTCGACCTTTCGGTCTCTTGTGTTCCGAGGCCATGTCTATACATGCTAGGCTCGTCAAGTTTAACCCAAGTGTTCCGCATGTGCAAAATTGGCTTGCACCCGTTGTATGTGAATGTAGTGTCTATCACACCCGATCATCACGTGGTGCCTTGAAACGATGAACTTTCGCAACGGTGCACACTTGGGGAGAACACAATTTTATCTTGAAATTTTAGTGAGGGATCACCTTATAATGCTACCGCCATCCTACGCAAAATAAAATGCACAAAATGATTAACATCACATGCAAATCATAAGTGACATGATATGGCCATCAACTTGTGCTTTTGATCTCCATCTCCAAAGCACCGGCTTGATCTCCATCGTCACCGGCATGACACCATGATCTCCATCATCGTGTCGCCATCGCGGTTGTCACGCCAACCATGCTTCTACTACTATTGCTACCTCTTAGCGATAAAGTAAAGCATTACATAGCGCTTAATGATTGACACGCAGGTCATACAATAATTAAAGACAACCCTTTGGCTCCTGCCGGTTGCTGTATGCATTGACATGCAAGTCGATATAAACTATTACAAACATGATCATCTCATACATCAAATATATTTCATCATGTCTTTGGCCATATCATATCACAACATACCCTGCAAAAACAAGTTAGGCGTCCTCTAATTGTTGTTGCATGTTTTACGTGGCTGCTATGGGTATCTAGCAAGAACGATTCTTACCTACGCAAAGCCACAACGGCGATATGCAAGTTGCTATTTAACCTTCTACAAGGACTGCCTTTGTCGAATCCGATTCAACTAAGGTGGGAGAGACAGACACCCGCCAGCCATCTTTATGCAACAAAGTCACATGTCTGTCGATGAAACCGGTCTCATGTACGTGGACATGTAAGGTTGGTCCGGGCCGCTTCATCCCACAATACCGCCGAATCAAGAAAAGACAAAGGAAGGAAGCAATCTGAATATCAATGCCCACAAACTCCTTTGTGTTCTACTCGTGATATCATCTACGCATAGACCTAGCTCTAATGCCACTATTGGGGAACATTGCATGGAAAATAAAAAATTTCCTACGCTCACCAAGATCCAATCTAGGAGATGACAAACTACGAGAGGAGAGATTGCATCTACATACCCTTATAGATCGCTAAGCGAAAGCGTTAAGAAACACGGTTGATGTAGTCGAATGCCTTCACGATCCAATCACGATCCGTCCCGCGAACGTCTTCGCGATCCAATCACGATCCGTCCTGCGAACTCCCGATCCAAGTGCCGAACGGACGACACCTCCGCGTTCAACACACGTACGGCTTGATGACGCCTTCACCTCCTCGATCCAGCGAGCGATAGTGAAGTAGTACCTCGAGTCCTCCGGCAGCACGACGGCGTGGTGGCGGCGGTGGTGGCGGAATCTTAGCAGAGCTTCGCTAAGCGTTACGGAGAGGAAGAAGGCTATGAGGGAGAGGAGAGGCAGCGCCGTGGCGTATGAGGGTGTTCAAGGGGTGCGGCTGCCCTTTCTCTACCTCTCTATATATAGGGGAAGGGAGGAGGGGGTGGCGCCCCTAGGGTTTCCCCTAGGGGGGGGGCAGGGCAGATGGGGTCTCCCCTAGGGTGACTTGGCCCCCAAGCCGGGTGGAGGGAACCCTAGATGGGGCGCCCCACCTCCCATGGTTACGTGAGATGGGGTGAGAGGGGCGTTCATCCCCTTAGCGGGCTGGTTTGCCCCCTCCCCTTGGCTCATGAGGCCCCCCAACACTTGCCGGACCCCCCGAAACCCCTTTCGGTCATGCTGGTCATCACCCGGTATCCCCGGAACAATTCCGGACTCCAATACCCTTCTTCCAATATATCGATCTTCACCTCCAGACCATTCCGGAGTTCCTCGTCACATCCGGGATTCCGAAAAACCTTCGGTAACCACCATAATGACTCAACTATACTTATATCGTCACCAAACGTTAAGTGTGTAGACCCTGCGGGTTCGAGAACTATGCAGACATGACTGAGACACCTCTACGGTCAATAGAGGGACCTGGATGCCCATATTGGTTCCCACATATTCTACGAAGATCTTATCAGCCGAACCTCGATGTCAAGGATTCAACTAATCCCATTTGTAGTTCCCTTTGTCTATCGGTATGTTACTTGCCTGAGATTCGATCGTCGGTATCTCCATACCTAGTTCAATCTCGTTACCGACAAGTCTCTTTACTCGTTCCGTAATACAAGATCCCGTGGCTAACTCATTAGTCACATTGCTTGCAAGCTTCTTGTGATGTTGTATTACCGAGTGGGCCCTGAGATACCTCTCCATCATACAGAGTGTCAAATCCCAGTCTTGATCCATGACAACTCAACAGACACCCTCAGAGATACCTGTAGAGCACCTTTATAGTCACCCAGACATTGCGACGTTTGGTACACACAAGGTACTCCTCCGGTGTCAGTGAGTTGCATGATCTCATGGTCGTAGGAACATATACTTGACATGCAGAAAACAATAGCAATAAACTTGATACGATCATATGCTACGTTTACAGTTTGGGTCTTGTCCATCACATCATTCTCCCAATGATGTGATCCCGTTATCAATTGACAACTCATGTCTATGACTAGTAAGCCATAGCCATCTTTTGATCAACGAGCTAGTCCGGTAGAGGCTTACTAGGGACATGGTGTTGTCTATGTATCCACACATGTATTTGAGTTTCTGATCAATAGAATTCTAGCATGGATAATAAACAATTATCATGAACAGGGAAATATGATAATAACTAATTTATTATTGCCTCTAGGGCATATTTCCAACACGCACAATGCAAGATGATGTGATTCCACTAAGGGACCCTTGAGGGCGGTCACCGAACCCGTAAAAATGGCAACCCTTGGGGGCGGTCACCGAACCCGTACACTTTGGCAACCCTTGGGGGCGGTCACCGGAACCCGTACAAATTGCTCGGGGTGATCTCCACAACCTAATTGGAGACCCCGACGCTTGCCCGGAGCTTTACACCACAATGATTGAGCTCCGAAGCACCACCAACCATCTAGGGCACCCAAGCACTCAAGAGGAACAAGCTCTAGGGTACCAAGCACCCAAGAGTAATAAGCTTCTCAACTTTTCACTTCTATGTATCACCGTGGAGAACTCAAACCAATGCAACTAATGCAATGGCAAGGGCACACGGAGTTCCCAAGTCCCTCACTCCCAAATCCCGCCAAAGCAACGGAAGCTATGGAGGAAAATGAGAGGAAGAACAAGAAGGAGAACACCAAGAACTCCAAGATGTAGATCCAAGGGATTCCCCTCATATAGAGGAGAAAGGGATTGGTGGAAATGTGGATCTAGATCTCCTCTCTCTTTCCACCCCAAAACTAGCAAGAATCCATGAAGGGATTGAGAGATGGCAAACTCCAAGAGGTCAACAATGGTGGGGGTAAAATCTTGCAAGAGGATTGGGGTTGAAGGTGGAAGAAGGGGGGGGGTATAAACACACCCAAGAAAAATATGGCCGTTGCACAAAGCTGCCACCCGGGCACCCGGATAAAAGGGGTCTGGGCACCCGAACCCAATAGAGAAAAATCCTTACAACCCCGGGCACCCGGACATACAAGAAAAGCAACAGGGCAGGGGGACCGGGCACCCGGGGGTCCAAGAGGCCGAGAGGTGGCAAGGGGCGGCTGGGATGGGCCGGGCACCCTGGGGCCCCAAATCCCGGGCACCCGCACCAGATAGGGGGGATTAGGAGGTGGCGGGGAGAGGCCGGGAACCCAGGGGCCCAAACCCTGGGCACCCGCACCGGACAGAGAAGGGAGAGGAGGTGAGGGAGCGGCCCGGATGAGCCGGGGGGGGGGGGGTCCGAGACCCCGGGCACCCGCACCAGTCAGAGAAGTGTCTACGGAGGGGCTCGGGTGACCCCGGGCACCCACAGTAGGCACAGAGACGCGGGACCGGTAAAATTGAAATGGCCACAACTTTTGCAAGCGAACTCTGAATTTGATGAAACCAAGTTTGTTGGAAAGCTAAAGACAAGAGCTAACACAATCTTTATAGAAATATCAAGAAATAGGAATTGAGAACATACCCAAAATAAAATGGAACCCTTTCTCAAATAAGACCGGTAAAACTCCAACACCGAAATGCAAAAGAAGATGCATAGGATATCGGTCTTCGATGAACTAGAGCTTGTCACGAAGATAACCACATGCTCTAAAACCTCACAAAGAGAAAATCTAAACAAGAACAAAGAAATATGATGCCCAGGATGCAAAGGTTTGAGCTCTCTGCGAATGATACGAATAAGCTACTCACTCGAGAGCCCCCCTTGATAGTATGGCTATCGATCCTATGATCCGGTCTCCCAACTAACACCATGAGACTGGTAAACTAGAAACCTATCAAGGACAAACCTTTGCCTTGTGCATAATCCATTTGAGCTAGATGATGAAGATCTTGACCTCCTCAACTTGTACCACCTTCCTTGATTGCGCTAGCTTGATGAAGACTAGTAGATTGCTCCCCCATACTCCACTATGGGTGAGCCAAACTCCTTGGCACATCTTCACAAGTCCATTGTCACCACAATGTATGGCAAGCATCAAGGGCATGATCTCTTCATGATGCTCCACTTGAACTTGCCCACCGCAACCTAACCCCGCATACAACTCTCACATAGACCACGGGTTAGTACACAAAGCAGAATGGACAATGCTTACCATACTATGAGATCACTTGATCCCGCTTGGTACATCTTCTACGCTTTGTGTGTTGATCAACTTGAATCACTCTTTGTACTTAGTATTGATCAACCTTGTATCTTTCCAACTCTCTTCATCAGGATGATGTCTTTAAGGTAAACATAAATGTTCACACAATCTTCTTCTTCTTCAAGACATGCTTGCAATAGGCTCAAATCCCACGTGACCAATCTTTGGATAAATCCTTGAATAGCACCTTGGTCAACACATATTCTTCTTCTAATAACCTTGAAACTAACAAATGGTCTTCAAGCAATACATATGGACAAACCCTTCAAAGATAACTCAAGGCAACCATTAGTCCATAGAGATTGTCATCAATTACCAAAACCAAACATGGGGGCACCACATGTTCTTTCAGTCTCCCCCATTTTGGTAATTGATGACAATCACTTTCAAGAGAGTTTTTATAAGGAATTAAGCATCACCATGCAAGGCAACAACTAATAATGCATGAGCATGCGATGCAAATGCTTAGGAACAAAACCAAAGCAAGATACCCAATACCCTCTAAGCTCTCCAAACTAAACTCTTGAAACTTCTCCCCCATTGGCATCGATTGCCAAAATGGACCAAAAACTGAGAAGGCCAATATAATATGTGTTCCTCCATAAAGTGTGCATTTCTCAAAATATGAGTGAAATGACATACACATGTTCAATGATAAATAGTTGGAGGAAGACAAACTATATTGAGGATCCAAAGATTGCAAAAGGATGATATGTCACAAAGACATACCAAAGAGAAAAGCAAACAACCAGAAGGATGCCAATTGAAACAATCAATCAAATGCTCCTATGAGCCAAATGAATAAAACATATTATGATATGAGCATAGGAGTGTTCTAAAGAAACTAGAGAAGCTCCCCATGATTTGTGCAATATTTAGAATATTTGTATTTGGATACCATGTGCACAAAATAGGATCATCACTCCCCCAAAATCAATAAAAACTCACAACTAGTGCATGGGAGCATATACACATTTTGTATAGGAAACTAAGCCAAGCACTTGCAACAACCACATGGTCGAGCAACATGTAAAAGAGGCAACTTGAGGCTCAGCCAAAATGATGTGTGTGAGTCATGGGAAAGCACTTGAGAAGACTAATATAAGAATGAGCATTAAGCATCAACATAGTCTTTTATAAATGTGACACAAGGTGCATGACGTGTCCTTCCCACACACACACAACTAGCAAATGGGTTCACAAGCTCACTAGAAACAAATTAAAATACTGAAGCTTGTGACAACCCATGGTGAAGATAGATAAAGAAATCCTTGTCAAGAGGAGGGATACCAATCGAATGGCAAGCCTCGTCAAGACAAGTATGAGGAAAACTATCTTCACCACAAAAGAGTGCATCAAGATGCAATGAGATAAGACCCGTACTCAATGCAAAAGATTTCACGGAGCCATCAAAGAAATAACCCAAGAAAGAAAAGATGGACGTGAAAGAAAAGGATATCAATTAGATATGCAACTTCTCTCAAGTGTATAAGATTCTAGGTAGATGAACATCATGATGATATCAATCCACAAAGAAGGATGTACACACGAAATAGTCACAAAAGGAAGGAACAAGATATCCAAAATGAAGTCATAAATATAGCAATAAGATCTTTGCTTGAAAGCATAACACATGGCTTGATATGGTCTTATTGTATATAAATGAACTCCTACCACACATCCATCAAAGACATCACAACTAGCAACAAGAGATTATCGTTGGGATGCTTTGAGAAAGGAAACAAGTATCACAAGATGGAATGAATATCATGCCAAGATGGAGCCTACACAAGGTTGAATGCAAGAAAAGAATGCATGAATAGATACTTCTTACCGAGATAGCATTGGAAGGATGTAGAATATACCAATTGAAGGTAGTAGATAGTAGTTCATTGATCATCCTAGCTTGACTCTAATAAGTACATGGTGACACCACCGTCCTTGTGAATGAGATGAGCATTCAATGCATCTCCAATTGTTCCTAGAACAACAACGCAAAGAAAATGGTACCCAAACTCATGGGACCAAAGATTTAGAAACACCAATACCTATGACAAACTCCACATACATATGTGCATATAAATAAGAAAATGAATTTCATGCACATCTCATCCAAATTGAGACTTGGTGGATTTCCCCCTATATATTGGGTCAAAGAAAGAAAGCATGCCAAAAAAATACATGAAGTAAATATGCATGCTCAAGACTTTCGAGAACCGACACCAAATGGAAAAGAAATACCAAGTGAAAATAGGATTCCAAATGGAGAAATCATCACTTGGAAGATATCAATTAAAATATACATCAAGGAATGAGATATCCATTGATACACTACAAAAAGAAAGATATCAAACTCCCAAAAGAGAGGATGGTTCCAAACAAACCACGCTCTCTACAAAGTTTCATGACGACACAATGTACCAAAAATAAATGGCTTGCCTTCCACCAACACACACTTGATAAGGATCACAAGGTGAGTGTTCTATAGAAAATAGGATAGCTCCCCCAGGAGTTGTGCATTATGGAGATTTTTCATTTGAATACACAATGCACAAGGTGGGATCATCACTTTCACTATATCTAGAAAACACTAGACACGATCAAGAAATCAACAAGATCCACAAGTGGCACGAAAGGCAATGGGAGTTGACACAATCCTTGGCAATAGATAAGGCAAATATAAACAAAAACCAACTTAAAGATGATCAATATTTTCTACCACATAAGAGAGTACGAATTGTTAAAAGACAAGAAGTATTTGGAAAATTCCCGGTGGTAGATTTCAAAGATATCCAATATCATCTTCACACCAAATACGTAAGCAAATTTAAAACTTGTAGAGCTAACATGCCACCTAGGAAGAAGATAATTTACACTATCAACTCTAGGTGACAATATCTCAAATGTACACATTTTCTAGGCTTGTAAAATACACATAGAATATTACTCCCCCATAATGTGCTACCAATGAAAATCTTAACAATATGAAAATAGAACCAACAAGAGATAATTAATGGACCAATTAGAATTTGAATTTCTCATGATAAGACATACCACATAGAGACTAGATAATCTTGTAATATCAAAACTAGGTGGTATTCCTCATGTACACACATTTATAGGATCATGACGTGCACAAAGCACATCACTCCCCCAAAATGGGATGTTCCATTAATCTCTCATTAGAGCCAACTAAGATACAAAAAGATGCAAAAGGCTCAACACAACACTCACGCGTACATGATGTGCAAACCAACATACACATACTTGATTACTCGAGTTAAGCAAATTGGAAGCTCACATATACAAACACATGCAAGGTACAAAACCAAAACATGCAAAGGGGCAAGTAACTTTCAATGTAAATAATTTAAGTACAAGTTACTGCAAGGAGGCACATTGGATATAAGATATACTTGATGATTCAGATGACTTGGCTTGAGACAATATGAATGATGAAGACCCCTTAATCTTCATAATGTAGCCAAGTCTCCAATGCCCTCCAAAAACACCTATTGATCAATTTGAGCTTGTTGGCCCCAACAAAGTTGGGTCCTAAGAGGTTAGTCACAATAGGCTTGGCTACCCAAATGGTTCTTTTCTTGACACCACTTTGAGTACCAACAAACTTGGCAAACACATTGCCAACCTTATCCTTCCCAAGAGAATAGATATCATCAATTAGAATAGGGTTGGATAAGATACCATTCGTGCATGAAGAAGCGACGTTACCTTTCTCACGACATAAGTAGCAACATCTCCTCTTCACTTTCTTCTCACTTGATTTCTCAACATGAGAAGCATTAACTTGAGTCTTCTTGGGAAGTGGCCTTTCTTCAACTTGTGGTCGAACTTGTGGCCGCTTCCCTTGTTGCTTGTCACTATGAGGCTTCTTCTTCAATGGGCAAGATCTAACATGATGCCCTTCAATTTTGCACTTGAAGCAAACAATCTTGGCCAAATTCTTGACTTGTTCTTGACCCTTATTCTTGTTCATATTGGACTTCTTCTTCTTATTGGAGTTGAATCCAAGTCCACCTTTGTCATTGGGGGATTTTTACACACTCAAGATATTGTTGAGTGTGGAATTCCCTTCATGACACTTTTGCATGTCAATCTTCAAAGAAGTGACTTGGGCCTTGAGCTCTTTGATTTCCTCTACATGGTTAGTCTCGAGAAAAGTACTCGAGGAAGTATCACTGGTACGTGTCGGTGCTATACAAACGGTTTTTAACCCCTTTCCGCGACGGAATTTGGAACCGTCGCCTAGTGAGTGACAGTGATAGGGGGTCCTTCCCACATGACCCAAAAATCGTCGGGGATAGGGACCCTACAGTACTCCTACTCGTTTGTGCTCGCATTGCCATCGCAGTCGGTATTCTATGGTGCTATGTTTACGATGCGCAGCCCATCACAAACGGTTCACTATTATAGAACATGTATGATAAGCATATGATACGTCTCCGTCGTATCTACATTTCCAAACACTTTTGCCCTTGTTTTGGACTCTAACTTGCATGATTTGAATGGAACTAACCCGGACTGACGCTGTTTTCAGCAGAATTGCCATGGTGTTATTTATTTGCAGAAACAAAAGTTCTCGGAATGACCTGAAACTCCACGGAACTTATTTTTGGAAAATATTAAAAATATTGGCGAAAGAATCAAGGCCAGGGGGCCCACCACCTGTCCATGAGGGTGGGGGGCGTGCCTGCCCCCTGCCTCGTGGGCCCCCTGTTGCTCCACCGACCTCAACTCCAACTCCATATATTCGTGTTCGGGGAGAAAAAATCAGAGAGAAAGATTCATCGCGTTTTATGATACGGAGCTGCTGCCAAGCCCTAAACTCTCTCGGGAGGGCTGATCTGGAGTCCGTTCGGGGCTCCGGAGAGGGGAATCCGTCGCTATCGTCATCATCAACCATCCTCCATCTACAATTTCATGATGCTCACCGCCGTGCGTGAGTAATTCCATCATAGGCTTGCTGGACGGTGATGGGTTGGATGAGATTTATCATGTAATCGAGTTAGATTTGTTAGGGTTTGATCCCTAGTATCCACTATGTTCTGAGATTGATGTTGCTATGACTTTGCTATGCTTAATGCTTGTCACTAGGGCCCGAGTGCCATGATTTCAGATCTGAACCTATCATGTTTTCATGAATATATGTGAGTTCTTGATCCTATCTTGCAAGTCTATAGTCACCTACTATGTGTTATGATCCGGCAACCCCGAAGTGACAATAATCGGGACCACTCCCGGTGATGATCGTAGTTTGAGGAGTTCATGTATTCACTATGTGTTAATACTTTGGTCCGGTACTCTATTAAAAGGAGGCCTTAATATCCCTTAGTTTCCGCTAGGACCCCGCTGCCATGGGAGGGTAGGACAAAAGATGTCATGCAAGTTCTTTTCCATAAGCACGTATGACTATATTCGGAATACATGCCTACGTTACAGTGATGAATTGGAGCTAGTTCTGTGTCACCCTATGTTATGACTGTTACATGATGAACCGCATCTGGCATAATTCTCCATCACCGATCCAATGCCTACGAGCTTTTCACATATTGTTCTCCGCTTATTTCCTTTCCCATTGCTACTGTTACAATTACTACAAAACCCAAAAATATTACTTTTGCTACCGTTACCATTACTTCCATATTACTTTGCTACTAAATACTTTGCTGCAGATACTAAGTTATCCAGGTGTGGTTGAATTGACAACTCAACTGCTAATACTTGAGAATATTCTTTGGCTCCTCTTGTGTCGAATCAATAAATTTGGGTTGAATACTCTACCCTCAAAAACTGTTGCGATCCCCTATACTTGTGGGTTATCAAGACTATTTTCTGGCGCCGTTGCCGGGGAGCATAGCTCTATTCTTTGAGTCACTTGGGATTTATATCTGCTGGTCACTATGAGGAACTTGAAAGACAAGAAAACAAAAATTTATCCCTCAACTACGAGGGGAGGTAAGGAACTGCCATCTAGCTCTGCACTTGATTCACCTTCTGTTTTGAGTAAGCTTGCGACACCTAAACCTGCTTCTGCTATTAATTCTGATATGTCGCATGTTATTGATGATGCCACTTCTGCTATGCATGATACTTATGATGAAACTACTTCTATGCTTGATACTACTGTGCCACTTGGTGAATTTCTTGATGAACAACTTGCTAGGGCTAGAGAGAATGAAATTATTGAAACTGATAATATTGATGATAGTGGTGATGAAGACTCTCCCCCTAGTAAATATGAATTACCTGTTGTGCCCGAGGGCTATGTTATGGATGAAGAGACTAAAAGAGGCTTTCTTTCTTGCAATGATAG
Organism: Aegilops tauschii subsp. strangulata; assembly: GCF_002575655.3. Taxonomy (NCBI): domain Eukaryota; kingdom Viridiplantae; phylum Streptophyta; class Magnoliopsida; order Poales; family Poaceae; genus Aegilops; species Aegilops tauschii. The sequence continues at coordinate 502,070,559 of NC_053041.3, read as the reverse complement.
AAGTGATCTTAAGAAATTATTAGCTAAGCTTAAACAAAAAACTCTGAATGCTAGAATGAAATATGATCCTGCTTATGCTACTTCACCTATATTTGTTACTGATAAGGATTATGAATTCTCTGTTGATCCTGATATAATTACTTTGGTTGAATCTGATCCTTTCTATGGCTATGAATCTAAAACTGTTGTGGCACATCTTACTAAATTAAAGGATATAGCCACCCTGTTCACTAATGATGAGAGAACTCGCTACTTTTATATCCTTAAAATATTTCCGTTCTCATTAAAGGGTGACGCTAAGATATGGTTTAATTGTCTTGATCCTGGTTGTGTGCGTAGTCCCCAGGATATGATTTATTACTTCTCTGCTAAATATTTCCCTGCTCATAAGAAACAAGCTGCTTTAAGGGAAATATATAATGTTGTGCAAATTGAAGAAGAAAATCTCCCACAAGCTTGGGGGAGGCTTCTCCAATTACTTAATGCTTTGCCTGATCATCCTCTTAAGAAAAATGAAATACTTGATATCTTTTATAATGGACTAACCGATGCTTCCAGAGATTACCTGGATAGTTGTGCTGGTTCTGTTTTCAGGGAAAGAACACCGGATGAAGCTGAAATTCTATTGAATAATATGTTGACCAATGAAAATAATTGGGCACTTCCTGAACCAACTCCTGAGCCTATTCCTAAACCAACTCCGAAGAAGAGAGGTGTTCTATTTCTCAGTCCTGAAGATATGCAAGAGGCAAAGAAATCTATGAAGGAAAAAGGTATAAAAGCTGAATATATTAAGAATTTACCTCCTATTGAAGAAATACATGGTCTTAATTTACCGCCCGTTGAAGAAATATATGATCTTAATCCATTACCTATTGAAGAAACTCATGGTCTTGATAACCCGACACAGGTAGTAAAGGTAAATTCTCTCTATAGATATGATAAAGCTGAAATCCCTCCTACTAAGTTTGCTAGCCAATGTTTGGATGAGTTTGATAACTTTATGGTTAAGCAAGAAGATTTTAATGCTTATTTTGGTAGACAATTAAAACAAAATGCTTATATGATTGAACACTTGGGTGATTACATGTCTAGAGTTAAAGGTGAACTTAAACTCATTAGTAAACATGCTTCTATGGTTAGCACTCAAGTAGAACAAGTACTTAAAGCTCAGAATGATTTGCTTAATGAATTAAATAGTAAGAATAATGATTATGCTGTGAGAGTGGCTACTAGAACTGGTAAAATGACTCAGGAACCTTTGTATCCTGAAGGCCATCCTAAGAGAATTGAGCAAGATTCTCAGAGAAATAATATTGATGCACCTAGTCCTTCTAAAAAGAAGAAAAAGAAAAATGATAGGACTTTGCATGTTTCTAGTGAACCTATTCCTGAACCACCTGAGAATCCAAATGATATTTCTATTTCTGATGCTGAAACACAATCTGGTAATGAACATGAACCTAGTGACAATGTTAATGATGATGTTCATCTTGAAGCTCAACCTAGTAATTGTCACAGCCCCAGATCAGCCCTTGTTTGACTTTTGCTTGTTCCTCATGTCATCATGTTTAATTTTGAAAGAAACTTGAAATGGGGATTGCCTAAACCCTAGCATTAAAGGAATTCACTAGGTTCAACCAAAATATTTCCAGTAAATCCAAATGGCTTTCAAAAATGTTCATCATTCTTGGAAAATGCTGGAAACAGTAACCAGAGGTGATGCACATCTTTCCATGTCATATTTGGGCTCTGGATTAAATCATACTCTATTTGCATTTGGGCATTTAAATGCTATTAAATATTTTAAATGCTCAAATAATCATAAACTAAAATGTTTACTGTAGGATATATTCCCAACAGTGATCATGAGTAGTTTCATGATTTTTGGAAGTGTCTAAGTATTTTTAATAAAGCCCTAAAGACTACAGAATATTAGAAAAACAAAAACAAATTAGAAAACAGAAGAGGGAGAGAAAGTTACCTGGACCTACCTACTGTGCAGCCCACCTGGCCGGCCCAGCTGGCGGCCCAGCCCACCAGGCGCTCTCCTGTCGCCTTCCTCCTCGCGCCAGTAGGCGAGGGCGCGTGCCCGACGCGCGCAGCTACACGCCGCGGCCACCTCCTCCCTCCCTGCTTGCCTGGCTCCGCCTCGACGCGTCTGGACGATGCCACGCGACCCCCAGAGCCGACCGGCTCTCTCTCGCTCTCCCCCTCCTCTGTTCTTCCCGCCCGAACGCCTCCGTCGCCGCCGCTCGCCACCACCGCGGACACCGCCATCCCGGCGACGCCCTGAGATGCCCAAGAGCTCCGCCTAGCATCCCTCTTCCTCCTCGTCGAGCTGTGCAACGCCGGACGCCCCGAGTGCCTCCACGTCGTCGTCTTCAACCTCCCAACGCCGGAGATCCCTCTCGCCGCCCCGCTCGCTCCGGTGCTTCCCCGGGCACGCCGAGGCCACCTCTGCACTCGCCGTGAGCTCCTCTACCGATTCCCCCTTCTCCCATGTCCATTAGCTCAGCGTAGCCTTCGTTTCCGTCGAGACCGAGACCTCACCGGCGCCGGACTTGACGCCGTCGTTGTTTTGGTTCGCCTCCGTTTAAACCGAGCATGTAGCCGTGCTCAGTGCACCTCCAGGAGGCCATAGCACCCCTCCGCACCCCCTGTCATGCTCCCTAACGCCGCCCCCGTGCTAACCCGAGCTCCGGCGGCCGCCCAAGTGCTCGCCGCCGGCGAACCAGGCCACCCCGCGACCTTCTGACACCTCCCCTGGATGCGGAAGAGCGTGGGCTACCTCCTGGTGGTTCCCGCGCGTTCAACCGCCGTCTGTAGCTCAAGTCCGGCGAGTTGCCGCCGCAGTTTTGGTTGTCGCCGGCGAAACTCCGGCGAGGACCGACGTGGCGCAGTCATTAGCGCTAATCCCTGCCAGCTCAGCCGCCCTTAGCCACTGACAATGGGCCCCGTAGCAGGTCAAAGTGCTAGTCAACGCGGGATTAGTGACTGTCTCACTGACCAGTGAACCCCACTGGTCAGGTTTGACCTGGAACGGGTCCGTTGACCTGCTGAGGTCAGCATGACCTAATGCTGACGCAGTTAATCATTTTCTGGTTTTGAAATAATTAAGAAAATTCCAGAAAATGCCCTAACTTCTAAAATTCATAGAAATTCAACCGTAGCTCCAAACGAAATGATTTATATATGAAAAATTATCAGAAAAATCCAAAGAATCTGTTTATGGCATCCTCATGCATGTTTGAACAACTTACAGCCACTGTATATGACAATTTGAATAAATGGCATTTGAAATGTCTTATATGGAGTTTGAATTTGAACCTAAGGTTCAAACCAACTCCATTTAATATGTTGCTAGCTGCATTAGCTCAAAACACATTCATATTGCCATGTCATGATCATGCATCATATTGTGCATTGCATTGATTGTGTTTCCTCTCTGTTGCCGGTATTGTCCCCTCTCGATAGCCGTGATTCCGACGATGAGTTCGATGACACCGATGAAGAACTATAATATCTTCAGAAGTGCCAGGCAAGCATAACCCCCTTGTTCATTCCGATACAATCCCACTCTCTCGCTCCTGCTCTCTTTTACTACATTAGGACAACAACGATTCAACCGTTACTTGTTGCGGTAGTTGAACCCCTTATCCTCTGCATGACCTGTCATTGCCACAGTAAATAGATGAAACCCACTAGCATGAGTAGGAGTTGTTTGAGCCCTGGTGTGCCTACTCATTCATGCTTGTTTGTCATGCCTGCTATTGCTTAGAGTTGTGTCAGGTCTGATTCATCGGGGATGAGTTGGAATGGTGATGAACATGTCCTACTGTGTGTGAGCTAAGTGTGTGAACACGATTTGGTAAAGGTAGCGGTGAGAGGCCATGTAGGAGTACATGGTGGGTTGTCTCATTGCAGCCGTCCTCAGGAACTGAGTTCTGTGTTTGTGATCCATGATACAGTTACTACCACGCATTGGGCCCGAAACCAATGGACCCTCTCGGCTTCTTAATCACCCTTGTCCTCTGTCCAGGAGTTGCAAGTAGTTTCTGGTGTTTGTAGTATGCTGGGGGCCGTGGACAGCGCTGACCGGAGGGGTGGGCTGTGATGCGGTAGGCACGTGGCCCGGTGTACCGAGTCGCCCGTTTGGTGACCGGGAACCCTGCACACATCGTTCGGGGCCGTATGTGGAAACCTCGGCCGGACTCCCTGCGGATGGAACCTGGATAGGCGATAAACCTGGACTAGAGACTTGAGTGTTTAGGTAGGCTGTGGCCGACACCCTCGCTGGGCCTCCGCTTGAAGGTTGCCGAGTACATGTCGTGTAAACGGCGGTAAGTGGTGAGAGCGTGTGTGTCGAAGTACACCCCTGCAGGGTTAACATCATCTATTCGAATAGCCGTGTCCGCGGAAATGGACTTCTGGGTTGCCTATAACAGTTCATAGACAAGTGAAAGTGGATACTCTAAAATGCGCAAGATAAGCGTGAGTGCTATGGATGGCGTTCTCGTAGGGAGACGGGAGCGGATCCATAGTGGTGTATTGGTATGGTGAATATGTGGACTCGTGTGCGCCACCTCAAAAGAGTTACTTGCAGTCATAGTTTAGGATAGCCACCGAGTCAAAGCTGGCTTGCTGCAGTCAAACTCCACCACCCCCCTTTGTTGATACCGATGCATATGTAGCTAGTTCTGATGTAAGTCTTGCTGGGTACATTTGTACTCACGTTTGCCTATTTTATGTTTTGCAGAGAGACGTCAGTCTCGCTAGTAGTTCCGTGTGGACTTCGACGTTTAGCTTGATACCTCAGCTACGATCTTGTGCCCTCGGCAGGATCTGGTAGATAGTTAGGCTTCTCAGCCTTTTTCATTTGTAGATGTCTGTACTCAGACATGTTAAGCTTCCGCATGTGCTTGACTTGTATGCTCTGAATGTTGGGTCATGAGACCCATGTTTGTAATATCTGGCTCTTCGGAGCCTAATGAATAAATACTCTGAGTCGTAGAGTCTTGTTGTGATGCCATGTTGTATTTGCACATATCGAGCATATTGTGTGTATGATTGAAATGCTTGGTATGTGTGGGATTCGACAATCTAGTTGTCTATCCTTAGCAGCCTCTCTTATGGGGAAATGTAGTCTAGTGCCTCCTTGAGCCATAGTAGTCCGCTACAGCCCGGTTCACCGGAGTCCTGCTAGCCCAGCACTACTGCTCTGGACACTTGGCTGGCCGGCATGTGTTTCATATCGTTCCTGTGTCTGTCCCCTCGGGGAAATGTCACGCGGTGACATCCGGAGTCCTGCCTAGCCTGCTACAGCCCGGGTTCCCGGAGTCCTGTTAGCCCAGTGCTACAGCCCGGATTCTCACGCTGCTGACCGACACGTTCGATGTTGATTCACGTATGCCTGTCCCCATACGTTAGTGCCGCTTTGGGTTCACGACTAGCCATGTCGGCCCGGGTTCTCTGTCATATGGATGCTAGCGACATTGTCATATACGCGAGCCAAAAGGCGCAAACGGTCCCGGGCCATGGTATGGCGACACCCGTGGGAGTACCGTGCGTGAGGCCGCAAAGTGATATGAGGTGTTACAGGCTAGATCGGTGTGACTTGGAATCGGGGTCCCGACAGTAATGATAATGATGTAGAAATTAAACCTGCTGTTGATCTTGATAACCCACAATCAAAGAATCAACATTATGATAAGAGAGACTTTGTTGCTAGGAAACACGGTAAAGAAAGGGAACCTTGGGTTCAGAAACCCATGCCTTTCCCTCCCAAACCATCCAAGAAAAGGGATGATGAGGATTTTGAGCGCTTTGTTGAAATGATTAGACCTATCTTTTTTGCGTATGCGATTAATTGATATGCTCAAAATGAATCCTTATGCTAAGTATATGAAGGAAATTGTCACTAATAAAAGAAAGATACCGGAAGCTGAAATTTCCACCATGCTTGCTAATTATACTTTTAAGGGTGGAATACCTAAGAAACTTGGAGATCCAGGAGTACCAACTATACCATGCTCCATTAAAAGAAACTATGTTAAAACTGCTTTATGTGATCTTGGAGCTGGTGTTAGTGTTATGCCTCTCTCTTTATATCGTAGACTTGATTTGAATAAGTTGACACCTACTGAAATATCTTTGCAAATGGCTGATAAATCAACTGCTATACCTGTCGGTATTTGTGTGGATGTGCCTGTTGTGGTTGCAAATGTTACTATTTTAACGGACTTTGTTATTCTTGATATTCCCGAGGACGATAGTATGTCTATTATTCTTGGAAGAGCCTTTTTGAATACTGCAGGGGCTGTTATTGATTGCAATAAAGGCAATGTCACTTTTCATGTTAATGGTAATGAGCACACGGTACACTTTCCGAGGAAACAACCTCAAGTTCATAGTATCAATTCTATTGGAAAAATTCCATCGATTATTTTTGGAGGTTTTGAATTTCCTCTTCCTACTGTCAAGAAGAAATATGATATTCTTATTATTGGGGATGTGCATATCCCCGTTGAGGTAACATAGTGTTATTCAAAATTTCTCCGGTTCCATGTTAGTCGGAATGAGTTTGTTAACAAGACCTGATCAACCTTGTTAGTGGATTCCTTTTGATGAGCATGAGATGGATGAAGTTAGAAGGCACAACCTTCTGTACCCTTCTTTTACTTTCTGTTATTTAGTTGAAATAAAGTAAAAAAATAGTATTTTCTATCAGTTTTCTGAATTATCCGTGCAATATAAAAATACCCCAAAAATAAAAGTTCTCCAAATGCCCCGAAATTGAAATATGATTTTTTCTGGAATATTTGAGAATATCTGGCACTGAGAACACAACACGGGGAGCAAGCACCCTGCCACGAGGGTCCAGGGCGCGCCCCCTGCCTCGTGGGCCCACGGTGGCTCCCCTCCACTTATTCCTGCACCCACACACTTCTTCTTCCTCCCAAAAAAATCACCATCCAGCTCAAGCACAAGTTCTAGCTCATTTTGCTATGATTTTCGATCTCCTTGCTCAAAGCACCTCTCACAAAACTGCTTTGGGGGATTGTTCTTTGGTATGTGACTCCTCCATTGGTCAAATTAGTTTTTGTTCTAGTGCTTTATTCATTGAAAATTTGTGCTGCCTAGGTGACCATGTTCTTGAGCTTGCATGTCAAATTTATATGGTTCCAGGTAGTTCTAATGCATGATATAGGCTCTAGGCATTTGTAGGAGTAGTTGCTATCAATTTTGTTGAGCTTGGTTCACTTTTATTTGAAGTTACTAAAAATTTCAGAATTTTTAGAAAATAATGAAGAGATTTTTGAGGGGCTCATCGAGCCGAAGCTCGAAGGAAAAGCAAAGTGAAGAAGCAGAGAGGCCCAAATATAATCTGCCTCGCACCGCGGAGGTTCGGCCGTGTGAATGGCCTTCCGATGATTTCTTGAGAGCAGTCGGGATTTATGATGATTTTTATGAATTGGCTGAGAATGCAGGCCTCACCAACTTCCTCCGCGACCAACGCGAACAATATCTCTTACTCACCAATACTTTTGTGCAAAACTTCTACTATTATCCTAAGGAATCACCTCCTTCAGTAGAGTTTCATTTATATGATGTGGTTAAGAATATGTCACTAGATGAATTCTGCAAGGTTTGCAAAATACCTTTCGAGGGTAGCTTAGAGGAACCACATCGTAAAGATATGGACGGGTTTATTGATACTATTACTGTAGGGGAAACTAGGAAGGTTTCCGATGCAAGAATCACTAGCATACATTTCCTGTTTTACGCTACTTTGCAATATTTGCTAGTCGTTGCTTAATTGTTCGCGGAAACTGTGGAAACCTTAGTGTTCCTGATATTATTATTTTGTTCCATGGTTTATTCTATGATGACTCATTTAGTATGGGCGGTATTATTGCCAAACGGTTAAGTCTGAACCGTACAAAGGGCCCCATCTTTGGAGGTGTCTATGCTTCACGCCTTGCTGCATATTATAATATACCTATTAGGCACTATGAAAAAGAAGAAAAATTGCTGCCCACTGTTTATTTAGATTATAAGAGTATGGTAGCGCATGATTTTATTGTTAAGAACAGGGAAAGGGGGCTTAAATACAAATTGTTCTTTGATAAACATCACCCTGAGACTATTACCTTGCCTGCTTCTTCCTTGTTTGATTTATCTGCATGCCAGTATCTCATTCCGCTGGTGACCATTCACGCCTACCGGAACCCTACGCCAGCCACAGAGCCAGAACCGGAACCACAATTTGATCCTCCACGACAGTCTAATTACCAGTGAGATCCGGAGATGATTGCCAACTAGTGGCAATCAGAGTCTTCTTCATCTCAGTACAACCCCAACTATAACTTTGGATATCCGCCAGGCCATCCGTGGCAATAAACCAACTTAGGCCAAAAGCCTAAGCTTGGGGGAGTATGTATTATCCATGCTAGTTTATTTTCTTTTCTTGCTTCTTCTTGTGTGTTTGATAAACCTTAAGAAAACCAAAAAAAATTAGTAGTAGCTTTTAGCTAGTTTACTTTTCTTGCTGTAGTAATAATTAAAAAAGAAAACCCAAAAAGATTTCCTATTCTTCTATTGCTTGTTGGGAGCTTTCCCGTGTAAATAGTTTTATTTCTTTTCTTTTCTTTGGGGGTCGATAGGAGAAGACCATGATTAAATATTTGAAGTGGCTTGTATATGCATTATTGTTGATTTAACCAAGAGCCCATATTGCCTTGTCTTCTCCTGTTTATTGAATGCTCGCAGATTCCAGTTTAGTCCAATGCACGTGCACTATTATTATTATTCACATCGTTCGGTCGTGCAAGTGAAAGGCAATTATGACGATATATGATGGACTGATTGAGATGGGAGAAGCTGGTATGAACTCGACCTCTCTTGTTTTTGTAAATATGATTAGTTCATCGTTCCTGATTCAGCCTATTATGAATAAACATGTTTGCAATGACAATTAGAGATTATAGTTGCCCGTGCCATGCTTGATTAGCTATGAGTTATAATGGTTTACCTTGCGTGCCAACATGCTATTAAAATGCTTGTGATGTGGTATGATGGGGTGGTATCCTCCTTTGAATGATTCGAGTGACTTGACTTGGCACATGTTCACGCATGTAGTTGAAACAAAATCAACATAGCCTTCATGATATTTATGTTCATGGTGGATTATATCCTACTCATGCTTGCACTCAATGTTTATTAATTTTAATGCATGTTCATGACTGTTGTCGCTCTCTAGTTGGTCGCTTCCCAGTCTTTTGCTAGCCTTCACTTGTACTAAGCGGGAATACTTCTTGTGCATCCAATTCCTTAAACCCCAAAGTTATTCCATATGAGTCCACCATACCTTCCTATATGCGGTATCTGCCTGCCGTTCCAAGTAAATTTGTATGTGCCAAACTCTAAACCTTCAAATGAAATTCTGTTTTGTATGCTCGAATAGCTCATGTATCAACTAGGGTTGTCCGTATCTTCCATGTTAGGCGGGTTATTCTCAAGAGGAGTGGACTCCGCTCCTCACTCACGAGAAAATGCCTGGTCACCGGGATGCCCAGTCCCATGCTTTATGCAAACCAAATCAAAATAATTGCAAACAAAACTCCCCCTGGGACTGTTGTTAGTTGGAGGCACTCGTTGTTTCGAGCAAGCCATGGATTGATGCTTGTTGGTGGAGGGGGAGTATAAACTTTACCATTCTGTTTGGGAACCGCCTATAATGTGTGTAGCATGGAAGATATCGCCATCTCTTGGTTGTTATGTTGACAATGAAAGTATGCTGCTCAAAATATTATTTATCTCTGCTTTAAAATCGAGCTCTGGCACCTCTAACAATCCCTGCTTCCCTTTGCGAAGGGCCTATCTATTTACTTTTATGTTGAGTCATCACCCTCTTATTAAAAAGCACTGCTGTCATTTGCATCCATTACTATTAATTTATATTGGGTATGACTGGATCTCTTTTACCATGAATTACAATGTTTAGTCAGTCCTTGATCTTTAAAGGTGCTCTGCATTTATGTTTTGCGGTCTCTGAAAGGGCTAGCGAGATACCATCCTGTTATATCATATCATGACTATTTTGAGAAAGTGTTGTCATCCGAGATTTATTATTATTGCTCGCTAGTTGATTATGCCATTGATATGAGTAAACATGAGACCTAAGTGTTATTGTGAATGAGGTTAGTTATAATCTTTGCTGAAAACTTGAATGCTGGCTTTACATATTTACAACAACAAGAGCAAACAGAGTTTGTAAAAGTTTTTCTTTATCACTTTCAGTTTATCAACTGAATTGCTTGAGGACAAGCAAAGGTTTAAGCTTGGGGGAGTTGACACGTCTCCGTTGTATCTACTTTTCCAAACACTTTTGCCCTTGTTTTGGACTCTAACTTGCATGATTTGAATGGAACTAACCCGGACTGACGCTGTTTTCAGCAGAATTGCCATGGTGTTATTTATGTGCAGAAACAAAAGTTCTCGGAATGACCTGAAACTCCATGGAACTTATTTTGGAAAATATTAAAAATATTGGCGAAAGAATCAAGGCCAGGGGCCCACCACCTGTCCACGAGGGTGGGGGGCGCGCCCCCTGCCTCATGGGCCCCCTGTTGCTCCATTGACCTCAACTCCAACTCCATATATTCGTGTTTGGGGAGAAAAAAATTAGAGAGAAAGATTCATCGCGTTTTACGATACGGAGCCACTGCCAAGCCCTAAACTCTCTCGGGAGGGCTGATCTGGAGTCCATTCGGGGCTCCGGAGAGGGGAATCCGTCACCGTCGTCATCATCAACCATCCTCCATCACCAATTTCATGATGCTCACCGCCGTGCGTGAGTAATTCCATCGTAGGCTTGCGGGACGGTGATGGGTTGGATGAGATTTATCATGTAATCGAGTTAGATTTGTTAGGGTTTGATCCCTAATATCCACTATGTTCTGAGATTGATGTTGCTATGACTTTGCTATGCTTAATGCTTGTCACTAGGGCCCGAGTGCCATGATTTCAGATCTGAACCTATTATGTTTTCATGAATATATGTGATTTCTTGATCCTTTCTTGCAAGTCTATAGTCACCTACTATGTGTTATGATCCGGCAACCCCGAAGTGACAATAATCGGGACCACTCCCGGTGATGACCGTAGTTTGAGGAGTTCATGTATTCACTATGTGTTAATGCTTTGGTCCGGTACTCTATTAAAAGGAGGCCTTAATATCCCTTAGTTTCCGCTAGGACCCCGCTGCCACGGGAGGGTAGGACAAAAGATGTCATGCAAGTTCTTTTCCATAAGCATGTATGACTATATTCGGAATACATGCCTACATTACATTGATGAATTGGAGCTAGTTCTGTGTCACCCTATGTTATGACTGTTACATGACGAACCGCATCTGGCATAATTCTCCATCACCGATCCAATGCCTACGAGCTTTTCACATATTGTTCTCCGCTTATTTACTTTCCCGTTGCTACTGTTACAATTACTACAAAAACCCAAAAATATTACTTTTTCTACCGTTACCGTTACTTCCATATTACTTTGCTACTAAATACTTTGCTGCAGATACTAAGTTATCCAGGTGTGGTTGAATTGACAACTCAACTGCTAATACTTGAGAATATTCTTTGGCTCCCCTTGTGTCGAATCAATAAATTTGGGTTGAATATTCTACCCTCGAAAACTGTTGCGATCCCCTATACTTGTGGGTTATCAGCATACAATCACACACATTCGCTTTTCCCAAACCGTATGCGATAACTAATTAAGAAGATTAGCTAATCGTCGTACGAGTGTCGGACAGGATTACGAAATGCCGGACCGTCGTAACATCATCATACACGACAACTATCGCACATGCTATTCTATGGTGCAATGTTTACGATGCATACTTCATCAGAAACAGTTCATGGTTGCAAATCGTGTACGATAAGGCAACTAACACAAATGTTTAGTTTGCCCGCACCGTTTGTCATATTGTCAGGCATCGCACACGCTTTGCAAACGGCAACTGTGTGCATGCTTGCACACGTTTCCTCCCAATGAACCGTCTCGGATTATGGTGTATATCGCAAATGTTTGTGTTTTACCAACTGTGTGTGCCGTAACGACCTGGAGAGCGTAATTTCACCGTAATTTAATTGCTGCTATTTCAAATTGTACCGGATTTGAATTTGAATTTGTATGTATGCTATAACTTTATTCATATCCATCAGGTTCAAATAACCAATGCATTATTCGATTCATAGGTACCTATGTTCAAGAATTACATAAGAACCAAATAAAGAATGATGAACCACAGTTGTATACTTGTATTATTAAAGACGGTAAAGAAAGAGGTGAAATACATTCTGGTTGCTAAACAAGGTGAAGCGGAATGCCCATATTGTGCCCTCCTCCATGCAGAAGGCACGCACGACTCTAGTCCAACCCCTTGTGATGTCCGACCGCCCATCCTTCACGGTCTTCACGAAAACATCTAGATAATCATCGTGTTCTGGTAGAAATACTTTAAACTTTGCATGCCCGTCAATCATGTAGTTTGAGAGGTAATCTTGAGTAAACTGCTTTGGCAACCACTGCAAAGGAAAAATATTCAGACATTGTCATCTAACACAACTCATTATGGGCAGCAAAAAGAAGGCTGCAGAGTTCTTACTTACCATCCTGCAGTTCGCTGTTGTCTTGGATAAAGTGTAAACAAATAGTTTAATTGCCATCTTTGGACCCATTTTACTAACAATCTTTATCAGCTTCCTCACTTATGCTGGTTCATCGATATCTCATTGCCCCATATGCAGAAAGGGTCAAAGTGCGGATCTTTACCAATGACATATGTACCTAAAAGCACCAAGTTAATATTAGAAGCTAAACAACAATTGCACAATGATGTAGTACAACACTCTTTTATAATATATTATAACATCCAATATACTCACATATTAGATGAATTAACAACTTATATTATGGGCTGGAAGGAGTTTAGTGCATTCTTACAAATAATTGACTGATTAACTTCTGCTGTATCCATGGATAACAGTTAGTTTGAGCTAGTTCGGGCTCAAATAGCCCTAAAGTATATCTAAACATGAGGGCTAGTTTGAGCTAGTTGCATCTATAACCCACCCAAAAAAACTATCCAAGCCAAGAGGTGCTAATTGGAGCTAGTTCTCCTAGTGCATTTATTGTCAATCTAACCCTGCCATCCAACTATTTGGATGGAGTTAGTTCAGGGTTAGTCATGAGCTAGAAAATAACTCTAACCTCTAGCTAAGTAGAGTATCCAAACAGGGCTGTGTTGTTGTTGTTCCTGCTGCTGCTCTTCTACGTATATCTAGACATCATCAGAACATTAATGTAACACTCTTCCTTGTTGCTATGTAGCCTAGGATTGCATATTTAGACATTAAGTATAGTGCATGTTGCTATGTAGCCTCAGATATATTACATATGTCCCTAGTTAACCTAACGATAAATGGGTTGCAGATATATTCAGTTAAAAGTCCGATTCACCGATTAGTCCCTTATCAGCCCCCGGCCTATATGGTACCGGCTACCGATATCCTGAACAGTGAGCATATATAAGCCATGGGATGAAACTAACCTCGATGGAAAACAACAGTCATTCCCAAAATTGTCCTGTGTAGCTACATCGAGAAGCATGTTAAGCACAACAGGCTAAACATCAACCAAAATTATCCATGGCAGACAAAATAATCTCCAGAAGATAGCTTCAGTGTGCAGGTTTAAACATGCTAGTAAAGCAAAACAAGTGGAAAGGTGTGTTAACTGCAACAGGCCTAACATTTAACAACAAGCAAACATAGTCATTCAAACTGGTATTGTCCCGGTCTAAGTACACTGGTTATTGTTAAAAAAATGGAAAGACGTGTTAACTACAAGATGCAGCAACCAAATATAGTCATTCATAGTGGTATTATTGAAACTGGTACTGATGAAATAAATGCACATATCATACTTGCACATATAGAACATCACGTTGTGAATAACTGGAATAAACAAGGCTTACTACGAACAACCAAAGATAGCATTTGAAACTGGACATATGCTAACTACAAACAACCGAACAATCAAAAAACTTTAAAAGAGGCATATGCTAGCAATAACAGGCTTAACAACAAGCAAATATATGTATTCCTATCGGTATGTTTAAAACTGGATTGATGAAATGTACTGCACAGTAAATAATTGCACATATAGAGCATCATATTGTGAACAACTGAAATAAACAAGACATACTGCAAACAACCAGATATAGCAATGAAAATTGGACATATTCTCACTACACTACAAAAGGGTCTCGACAAAAGAAATCATGGGTTTCCCCCTGCGAAGAGGCATGGCAAAACAAATCATGGGTTTCCTCACTTGTCACAGATGGGCTCGTTCCCGTGGGAAGAGAACGGACCCTGGATGCGCTCCATGTTGTCGCAGATGGGCTCCTTCCCCTTGGAAGAGCATGGTTGTAGGGTGCCCTCCCTGATGTCGCAGACGGGCGCTTTCCCCTTGGAAGAGCAGATGGGCTCTTTCCCCTTGGAAGAGCAGATGGGCTCTTTCCCCTTGGAAGAGCCGAAGAGGGTGCCCTCCTCGTGGTCACCGTCGATGAGGTCTGACTTGGAAGCTGTGGATCCCAAGCCAGCGTCGCAGAACGTGTCCTTCAGAAATGACAAAAGGGGCTCGATGGCGATGTAGGATGGCAAATTGTTGACAGCGAGCCAGAGGAGATCAGCGGCGGGGCCATGGATGAGATCGACAGCGGTTGAACCCGAGGGGTTGGGGGTGGGCCACTTAACCTGTGACATAGCCCGCCTCGGGCCGTCGCCGTCGATGACCTCGATGTCGTAGCCGACGGCCGAGACATGCCCGCATACTCTAGCCCGCTGCTTGAGTGCCTGCCACCAGTAATGGTCGTTAGCTTTCTCAGCGACGTCGGGCGAAGAGACCACGATACACCTCTTTTGGGCCAGTCGCTCCTCGAGCTCCATGGGAAGTATAGCCGGGCTTAGGCTGCGACGCTATGGAGTGGGGGATGGGGATGGGGATGGGATCTGTGACAAAGGGGGTGTTTGGCAGGCGTCATCTAAGAAACTCAGGGCGGCCTGGGTATGAAGATCGGTGGGTAAGCTGCACGGGCAAACCGGCAGATGTTGACAATGGAGGCCTTGCGGCAGCGGCGGCGGCGGGGACCTTGCTAGGGTTTCGAGCGAGGGAGAGGGTGTGTGTGTGTGTGCGCATGCTCGAGGAGGTTTTGGTGTGTGTGTGTGTGTGTGTGTGTGGAGGGGGGTGTTTGAGGAAATGATGCGGGTACTAAAATTTTTACTACGTGGGAGTCAAGAGCAGGAGTGAAATGCCGGGGCTATTGAAAATTTTGATGATGGTGCATCGCACACGGTCGAGAGATAACAACCGTGTGTTATGAAACAGAAAAACCATCGACCCGGGCAGATATTTTCGAGGGATGCAGGCGGGATTGGGAACAAGAAACAACACACACGGTCAAAACACAATAACCGTGTGTTACAAACAGAAAAAAGCTGCAGGTGGGTAGATATTTTTGAGAGGGGAAGCCTCGTGGAGCCCAATGCACACGGTTAGTTTGAGTGAACCGTGTCTGTTGTGTCATCCGACTTGTCTAATGTTCATAAATTTGGCGAAAAATGACGTGGGAGAGGGTGAGAACATGAACACACTTGCATGTGGACCAAATTTATCTATGAAAAGGGTGGTTTGATTTTCAAATACCAAATGCAACTTCGATGTGGCACCTATCTCGCAAAGCACACGGTATTGCTTGCTCCCACCCCCCTCGTGTCAGCACGAAGGGAATCCTAAGCTATGAATGCATGCCCCCACCCCCCCAACCGAGGTTGACCTAGCAAAGTGCAAAGTAGCTAGCAGCCCCCCTCCCTCGTGTCGGCACGAAGGGAATCCTAAGCTATGAATGCATGTCCCCCAACCGAGGTTCACCTAGCAAAGTGCGAAGCAGCTAGCAACCCCCCTCCCTCGTGTCGGCATGAAGGGAATCCTAAGCTATGAATGCATGCCCCTCAACCGAGGTTCACATAGCATAGTGCGAAGTAGCTAGCAGCCCCCCTCGTGTCGGCACGAAGGGAATCCAAAGCTATGAATGCATGCCCCCCCAACCGAGGTTCACCTAGCAAAGTGCGAAGTAGCTAGCAGCCCCCCTCGTGTTGCCACGAAGGGAATCCTAAGCTATGAATGCATGCCCCTCAACCGAGGTTCACCTAGAAAAGTGTGAAGTAGGAGCCCCCCCCCCACACTTTCAGTCGGCGGGCCAGAGAGGCATATCTCACCAAGATGGATCGTAAAACGGACCAATAATAATCCACCTTGGTCGTACAACCTCTCTCTTGTTGTTGGTCAAAGTGATGGCCGTCCATGCGACCCCGGAGATGGGCTAGCTCGCCAATAATCACGCAAGTAGCTAGTACCCGAAGACAACTACTGCATGCGTGTGGCCCAAACATATGTATGGAGAGGTGTGTTTTTGAGTAACAATGGAACTACTTTGATGTGGCACCGTGATTTCGAACTAGAAATCCTAGAAATCCCCACACTGAGTGAGGGTTAGGTTGACGATGCATATGTATGTTACACCACACTTCAATCCAATGACGGGGATTCATGCATGCATGCGTGCATAGTATATGCGCTCAAACTTAATTAGGTCTGAATCTCACCATGACCTATACTACGATAACACGAACCAAATGAAGAATCCGCCATGGTAACCTATCTTGTTGTCGGTCAAGGTGATCATGGATGTTCATGCAGGCCCACGAATATATAGGATGTCGCCGATAACCATGCGAGGGAGTGTACCGTTCGAAGGCAACCACTACATGCATATGTATGGAGGTGATGCGTGCATTCATGTTTGAATACCGTTTCACAACATTGATGTGGCGCGTGTGTCAAAAATCGTACACTAGCTCCCCACACAGAGCGAGATCGGTTCATGACGTGTCGTTGTACTAGCCACTTCGACTCGATGGGAGGGATTCATGCGTACACATGCATGTGTGTGTGTGCTCAAACTGTATCATGCATGTCATCCCAGAGCATGGCCTATATATATACTGTATTACAAGCAAAAAAATAATCCCCTCCTAAGTCAAATTAACCTCTCTTGTTGTCAGGCAAAAAGTAGTGATGGACCAAGCGGGCCCACAGATGGAAAGCATCGATATCGCTGATAACCGCTTGAGTGGGTGCGAGAGGACAACCACCACCGCTTTGCATGTGGGCCAAACATATATATGTTGAATACCCAAAGTGCACAACTTTGATGTGCCACATGCCTCAAAAATCGTAACCATGCACCCACAGAGCAAGGTTTTTATGAAGCGTACTACATATGATGGTCCCCTTCCCCCCTCTTCACCGCATACTATATGCTCGTACCGTAATATGTACAATCCAAAAGAATCCTCATCGATGGTGAAATTAAGTAACCTCTCCTGATGTAGGTCAAAGTGATGCATGCATGTATCGATGATGGCCTCGTGGGCCCACAGATGGAAGCATCACACGTGAGTGTCCTAGCTAGGATAACCACCGCGTGCATGCATGTGGCCCAAAGAGGTGCTGTGTGATGTTTGAATAGCCAATTTCACAATTTTGATGTGGCACGTGCCTCGGAGACCGAAAAGTCCCGACACTGAGTGAGGTGTACTTGTTCACGGACGCGTATGTATAGTATATATGCTAGTCCCTGCCCACCTCTTCGACGCGTACTATATACCACCATAACACAAACAAAAAGATTTTACCTTGCTGGTCAAATTAACCTCACCGCGGGCTGTTCGTCAAAGTGATGGATGACGACCTCGCGGGCCCACAGAAAGCGTCACACGCGAGTATCGAGTGTCGTGTAGGACAACCATCGACTGCATGTGGCCAAAACATGTATGTATGAAAGGGTTGTGTAATGTTTTAAATAACGAATTCACGACTCTGATGTGGCACCGGCCTGCCTAACAAAACGGCCAACCCACACGGTGGCTCACAACTCGTAGTGTACTGCGAGCCACCCACCAGCCCCAGACGCACACACCCACACACACACCGCGAATCCACCGCAACTACGATGCATGTTAAATTAATTATCCCACAGTGAACATATGTTATCAAAGGAGGGACGTTTTAATTTTGAAAAAAATCACAGAGATCATTAAGACATTTTAGTACATTAATTGATTGATTTTCTACGGGTATAATGTGTAAAAAATCAAATTTGAGCTACATGCACACGTGACAGTGCACCTAAATGGATTGCAAAAACACATGTGTCTCACTGGGTGCATGTTTACTCCCCGTGCAACAAATTTCAAACATTGAGAATCTTGATTTTTAAATTCTAGTACATCCAAAACTTATTTGAAGTTCACGAAACTTTTCATGTTGTCATATGGACACTAATACAAAGTGGCATTGTACTTTTTTGTCAAATTTGAGACCAGTTTTGATGTAATCTTTATCTAATTACAAACGGGAGATTATTAATAATTGGCAACCAATATCCCAAACGGATTATTTATTCGAACCGTGAGTGTTAGACCAACAATGGATACATGCCATGCTTCGGTTAAGCAATAAAGCGGCAACATTAATCATCCAAATAGAAAAAAATATACGTGTCGCCGTGCGACCCGTGTGCCGTGCGAGCAGGCGTGAGTTGACGGGACGCATGCGAGCAGTCCTCCGCGCAGGCAGACCGGGAGGCGTGCGTGCATGTGTGTGAATTGACGGAGGCGTGCTCGCTGCGCAGTGTCATCGGGAGGCGTGCGAGTAGCTGTGTGAAACTTTGGTAGGCCTGCCAGTAGTCCAGTGCGCAGGCTCACGAGGAGGCGAGCCATCGGTTTGACCGCCGCCCGCCTATCTCCCACAACTCCCACTACTCCATATTAATGGTGCGCCCGAGCGGCCGCACCCCCAACCTCGCCACATACACAATCCTCTCTCTCCGCTTGCATCCTCGACGCCGCTCTCAGTCCTCTAGCTGTCAGTGTATAAGGATGCCGCCGAAGCGCCCCATCGGAGTGAGTGGCGACGCCGGGGCTGCTAAAGCACCGGAGCATGGCGTGGGGATGGAGATAGAGGTTGCCATCACCGCCGGCGAGTTATCGCTGCACCCTGACGTCGTCGAGCTTCCACAGCCGGAGGCGGAGTTCCACACCGACTCTGGTGACAACCCGGGCGACGACTTCGATGACGACGGATAGCTGGTTAGTCATCTATAGCCATTTATGTGTCAAATAGATCATAGGGTTTCTCTGGTTACTCCTGCCCCCCTTTTTGGAATAGAAATCCTATGGTTATGTTCTCCCAATCCATGAAATCAGAGTAAGTTTTGTTAGATCCATGTAGTGTATTGATTGTTTGAATGGTACAAGTGATAAGTGATTAGTTGTTTCATCTGTGCAAATGATTTCTTCTAGTAATCCGACTAGGGTTAGTGTTCGTGCTAATAATTCCTAGCCAGGACTTGACAATTGATCTTGAATGACCTACATATGTTTGTGCCATTATTTTCTTCAAGATTGGTCTGTACATAGACGACTGTGCCTAAAAATCAAACCATAATCTCTGGATATGTATAAATAAATAGCCATAAATCCCTAATCCTACTTCACGGCATTTAATCCTTGATTTGATGCCAAATTTGTTTTACTATTTGTATAGGTGTTGTCTGACGATGTGGACAGCGAGGATGAAGATGGCCAGAGGAGGTACAAGAGGAAAGTCCTGAGGGAGCTTTATGCAGGAATGCATAACAGGCGTATTAGGACCTGAAACGGCGGCTATCGATGCCCATTTTGCAATCACAAGCTTCATGATGCGTATCTAAGTGTTCTGGCGCATGCAAGAGGACGGGCCGTTGGCTCCTTCAAGCAGAAGTATTCTCGCAGGGTGGCGCACGACGCGTACGCCGAGTACCTGGAGAAGCTTCAGGATCGTGCCGGCATGTGAGATGAGATGTGGGATCGAACTATGTACGCTTGAGTATGCTTAATGACGGTTGAACTATGTACTTACGGTTGAACTATGCTTGTGCATGTGTATGCTTATTATCTATGTCTGAGTATGTTTAACCTATGTTTACTCATGTCTAACCGTGGGATATGGATGCAATCAGTTCGGTTGATGGAATCTACCTCTGTCTTGGTTTATTGGTCCCCTTTGTAATTTGTGTTAAATTTTGACCAAAGGTTTAACTGATAAAATGTTAGTGCAGGTCAGTCAAAATTATATGGTTGGATGGGTGTTTGAGCATAGTCTTCAATGATATAATTTTTGGTGACATGCATAAACATTTCTTAGTTAAATATTTGGTGAAAATTTGGTAAAAATTACAAAGGAGACCAATAAACCAGGACGGAGGTAGTACGTCAATCACACAAGGTTCCCAAAATTGTAACCATGTGCAATGACTTTCATTTTGCCTGTTGCGTCAATCACACACGGTTGGCTCTAGCAAACCGTCACCTCCAAAATTCTTTGGGGGACAGAAAACCCTTACCACCCAATTCAAAAAAGAAAAAAGAAAACCCTCACCACCCCGACGTCACAAAAACCCTCACCCCGCCCACCACCCCCTCTGGTCCCCATTCACACCTGCACAAGCTCCTCCGCGTCTATGCATGGCACCTCCTATCGCGGCGGCAAACACTTAGCTCGCCGCCTGCCGCCGCCGCTAGGCTGCCGACAAAGCCCACCGCATTTTGCCACTTCCGCCTGCGACCGCCTATCGCCATTGACTTTCTCGACGCTGCTCACGGTCGACCCAGCTCCGCTCGGTTGGGGAATCTGCCGTACTGAGGGTTCTTTCTCATGGACAACAAGGTAACTAATTTAATGAGATATTATCTCATCTCTTATCCCAGTTCATCTACCTCCTTTAATCACCCGGCCGAAATCACCATGAATTCATTTTTATTCGAGCTGATTTGAGGGTTTTCTTCCGTTCATAGAGTGTACAGTGCGCGGACACATCAGGACCTTGCGGCCTCCGCCAGACATTCCATCTCACCGTACCAGATGACTTGAGGATACGCGCGGTATGTTCAATCTCACCCTAAATCGGCTGGCATGGCCAACTTTCCTGAACATATTCTAAATATTACTACATTTGGATAAAAGGTGCCACATGCACCATAAACGTCAAAGGGGATTTTCCCCTCTTCTTTCTATATTAGGCAAATTAATGATGTATTGTTCTTCGATTACTCTCATATTTCCATGACATCATGTTTACCCTATCTGTTTAATTATAAATTTTTGTCCTTCGATTTCGACTTCTGTACAGTTCTTTCAATTTGGGCCCATATTTGCATGTTACCATATTTTCTTTAACAATCCTACCATTTTCTACCATTTGGATAAAGTGTAAACAAATAGTTTAATTGCCATCTTTGGACCCATTTTACTAACAATCTTTATCAGCTTCCTCACTTGATGCTGGTTCATCGATATCTCATTGCCCCATACGCAGAAAGGGTTGAAGTGCGGATCTTTACCAATGACATATGTACCTAAAAGCACCAAGTTAATATTAGAAGCTAAACAGAAATTGCACAATGATGTAGTACAACACTCTTTTATAACATATTATAACATCCAATATACTCACATATTAGATGAATTAACAACTTATATTATGGACCGGAAGGAGTTTAGTGCATTCTTACAAATTATCGGCTGATTAACTGCTGTTGTATCCATATTTTACAGTTAGTTTGAGCTAGTTCGGGCTCAAATAGCCCTAAAGTATATCTAAACATGAGGGCTAGTTTGAGCTAGTTGCATCTATAACCCACCCAAAAAAACTATCCAACCCAAGAGGTGCTAATTGGAGCTAGTTCTGCTAGTGCATTTATTGTCAATCTAACCCTGCCATCCAAACAACTCTTTGGATGGAGTTAGTTCACGGTTAGTCATGAGCTAGAAACTAACTCTAACCCCTAGCTAAGTTGAGTATCCAAACAAGGTTGTGTTGTTGTTGTTGTTGTTGTTGTTGTTGTTGTTGTTGTTGTTGTTGTTGTTGTTGTTGTTGTTGTTGTTGCTGCTCTTCTACATATATCTAGACATCATCAGAACACTAATGTAACACTCTTCCTTGTTGCTATGTAGCCTAGGATTGCATTTTTAGACATTAAGTACAGTGCATGTTGCTATGTAGCCTCAGATATATTACATATGGCCCTAGTTAACCTAACGATAAATGGGTTGCAGATATATTCAGTTAAAAGTCCGATTCACCGATTAGTCCCTTATCAGCCCCCGTCCTATATGGTACCGGCTACCGATATCCTGAACAGTGAGCATATATAAGCCATGGGATGAAACTAACCTCGATGGAAAACAGCAGTTGTTCCCAAAATTGTCCTGTGTAGGTACATCGAGAAGCATGTTAAGCACAACAGGCTAAACATGAACCAAAATTATCCATGGCAGACAAAATAATCTCCAAAAGATAGCTTCAATGTGCAGGTTTAAGCACGCTAGTAAAGACAAACAAGTGGAAAGGTGTGTTAACTGCAACAAGCCTAACATTTAACAACAAGCAAACATAGTCATTCAAACTGGTATTTTCCCGGTCTAAGTACACTAGTTATTGTTAAAAAAATGGAAAGGCGTGTTAACTACAAGATGCAGCAACCAAATGTAGTCATTCATAGTGGTATTGTTGAAACTGGTACTGATGAAATTGAACTGCACAGTTCATACTTGCACATATAGAACATCACGTTGTGAATAACTGGAATAAACAAGGCATACTATGAACAACCAAAGATAGCATTTGAAACTGGACATATGCTAACTACAAACAACCGAACAATCAAAAAACTTTAAAAGAGGCATATGCTAGCTATAACAGGCTTAACAACAAGCAAATATATGCATTCCTATCGGTATGTTGTAGGGTGCCCTCCCTGATGTCGCAGATAGGCGCTTTCCCCTTGGAAGAGCAGATGGGCTCTTTCCCATTGGAAGAGCCGGAGAGGGTGCCCTCCTCGTGGTCACCGTCGATGAGGTCTGACTTGGAAGCTGTGGTGCCCTCCTCGCAGAACGTGTCCTTCAGAAATGACAAAAGGGGCTCGATGGCGATGTAGGATGGCAAATTTTTGATAGCGAGCTAGAGGAGATCAACGGTGGGGCCATGGATGAGATCGACGGCGGTTGAACCCGAGGGGTTGGGGGTGAGCCACTTAACCTGTGACATAGCCCGCCTCAGGCCGTAGCTGTCGATGACCTCGATGTCGTAGCCAGCGGCTGAGACATGCCTGCATATTCTAGCCCGCTGCTTGAGTGCCTGCCGCCAGTAATGGTCGTCAGGTTCCTTGGCGACGTCGGGCGAAGAGACCGCGATACACCTCTTTTGGGCTAGTCGCTCCTCGAGCTCCACGGAAGTGTATCCGGGCTTAGGCTACGACGCTCTGGAGTGGGCGATGGGGATCTGTGGGAAAGGGGGCATTTGGCAGGCGTCATCTAAGAAACTCAGGGCGGCCTGGGTATGGAGATCGGTGGGTAAGCTGCACGGGCAAACCGGGAGATGTTGACAATGGAGGCCTTGCGGCGGCAGCGGCGGGGCCCTTGCTAGGGTTTCGAGCGAGGGAGGGGTTGTGTGTGTGTGCGCACACCCGAGGAGGTTTTGGGGTGTGTGTGTGTGTGGAGGGGGGGTGTTTGAGGAATGACGCGGGTACTAAAATTTTTACTACGCGAGAGTCAAACGCGGGAGTGAAATGCCGGGGCTATTGAAAATTTTGATGTTGGTGCATCGCACACGGTCGGGAGATAACAACCGTGTGCTAAAAAAGAAAAACCCTCGAGCCGGGCAGATATTTTCGAGGGATGTAGGCGGGACTGGGAACAAGAAACAACACACACGGTCGAAACACAATAACCATGTGTTATCAAACAGAAAAAAGCTGCAGGTGGGTAGATATTTTTGAGAGGGGAAGCCTCGTGGAGCCCAATGCACACGGTTAGTTTGAGTGAACCGTGTCTGTTGCGTCATCCGACTTGTCTAATGTTCATAAATTTGGCGAAAAATGACGTGGGAGAGGGTCAGAACATGAACACACTTGCATGTGGACCAAATATATGTATGAAAAGGGTGGTTTGATTTTCAAATACCAAATGCAACTTCGATGTGGCACCTATCTCGCAAGGCGCACGGTATTGCTTGCCCCACCCCCTCGTGTCGGCACGAAGGGAATCCTAAGCTATGAATGCATGCCCCTCCCCCCCAATCGAGGTTCACCTAGCAAAGTGCGAAGTAGCTAGCAGCCCCCTCCCTCGTGTCGGCATGAAGGGAATCCTAAGCTATGAATACATGCCCCCAACCGAGGTTCACCTAGCAAAGTGCGAAGTAGCTAGCAGCCCCCCTCCCTCGTGTCGGCATGAAGGGAATCCTAAGCTATGAATGCATGCCCCCCCCCCCCCGAACCGAGGTTCACCTAGCATAGTGCGAAGTAGCTAGCAACCCCCCACACACTTTCAGTCGGCGGGCCAGAGAGGCATATCTCACCAAGATGGATCGTAAAACAGACCAAGAATAATCCACCTTGGTCGTACAACCTCTCTCTTGTTGTTGGTCAAAGTGATGGCCGTCCATGCAACCCCGGAGATGGGCTAGCTCACCAATAATCACGCAACTAGCTTGTCCCCGAATACAACCACTGCATGCGTGTGGCCCAAACATATGTATGGAGAGGTGTGTTTTTGAGTAACAATGGAACAACTTTGATGTGGCACCGTGATTTCGAACTAGAAATCCCCACACTGAGTGAGGGTTAGGTTGATGATGCATATGTATGTTACACCACACTTCAAGCCAATGACGGGGATTCATGCATGCATGCGTGCATAGTATATGCGCTCAAACTTAATTAGGTCTTAATCTCACCATGACCTATACTACGATAACACGAACCAAATGAAGAATCCGCCATGGTAACCTATCTTGTTGTCGGTCAAGGTGATCATGAATATATAGGCTTGTCGCCGATAACCACGCGAGGGAGTGTACCGTTCGAAGGCAACCACTACATGCATATGTATGGAGGTGATGAGTGCATGCATGTTTGAATACCATTTCACAACATTGACGTGGCGCGTGCGTAAAAAATCGTACACTAGCTCCCCACACAGAGCGAGATCGGTTCATGACGTGTCGTTGTACTAGCCACTTCGACTCGATGGGAGGGTATACATCGTATTACAAGCAAATAAAATCCCCTCCTAAGTCAAATTAACCCCTCTTGTTGTCAGGCAAAAAGTAGTGATGGACCAAGCGGGCCCACAGATGGAAAGCATCGATATCGCTGATAACCGCTTAAGTGGGTGCGAGAGGACAACCACCACCGCTTTGCATGTGGGCCAAACATATATATGTTGAATACCCAAAATGCACAACTTTGATGTGCCACATGCCTCAAAAACCGTAAATCATGCTCCCACACAGAGCGAGGTTTTCATGAAGCGTACTACATATGATGGTCCCCTTCCCCCCTCTTCACCGCATACTATATGCTCCTACCGTAATATGTACAATCCAAAAGAATCCTCATCGATGGTGAAATTAATTAACCTCTCCCGATGTAGGTCAAAGTGATGCATGCATGCATCGACGATGGCCTCGCGGGCCCACAGATGGAAGCGTCACATGTGAGTGTCCTAGCTAGGATAACCACCGCGTGCATGCATGTGGCCCAAAGAGGTGTTGTGTGAGGTTTGAATAGCCAATTTCACAATTTTGATGTGGCACGTGCCTCGGAGACCGAAAAGTCCCGACACTGACTGAGGTGTACTTGTTCACGGACGCGTACGTATAGTATATATGGTAGTCCCCTCCCACCTCTTTGATGCGTACTATATACCACCATAACCAAACAAAAAGATTCTACCTTGCTGGTCAAATTAACCTCACTCCCAGCTGTCCGTCAAAGTGATGGACGACGACCTCGCGGGCCCACAGAAAGCATCACACGCGAGTACCGAGTGTCGTGTAGGACAACCATCGACTGCATGTGGCAAAAACATGTATGTATGAAAGGGCTGTGTAATGTTTTAAATAAAGAATTCACGACTCTGATGTGGCACCGACCTGCCTAACAAAACGACCAACCCACATGGTGGCTCACAACTCGTAGTGTACTGCGAGCCACCCGCCACCCCCAGATGCACACACCCACACACACACCGTTTATCCACCGCAACTACGATGCATGTTAAATTAATTACCCCGCGGTGAACATATGTTACCAAAGGAGGGACATTTTAATTTCGGAAAAATCACAGAGATCATTAAGACATTTTAGTACATTAATTGATTGATTTTCTACGGGTATAATGTGCAAACATCAAATTTGAGCTACATGCACACGTGACAGTGCACCTAAATGGATTGCAAAAACACATGTCTCACTGGGTGCATGTTTACTCCCCGTGCAACAAATTTCAAACATTGAGAATCTTAGTTTTTAAATTCTAGTACATCCAAAACTTATTTCAAGTTCATGAAACTTATCGTGTTTTCATATGGACACCAATACTAAGTGTCATTGCACTTTTTTTTGTCAATTTTGAGACCAGTTTTGATGTAATATTTATCTAATTACAAACGGTAGATTATTAATAATTGGGAACCAATATCCCAAACGGATTATTTATTCGAACCGTGAGCGTTAGACCAACAACGGATATGTGCCATGCTTCGGTTAAGCAATAAAGCCGCAGCATTAATCATCCAAATAGAAAAACAATATACGTGCCGCCATGCGACCCATGTGCCGTGCGAGCACGCGTGAGTTGACGAGACGCATGCGAGCAGTCCGCCGCGCAGGCATAGTGGGAGGCGTGCGTGCATGTGTGTGAATTGACGGAGGCGTGCTCGCTGCGCAGTGTCATCGGGAGGCGTGCGAGTAGCTGTGTGAAACTTTGGTAGGCATGCCAGCAGTCCGGTGTGCAGGCTCACCGGGAGGTGAGCCATCGGTTTGACCGCCATCCGCCTCTCTCCCACAACTCCCACTACCCCATATTAATGGTGCACCCGAGCGGCCGCACCCCCCATCCTCGCCACACACACAATCCTCTCTCTCCGCTTGCATCCTGATGTCTACTACACAACCTTCTTCTCGTAGACGTTGTTGGGCCTCCAAGTGCAGAGGTTTGTAGGACAGTAGAAATTTCCCTCAAGTGGATGACCTAAGGTTTATCTATCCGTGGGAGGCATAGGATGAAGATGGTCTCTCTCAAACAACCCTGCAACAACAAGGTAATCTCTCAAATTGTGTAGGATGAAGATGGTCTCTCTCAAATTGTGTAGGTGCACTAGTTTGGCGAAGAGATGGTGATACAAGTGCAATATGGATGGTAGATATAGGTTTTTGTAATCTGAAATTATAACAACAACAAGGTAACAAGTAATAAAAGTGAGCGAAAATGGTAGTGCAATGCTTCGAAACAAGGCCTAGGGTTCATAGTTTCACTAGTGCAAGTTCTCTCAACAATAATAACATAATTGGATCATATAACTATCCCTCAACATGCAACAAAGAGTCACTCCAAAGTCACTAATAGCGGAGAACAAACAAAGAGATTATTGTAGGGTACGAAACCACCTCAAAGTTATCCTTTCTGATCGATCTATTCAAGAGTCCGTAGTAAAATAACACGAAGCTATTCATTTCGTTCGATCTATCCTAGAGTTCATACTAGAATAACACCTTAAGATACAAATCAACCAAAACCCTAATGTCACCTAGATACTCCAATGTCACCACAAGTATCCGCTGGTATGATTATACGATATGCATCACACAATCTCAGATTCATCTATTCAACCAACACAAAGAACTTCAAAGAGTGCCCCCAAAGTTTCTACCGGAGAGTCAAGACGAAAACGTGTGCCAACCCCTATGCATAAGTTCACAAGGTCACTGAACCCGCAAGTTGATCACCAAAACATACATCAAGTAGATCACGTGAATATCCCATTGTCACCACAGATAATCACATGCAAGACATACATCAAGTGTTCTCAAATCCTTAAAGACTCAATCCGATAAGATAACTTCAAAGGGAAAACTCAATCCATTACAAGAGAGTGGAGAGGGAGAAACATCATAAGATCCAACTATAATAGCAAAGCTCGCGGTACATCAAGATCATGCCATATCAAGAACACGAGAGAGAGAGAGAGAGAGAGATCAAACACATAGCTACTGGTACATACCCTCAGCCCCGAGGGTGAACTACTCCCTCCTCGTCATGGAGAGCGCCGGGATGATGAAGATGGCCACCGGTGATGGATCCCCCTCCGGCAGGGTGTTGGAACAGGGTCCCGATTGGTTTTTGGTGGCTACAGAGGCTTGCGGCGGCGGAACTCCCGATCTAGGTTTCTTTCTAGGGGTTTCTATATTTATAGGAATTTTTGGCGTCGGTCTCACGTTAGGGGGGGTCTCCGAGTCATCCACGAGATAGGGGGCGCGCCCATGGGGGTAGGGCGTGCCCTCCACCCTCGTGGATGGCTTGGGACTCTTCTGGCCCACTCTTTTACTCCGAGGGCTTCTTTTGGTCCATAAAAAATCATCAAAAATTGGCACGTCAATTGGACTCCGTTTGGTATTCCTTTTCTGTAAAAACTCAAAAACAAGGAAAAAACAGAAACTGGCACTGGGCTCTAGGTTAATAGGTTAGTCCCAAAAATCATATAAAACAGCATATAGATGCATATAAAACATCCAAGATAGATAATATAATAGCATGGAACAATAAAAAATTATAGATACGTTGGAGACGTATCAAGCATCCCCAAGCTTAATTCCTGCTCGTCCTTGAGTAGGTAAATGATAAAAACTGAATTTTTGATGTGGAATGCTACCTAACATATTTATCAATGTAATCTTCTTTATTGTGGCAAGAATATTCAGATCCATAAGATTCAAAACAAAAGTTTAATATTGACATGAAAACAATGATACTTCAAGCATACTAATAAAGCAATCATGTCTTCTCAAAATAACATGGCCAAAGCAAGCTATCCCTACAAAATCATATAGTCTCGCCATGCTCCATCTTCATCACACAAAATATTTAAATCATGCACAACCCCGATGACAAGCCAAGCAATTGTTTCATACTTTTGATGTTCTCAAACTTTTTCAATCTTCACGCAATACATGAGCGTGAGCCATGGACATAGCACTATAGGTGGAATAGAATATGGTGGTTGTGGAGAAGACAAAAAGGAGAAGATAGTGTCAGATCAACTAGGCGTATCAACGGGCTATGGAGATGCCCATCAATAGATATCAATGTGAGTGAGTAGGGATTGGCATGCAACGGATGCACTAGAGCTATAAGTTTATAAAATCTCAAAAAGAAACTAAGTGGGTGTGCATCCAACTTGCTTGCTCATGAAGACCTAGGGCATTTGAGGAAGCCCATCGTTGGAATATACAAGCCAATTTCTATAATGAAAAATTCCCACTATTATATGAAAATGACAACATAGGAGACTCTCTATCATGAAGTTCATGGTGCTACTTTGAAGCACAAGTGTGGTAAAAGGATAGTAGCATTGTCCCTTCTCTCTTTTTCTCTTTTTTCTTGTTTGGCTTCTTTGGCCTCTTTTTTTTCATTGGCTTCTTTGGCCTCTTTTTTTTCTCACATGGGACAATGCTTAATAATGATGATCGCCACACTTTTATTTACTTACAACTAAAGAATTACAACTCGATACTTAGAACAAAATATGACTCTATATGAATGCCTCCGGCGGTGTACCGGATGTGCAATGAATCAAGAGTGACATGAATGAAAGAATTATGAACGGTGGCTTTGCCACAAATACGATGTCAACTACATGATCATGCAAAGCAATATGACAATGATGAAGCGTGTCATAATAAACAGAACGGTGGAAAGTTGCATGGCAATATATCTCGAAATGGCTATGGAAGTGCCATAATAGGTAGGTATGGTGGCTGTTTTGAGGAAGGTATATGGTGGGTGTATGGTACCGGCGAAAGTTGCGCGGTACAAGAGAGGCTAGCAATGGTGGAAGGGTGAGAGTGCGAATAATCCATGGACTCAACATTAGTCATAAATAACTCACATACTTATTGCAAAAATCTATTAGTCATCGAAACGAAGTACTACGCGCATGCTCCTAGGGGGATAGATTGGTAGGAAAAGACCATCGCTCGTCCCCGACCGCCACTCATAAGGAAGACAATCAAAAAATATCTCATGCTCCTACTTCGTTACATAACGGTTCACCAAACGTGCATGCTACGGGAGTCACAAACCTCAACACAAGTATTTCTCAAATTCACAATCACTCCACTAGCATGACTCTAATATCATCATCTTCATATCTCAAAACAATCATAAGGAATCAAACTTTTCATAGTAATCAATGCACTTTATATGAAAGTTTTTATTATATCCCTCTTGGATGCCTATCATATTAGGACTAAATTCATAACCAAAGCAAATTACCATGCTGTTCTAAAAAGACTCTCAAAATAATATAAGTGAAGCACTGAGAGTTCATCAATTTCTTCAAAAATAAAACCACGGCCGTGCTCTAAAAGGATATAAGTGAAACACTAGAGCAAATGACAAACTACTCCGAAAGATATAAGTGAAGATCAATGAGTAGTCGAATAATTATGCAACTATGTGAAGACTCTCTAACATTTAAGAATTTCAGATCTTGGGATATTATTCAAACAGCAAGCAAAACAAAATGACGCTCCAAGAAAAACACATATCATATGCTGAATAAAACTATAGCTCCAAGTAAAGTTACCGATGAACGAAGACGAAAGAGGGGATGCCATCCGGGGCATCCCCAAGCTTAGGCTCTTGGTTGTCCTTGAATATTACCTTGGGGTGCCTTGGGCATCCCCAAGCTTAGGCTCTTGCCACTCCTTATTCCATAGTCCATCTAATCTTTACCCAAAACTTGAAAACTTCACAACACAAAACTCAACAGAAAACTCGTAAGCTCCGTTAGTATAAGAAAATAAGTCACAACTTAGGTACTGTTGTGAACTCATTATAAATTCATATTGGTGTAATATCTACTATATTCCAACTTCTCTATGGTTCATACCCTCCGATACTACTCATAGATTCATCAAAATAAGCAAACAACACATAGAAAACAAAATCTGTCAAAAACAGAACAGTCTGTAGTAATCTGTAACTCTCGAATACTTCTGTAACTCCAAAAATCCTACCAAATTAGGAAAACCTGAGAAATTTGTGTACCAATCCAGATCAAAAGCACCTTTCTGTGAATTATCAAAACTAATTTACTGGGCGCAAAAGTTTCTGATTTTCAGCAGGATCAACACAACTATCAGCGTAAGCTATCCTAAAGGTCTTACTTGGCACTTTATTGAAACAAAATCTATAAAACATGGTTACTATAGTAGATAATCATGTGAACACACAAAAATAGTAAAGGTAAATATTGGGTTGTCTCCCAACAAGTGCTTTTCTTTAATGCATTTTTAGCTAGGCATAACAATTTCAATGATGCTCACATAAAAGATAAGAATTGAAACATAACGGGAGCATCATGAATAATATGACTAGCACATTTAAGTCTAACCCACTTCCTATGCATAGGGATTTTGTGAGCAAACAACTTATGGGAACAATAATCAACTAGCATAGGAAGGCAAAACAAGCATAACTTCAAGATTTTCAACACATAGAGAGGAAACTTGATATTATTGCAATTCCTACAAGCATATATTCCTCCCTCATAATAATTTTCAGTAGCATCACGAATGAATTCAACGATATAACTATCACATAAAGCACTATTTTCATGATGCACAAGCATAGAAATTTTATTACTCTTCACATAAGCAAATTTCTTCTCATGAATAGTAGTGGGAGCAAACTCAACAAAATAACTATCATGTGAGGCATAATCCAATTGAAAATTAAAATCAAGATGACAAGTTTCATGGTTATCATTATTCTTTATAGCATACATGTCATCACAATAATCATCATAAATAGCAACTTTGTTATCATAATCAATTGGAACCTCTTCCGAAATAGTGGATTAATCACTAAATAAAGTCACGACCTTTCCAAATCCACTTTCATAATTATCACAATAAGATTCAACACCCTCCGAAATAGTGGGATCATTACTTCCTAAAGTTGATACTCTTCCAAACCCACTTTCATCAATATAATCATAAATAGGAGGCATGCTATCATCAAAATAAATATTCTCATCAAAACTTGGGGGACTAAAAATATCATCTTCATCAAACATAGCATCCCCAAGCTTGTGGCTTTGCATATCATTAGCATCATGGATATTCAAGGAATTCGTACTAACAACATTGCAATCATGCTCATCATACAAAGATTTAGTGCCAAACATTCTAATGCATTCTTCTTCTAGCACTTGAGCACAATTTTCCTTTCCATCATTTTCACGGAAGACATTAAAAAGATGAAGCATATGAGGCACCCTCAATTCCTTTTTTTTGTAGTTTTCTTTTATAGACTAAACTAGTGATAAAACAAGAAACAAAAAGATTCGATTGCAAGATCTAAAGATATACCTTCAAGCACTAACCTCCCCGGCAACGGCGTCAGAAAAGAGCTTAGTTGATGGGGTGTTAGTGTCGCTTACCTAGCCTCCCCGGCAACGGCGCCAGAAAAGAGCTTGATGTCTACTACACAACCTTCTTCTTGTAGACGTTGTTGGGCCTCCAAGTGCAGAGGTTTGTAGGACAGTAGCAAATTTCCCTCAAGTGGATGACCTAAGGTTTATCAACCCGTGGGAGGCATAGGATGAAGATGGTCTCTCTCAAACAACCCTGCAACCAAATAACAAAGAGTCTCTTGTGTCCCCAACACACCCAATACAATGGTAAATTGTATAGGTGCACTAGTTCGGCGAAGAGATGGTGATACAAGTGCAATATGGATGGTAGATATAGGATTTTGTAATCTGAAATTATAAAAACAGCAAGGTAACAAGTAATAAAAGTGAGCGAAAACGGTATTGCAATGCTTCGAAACAAGGCCTAGGGTTCATACTTTCACTAGTGCAAGTTCTCTCAACAATAATAACATAATTGAATCATATAACTATCCCTCAACATGCAACAAAGAGTCACTCCAAAGTCACTAATAGCAGAGAACAAACGAAGAGATTATCGTAGGGTATGCAACCACCTCAAAGCTATCCTTTCTGATCGATCTATTCAAGAGTCCGTAGTAAAATAACACAAAGCTATTCTTTCCGTTCGATCTATCCTAGAGTTCGTACTAGAATAACACCTTAAGATACAAATCAACAAAAACCCTAATGTCACCTAGATACTCCAATGTCACCACAAGTATCCGCGGGTATGATTATACGATATGCATCACACAATCTCAGATTCATCTATTCAACCAACACAAAGAACTTCAAAGAGTGCCCCCAAAGTTTCTACCGGAGAGTCAAGACAAAAACGTGTGCCAAACCCTATGCATAAGTTCACAAGGTCACTGAACCCGCAAGTTGATCACCAAAACATACATCAAGTAGATCACGTGAATATCCCATTGTCACCACAGATAAGCACACGCAAGATATACATCAAGTGTTCTCAAATCCTTAAAGACTCAATCCGATAAGATAACTTCAAAGGGAAAACTCAATCCATTACAACAGAGTAGAGGGGGAGAAACATCATAAGATCCAACTATAATAGCAAAGCTCGCGGTACATCAAGATCGTGCCATATCAAGAACATGAGAGAGAGAGAGAGAGATCAAACACATGGCTACTGGTACATACCCTCATCCCCGAGGGTGAACTACTCCCTCCTCGTCATGGAGGGCGTCGGGATTGTGAAGATGGCCACCGGTGATGGATCCCCCCTCCGGCAGGGTGCCGGAACAGGGTCCCGATTGGTTTTTGGTGGCTACAGAGGCTTGCGGCGGTGGAACTCCTGATCTAGGTTTCTTTCTGGGGTTTTTTGTATTTATAGGAATTTTTGGCGTCGGTCTCACGTCAGGGGAGTCTCCGAGTCACCCACGAGATAGGGGGGCACGCCCAAGGGGGTAGGGCGCGCCCTCCAACCTCGTGGATGGCTCGGGACTCTTCTTGCCCAACTCTTTTACTCCGGGGGGCTTCTTTTGGTCCATAAAAAATCATCAAAAATTGGCACGTCAATTGGACTCCGTTTGGTATTCCTTTTCTATAAAACTCAAAAACAAGGAAAAACATAAACTGGCACTGGGCTCTAGGTTAATAGGTTAGTCCAAAAAATCATATAAAACAGCATATAAATGCATATAAAACATCCAAGATGGATAATATAATAGCATGGAACAATCAAAACTTATAGATACGTTGGAGACGTATCACATCCTCGACGCCACTCTGAGTCCTCAAAGCCGTTAGTGTATGAGGATGCCGCCGAAGCGCCCCATCAGAGGGAGTGGCGACGCCGGGGCTACTAAAGAACCGGAGCACGGCGTGGAGATGGAGATAGAGGTTGCCGTCACTGCCGGCGAGTTATCACTGCACCCTGACATCATCGACGGCGTCGAGCTTCCACAGACGGAGGCGGAGTTCCACACCGACTCTGGTGACAACCCCGACTCCGACTCCGACGACCACTCCAACGACGAAGGACAGCTGGTTAGTCATCTATAGCCATTTATATGTCAAATAGATCATAGGGTTTCTCTGGTTACTCCTGCCTCCCCCTTTTTGGAATAGAAATCCTATGGTTATGTTCTCCCAATCCATGAAATCTAAGTAAGTTTCGTTAGATCCGTGTAGTGTATTGATTGTTGAATCGTACAGGTGATAAGTGATTAGTTGTTTCATCTATGCAAATGATCTCCGCTAGTAATCTGACTAGGGTTAGTGTTCGTGCTAATAATTCCTAGCCAGGACTTGACAATTGATTTTGAATGACCTACATATATTTGTGCCATTATTTTCTTCAAGGTTGGTCTGTACATAGACGACCGTGCTCAAAAATCAAACCATAATCTCTGGATATGTATAAATAAATAGCCGTAAATCCCTAATCCTACTTCACGGCATTTAATCCTTGATTTGATGCCAAATTTGTTTTACTATTTGTATAGGTGCTGTCTGACGATGTGGATAGCGAGGATGAAGATGGCCAGAGGAGGTACAAGAGGCAAATCCTGAGGGAGCTTTATGCGGGAATGCATAACAGGCATATTAGGACCTGGAACGGCAGCTATCGATGCCCATTTTGCAAACACAAGCTTCACGACGCGTATCTAAGTGTTCTGGCGCATGTAAGAGGACGGGACGTTGGCTCCTTCAAGCAGAAGTATTCTCGCAGGGTGGCGTACGGCGCGTACCCGAGTACCTGGAGAAGCTTCAGGATCGTGCCGGCGTGTGAGATGAGATGTGGGATCGAACTATGTACGCTTGAGTATGCTTAATGACGGTTGAACTATGTACTTATGGTTGAGCTATGCTTGTGTACGTGTACGCTTATTATCTATGTATGAGTATGTTTAATCTATGTTTACTCATGTCTAACCGTGGGATATGGATGCAATCAGTTCAGTTGATGGAATCTACCTCCGTCTTGGTTTATTGGTCCGCTTTGTAATTTGTGTTAAATTTTTACCAAAGGTTTAACTGACAAA
The DNA here is from genome assembly GCF_002575655.3 of Aegilops tauschii subsp. strangulata. Classification (NCBI taxonomy): domain Eukaryota; kingdom Viridiplantae; phylum Streptophyta; class Magnoliopsida; order Poales; family Poaceae; genus Aegilops; species Aegilops tauschii. Next base: position 502,034,805 of record NC_053041.3, on the reverse strand, counting down.
ATGTTAGTGCTGGTCAGCGAAAATTATGTTGTTGGATGGGTATTTGATCATAGTGTTCAATGATATAATTTTTGGTGACATGCATAAACATTTATTAGTTAAATATTTGGTCAGAATTTGGTAAAAATTACAAAGGGGACCAATAAACCAGGACGGAGGTAGTACGTCAACCACACACGGTTCCCAAAATTGGAACCGTGTGCAATGACTTTCATTTTGCCTGTTGTGTCAATCACACACGGTTGGCTCTAGCAAACCGTCGCCTCCAAAATTCTTTGTGGGACAGAAAACCCTCACCACCCAATTCAAAAAAGAAAAAGAAAACCCTCACCATCCCCACGTCACAAAGACCCTCACCCCGCCCGCCACCCCCTCCGGTCCCCATTCACACCTGCACAAGCTCCTCCGCGTCTATGCATGGCACCGCCTATCGCGGCGGTAAACACTTAGCTCGACGCCTGCCGCCGCTGCCAGGCTGCCGACAAGGCCCACCGCATTTCGCCACTTCCGCTTGCCGCCGCCTATCGCCATGGACTTTCTCGACGCTGCTCGTGGTCAACCCAGCTCCGCTCGGTTGGGGAATCTGCCGTACTGAGGGTTCTTTCTCATGGACAACAAGGTAACTAATTTAATGAGATATTATCTCATCTCTTATCCCAGTTCATCTGCCTCCTTTAATCACCCGGCCGAAATCACCGTGAATTCATTTTTATATGAGCTGATTTGAGGGTTTTCTTCCGTTCATAGAGTGTATAGTGTGCGGACACATCAGGACCTTGCGGCCTCCGCCAGACATTCCATCTCACCGTACCAGATGACTTGAGGATGTGCGCGGTATGTTCAATCTCACCCTAAATCGGCTGGCATGGCCTACTTTCCTGAACATATTCTAAATATTACTACATTTGGATAAAAGGTGCCACATGCACCATATACGTCAAAGGGGATTTTTCCCCTCTTCTTTCTATATTAGGCAAATTAATGATGTATTGTTCTTCGATTACTCTCATATTTCCATGACATCATGTTTACCCTATCTGTTTAATTATAAATTTTTGTCATTCGATTTCGACTGCTGTACAGTTCTTTCAATTTGGGCCCATATTTGCATGTTACCATATTTTCTTTAACAATCCTACCATTTTCTACAGCGTGTCCCTTGCTATGCAACAGAATCTGTAGTGCACAATCTTTCCCTTTATATAAATCAAGACTGCAGGGATGTCATACTGCAAACAAACCATGGATTTACAATCGTTGCTACTTTAAGACTTGATGAACGTGGTGACTCCTATTTTGGCACTGGCTTTTGGAAAGAAATTTCTAAGTTTTATGAACTGAAAGCTGGCACTATAATTGCACTGCACATAAAAGGGCCTGGTCATGGGATATATGGCAACTTCCCCGACGATATCATCCGTCCAGACTTTGTTCGAAGTAAGTTTTCCTTTCAACTATCTGCATGTTGACTTACCCAGCAATATGAAATGAATTGTGTAGTATTTAAGCAACCAACTGTTATTCCCTTTTCTTACTATATTCCTACCTAATAACTTCTTGTTACCAATACACTTTTCTATTGCCCTGTTTTAACTAAATATTCCCTGTACTCTCATTTCTATCAGAAAGCACCGCTGACAAGGAGACTCCGGAGGTGGAGAACGGGGCTGCCAACAAGCAGAGGTGGGGTGAGCTAGAACCGCAAGCGACTCCAGCAGGCCTAGACTTCATCAGCAGCCTCCCGGTGATATGTTGACAGTCATCATCTCCCTCCTCCCAATCAAATATGGGGCGCGGATAACCGTCCTTTCCTGGTGGTGGCGCCCCCTATGGAACTCGAGCCCTCTCAACCTCATCAACATCCACGAGCTCTGCCATGGCTATCGCAAAATCTTGGACGCGTTCTCCAAGATCCTCGGCAATCACCTTGGCCCAACCAGAGGCCTTAGAATGGGCAAGTTCCATTCAAACGGCAAGTACCGAGCCAAGCTTGACGACTGGTTCCGATCCCCCGCCCTAGATCAGCTCGAGGAGCTCACTTTTGATGATGGGCATATGCGGTCACTGCCAACGTCCGCACTCCGCCTCGTGCCCACGCTGCGCGTCGCCAAGTTCAGGAACTGCCATCCCCCCTTAATGACGCGCCCGCTCTTATTCTACCATGACTGAAGCACCTCGAGCTCGTCGTCGTCTGCCTCTCAAATGGTGACATGGAGCGCCTGCTCCGTGGCTGTAGTGCACTCGAGTACCTTCGTCTTCAGGCAATCAATGGGTTGAGTACCTTCCACATCACCTCCATGACTCTCCGGACTATTTATGTGTGTTGCTGGTGTGGCAGGAATACATCACAAGATGTGTACCACGGTATGGTCATTGAGGACACACCTGCACTTGAGAGATTACGTGTAGTTGATCAAGAAGGTCCAACAAGAATCAATGTCATTTCTGCGCCAAAATTGATAGTGGTGGGATACTCGTCTGACAAATACTCCGAACTTTTTAATGGATCCACACCCGTTCAGGTACAACAGCCGCTTTCTACCTCTCCTTCTACAAATTAACATTATTTCTAATTTTGAAGATGTTTGTTCGTCTGTCATTTGGAAAATGATCCCGACAAGCTTGACCCCGGAACAGCGCACAGTGAAGGTCTTGGCACTAGAATCTATCAGCCCCAACCTGGACCAAGTTGTCAGTTTCCTGAGATGCTTTCCGTGCTTGGAGAAGCTATATATCGAGGTGATGTTCCTTTCCTGTTAAATGTTAACCATAAGGGAGTTCAATTTGTGACACCTTTTTCCAAGTTTACAATGACAATGTACTACGATTTCTGAAGGATTCTTTTGGAGGATTTTAGTACATACATGTCCCCCCCATATTGGTTGCTTGATCCATATGGTTACAATCAATAAGCATTTCTCCTTTGGATTCATCTATACTAGTTTTCTTAGGGAACTTTTCATCCACTCCAACCTCTTGTGAAGTAGGCTACATTTTTCTAGAATGTAATAAAATGCCCATGTTAATCATGTCAGATTGAAGATGGCATGTTAGTGCATTTTACAAATCCTACAAACCAAATAGGCCTGTAGTAATGTTCAAAACTGCATGTAGGCACTAACACGTTTTCTTCTTTTGCAGATAAGATTAGGCCCAGTGGTGGATAATGTGATACAATATAACAATCACGTCGAATGCCTAGATCTGCATCTCTCAGAAATTACTTTGAACTCCTACCGAGGGACCTTACCGGAGATTATATTCGCCAGGTTCGTTGTTCTCAAAGCAAGGGTGCTGAAGGAAATGAGTTTTGCCATACATTTATTTCGCAAAAATGAATGGTTTGTTGATCAACGCCGGCGCCTACGGCAGAATAGAATAGGCTCCAAAAATGCTGAATTTCATTTTGGAACTTCAGATGACAGAGTAATCGGAAGTCATCGTGTCAACCCCATACATGACTTCTCAGTGGCTGACCCCTTTGCAAAAATTGTGAGGTTTCGAAACCAGACTTAGAAGTGGTAATATTAGTTTGAACCTCTCTGATATCCATGTTCAGCGGATCAGCGCGAGCGTTTGTAGCTGATGAGCTGAATTTCATTTCTAATATCAGTTTGAACCTTGTAATCTTCGAATTTTGAGCCATATAACTCTGGAATTTGAACCTTGTAATATTTCGAGCTTTTGTAGTACGATCGTTGAAATGGCATCGTATGAGACTCGTGTATTGGTAGCACTATTTTGAACTTAATATGCAATGGTCTTAGATTTTATTAACCATTCTCGAATCTGTTTACCTTGTCAATCTCATAGCACACGATCTGTATACCTAACTCGACTGCGATCTTCGACATTATTGCACACAGTTGGTTTCTTCCACCGTGTGCCCGGTAGAGGGCAGAATTAATTATCCACTCGAGTGTCCATCATCACCCTTCTGTGTAACTTTGACCTCATCAACCATGGGTAAACTTATGACCGAAGTCACTCCACACACTTCGTTTTTACAAAGCTTTTTGCCAATAAACGCCCATGATTTGTCCCTCTTCTAGCCGACGCGTGGCCAAACTAGCCGGGCGGGAAGCTTGCACAGTAAACAGCGCGGTAGCGAGGGAACAGGCTCACCGACGATACATTTGGCGCCTCTTCGAGCCCATGCGTGCGGTGCGGTGTTGTCAAGCATGCACTGGAATCCTCCGCTATGAACGTCGTGACAAGACATGACGATTACAGGCCGGCCGACCCCCATTTATTACAGTGGCCATTTAACCCTTGTGTCTCTTCAACCTCTCGATCGGGCCCCACCATTGCAAGAAGCACACCCACCACGAGAAATTCTTAGAGGGTATCCTGCGCGGCTCCAACGGCTCTCTGAGCGGCTGCCGATGATGAGAAGCAGTTCACCATGCGTGCCGTGGTGGACACCCACAGAAGGTTCATGGACCTCTCGGTGGTGTACACCAATGACCCGGTCTGGGTGGAGCACTCCATCCACATCATGGACCTGTTGCTTGCCGAGGAGAAGTACAAGGTGGTCGGGTTCGACCTCAAGTACACCTGCGCTCGTGCCAAGTCTCGTCCCAAGGTCGCCGTCGCCCAGATGTGTGTGCGCCACCACGTCCTCGTCTACCACTACTGCTTGGCCACAAGGCCTTGCGAGCGTTTCGCTAGGTTTGTCAACAGCCCCCACTACATGTTCGCTACGGTGGACATCATCAACGATGTAAAGGCGCTCGAGAATTCGGGTATCGCTTGCCAGAATCTTGTCGACATCCAGGGCCAATACAGGATCTGGGGCAGCAAGGAGCATGAGAAGGACTCACTGGTTCACCTCGCCGAGGCCATCATAGACCCCTACTACAGAGACATGAAGGATTCATGCAACAAGCGTGCCTGACACTCGGCCTAGATGGAGAAACTCGACAAAGCTCACGTCGTGTACGCGGCCAAGGAGGCGTACACGAGCTATGACATGTACAGGCAGATCGTTGACATGAGGAAGTGCCTCCTTCCCCAAAACAACCAGGGATCCAACCGGAAGCAGAGCAATGGCAAGCGTCGTCGCAACAATAAGTAGATGATTATATCCTCATTTCCCCTACTTTAGTATGCATGTAATTGCTTACTTTGGTGTGTGGAAATGTTATGTATGTAGTCACTTGTGTAATTGTATGCTTAATTTGGTTATGCAATGCTGTCTTTTTAAGTATATATGTTGATGCTCTGTAGACAGAGCGTAGATGTTGTGCGGACAAAGAAAATCACATCGCACACGGACTAAACAATGGAACCCGTCGGTGATGTTTTCATCAATCACTCACAACACAAACGGCTTGTTAGCAGTATTATCGGTCTTCGCACACGTTTCCGATTACAGACCTGTTTGCCTCGTATCACACACATCTTGTTAAGTTGAACCGTTTCTGTTCTCTTGTCTCAATGCAAACAGTTCATCCGAGTGAACCGCATGCCGTATATCGCACACACCTTGATCTGGCTGACCGTTTCTTTTGTGTTTCCTAATCACAAACGGTTCATACGAGTGAACCGTATGCTGTATATCACACACACCTTCATCTGGTTGCCCGTTTCTTTTGTTCCTCCTCATCGCAAACAGTTAATTGAACTGAACCATATGCGCTGCATCGCACACACAACTAAAATCTGAACCGTGTTTGATGCATCCTCCATCGCAAACGTTTTGCACCTTTTTTGACGGGTTTTTTACACCACCGTTTGCGATTATTGCATCGCACACAGTTTCGTCGAAGGGTCTCTGATCATAGTGTCGCGTTAGCAGCATCCCACGGTAGTGTATAAGCTTCAACGTTAGAGCAACAAGGCAAGGAAAGTAATTCATCACAAGATGTAGCAACATTATGAGTGGATGAATTACGAGGACTAGCACATGGCAATATAAGATTTAGACTTGAAGTAGTGATAGTATCCACACGAGGCTCACTAGATGTTACCTTAGAAATCATAGCCTCATGAGCTATCTTTAGTACATTGTGGGATACTAGAAGATCATCATGAGAGCTTGTGAGCTTTACATGACTTTCTTCCAATTTCCCATAATTTCTAGATAGCAACTCAAGTTGAGCCCTTAGCTCAACATTCTCCTTCAAAATGGATGCTTCACAAGAACTAGCTAGAGTTAGTAGCACAAGCATCATCATTAACAACAAGAGGAGAAGGAAACTTGGCAAGCTCTTTTGAATATGAAGCTTTAAGTTGTGTATGAGACTCAGTGAGTCTGATGAGCTCACTCTTAATGACCCTTGAGTCATTTTCGAGGTGCCCAAAGTCCTCAAGGAGTATAGCATGCGCAACTTCAAGATTCTCATTTTTAGTTTCAAAATCACTGGACACCTCAAGAGCTCTATCATGAGATTCCCTCACTCTAGATAATTCTAGAGCAAAGGTCTCCTCAAGAGATTTATTGGTGGTTTGTTCAAGTTCAAGAGCTTGAGATAGGTCCGCCATCTCATTAGTATAACATGCTCATGACCTTCCATTTTATGAATGGTGACCTCATGCTCCTCGAGATGAGATTCCAACTCCTCAATGCATTTCTTGCACTCAACAGCAATAGACATGATTTCCATGAAGTTGGAACGAGCAATTTTATTTTTATGAAGAGCTTTAAAAATAATTTCCCCCTTAATTTTTAAGGAAGCAACATTACCATTCTCTTCATCAATATACTCATCCTCATTAGCATCAACATCATCATCATGAGACATATTGGGGTTCAAAGTAGGAGATAACTTTGAAGCCTTAGCCATAAGGCAAAAGTGAGAAACAATAGAAGATGATGTAAGATCCCTTGAGGCACCATTCAAGACCACATCTTGTTCCATGGGATGTTGGATTTCCTCTACATTTTTAGCACAATAGCTCAAGGAAATAGATACATTTTTATAATGGCAACAAGACATAGAAAGCATATCATCATGAGATTTGGTCAAGCAATTTCTACATGATATGCACGAACTATCAACACAATAAGATGAAGCATTGCAATAAGATAGTGATGAAGGATAATCAACAATAAGCCCACTATCATCATTGCAATGAACACCACTACTCACCATATCATTACCTTATGGCAATCCACATGTAGGTGAAGTAGAAGAAGTTGAGAACACAAAACGACCGGAGGTGGAGGGAGAACAATCATCCCCACAAATCTTGGACACATCATATTTATCTTGAAGCTTTGTCCACAACTCATGAGCATCCCGGAACGACATGAGTTGAAATATAACTACATTGCTCAAAGCATCGAAAAGCACATTAGAAGCTTGAGCATTGAGATAAGATTTGTTCTCATCCTCTAAAGATGATCTCGGGGGATCATTCGAAGGAGGAAACCCATATCTACAATTCGCTCCAAATTTGGGTCCATGACCCTAAAGAGATTAAGTATGCGAATTACCCAAACATCAAAATTTGTGCCATCAGAACTAAGAGTGTCAGAGAATCCTAATCCCCTAGTTTACATCTTTACTCTCTAGGTGGTTAAGCCTAACAATGAGAGATGAGGCTCTCATACCAATTGAAAGATCGTGGATGTCGCCTAGAGGGGGGGGTGAATAGCCGCTTTAAAATAATTACGGTTTAGGCTTGAACAAATGCGGAATAAAACTAGCATTTAATTTGTCAAGCACAAAACCTAAAACAACTAGGCTCACCTACGTGCACCAACAACTTATGCTAAGCAAGATAAACAACTAAGTGATAGCAAGATATATAACATGTCATACTATGGCTATCACAAAGTAAAGTGCATAAGTAAAGGGCTCGGGTAAGAGATGACCGAGGCACGAGGAGATGACGATGTATCCCGAAGTTCACACCCTTGCGGATGCTAATCTCCGTTTGGAGCGGTGTGGAGGCACAATGCTCCCCAAGAAGCCACTAGGGCCACTGTAATCTCCTCACGCCCTCTTACAATGCAAGATGATGTGATTCCACTAAGGGACCCTTGAGGGCGGTCAGTGAACCCATACAAATGGCAACCCTTGCGGGTGGTCACTAAACCCGTACACTTTGGCAACCCTTGGGGGAGGTCACCGGAACCAGTACAAATTGCTCGGGGTGATCTCCACAACCTAATTGGAGACCCTGACGCTTGCCCGGAGCTTTACACCACAATGATTGAGCTCCGAAGCACCACCAACCGTCTAGACCACCCAAGCACCCAAGAGGAACAAGCTCTAGGGTACCAAGCACCCAATAGTAATAAGCTTCTCAACTTTTCACTTCCAAGTATCACCGTGGAGAACTCAAACTGATGCAACTAGTGCAATGGCAAGGGCACACGGAGTGCCCAAGTCCCCCACTCCCAAATACCACCAAATCAACGAAAGCTATGGAGGAAAATGAGAGGAATAACAAGAAGGAGAACACCAAGAACTCCAAGATGTAGATCCAAGGAATTCCCCTCACATAGAGGAGAAAGTGATTTGTGGAAATGTGAATCTAGATCTCCTCTCTCTTTCCCCCCAAAACTAGCAAGAATCCATGGAGGGATTGAGGCATAGAAAGCTCCAAGAGGTCTACAATGATGGGGGGAAAATCTTGCAAGAGGATTGGGGTTGAAGGTGGAAGAAGGGGGTATAAATACCCCCAAGAAAAAAATGGTTGTTGCACACAACCGCCACCCCGGGCATCCGGAAAAAAGGGGTCCAGGTGCTCGGACCTAATAGAGGAAAATCCATACAACCCCGGGCACCCGGACATACAAGAAAAGCAACACGGCAGGGGGACCGGGCACCCGGGGTTCCAAGACTCCGGGCACCCCGGGTAGGCCGAGAGGTGGGAAGGGGGCACCTGGGATGGGCCGGGCACCCGGGGGCCCCAAACCCTGGGCACCCACACCAGACAGGGGGGATTAGGTGGTGGCGGGGAGGGGCCTGGCACCAGGGGGCCCAAACCCCGGGCACCCGCACCGAACAGAGAAGGGAGAGGATGGAGGGAGCGGCCCGGATGAGCCCGGGCACCCACACCGGTGAGAGATGTCTACGGAGGGGCTAGGGTGACCCCGGGCAACCGGGGGTCAAGGACCCCAGGCACCCGCAATAGGTAGAGAGATGCGGGAACAGGTAAAATTGAAATGGCCACAACTTTTGCAAACAAACTCCGAATTTGATGAAACCAAGTTTGTTGGAAAGCTAAAGACAAGGGCTAACACAGTATTGATAGAAATAGCAATTGAGAACATGCCCAAAATAAAATGGTGAGAACCCTTTCTCAAATAAGATCGGTAAAACTCCAACACCGAAAACGCAAAAGAAGATGCATAGGAAATCGGTTTTCGATGAACTAGAGCTTGTCACGAAGATAACCACAATATCTAAAACCTCACAAACAGAAAATCTAAACAAGAACCAAGAAATATGATGCCAAGGATGCAAAGGTTTGAGCTCTCTGCGAACGATACGAATAAGCTACTCACTCGAGAGCCCCCCTTGATAGTACGACTATCGATCCTATGATCCGGTCTCCCAACAAACACCATGAGACTGGTAAAATAGAAACCTATCAAGGACAAACCTTTGCCTTGTGCATAATCCATTTTAGCTAGATGATGAAGATCTTGACCTCCTCAACTTGTACCACCTTTTTGATTGTGCTAGCTTGATGAAGACTAGTAGATTGCTCCCCTATACTCAAGTATGGGTGAGCCACTCCTTGGCACATCTTCACAAGTCCATTGTCACCACAATGAAAGGCAAGCATCAAGGGTGTGATCTCTTCATGATGCTCCACTCGAACTTGCCCACCGCAACCTAACCCCGCATACAACTCTCACATAGACCACGGGTTAGTACACAAAGAACAATGGACAATGCTTACCATACCATGAGATCACTTGATCCCGCTTGGTACATCTTCTACACTTTGTGTGTTGATCAACTTGAATCACTCTTTGTACTTAGTCTTGATCAACCTTGTATCTTTCCAACTCTCTTTATTAGGATGATTTCTTGAAGGTAAACATGAATGTTCACACAATCTTCTTCTTCTTCTTCAAGACATGCTTGTAATAGGCGCAACTCTCACGTGACCAATCTTTGGATAAATCCTTGAATAGCACCTTGTTCAACACATATTCTTCTTCTAATAACCTTGAAACCAACAAATGGTCTTCAAGCAATACCTATGGACAAACCCTTCAAATATAACTCAAGACAACCATTAGTCCATAGAGATTGTCATTAATTACCAAAACCAAACATGGGGGCACCACATGTTCTTTCAATAGGGGGTCAATCGAAATCCTTTTGATAAGTAAGAGTGTCGAACCCAATGAGGAGCAGAAGGAAATGACAAGTGGTTATCAACAATTTCTGCAAGCACTGAAATTGTTGGTAACATGTAGTTTGATAGCAAGATAATTTGTAACAGATAATTTGTAATCGTAGTCCTTTGGGATTTCGGCTATCAAGCCAATATTATAACTTCATATGAGCATAGCTTTAACTTACTTGGAGGATTACTGACCGGGTTACAAAGACCAAAGAGAGTCTGTTGCACATCACAGCTCAAACATAGGTATATGATGAACTGGCGGTATGACCAAGAATATCACAGGTATGATATTTATTTTTGATATAAGTACATATGGGCTTGATAAACTGGCCCTGGCTTTGGACGTTAAGTCGCCAGTATATTTTGGATTGCACCATTGGAATTCATGCGCTTATAAATCATTGGATTATTACTCTCACCGGGCATGGCAATATAAGCCAACAGTATAAATCAATTCTATAGGTATGATTTTCCTGGTTATATGAATATGCGAGGGTTGATAACCTGCCCTGGCTTTTAAACTTTAAGTTGCCAATATGTTTAGGCTTGAATGGCCTTAATGCTAGTCTTTTCCATAAATTGCGTAAGACTATATTATGTTTGGGTTGTTACCCGCCCTGGCTTTTGACGTTAAGTTGCCAGGGTATATGTTGTTTAAACTCTATGCAGGGTTTGCAGAACTATGTCATATAAATTCAAGCTCATCATAAAAATTGATGTTTCAAAAGGGTTATCCATTCTGGATTTTCTCAAAGGCTATAAGCCACCGGGTTATAAAAATTTCGGCTTATAATGAATGCGCATTAAGTCGCCATCGGCCAAGAGCCGCCGAGTATTTAAACTCTGGATTTACTTGTCAACCGATAAGGTATTCAAATCTTTAATAGCCAAACTTGGCTGGATTGTCATGATGATATTGAATGATTGAGGTTTTCATACCGTATTATATTATTCAAATCTTAAATAGCCAACATGGTTGGATTTTTATTATGGTTATCAATAACCAATATTATGATTAAGGTTTTCAAAGTCGCTTCAGCGCAATGGCTATTATTTATTAATGGACATGATTTATTCTACATTGGAAGGAATAGTCCCGAGTCGCTATAGGCTTACGACCCGACACTTGGGGGCTACATTATTCAAGTTGAGATTACATCAAATATGCAAGTCCCATGTCACTGTCAGCATGCACCATGACACTTGGGGGCTAATGCAAGGTCATTTCTTACTTGCCTCGTTGAAGACCCGACTCATCACATCGTAATGAGCCGGTCCTTGGGGGCTACTAATTGCTCCTGTAAAAAATTCAAGGTACACAAGCCTTAATCCATTATATTGAAGGGTTTATTTCTCAGTTGGTAGAGGACAAGACTCTTAACCTTGTGGACGTGGGTTCAAGCCCCATGGCGAGGTTACATCATATGATGTTATTTTCAATGAAGTATATATATAAAGTCCCAGCTCAGTATTATCTTACTAAGCCGGCCCTTGGGGGCTACACGTCACTGCTCAAGTTTATATGATCATATCTACAAAGTACCTGCTCATTATTGCATAATGATCCGGCCCTTGGGGGCTACACTGGTTGAAGTTTTCATGAGTATAAGGCAATTACAAGTCCCAGGTTGCTGCAAACATGACAACCCAGCACTTGGGGGCTACATATGTGGAATATTCAGTTTTGACTAGTGATTGAGATGAACAACCTGGATTTCTTCAAGGTTGCAACATTTATATTGAAGCAAGTCTTAAGTCATCCCTTTGCTCTACTCAAGACTTGGGGGCTATAGGTAATACGGATATAAGGGAGAAATATCTTCAAATTCTCAGTTTTGAGCAAACCAGATTGACCCGGTGTCTGCAACAATCATGACCCGGCGTCACCAATAATTATGACCCGGCGTCGGCAACAATTATGACTCGGCATCATCTGTTTATAACCCGACAATTTTGGTAATCATAAATTGGCAAGATCTACATCCTCAAGCCAGCTGAAAATTAGATGAGTATTTCAAGACCAATATTTTTATTAAGCTGGCGCTTTGGAAGCCGACTCAAGTGGATTATTTCTTACAATGTTTCTCTACAAGAGACCAATGTCAGCAAATTGACTCTGAAGCTGGCCTATTGACCCGGACTTTCCAGAAGGAGGAAATGACAAGGAATTAAGGATGATCAGGATCAGTTTAACATGGATAAATCCAAATTAAACTGGGGGCTAATGTTGGGGATATACCCCGCGGTATGACCCGGCCGGAAATATGACCCGGCCGGACTTGGCGACTCACCAGAGACCTGGCTTATACTTGGCGCTTCATCGGTAACCCGCCAGAGGAGTGACGACTCACAGGTTTGGCGGCTTACTGCTCTGGCGACTCACTAGACTGACGACTCACTAGATGGCCCCGACGGCGGGGTAGACAGAAGACAAGGCCCAAGGCCTAGGAGACCAGTTTATGCTATGGTGGGCCGGTTTAAGATGAAAGGCGTAAGGATTATTCTCCTACAAAGCAAGCAAGACTAGGACTCTACTTGTAATAGAATAATCCTAATCCTACTAGGACTAGTCATGTAACCCGCCCCTCCAACTTATATAAGGAGGGCCAGGGCACCCCAAGAGGGACAAGTTTTACAAGTTAGGTTTAGACAGACAAATCAATAGCTCTCGAGATAGAGCACCCTTGTAACCGTGATCATCATCATCAATATCAACGAAGCAGGATGTAGGCTTTTACCTCCACCGTGAGGGGCCGAACCTGGGTAACACCTCGCGTCTCTCGTCCCACTCAACCCCTCTCAAGCTACCACATAGATGTTGGCCTCACGACTAAGTCCTCACACTAGGACATCTGCCGTGACGACTCTACGACAGTAACGGTAAATAAAGCGCAACAAGGTAGCCTAATCTTTTTTGTAGCAAATGACAGGCCAAAACGGTCTCTTATAATAAGCAAAGCGTTCTTGAGGGCACACGGGAATTTCATCTAGTCACTTTCATCATGTTGGTTTGAGTTGTGTTCGCTACTTTGATTATTTGATATGTGGGTGGACCGGTGCTTGGGTGTTGTTCTTACTTGAACTAGCCTCCCAGTTATGATTAAACCCCTCGCAAGCATCCGCAACTACGAGCAAAGTATTAAGATAAAATCTAAGCATAGCATTAAACATATGGATCCAAATGTGTCCATTACGAAATAGCGCATAAACTAGGGTTTAAGCTTCTGTCACTCTAGCAACCTATCATCTAATAACTACTCCACAATGCATTCATTGTGCCCAAAGATGGTGAAGTTGAAGGAAATATGCCCTAGAGGCAATAATAAAGTTATTATTTATTTCCTTATATCATGATAAATGTTTATTATTCATGCTAGAATTGTATTAACCGGAAACATAATACATGTGTGAATACATAGACAAACAGAGTGTCACTAGTATGCCTCTACTTGACTAGCTCGTTGATCAAAGATGGTTAAGTTTCCTAGCCATTGACATGGGTTGTCATTTGATTAACGAGATCACATCATTAGGAGAATGATGTGATTGACTTGACCCATTCCGTTAGCTTAGCACTCGATCGTTTAGTATGTTGCTATTGCTTTCTTCATGACTTATACATGTTCCTATGACTATGAGATTATGCAACTCCCGTTTACCGGAGGAACACTTTGTGTGCTACCAAACGTCACAACGTAACTGGGTGATTATAAAGGTGCTCTACAGGTGCTTCCAAAGGTACTTGTTGGGTTGGCGTATTTCGAGATTAGGATTTGTCACTCCGATTGTCGGAGAGGTATCTCTGGGCCCACTCAGTAATACACATCACTATAAGCCTTGCAAGCATTGTAACTAATGAGTTAGTTGCGGGATGATGTATTACGGAACGAGTAAAGAGACTTGCCGGTAACGAGATTGAATTAGGTATCGAGATACCGACGATCGAATCTCGGGCAAGTAACATACCGATGACAAAGGAACAACGTATGTTGTTATGCGGTCTGACCGATAAAGATCTTCGTAGAATATGTGGGAGCCAATATGAGCATCCAGGTTCCGCTATTGGTTATTGACCGGAGAGGTGTCTCAGTCATGTCTACATAGTTCTCGAACCCGTAGGGTCCGCACGCTTAACGTTACGATGACGGTTATATTATGAGTTTATGTGTTTTAATGTACCGAAGGAGTTCGAAGTCCCGGATGAGATCGGGGACATGACGAGGAGTCTCGAAATGGCCGAGACGTAAAGATCGATATATTGGACGACTATATTCGGACTTCGGAAAGGTTCCGAGTGATTCGGGTATTTTTCGGAGTACCGGAGAGTTACGGGAATTCGTATTGGGCCTTAATGGGCCATACGGGAAAGGAGAGAAAGGCCCCAAAGGGGGCCGTACCCCTCCCCATGGACTAGTCCGAATTGGACTAGGGAGGGGGGCGCCCCCTTCCTTCTTTCTCCTTCTCCCTTCCCTTCTCCTATTCCAACAAGGAAAGGAGGAGTCCTACTCCCGGTGGGAGTAGGACTCCCCCCTTGGCGCGCCCTCCTCCTTGGCCGGCGGCCTTCCCCTTGCTCCTTTATATACGGGGGCAGGGGGCACCCCATAGACACAATAATTGATCATTGATCTCTTAGCCGTGTGCAGTGCCCCCCTCCACCATATTACACCTCCGTAATATCGTAGCGGTGCTTAGGCGAAGCCCTGCGTCGGTAGAACATCATCATCGTCACCACGCCGTCGTGCTGACGAAACTCTCCCTCAACACTCGGCTGGATCGGAGTTCAAGGGACGTCATCGAGCTGAACGTGTGCTGAACTCGGAGGTGCCGTGCGTTCGGTACTTGATCGGTCGGATCGTGAAGACGTACGACTACATCAACCGCGTTGTGTTAACGCTTCCGCTTTCGGTCTACGAGGGTACGTGGACAATACTCTCCCCTCTCATTGCTATGCATCACCATGATCTTGCGTGTGCGTAGGAATTTTTTTGAAATTACTACGTTCCCCAACAGAAGTGTCATGTAGTCGACGTTTACATAACACCACTAAGGGAATCACAACATACATATCATCAAAATATCAAACACATACCAAATTCACATGATTACTTGCAACGTGACTTCTCCCGTGAGCTCAAGAACTAAGGTAACTACTCACAAATGATATTCATGCTCAAGATCAGGGGGGTATAAATAGCATAATGGACCTGAACATATAATCTCCCACCAAATAAACCATATAGTAATCAACTACAAGATGTAATCAACACTAGTAGTCACCCACACGTACGAATCTGAGGTTCCGGTACAAAGATTGAACACAAGAGATGAACTAGGGTTTGAGATGAGATGGCGCTGTCGAAGATGTTGATAGATATTGGCCTCCCAAAGATGAGAGTGTTGGTTCAGCGGTATTGTGAGATGAAGCGGCCCGGACCGACATTACGTGTACGCTTACGCGAGACAGGTTTCACCGTTGCGAGCACTCGATGCTTAAAGGTGACTGGCGGGTGTCTGTCTCTCTCACTTTAGTTGAACCGAGTGTGGCTACGCCCGGTCCTTGCGAAGGTTAAAACAGCACCAACTTGACAAACTATCATTGTGGTTTTGATGCGTAGGTAAGAACGGTTCTTGCTAAGCCCGTAGCAGCCACGTAAAACTTGCAACAACAAAGTAGAGGACGTCTAACTTGTTTTTGCAGGGCATGTTGTGATGTGATATGGTCAAGACATGATGCTATATTTTATTGTATGAGATGATCATGTTTTGTAACCGAGTTATCGGCAACTGGCAGGAGCCATATGGTTGTCGCTTTATTGTATGAAATGCAATCGCCATGTAATTCTTTTACTTTATCACTAAGCGGTAGCGATAGTCGTAAAAGCAATAGTTGGCGAGACGACAACGATGCTACGATGGAGATCAAGGTGTCGCGCCGGTGACGATGGTGATCATGACGGTGCTTCAGAGATGGAGATCACAAGCACAAGATGATGATGGCCATATCATATCACTTATATTGATTGCATGTGATGTTTATCTTTTATGCATCTTATCTTGCTTTGATTGACGGTAGCATTATAAGATGATCTCTCACTAAAATTTCAAGATAAAAGTGTTCTCCCTGAGTATGCACCGTTGCGAAAGTTCTTCGTGCTGAGACACCACGTGATGATCGGGTGTGATAGGCTCTACGTTCAAATACAATGGGTGCAAAACAGTTGCACACGCGGAATACTCGGGTTAAACTTGACGAGCCTAGCATATGCAGATATAGCCTCGGAACACGGAGACCGAAAGGTCGAGCGTGAATCATATAGTAGATATGATCAACATAGTGATGTTCACCATTGAAACTACTCCATCTCACGTGATGATCGGACATGGTTTAGTTGATATGGATCACGTGATCACTTAGAGGATTAGAGGGATGTCTATCTAAGTGGGTGTTCTTAAGTAATATGATTAATTGAACTTCAATTTATCATGAACTTAGTCCTGATAGTATTTTTGCAAATTATGTTGTAGATCAATAGCTCGCGTTGTTGCTTCCCTGTGTTTATTTTGATATGTTCCTAGAGAAAATTATGTTGAAAGATGTTAGTAGCAAAGATGCGGATTGGATCCGTGATATGAGGATTATCCTCATTGCTGCACAGAAGAATTATGTCCTTGATGCACCGCTAGGTGACATACCTATTGCAGGAGCAGATGCAGACGTTATGAACGTTTGGCTAGCTCAATATGATGACTACTTGATAGTTTAGTGCACCATGCTTAACGGCTTAGAATCAGGATTTCAAAGACGTTTTGAACGTCATGGACCATATGAGATGTTCCAGGAGTTGAAGTTAATATTTCAAGCAAATACCCGAGTTGAGAGATATGAAGTCTCCAACAAGTTCTATAGCTAAAAGATGGAGGAGAATAGCTCAAGCAGTGAGCATGTGCTCAGATTGTCTGGGTACTACAATCGCTTGAGTCAAGTGGGAGTTAATCTTCCAGATAAAATAGTGATTGACAGAATTCTCTAGTCACCAAGTTAGTAGAACTTCGTGATGAACTATAGTATGTAAGGGATGACGAAAGTAATTCCCGAGCTCTTCGCGATGCTGAAATCGACGAAGGTAGAAATCAAGAAAGAGCATCAAGTGTTGATGGTTAACAAGACCACTAGTTTCAAGAAAAGGGCAAAGGTATAGAAGGGGAAATTCAAGAAGAACGGCAAGCAAGTTGCTACTCAAGTGAAGAAGCCCAAGTCTGTACCTAAGCCTGAGACTAGGTGCTTCTACTGCAAAGGGACTGGTCACTGGAAGCGGAACTGCCCCAAGTATTTGGTGGATAAGAAGATGGCAAAGTGAACAAAGGTATATTGGATATACATGTTATTGATGTGTACTTACTAGTGTTTAGAGCAACCCCTCGGCATTTGATACTGGTTCAGTTGCTAAGAGTAGCAACTCGAAACGGGAGTTGCAGAATAAACAGAGACTAGTAAAAGGTGAGGTGACGATGTGTGTTGGAAGTAGTTCCAAGATTGATATGATCATCATCGCACACTCCCTATACTTTCGGGATTAGTGTTGAAACTAAATAAGTGTTATTTGGTATTTGCGTTGAGCATGAATATGATTTGATCATGTTTGTTGCAATACGGTTATTCATTTAAATTAGAGAATAATTGTTGTTCTGTTTACATGAATAAAACCTTCTATGGTCATACACCCAATAAAATGGTTTGTTGGATCTCGATCGTAGTGATACACATATTCATAATAATGAAGCCAAAAGATTCAAAGTTAATAATGATAGTGCAACTTATTTGTGGCACTGCCGTTTAGGTCATATTGGTATAAAGCGCATGAAGAAACTCCATACTGATGGGATTTTGGAATCACTTGATTATGAATCACTTGATGCTTGCGAACCGTGCCTCATGGGCAAGATGACTAAAACGCGGTTCTCCGAAACTATGGAGAGAGCAACAGATTTGTTGGAAATCATACATACAGATGTATGTGGTCCGATGAATATTGAGGATCGTAGCAGGTATCATTATTTTCTGACCTTCACAGATGATTTGAGCAGATATGGGTACATCTACTTAATGAAACAAAAGTCTGAAACATTTGAAAAGTTCATATAATTTCAGAGTGAAGTGGAAAATCATCGTAACAAGAAAATAAAGTTTCTACGATCTGATCGTGGAGAAGAGTATTTGAGTTACGAGTTTGGCCTTCAGTTAAAACAATGTGAAATAGTTTCACTACTCACGCCACCTGGAACACCACAGTGTAATGGTGTGTCCGAACATCGTAACCGTACTTTACTAGATATGGTGCGATCTATGATGTTTCTTACCAATCTACCACTATCGTTTTGGGGTTATGCATTAGAGACAGCTGCATTCACGTTAAAAAGGGCACCATCTAAATCCGTTGAGATGACACCTTATGAACTGTGGTTTGGCAAGAAACCAAAGTTGTCGTTTCTTAAAGTTTGGGGTTGCGATGCTTATAAGAAAAAGTTACATCCTGATAAGCTCAAAACCCAAACCGGAGAAATGTGTCTTCATAGGATACCAAAGGAGACAGTTGGGTACACCTTCTATCACAGATCCGAAGGCAAGACATTTGTTGCTAAGAATGGATCCTTTCTAGAGAAGGAGTTTCTCTCGAAAGAAGTGAGTGGGAGGAAAGTAGAACTTGATGAGGTAACTGTACCTGCTCCCTTATTGGAAAGTAGTTCATCACAGAAATCTGTTCCTGTGACTACTATACCAATTAGTGAGGAAGCTAATGATGATGATCATGTAACTTCAGATCAAGTTACTACCGAACCTCGTAGGTAAACCAGAGAGAGATCCGCACCAGAGTGGTATGGTAATCCTGTTCTGGAGGTTATGTTACTAGACCATGACGAACCTACGAACTATGAGGAAGCGATGATGAGCCCAGATTCCGCGAAATGGCTTGAGGCCATGAAATCTGAGATGAGATCCATATATGAGAACCAAGTATGGACTTTGATTGACTTGCCCAATGATCGGCAAGCCATTGAGATTAAATGGATCTTCAAGAGGAAGACAGACAGTGAAAGTAGTGTTACTGTCTACAAAGCTATAATTGTCGCAAAAAGGTTTTCGACAAGTTCAAGGTGTTGACTACGATGAGAGTTTCTCACTCGTATATATGCTTAAGTCTGTCAGAATCATGTTAGCAATTGCCGCATTTTATGAAATATGGCAAATGGATAAACAAAACTGCATTCCTTAATGGATTTATTAAAGAAGAGTTGTATATGATGCAACCAGGAGGTTTTTTCAATCCTAAAAGTGCTAACAAAATATGCAAGCTCCAGCGATCCATCTATGGACTGGTGCAAGCATCTCGGAGTTGGAATATACGCTTTGATAAGTTGATCAAAGGATATAGTTTTATACAGACTTGCGGTGAAGCCTGTATTTACAAGAAAGTGAGTGGGAGCACTACCACATTTCTGATAAGTATATGTGAATGACATATTGTTGATCAAAAATAATGTAGAATTATTCTGCAAAGCATAAAGGAGTGTTTGAAAAGAGTTTTTCAAAGAAAGACCTCGGTGAAGCTGCTTACATATTGAGCATCAAGATCTATAGAGATAGATCAAGACGCTTGATAAGTTTTTTCAATGAGCACATACCTTAACAAGATTTTGAAGTGGTTCAAAATAGAACAGTCAAAGAAAGAGTTTCTTGCCTGTGTTACAAGGTGTGAAATTGAGTAAGACTCAAAGCCCGACCACGGCAGAAGATAGAAAAAGAATGAAAGTCATTCCCTATGCCTCGGCCATAGGTTCTATAAAGTATGCCATGTTGTGTACCAGATCTATTGTATACCCTACACTGATTTTGGCAAGGGAGTACAATAGTGATCTAGGAGTAGATCACTGGACAGCGGTCAAAATTATCCTTAGTGGAATAAGGATATGTTTCTCGATTATGGAGGTGACAAAAGGTTCGTCGTAAAGGGTACGTCGATGCAAGTTTTGACACTAATCTAGATGACTCTAAGTCTCGGTCTAGATACATATTGAAAGTGGGAGCAATTAGCTAGAGTAGCTCCGTGCAGAGCATTGTAGAGATAGAAATTTGCAAAATACTTACGGATCTGAATGTGACAGGCCCGTTGACTAAAATTATCTCACAATCAAAACATGATCACACCTTAGTACTCTTTGGGTTTTAATCACATAGCGATGTGAACTAGATTATTGACTCTAGTAAACCCTTTGGGTGTTGGTCACATGACAATGTGAACTATGGGTGTTAATCACATGGTGATGTGAATTATTGATGTTAAATCACATGGCGATGTGAACTAGATTATTGACTCTAGTGCAAGTGGGATACTGAAGGAAATATGCCCTAGAGGCAATAATAAAGTTATTATTTATTTCCTTATATCATGATAAATGTTTATTATTCATGCTAGAATTGTATTAACCGGAAACATAATACATGTGTGAATACATAGACAAACAGAGTGTCACTAGTATGCCTCTACTTGACTAGCTCGTTGATCAAAGATGGTTAAGTTCCCTAGCCATTGACATGGGTTGTCATTTGATTAACGAGATCACATCATTAGAAGAATGATGTGATTGACTTGAACCATTCCGTTAGCTTAGCACTCGATCGTTTAGTATGTTGCTATTGCTTTCTTCATGACTTATACATGTTCCTATGACTATGAGATTATGCAACTCCCGTTTATCGGAGGAACACTTTGTGTGCTACCAAACATCACAACGTAACTGGGTGATTATAAAGGTGCTCTACAGGTGCTTCCAAAGGTACTTGTTGGGTTGGCGTACTTCGAGATTAGGATTTGTCACTCCGATTGTCGGAGAGGTATCTCTGGGCCCACTCAGTAATACACATCACTATAAGCCTTGCAAGCATTGTAACTAATGAGTTAGTTGCGGGATGATGTATTACGGAACGAGTAAAGAGACTTGCCAGTAACGAGATTGAACTAGGTATCGAGATACCGACGATCGAATCTCGGGCAAGTAACATACCGCTGACAAAGGGAACAACGTATGTTGTTATGCGGTCTGACCGATAAAGATCTTCGTAGAATATGTGGGAGCCAATATGAGCATCCAGGTTCCGCTATTGGTTATTGACCGGAGAGGTGTCTCAGTCATGTCTACATAGTTCTCGAACCCGTAGGGTCCGCACGCTTAACGTTACGATGACGGTTATATTATGAGTTTATGTGTTTTGATGTACCTAAGGAGTTCGGAGTCCCGGATGAGATCGGGGACATGACGAGGAGTCTCGAAATGGCCGAGACGTAAAGATCGATATATTGGACGACTATATTCGGACTTCGGAAAGGTTCCGAGTGATTCGGGTATTTTTCGGAGTACCGGAGAGTTACGGGAATTCGTATTGGGCCTTAATGAGAAAGGCCCCAAAGGGTGGCCGCACCCCTCCCCATGGACTAGTCCGAATTGGACTAGGGAGGGGGGGCGCCCCCTTCCTTCTTTCTCCTTCTCCCTTCCCTTCTCCTATTCCAACAAGGAAAGGAGGAGTCCTACTCCCACCTTGGGGCGCCCTCCTCCTTGGCCGGCGGCCTTCCCCTTGCTCCTTTATATACGGGGGCAGGGGGCACCCCATAGACACAACAATTGATCATTGATCTCTTAGCCGTGTGCGATGGCCCCCTCCACCATATTACACCTCGATAATATCGTAGCGGTGCTTAGGCGAAGCCCTGCTTCGGTAGAACATCATCATCGTCACCACGCCGTCGTGCTGACGAAACTCTCCCTCAACACCGGCTGGATCGGAGTTCGAGGGACGTCATCGAGCTGAACGTGTGCTGAACTCGGAGGTGCCGTGCGTTCGTACTTGATCGGTCGGATCGTGAAGACGTACGACTACATCAACCGCGTTGTGTTAACGCTTCCGCTTTCGGTCTACGAGGGTACGTGGACAACACTCCCCCCTCTCGTTGCTATGCATCACCATGATCTTGCGTGTGCGTAGGAATTTTTTTGAAATTACTACGTTCCCCAACAGAAGTGTCATGTAGTCGACGTTTACATAACACCACTAAGGGAATCACAACATACATATCATCAAAATATCAAACACATACCAAATTCACATGATTACTTGCAACGTGACTTCTCCCGTGAGCTCAAGAACAAAGGTAACTACTCACAAATGATATTCATGCTCAAGATCAGGGGGTATAAATAGCATAATGGACCTGAACATATAATCTTCCACCAAATAAACCATATAGTAATCAACTACAAGATGTAATCAACACTACTAGTCACCCACACGTACCAATCTGAGGTTCCGGTACAAAGATTGAACACAAGAGATGAACTAGGGTTTGAGATGAGATGGCGCTGTCGAAGATGTTGATAGATATTGGCCTCCCAAAGATGAGAGTGTTGTTTGTGATGATGATGGTTTCGATTTCCCCCTCCGGGAGGAAAGTCCCCCTGACGGAATCGCTCCGCCGGAGGGCAAAAGTGCTCCTGCCCAAGTTCCGCCTCGAGACGGCGACGCTCCATCCCGAAAGTCCTCTCCTTATTTTTCCTAGGTCAAAAGACCTCATATACCGGAATATGGGTACCGGAGGTGGGCTGGGCTGCCCACCACCCACCAGGGCGCGCTTGGGGGCCCCGGTGCACCCTGGCGTCTTGTGGGCACCAAGCAGCCCCCCTCTGGTATTTATTTGCTACAATATTTATTATATATTCCAAAATAATTCTTCGTAAAATTTCAGCTCATTTGGAGATGTGCATAATAGGTATCTCTGATGTAGCTTTTTCAGGTCCAGAATTCCAGCTACCGGTATTCTCCCTCTTTGTGTAAACCTTGCATATTATGAGAGAAAAGGCATTAGAATTACTCCATAAAGCATTATTATGCATAAAAACATTATAAATAACAGTAGGAAAACATGATGCAAAATGGACGTATCATGATCTACTATGCAAATTGATTTCTTGTTTGTTTTGATTGTGTGATCTGCAAAACGGTTATGAAGAGAAAAGTGCCAACCAAACACCATAACAATCAATTCAATTTTTAAGCATGTTGTTTCAAGCTCTCTACCTACTGATAATGTAAATGAAGCTAGAATTGCATGATAATTTACAGTAAAAGGGAATTACCTAGGAATTGAGTTATGTTCTGAGTAATTATTAATATTTCTAGATTGTATTGGAAATTGTTGAGGCAAATATAAACTAATGCAATTATAACTATGTTTTAGTTACGCCGAACGGATACATTTGTTCTATGCACTGGGCAAAAAATTTTAAGTTGGCTTGGCCCCCCTATACCCAAATCCTGGCTCCGACCCTGGGTGCACTTGCAACTAGGATAAAAATAAACTACGGGTCGAGTTGGGAGTCAAGGATGGACTTACAACTAGGACAACTACACAAAACTACTATAACATTTACAAGTCGTGGATGAACTTGCAACTAGGACAATAACAAACTACGAGCCCAGTTGCGAGTCGAGCTTGGACTTGCAACTGGGATGAAAACTAAAACACATGCCAAGTTCTGATTCGATGGTGGACATGCTACTGGGACAACTACGAGCTCATTCGTGAGTCGGGTGGACTTGCAACTGGGACAACTATGAAACTATGACCCCAATTGCGAGTCAAGTGTCGACTTACAACTGGGATGAAACAAATTATGGGCCCAGTTGTGAGTAAAGGGTGGACTTGCAACCGAGATGAAAACAAAACACATGCTTCAGTTGCGATTCAAGGGTGAGCTTGCAACCAAGATGAACAAACTGTAGACCTAGTTGCGAGTTGAGGGTGTGCTTGTAACTGGGCCACTACACAAAACTACGATACGAGTTGCGAGTCAAGGGTGGACTTCGAGCTAGGGCAACTACAAACATGAACCCAATTACGAGTCAAGGGTCGACTTGCAACTGAGATGAAACAAACTATGAGCCCAGTTGTGAGTCAAGGGTGGACCTGCAACCGGGATGAAAAACAGAATACATGTCAAGTTACGAGAGTCAAGGTTGAGCTTGAAACTGGCATGAAACAAACTACGGGCCTAGTAACGAGTCGTGTGTATACTTGTAACTAGGACAACTACACAAAATTACAATACAAGTTGCAAGTTGAGGGTGGACTTGCAATTAGGACAACTACACAAAACCATGATACGAGTCGCGAGTCATGAGTAGACTTGCAACTAAGACAACTACAAACGCGAGCCAAGTTGCAAGTCAAGGATGGACTTGCAGCCGGGATGAAAAAACATAGGCCCAGCTCCGAGTCAAGGATGAGCTTGCAACTAGAATGAAACAAACCATGAGCCCAAATTTGAGTCAAGAATTTAGTTGTAATTGGGACAACTATAAAAAGTAACAAATAAAATAAAATAAAAGGCTTATACAAAACTAACAAATTAAAGAAAAAGAAAACATAATAGGCACAATGAAAAACTTAACCGCAACTCAACGAGAGAAAGTTAGAGAGCAAGGAGTCATGTTACTCTATACAAAAACTAAACCACACCCACAACATAGAGTGAAAAAAGCTGTAGTGTGCACAAAGTGAAAACTGACACAACCCCGACAACAAACACGATCCGCGAAATGCCCCCAATGTGCGAGACACATAACCAGCCAACAACAAAGCAAGCCATGAAATGGGTCGACGACACGGATTAAAACATTCGATGAAAAATTCAGCAACAAAAAGATCATAAGTTTGAAAATTTTGATGAGACATTGCTAAATCTTATCCCGATGAGTCACAACCCATGTGAAAGAGAGACCCATATACTCACACCAGCGCAACATGGGAGGCAACGAGAAAAAGGGCCACCAGAGTGATGAGAAAACCGACCCGACAATAAATAACACCAGCACAACACAAGGCACATGCATGTGAACAAAACAAATTTACATGAAACAAAAATGTTTGATCGTGTGGTGAACTATTTAGGTGTGACATAGCTAAAATTAATCTAGAAAAGTATTAGCAAATCAGAAAATAGAAAAATAAAAATAAAGATATTTAAAATAAAAGTAAAAAAACCAAACAAAAATCATGATGTAGAAAAAATAAAAAATAAAAAAAGAAATGAAAAAACTGAAGAAAAAATAGAAAAACGAAAAAAATCATTTGGATGTGTATGTGCTACTGACCCATTTGATGTATATTCACCATCCATAGATTTTTTTTTTAAGAAACAAACAATGTAAGCATGTAGCTTAGGAAACAGCACATCCCCTCGTTAGAAAAGAAAAATACACCCAGTCCATCCAGAAGCTGAACAACTCGAAGGCCAACAATCAGGAAAACGAAAAAGTAGGATATTGAGCACCGGATGACGCAAATCCTAAAGCCCGGCAAACAGAAAAACAAAAACGAAAAGCCCAGCAAGCACACGTTGAAACAGGTACACATGCAACACACATGAATCTTGACAAATAAATCATGTGGTAGACAACTTAGAGTTCATGTAGATGTTAATTAGCAAATCTCAAAGCAAAAGCACAAATCCTGGTGCTTGAATCCACTGGCTAGAAATTCAGATGTGAGGTATTATATTGCATCTAGATGTGAAATAGCAATACTGTTTGAATTAACCGAGACTTGAGACAATTTGAGCTGACTCCATTTATTGGGCGGCAAAAATTCCAGTCGACCTCAGTTCGTTACCCGTTAAGACGGTGAGCGGTAGCCATGCTCCTCGCGGTGACCCCAACCTACTTCCAAGTTCCAACCATAAGTACCGATCCCCGATCCCCGTCCAACGCATCCTTGCATAGAGCCAACCACACCTTCTTAACGTGGTAGCGAGTCAGTGACGCACGCTCTCCGTGCCACACCGCGACCGCACCGCTCTGCCCGCTCAGCTACCCAAGAGACCGGCGTCCGGCAATGGAGTCGCGGGGGAAGCCCGGGTTCAGCGGCGCGGGCAGCCTATCCGGCAGCCGGAGGAGCTACATGGGAGCGGCGGCGGCGGCGCCCAGCAAGCCGGCGGTGGACGGGTGCGGCGTGGCGCTGCGCGTGTTCATCCTGGCGGCGACGCTGGTCGCCGCCGTGGTGATGGGCCTGGACCGGCAGACGAGCACCGTGCAGGTCACCATCGCCGACACGCTGCCGCCGCTGCAGGTCCCCGTCACGGCCAAGTGGTCCTACTCCTCCGCCTTCGTGTAAGCGCTCGCTCCCGTACCTGATTCTTTCCTCTTCCTGGCCACCAGCACTACGATTAATTACACACCACTCGACACCATCGTTCTCCATTGAACAGCTCTTCTGGATTTGTTTCTTCCCTGTGGGATTTCTTTCCGCTTCTTTTAATCTGTTTTGTTCGGCGGATATCGATCGATCGTTCATGATGCAAGTACGTCTGCAGCAGTAGTACGTATACACATTGTATCTATCTGACACAAAGATACAAGATCGATGCCGCGTACGTTTGCGAAATGGGCCAGCCAAGCACATGCAGCCAGCCAATTAAATATTGTCATTTTCATTAATTAGGAAAGCTTGCTGCACTGGAGTATACTGTACTGGCATTATTGTAGTCCAGTCAAGGCCAACAAATGAGTACGTACATGCCGTTTCTGGCGAAAGCACCTCTGTAGCTAGCAGCGTTTGCCGTTCCAGACACAGCAAATTTCCGTTTCATCAGTTAGGCAAAATGCCGTTTCACCATCTCCTCCTTATTTCCGTGCGAATTCTCCGGGTGAGAGGGATCGACGGTCCGCAAGAAATGCAGTGTCGTGCGTGTCCGTCCCGCTGATTCCTACCGCTCACTGCTCGATCGAACCTTTAGTTTCCACGTGCAAACAAGACATTCTCTTTCTCCTACCTAGAAAGAACCTTTGCAGTGCACCATAGACAAGGATGCCGCAACAAACCAGAATAACTATGAACTAATTAACGGGTAACCAGACCAATTCGCTCGAGGCCTCAGGGCCGATGGCTTTTGTGCCCATCAAGAACGCGGTGCAAGTAATGGGCACGTCGATCTTTCTATTGGTGGTTAGGAAGAAACTGCAAAATGATTTCCGCTTTGTCCACGTCCAGAAACGCATGAATCTTCAGGGGGCCGCGTACGTGGCTGGCTGCCTGGCCCGACCGATCGGCCGATCCGCGCGGCATTATTGCGGAAAGAGATGGATGGATAATCGGATGGGTGCATGCATTAAGTCCCAGCTCATCCGTCAATTCCGCGGTGGGGCAGACGTTGATCATCCTGATGGATGTGCTCCGGCCCAAAGCTAGCAGCCGCCAAGCGATTTGGCCTTTTACAAAAGGCGGGATATATGTGGGATACGGATGGAGATTTCCGAAAGGATTGTCCAGATCATGCTTGTCGAGATCGATTCTTTTCGGCCAGAGACGTGTCCGCTTGTTTCGCATATAGGTCAGAGTTCATGAAAATGAAACAGCGACAGTGTACATATGTAGTGTTTTTCTTTTGTCGATAACAGGATTGCTTAATAGTCTAGGTTGACCTGGCTTAATTAGTAGGTTAGTACTCATGGATTAATTCCGGGAAGTTCATCTTTCTTTGCTGCTAATTATTAGAGATGTTGTTCGTACACATTGTGTGCAACTAATTTGAGGGAAACAGACATAGCTATTAAGGGCCACTACAAAGGAATTTAAGCACGAAAATGATGTTGGTCCATGATACAGTACACACACTCAACATCAGGAGCAGCTAGACGTCCGGACCGGACAACGCACATTCAATACGTGTCATCACCTGCACCGCTCTACGCCCAGGGTGTACGTCGTAGCGTTCCAACTGTATGCACGGCGCTAACACTTGGGTAGCGACATTCGATATATTCTTCTTAAACTTTGCAATAATATTGTTACTGTGATGACCCATTGATCCAATGTTAACTACTCTCCGTCCAATAATATAAGAACTAACTAGCAAACACTATGTACGTGCAGGTACTTCGTGGTGGCGAACGCGATGGCGTGCGTCTACTCGGCGGTGGCGCTGGCGGCGTGCCGCAGCCGGAGCGCGGTGGCGCCGCTGATGGTCGGCGACCTGGTGGTGCAGGCGCTCCTGTTCTCGGCGGTGGGCGCGGCGGCGGAGTTCGGCATCCTGGGTGAGCGCGGCAACTCCCACGTGCGGTGGGGCAAGGTGTGCCACGTCTACAGCAGCTTCTGCGAGCGCGCCATGGCGGCCGTCATCGTCTCCCTCGTCGCCGCCTTCGCCAACCTCGTCCACCTCATGTTCGCCATCCTAGACGTCCACAAAAACTCCTCCTACTACTAGCTCAGCTCAGCTGCTGCTGCTGACCCATCATGCACGCGTCGGAGATGTCCGATCGATGCATGCAGATGGTATACCTGATTTCTGTGTGAACTAACGGTCTCGGTCTTAGGCGCGTTGGCTTGATTTAATGGCGCGCATTGTTGTGTCGATGCATTTTGGCACTGTAATGTTAGCTATTGATACAAATATATGGAGGATTTTACTTGGTATGATCTACTTCATCCGTTTCTAAATATAAGTTTTTTTAGAGATTTTAATAAGAACTACATACGAATGTATATATATAGACATGTTTTAGAATGTACATCCACTCATTTTGCTCTATATGTAGTCCCAATTGAAATCTCTAAAAAGATTTATATTTATGAACGGAGGGAGTAATATCTACGGTGATTTCGCATGAACTAATATGCATGTATTGATAACTTTTTGAGCTGATTTAGTTCATTGTACCTGTGGTGTGAGAATGGCACTTTTGTTGCGCCCATCCATTTCTCCAATAGGATGACGGGTATTTATGTAAATATATGTTGACATGTTTCGTAGTTGATTTTCATAACTAATCTTGAACCTGACCTCCACATCACAATCTAAGGATATTTGGGCCACCCGATTTCTTCCCCAACTCAACGAAAACTCATCTGTAAAGTTTCGTCTTGCAGTTTCGCACGACTTTTGTACCTCGAGCCTGCCCTTCTTTTCTTCCTTCAGCACCCCTACTCACAGGTGAGGTAAGTTTGCCACGTGAATAAGAGGTAAGATTAATCATCTGTGCGCATGCAACCAAATAGCATCATGTTGCATCTGGGGAGCAATTGCTTGTTACTAAACAACCATGCGTGTGTGTTTTCTCAGCCAGGCTAGGGAGAATGCAAGAGACCAAACGAGTTCCACACCATGATTTTTCCTGTATCCACTTAGCCAGGCCTAACACAACCAGCTACCCCAAACGCAAAAGACGTGGAGGCTACCAAACGCCTCCTTATTGCGAGAGGGCTGGAAAGTGATTCAGTTTACTGCTTTAAAATTGTTGCTCTGATCACAAGTTCACAAGTACTCTTCTTGTAATTAACAAGATTGGGGACCGACTATGTGAAGTTGTATGGTTTTTATTTTTGGGTCAGTCGATTTCCCGAACTGACTGATAGAAAGCATGCCCAATGAAAAATCAACTGACAACAAACTTGTTCCAGTCGGTTTCCTCAACCAGCCTAAGTCGACCATTTGAACACAAACTACAAGAAGCCTACGACAGTTCTCAGGCTGAGGCAACTACGAAGCACAATACAAAACCCATTAACCTGATAACCGAAAGAAGAAAAAAAGGCCAATCACCTGAAATCCTAATAGTTGTGGTGGTGTCACCTACTCAATTTAAAGAATAAATGAATGAAAAATGAAAATAAAGGAAAACAAAAAATTTCTCACAAACAATGAATTTGTGACATTAGTATTACCCTTCAAGAAGAAATAAAATATAAAATAAACTAAAACAAATAATGACAAAATATGCATCAACTTACACATTTGTTTTTGCTTTAATTAAAATATACAAACTACACGTATAATGGTGATTTAAAAAAAAATCTTGTAAGAAGGAATGAACTTATCGGCATTGATATTACCATTTAAGCAAAGATAATTAAAAAATTAAAAGAGAATGAAATTTTTTGCACACAATTTACACAGAAAATATGTTTTTTATAATATGCCAAGAATAAGCATATAATAGTGGAATATCCGCAAAAAGGAGATTTTCTAAGAAGGAATGAATTAGTAGCATTGGTATTATGCTTTAGAACAAATAAAATGAAACAAAAAGTAAAATAAAATCAAAAAGATTTCCAAGTTAGAATGAAATAGTGGCATTGGTATTACACGTACACTCACCCAATAAAATTTCTAAGTTAGAATGAACCGCAGAGGAACAAATATGGGTTTAAAAAAACTTATAGACAAGTTTGCACTGAAATTACACTTTTTGTAATATACAAATAATAAGCATATAATAGTACAATTTCCGCACTCTAGTATAAGGTACACACATATTCTATTGTACTAATGTGCATACATGTACACTCACCCAATATCACGAAATACCCATAAAGAAAAGATAAAAAAGCAAAAGAAAGAAAAATAGGCAACAGGTAATAGACTTCAAGCCCAATACAAAAGAGAAAAGGAAGTTCATGAAACTTAAAATGAAAAAGGAAAATAAAAAATAAAAACAAAAGTCAAAACATAGAAAAAAACATCCATAAAAAAGTTGGAAGTTCTAGAAGCTTCCCAGGCCAGGTTGGAAAATCCCCATGTGGCAAAATCAAGAAAGGAAACCACGGTTTATCCAGCCGCAAATTACATAACGCCGGAAAAAAAAAACGTTCGCCCCCAACTAGCCCGCAACCCACAGTGCATTGCGTATAAGCGAGCGCTCGCATAAGGCAATGCATAGCATTTGTGGCTCTGAACCGCTGATTAAATTGCAGCTTGGGCCTCGATTTGTTCACTATTGCCTGCTTTCAGGTATGTTCAATAGGTGGTGTTTGGGCGCATATCCTATTTATCATGTGGGTCCGAGAGTAGTCACCAAACACTCACCCATCGCTTGCATATGGCCCGACCCATATTCAATTTTTCATGTGCTTTTCGTCCCATGGGTTTTGGGAAGGTTCTAGAACCTTCCTTGAATCGGTTTTTCTTTTTCTATGTTTTCTTTCATTTGATTTTTTGGTTTTCATTTTCTTTTTATTTTATGATTAAGTTTTTCAAATCCGGGAATAATTTTCAGTAATCACATTTTTTTAAAATCATGAACAGTTTTTTAATTTCAGGATTTTTTTAAAAAAAATTCTATATTTTTGAATTCCGGGAATTTTTTTGAATTTTTCATTTTTTTGAAATGAGAAAAAGATCCAAATCTAAAATGCAAAGGTCATGAATATTTTTTGAATATATGAACATTTCTCAAAGAAATTTTTTAATTTGTGCACATTTCTTGAAACTTGGGAACAACTTTCAAAATTCCCAAACATTTTTTGAACTCGTGACCAGGCAGTAAAATCGGTTGTTCACAAATATGAAAAATCGGTGGGTGGCCCATATGAGAGCGGTCGGGAGAGGAGGGGTGCGTTTGCTCGCTATGTATGAACCCGCGCGGTAAATAGGATCCTTGACTCACGCGTGTGTAGTTCTCGCGAATCCTATTTCCATGCATAGACTCCCGAGCGCCCAAATCGTATTTGGCACTTAAGACGACAAATAGAGCGCAAATCGTACGAGGCGCACATCCCCCACTCGTTTGCTAGTCCAGGTGGGTCATCACCCCGTTATCTCCCCTCCACTGGTTTGGGTACCTTCTAGAAGGTTTCCACGGTTTTCTGGTATGCATTTTCGGGAGTTCTTTCGTGTTTTTATATGGTTTCTGTCTTTTTTTATTCATTTTAAATTGTATTTTCATTTTTCTTTTTGTTTTATTTTTTTGTTACTTATTTATTTTTGATACCAAAATTTTCTTGAACTTTTTTGGAAAATTACGAATGATTTTCAAATTTTTGATTTTTTTTATAAATTCATGAACTATTTTCCAATTTGCAATTTTTTTCAATTTATAATTATTTTTTGAATACACAATATTTTTATTTTGTGGACGTTTTAAAATTCGAGAATTTTTTCAAAAGAAATTTTATCTTTTATCAAATTTGTGATCTTTTTTATTTTCATGAATGATTTCAATTTTGTGAACTTATTTCAGATTCTAAACAAAAATCAGTTTTCTCAACTATTTCCAAATTTGTGAACTTCTTTTCAAATTTATGAACTATATTCAAGTCAACGGTGAAGAGGCTCGCCATGAACGGTGGCAGCGGGTCAAGGAGTTAGGGCTAGTTTGGATCGAGTCCTCAACATTGTGCCTGGAGGAAAGTGCTGCCTGAATCGAGCCTGGGGTGGTGGACCTTTTTTGACTGGCCAGGCAAGCCTGGGTATGTGTGTTTGGTTTCATCCGTGGATGGCCGTTTTTGTCATTTAGTGATTAAAGAAATTTTAAATGATGGACCATACTGCACATGACTCATTATAGTGCCAGGCAGCTGGCCAGGCAAAAGAAACATGACGCCTAGGTCAGGCTAATTACGTGCCTGGGCCAAAATTGTTTTCTTTCTTTTATTTTTTTAACATGGACGAGGCTAATGCCAGTGGATGAACTCCCAGGCCAGGCAAGCATTCTAGTTTTCAGGACACTATCCAAGCAAACACCAGGCATGGTCCAGGGAGAGCCCAGGCCAGGCGTGAAGCACCTAGGTCATCAACCAAACTAGCCCTTAGTGGCACACTCGCTCATCCGCTCGTGGTTAGTTGGGCGGCCCACGCACTTGCTCGCGTGAGCGCTAGTTGGCCTACTGGTGCCAAAAGCACCGTATAGGATGTCTCGCCCGAGAACGCACCCCTTTCCGCTATTGGGCTTGGTTCCTTCTTTTTTTGTTTCCTTCGACTCGCCCGATTTTTTTCTATGTCAGTGTAAATTGTTTTCTCGCGGTTCTATTATTTTTATTTCGTTCATACCTTTACTCTTTCATTTTTTCCTTGTCTTTTAGGTTTGCATGTTTTATAATTCCATTTTTAGTAGTTATGTATTTTAGAAAATTCATTAATGTTTTTCTTGAAAACACGTTAGTATTTTTAAACAATTCGGAGACATTATGAAAACTCATGAACATTTTTTTAGAATAGTATGAATATTTGTAAACATTTGCAAACACCTTTTATGAGTATATGAAAATTTAAAAGTAATACAAGAATATTTTGACAAAAAAATAACTTTTAAAATTCATGAGTTTTTCTGCAATTTGCAAACCATGTTTTAGTTCTTGCAGTTTTTATTATTTCGAAAGTAATTTTTAATATTATTCTTAATCTATGAAATGGAAATATTTCAAAAAAAAATAAACCCTGACTCATAGCGGTCGCTAAAATTCAACAAAGAGAGCTGAAGAGATAAAACCGGAAAACAAGCCAGACCGGCCGAAATTGGTAATTAGCGGCCCAGTACTCATGGTTTTTTTTTGCGAAAATAATAATCCTGTGTTACCCCTCCTATCTCCCCTGTTTTGCCTGGTTCGTCCCTAAATTCGAACTGCCGCCTTGTTCTCGGAAACCAAATTTCCACATAAATGTTCTAGCCTGCAAACTTACAATGTAAACAGACAGACATTTTCTTGTGCGTGTAAACTCTTGCGAAGTGTCCATGCTGCTTTCTTCTTCAATCGGTGGTGCATGGCACTAGAGGGGTACGCGCGCTCTGCTGCGCCGCTCTTCTCACGGCGAGTACTCTCTTTTTTTTTGTCAAAAGAAAAAGTTGGGGTTGCCCGCCTCATTTCAGGATTTTTGAAGATCGTTTGTGGTCCAAGTTGTCTCAACCTGGAAGTTGCTCTATTCAAGAGTTGCTGAATTTGCATCTAAATTTAAGTCTAAAGAAAAAAGCAAAGGAACAAAGATGCACTGTTTGAATTTGCAGAAGTTGAGCTATGTTAGATAGTATTACAGGAGCCTTTACTGAGTATACTGCATATCTCTTGAGCATCAATATAGTATAGCATGGATTCAATAATTAGCTGTGAGAAAGGAAAAGAACGAAGATGCACTGTGCGGAAGTACAGCTTTCATCGAACATCAACATGCATGGGTTCAATAATTAACCGTGAGCTTTACAAAATACAACATGAATTACTACAAGCTATTCCTACTGCATTGATCCACTGTAATGTTTATTTACTCACTAACAACAATTTCAGGCTGGGGTACTGAAGTTATTTACATTGAGGTAAACTGAATGCTACGAAGATGACAGGAATCTCAACGTGTACAGTACTAATGGCTCGGGTGAGATCAGAACTATACTTTAATATATGCTTGCACGGTCATCATTTCTATTAGCATGTGGATTAGTTTTGCTATCATAATATACACTTGCACTTCAAAAAAGTGAGATGACACTGTAAAATTAGTCACCTTTTCACGATCGCAACAAACACATCGTCTAAAGACTACTTAATCTCTGACTTCAGTTCTGGATTAATGGTTGACTCGCAAGTGTTGGCAAGGCGGAAGCCAGGCTGCTTGTTGCTCACTTTTTTGTTCTTTTAAAGAAGGAGGATCACCCCCGGCCTCTGCATCTGAGCGATATGTATGCAGCATTTTATTAATTATTTACAAAAGACCTTATAAAGAAATACAACAGTAAGTCGGAAGCCACACCGTCTAGGCGACAACTGTCGCTACTCCTATCCAGCTGACGAAGGGATGCTGATAGTCCGGGCCTAATACCACAGACCTCGCAGCCAAGCCTAACATCTAAGACCTGAGGCCCCAACCAAGCCACACGCCGGGTATGGGGCACACGCCGGTCCGGCGCGCTCTCAGAGGCCGTCGCCACCAACTGCCACAACTCCATCTTCAGAGATGTACTGACGCATCATCCTTGCCCGATCTAACTGCCGTCAGCGCTACCACGGCGCCCAACGGCATCACCACCCTACGCGCGAAATGCTGAGCACGTCGCGGTCGCCGCCGATACACCTCAGCACCATGCCGCCAAGCACCATCAACCGACACAGCTTGAAGTCTCTGAAAGATCTGTCGTGCGTAGCACCTGCCGACCAGGCATAACAAAGCTTAGCACCTGTCGACCAACCATGACTTGACATCTCCACCGAAGCTCCGTGCAAGACGAAGCTGCTCCACCTCCCGTCTCTGACCACCAGCACTACTCCACAAACGATGCTCCCAAGAGAAAAACGCCACTGTAGTGCCGCCATCGTCCGATCTGAAAGACCAGATCCTAAAGTTTCCCCCAGAGCAGTACGAGTGGGTCGACATAAGTCACACAACGATGCCTTCATCAAGGTAACGACGTAGAACGCCGCCATCGTCCGCCGTCGGCTCGGTTTTCATCGGCAACTATGTCTTCCCGACTTGTAGCCAGTACTGGATCATGTATCCGGAGATCCGAACACCCAGCCTCAGGCCGACCACCTCTGACGGAAGAGATGACCACCACCGCCGGTCGCATCGGTCAGAACAGATCTGACCGGAGGTGCCACCGACAAGACCACCAGGCCCTCCACGCCGCCGCCGCCGATCTGAAGGTGGTATGCATGACACCACAGCCTAGCTGGCCGCCAATGCCCGAACAGGCCGGCCGCTGCGCCCACAGCCCACGCCGCCGTCCGTGGCTGGGCCGCCCACCGCACCTAGCCGCGGCCGCCCGCCACCTTCCGCAGCCATCCGCCGCGCCGCAAAACCCAGATCGGCCGCGCCGCCACACGCCTAGGGGTCCCGCCCCAACCCGAAGACGCGTGAGAGAGGAGATCCCCCGCCACCGCCGTCGGCCCCCGGGCTTAGCCCGGCGGCGGCGGAGGGAGAGGAGGAGGGAGTTCACGGCGGCGGCGGCTAGGTTTCTTGGCTCCGCCCGAGTCGCCCTAGGGGGAGGGCGATGCGGGGGCTCGTGACTTGTTGCTCACCTGTACGTCATGAATTAGAAGAAGTGTAGCTAAGCACCATGAATCTAATTGTTCAAATGGAATCCTCCACCGACTCATCTGCAAAAATCAAAATCTGTGGTTTTAAAGTTAGCATTGGGTGAATTTCAGCACAGGTAAACTTAGAGTAGAAGAAATGCAGGGCTATGCTGACTTGCTATTTTGGACCACATCGGACGATTCATAAAAATAATAATTGTTTGAACAGAAAAGTTCAGAGTACTCTACTTCTCTCTACGATGGAGCATATACTCACAGAATCAAAGGTCTCAAGAAGTGCCGCCTGATGACAGCATTCCCTTCTTTGTGTACAATTTAATGTTTGTTAGTCCAAAATATCCATACAATCGTCAGTCAGTTTTTCTCCCTCTTCTTCTCTGCCACCTCATTGAACATCCACAATTCAGATCCTGGAGCAAGAAATGCTTCTAGAACCTACACAACCACACCAACATTAATATCCAAAATTTTCTGAAGTGTACATCAATCCTGGCAAAATGTCCAGGTTAACTTACCATTATCATATTGTGGATAGCACGTTGCCAACCAACGAACACAATTATACCTGGATACTTAGGAAGGGTGAGAAGGCTAGGTAGAAAACCCTTATGCCTTTGGTGAGAAATAACTTCAATCAAATTTAAATCTAGGTGAATAGGATTTTTTTATCTGGCCCATATGACTTTCTTGAAGATGGTACAAAGAGAGTAAATATTAGACAGCATATTAAGCATGACTCAGAAAATTCATCCCTGGTAGAAGGACAGCTGCATATGATGATGAGTATGTTTTCCTATAGATCACGCCACCACAACTCAACTAATAGAAAACCGCTGAACCAATCAACAAACCAGTGAAGATAACTGTGACGATCACTGAAGATATGCTCGAGCAGGTTGTGACACCCCCGACCAACACAAACACCAAAATCAGGACACTCCCACACAGAACAGCACGACCACCAAAATCGCCACCAAGGCCAACAGCTGCAACACTTTCCATATACAAATGTAAGTATCCCAGTATACTACAATTCAGGTTTTCAGCCATTCTATTTGCAACACCGTCCAAACAATGAGTACTAAAAGAAGAGAAAAAGAACCTTGAGAGCATCGTTGACCGGGTAGACCACCACGTAGAAAACCAACCTTGGGCGTGTCGCTGCGTGGGTCTCCTCGCGCAAAGCCAGGAGCCGGTTCTCCGAGACCAGCAGAGCACCTCGAAGAGGTCGTGGTCGGCCTTCATCGGCCGAACGCCGCCGACAACGACTTGGCCTCCTCCTCCGCGAGGGTCAGCAGGCATGCCTCTCAAGCCGGGTGTCATCCTCCCCGACCACCCCCTCCCACTCAAAGATCACGTCGAGCCATCCACAACCCATGCGCTCGAGCCGCAGCGGCGGGTTGTGCAGGTTGGGTTGTCCGCTCTGTTCCACGGAGGCCATGATGGCGTCACACCGGCAGTATCGCTGCCGAACTCGTTGTTGCTGCCGCCTCCCGGGATCACCTGGTTCTTCCACCTAGAGGGACCAAGGTTTTGGTTACCGAATGAGGCAATTTTACCGAGGGGGACTGATAAATGTGGTTACCACGGTTACCGAGAAATACCGAGAATATTTTGAGCGAATTTTATAGTTGAATTATGAATTCAAATAAGTGAATGAACGAATATTCGAACTAGAGACCTCTCAAAACAGGAACTAGGTTGCTACCAACACGCCAGAACCAACTCTCATGACATTAATTAGAACCTACGTACTTAATTGTAAATCGAGTGTTTAAATTCAAAAATTTCAAAAAAATGGTATTTTTTTGCTTGGTATGGTGATTTACCGAGGGGCACGGAAATACGCGGTAACCATGGGAAATCTTGAAATTTCGACCGGTAACCAAAACCTTGAGAGGGACTGGACCCCTACTGCAAGCGCCTTGACCGGCGACGGCGACTCTGTGAGCCCCCGTGTCGGCCTCTTTACTCAGGCCACCAGCCGCCGTCCCACAAGGACGTTCCGAGGGGCAGAAACTGACGAGGTGAAGCGTACAGCGGGTCCGTTGGACGATGGAGCTGCTAGCACTGACCCTGTCGACCACCATCATGGATTCATGGCTGCTGGATGCGCCCGTCCCGCCCACCTATGGACCGATCAAGAAGAAGGCTAATCAAGGAGCCAGGGACCGGGGGATGAGCGAGGGAGTGATGTGCAGGTCACGAGGACGCAGAGGAGGGGCGGTGGCGGCGGCGATATTTCTGGAGCCGGGAGCAACGGAAAAGGAGAGGTCGGCGCTGATAGTTTTGGTGGAAGAGGAAAAGGGAAGTAGTACACATGAGCGATGTCTTTTGGGAGGTCTGACCATCGGTTGCTTACATTGGCGTACCCAGCGTGTGTGCAAGGTGTGCCGTGGCACACCCAGAAAAATTAGATCTTTTTATTACCATATGATATTTAGGCCCAAATCAACATCAGCCCAGCGCGGCAGCGCCCCAGCCCATCTACTCCCGAGCGAGCTCGTCGGCCAGGCAGAGCGCAGCCGCTGAAACTTGCTTAGGCTGACAACCGAGACCCACTCGTCCCACAAACCCCCGATTCACCAGGGAGCTTTATTTCCTGAGAGCTTAGTAACTGGATAGATGCAGTACGTAAGTGTGCGCGGGAACAGTGAAGCATGGGCGAAAGATGCGTGCACGTAGGTAGGCGTCTCTTTAATCAGAAACGGAAGACGACAGGATCGATCAAAGGGCCGCCACTTAGTAAAAGACTTTGAACAGAAAAGAATACTACTCCTAATAAAGCAGCTTTGCACTCAAATACACAGCTGCACCTCTGCAGCTGGTCTGGTGGAGCCGTTGGCAAATCTAGTCCTTACCAGTAGCACACAACAAAGCGGGGCAGAGCAGGAGAAGTGCATGAATGAACCCGGATACATATGAACCCATTTTGGAAAACACATTTTGCAATGCCAAAAAATTCTGAAAAAATGTGCGCGCGGACATCTTCATATTCTATGTGTGTGCAGAAAGTTTCACAGAAAAACAACTTTTTTTGTAGCCTGTGCAAAAAAGACAAAAATTTTGTGCCGTGAAACGCTATTTAGAAGCAGTAAAATTTGTTTTTTTACTGAGACAAAACAAAAATATTTTTTTACACAAAACTTTGTGCCATGGACATACCTTTGTCAACATGTATGCATAACTTTTTTAGAATTTTTGAACATTACAAAACGCGTAAAAAGTACATTTTTGAAAAGCGGGTGCAGATGCCCCCGTGTGCAGATCGTCCACTCTCGGCAGAGCAGTATGATTTCACCATTTTTATTGGTAGTGGATGGGCAACCATACCTGCCCTGGTTGGCTTGCTGGTTTCATAACAAAAATATCTCAAAGAAGAGAACATTATTTGCTCACCCTAAAGCATGCATCGCATGAATGTGGATCGTGCTTGCTGATGGATCCACCCAGTAGCAATGGTTAGACAGTGCAGGACCATTTCATTTCCCATTGTACTAGCTACAAGACTCAGGCATGCATCAGCGGGCTGCGAGCCCATCACACGCACGGACCGTCTTGCCGCCCGACGAAGTACCACGCGTCGATGACACCGCCGGCGAGCGGCCGGCCGGCATGCACGCATGCATGCGGCGAAAGCATTATGCCTCCGCTGAATCGAACGTACACCGCTTAGCACGCACACACGCACAGAGCCTCCGCCTCGAACGAGAAACCCTGCAGCCATGCATGCATGCACGCATGCATACACGTTCTAAGCAATCTAAGCCGCAGCACGCCACGCATGCATGCAGCAGGAGAAGGTCGAAATGATCGCCTGGTGCCGATTCACCACAGCGGAAAGAATCTGAAAAAGAGCAGCACGCATGCATGGGATATTATCGTGGCGCCGCGCGCTAGCTCTGTTTAACGTGCAGACCAGCAGAGCCAGAGACCACCAACGAATGTACGTGCGTGCATGCAGGGAGGGCAGCAGCAGCGCTGGCTGCATGCAGACGCAGATGCAGACGCAGGGCGGTCGAGAGCTCGGGGAGGAAACTGCTGGGAGCGCATGCCTGGGGCGCATGTAGGCGCAGGGGGTACGTAGAAGAAGCAATGGACGTACGTACGTGCGTGCATGGTCGCCGTCGTGGTGGTGGTGGTCTCATCATATCGGCGAGATCGAGGAGGAGGCGGACGCTGCCGTGCCGGACCGTGCATGGGTTGCCGGTGGACGAAGGAAGCAGCACGGAGCAGAGATTGATTGCTCCTTGCGTGTCTCCTTTCTCTGGCTTTCTTGATCCGCGGGAACCATGAGAAGGTGGAGGAGGAGGACGTTGATCTGCTCTGTGCTGAGAACTCCTATTTTTAAAGATCATTTTGCTATAGTTCTGTGAACTGGACGCAGTGGCAATAAAGCAGCCATGGCATGGCATGGCCGGCCCGTCTTTTGCTATATCTTTCCAGCCAGAGGCCGGACCCCCCACACACATGACACGGCACGCGCGCGCTGTCACTTCTCTCTCTCTCTCTCAATCATGTCCTTGATCATAAACTCGGCATTTAAGCTGGTGTTCGAACAGGGGCCAGAAAAGATATCGATCGAGGATGAAAAGTTCGGGCAAGGAGAAAGCCAGCTTTTCGAGCGTCGTCATGGGCGCATGTTCCCTGCTGCTTTTATGGTCTTTTTTATAGGCTGACCGGTGGGGTAGAGGCTATCTTGCTTAACCTTGATTACCAGGATCGCTACGTAATCCCTTTTATCACAAGAAATAATAATGCGCATCTGCTCTGCTGTTCTATAGCGAATTTTGAAGGAAGCGTGTGAGCCCTCCCTCGAGGAAAAGTTGTGACAAGACAAACTCGCAGCAAGTGGCATCTGAGTCAAAAACAAGAAAAGCAGACGAGGAAAGGAACCCCAATCGATCCATTCCAGCCTATGTTAGCCAAGCTGAGCGAGACCCAACATAAATCAGAGTTTCAGTGGCGCACAGCACAACAGCAACCGGATGAAGTATCCAAGGCCACCAGGACCGAACCCTTCTCCAAAGCCGAATCGATCGACGGCTTTCTAATGCCCCGAGTGAAGGGCGAGAGAGAGGAAGAGAGCGAGAGGGAGAAATGCAGAACGATGATGAAGGCTGGCCACACTTTGATCTTCACCCCCCCCCCCCCCCCCCCCTTCATTCCTAAAATATAAGGCGCACATTTTTTTTTTTGTATTCATCGCCTAACTTTGACTATAATTTTCACTTATTGCATGCCTACAAAATTATTATAAAGACATTGAGATAAAATTGTTTTGCAAGACAAATACGATGGTACTGTTGATACATTTCAATCCATGTAAACTATGTTAATGGTCAAAATCCAAAGATCATGCAAAATCAAATACGCCTTATATTTTTGGAAAGGAGGGAGTAGGTAATAATACTGATAGGCCATTTAGGGCATTTAATCATCGACATTAAGTACATCGGAATATTCCCAAGACAGGTTCTTCCGTTCATACTTCAGTGTTTTATCTTTCCACCCAACCACATGCTTAATAATAATGTCAAACAAAGACTACAAATCCTCTCTCCTAAGCTTAGTGGGGGGGGGGGGGGGGGCACCTAAGTACTTTAAGTGAAAAGAACCAATTTTGCAGCAGAAAATTTGGGCAGACAAATTGGCATCCTGGCCATTTAGATTGATAGTGAGCAAGCCACTATTATGGAAGTTAATTTTCATACCCGATAACAATTCAAAGCAGGAAAGGAGCCATTTGAGAGATCCAGTATTACTAACAAAATATTCAAGAAATAAGATGGTGTGATCAGCATATAAGAGGCCGATGACACCACCTTGACTAATATTGGGAAGGAGGACGGATATTATACCATGGTTAGCAACCTTAACCAATATTTTGGAGAAGAATTAGCCACAAGGTTGAATAAAATAGGGGAAGGGGGTCTCCCTGCTTTAAGGCTTTTGCCACCCATAAAATACGGACCATTTTCATTATTTAGTCTAACACACAAGGAACTTTGAGCAAGTTGATCAATTCAATTCAAAAACCTCTAGATGTCAGCATTTCTATAACAAAATCCCATCTAACCCTGTCAAAAGGTAAGAATAAGAGCTCCCGATCTAGTCCTGTAGCGGATATATATGACTTTTTTCTTTCTATTCTACTGTTCCACACAAATATTGCCCTGAAATATCTGCATTTGGTTATTGTTTTCCTACAACTATAATATTGCATCAGTAGATTAAGGTATTGATAGATGAAATATAACTCGTGAAAATGGTTATGTTGTTTGCATTGAGTAGGAGGTGAGTAGTGTTTCAATCCCAAAGGGATATTATGGAAATTGTAACTCCGTGTTTGTAATGTTTCGCTAGACGGCTTCCAATAGTTCTCGTTTCATGGAGATCGACATTTTTTTTACAAAAAGTGGGCAACGACGTGCGCCTATGCCCATTTCAATAGGATAGGAAAAATAGGAAAGTAAGTACAAATTGTTATATTTATATATAATAAAGAAACTATCATATTTACGTATCCATGAAAAAATAGCCAACCCGTATATGGGCAATGCCCGCTGTCAAAAGGTAAGCTACATCAAGGGTGGTAAGGGCGGTTCTTCAAAATTAAGCTTCATTGAAAACGTGATGGCTTCCCTTCTTCCACACATTCCAGAAAACAATTTTCTGGAATATTGCAAGTAGCACCACACTGTACTAAAAAAATCATTGCACGACGTTTCATAACAAAGGTTTTAGCATGACCACATTCATTGATTGTTAAGGTGTTGTGTTGCTACCTATTTCTTTTATTTTCTTTCTCCCTTGGTCCTCGACTGTCTTCTATGCTTGTATTTTTTTGTCGACTCGATCCCCTTTACTGGCAACCAGTTTTAAAAGCAATTTTAAGACAGAC
The DNA here is from genome assembly GCF_002575655.3 of Aegilops tauschii subsp. strangulata. Lineage (NCBI taxonomy): Eukaryota > Viridiplantae > Streptophyta > Magnoliopsida > Poales > Poaceae > Aegilops > Aegilops tauschii. Next base: position 501,991,737 of record NC_053041.3, on the reverse strand, counting down.
AGCCTCTTAAAAGTAAGAGACATGTTTTTGGAAGGCCTAACTAAGAGGAATATTTTATCACACATCTCCCTTGATCCAGTATACACACCGCCACATAAAAGGTCTACATTTCTATACATACAAAGTTGAGAATATGAACATTTTTTTATGGAAACAGAGATTGTTTTTAATGAATTTAATATTACATTTCAGTATGTCAATGATTCACTAAATACTTTCATATGTAACATATATAGAGTGGACGCGGTTAAATTAAGCTCGAGCTCATGTGAGCTCGGCTGAACAGTAAAATAAAAAATGAAGCAAAACTCAAAAGATTCTGAATTTTTCTACAGAAAACATGACAAATAATACTTTCAGGCTCATGTGAGCTCGAACTTAGAATTCGGATTTTTTTTAACTGTATGAGCTCGATCTTAGAAAAGCACTTTCGGGGATTACCCCTAGCACACAAACGCGTTTTGCAACAGCTATATTATACAGACACTACTCATATTGAAACACCCGAAGTAATTAACAAAATCGAATCTGCAATGTAATACACTACACAGTTTTATGTAAGTTTTGCTTGTAAATTTTGGTATAATAGAAACTGCACAAGAAAGAAGTCACAATAGTTCCAGTTTTCCAGTGCTTTATAAGCTCATGAGGACACGTCATAGACAGCAGGCGAATTGAGGGCAAAAACTTACTGTAGAAAAAATTCAAATATAAACAACTATGATTAAAATATACTTTTTGCTTGTTGCAGACCATGATGAGCATGTTAAGTAAAAAAAATCACAAATTGATGACTTGATTTACAACTAATGTAGCAAAATAAAAAATAGAGATAACATTAATTAAAATCATTATGATTTTCCTTACTTACCGTTGGAGTCTATGTCAATATTATTTACTTAATTACTCATTTATACATTTTTAAAATGTCTATATTAGCCATATATCATCATTTATACAACACACTAGTTCCACTAGTACAATATCAGACATTGGAGGCAGTTTTGGTACATGGGGCGGTGGTGGTTCCCCTTTCCGCCTCAAAGCATGTGTCGAAGTTTTCAGAACCACTTGTGACGATACCTTCCCCTTAAAATAAAACTTGTGGCAATACCCCAACACAAACGATTTACATGGAGAAACCACCTCCAATGAAAGGATGTCCAGAGATGACTGCACATTTGGAACCGCCTCCTATACACTATCTACATGTGGTTTCTAAAGCAGAATTGTCTGTTAGTCTTTTTCCCATTTCAATAACATTCTAAAAACAACATTTCATAATAAGCAAGCAAAAAAGACACCTACTAGACATATAAGCCGAGTGTAACACTCTGGCATACACATGTACGTTGTATTTATACTTGGCTTACATGACACATGTCACGAGCTGGGAAGTATATGACCAAATGGCAGACGACGATTTATGTATAAGTCGAGGGCCGACACTCGGCGTATACCTTCTGGTTGGCCCATAGGTGAACTAGAAGCCGAGAGGTGACACTTGGCTTACTCCTTGACCACATTGCACCGCCGTTTCCATCGGCTGGCTATTAGGAACCTTTACTTCGCCGAGAGGTGATGATTTATACTCGACAAGCTCTTTGTCGAGTCCCCGACAAAATGACCTCGTCTTATGCCACTTTCCCGGCATGGGGTAAGCCGAGCCGGCTTTGTTTGGTGTAACACTTGGAAAACTCTTTGCCGAGGTGCATTTGGCCTTCGCCGAGAATGTATGATACTCGGCTTCTTTTGTTTTTCCTGTAGTGTTCGGTGCGTGGCTTACAACCGCTTCCGGGACCCGCTTCTAATGCCCTTTTTTACTAGTATTTGAATGTAATAGCGCGTAGTGTGTGTCATCACTAGATCATCGAAAGTAGACGACTCATATTGACTTAAAAGTGTCTTACGATATAGTTTTTTTTCCTTCTGAAAAGAGGATCACCCGTAACATCTAAATCAATAGATGAACGCAACCCAAGATTCTACCGTTTCTTCTTTTGCGGAAGGAACTTCCGATCTATTCATAATCTGTCATGGTAGTAAAGAGAGCATCAGAAGTAATAAACATTACAAGTAGGTCCGTCGACCACCTAGCAATGACTAAAAGCATTGGAGCAAGTCGAAGGCATGCTGTTTTCATCGCCTCTCCCTCAACAGAGTCGTGCAAACTGTGTTGTAAGAGATAGTCCAGAAGCGCAGATTAGAAGGATCCCACATGACTAGCGCATGAGAATAATAACTGTCGCAGATGAAAACAAGCATAGATCAGAAGGATCAAACATGTAACACACAAGCGAAGACTGGATCTAAACATATCCATCTTAGACCAGCACCCACTGAATCTCAGGAGATCCGACAAAGACACACCTCCACATGCCACCCAACAACGCTAGACACACCATCGGGATGGGGATCGAACGTGGGGTCCCTCTCGACAGTGGTGGGAGGGGGGGGGGGGAGGAGGGGCTGGGGTTCCCTGTACCTCCACGGCGAAAAAGTCATCGGAGGTGGAGGCGGACCGGCGGCAGCACCGACGGGGGAAGAGAAATCCTAATCGCCTGGGAGTCGCCTTGTTGAGAGAAGGAAAGGGTTCAACTCAAGCCTCTGACCCAAGATTCTACTATACAGCCAACGATGGCATCTCGACTGCGTGTTCTAAGTCTTATAATTCTTTCGACATTGAAATCCCCGATGGTTAGCAGGCAAAGATATGAATTTTCATCCAATGCTTGGCAGATCAAGTTGCCAAGAAAGAGTAGATATGCATGGTAGACATTGTTGGTTGGGTAGGTGAAGTCAGCAATTCTTGTGGGCAGAGGTCCACCATAACTCCCCCCTAATTTAAAGCTCCTCCTCCACCCCCCCCCCCCCCCCCCCCCCCCCCCCCCTTCCTCCGCAGCCAGAGTCACACGCCTCCTTCAGACAGCTGATCTCCCTCGGAACCAGCCGTGGCTCATGGGGGGCCTCTCCCCCATTCCCTCCCAGCCCTTCTCCTTTGGGAGCTACCGCTCCATATATACCCTCTCCACCCCCCTGCCCCCGTCCACTCCATCCACACCCACGCCCCAAAAGGCGAGAAGAAAGTAAGGGAAAAAGGCAGGATGATGAGAGAGAGGGAGGCAGGTAGTATAGGACCAGGAAGATGAGAGAAAGTTGGCTAGAGAGGGAGCCTTTTCGTTTTGAGGGGAATGTTGTCTGGCTCGGGGCTCTCTTTCTTTCTCTCTCTCTATCCTCCTCCCCTCGACCCCTCCTTGATCAGATCGAGAGAAAGGTCGAAGATCCGATGAGGGGGGAGAAGAGAGTAGACGTGCGTAGATCTCGGACCAGGCTTCATTCCCCCCAAAGACAAGGGCTCCCGGCCATGACCGATCCATCGATCTCCGCCCGTACCGGGATCCAGGTTGGTTAATCGCCTCTCCCGAATCTGAGACGGGCGAGCCGATTGGTTTCTGTTCAGGTCATCTTCCTCCTCTCTCTCGAACTGTTTGTCTTTTTTTTTCTCTGTGCGTTGTTTGGGTGATGGATAGATCTCTTTTTTGGTGGCATGCGTATAAACTGCATGAGATGCAGATTGGTGTAATGATGAGGGGGCGTGACTGCATGCTTGTGCATGCAGTCGCGCGCACATCGCAGCTTCTTCTCATTGGGGATCTCCCCCTCCGCCTCTCTTTCCCTCTGCAATTATTAGCCTCTGATTGGGGAAAAGTTGCCATCATTATTTCTTTCTTGGCCCTTTTCCTTGGTTTCGATGCATGTCTCATGTCTGAACTTCTAACGCTTTCCATGTTTTCATGCCTTAATTAAGATTCATTACATGTTTGCAGTATATGTATGTTCCTTGATTTGGTGGTCAAGCTTACAAGTTTATTTCCCCGTTAATGATAGGAATAAGCAAAGCATATATATATATACATGTACAGGTGGTTCTATCTGTTAAGTGTTCATGATTTTCTCAGCTGAAAAAACATCAGACCCCAGCACTGCACACATGTTTATTGCTATGTCGAGTAGATCTAGAACAGCTAGCTAGCCGTCGATTATACATGAGATCATCTCCCTATTCATTCTTATTTTTTTTTCAAAGGAATCTAGTATTAGCATTGATTAGAATCGAATTACAGGAATGGTAAATTCCTTTTATTTCATTGGTTGATTGGCTTTCCTGGTTCAGTTCCAGGGGTAAATAATTGAAGAGTCTAGGAAATAATTGAAGAGTCCAGGGGTTGATTGGCTTTCCTGGTCCAAGTCTAGGAAATAGTACTAGTAAGAATTAAACAAAATGGTTGTAGTATGCACAAATTAATCAATCATGGCAATGTTTAGTTGGGCACTGCTTTAGACGCATCAGGAGTGAATATAATTCCAGCAAAAGCAGTTCATGAGATTTTACCTCACTCAGTTATACAAGATGGATGTCCTTGATGTTCCCGGCAAAAAAAAAAGTTCCTTCATGAGCTGCCAGCTAGGCTGATACTGATGACGGTTCAGAACTGGCCCAGTTATTCATCCACTTGAACATGAAATGCAGTGCTGCTCCAGAAAGGTACTGCTCCATCGACTGTTTTTTTTTTCGGAAACCTGTATTGATTGGAGCATATGCATGTCAGACCGACTCACCCAGAAGTGTACTCCTACTGCGTGGAATAGTTAAAAGTATTCAAATCTTTTGTTTTGGCACACCAATGCATGCATTGATGTTGGTGCAGCCTTGTTGTTATCTCTGAGTTTGTTTGCTGTTCAAGCCTTCAACTCTAGCTGGAAGGTTGGGAAGTGTACTATGCGCCATATTAGTTTTTGCGTCGAGATGCTCATACCTTGATCAGCTGGTGCGTATGTGCTGCACATAATGCTGTTTCCAATGCCCCCAAACTCCTAAAGATTCTCTTGTTATGTACTAGCACATTTTACTATGTTAATTAGTTACATACCCCTTAATCACTTCTCTTCCAGATCCTGTCAATTATCTTGAAAGTAATTAAGGAATAAAAGTTTCAGGGGTTAGGCTCTAATATCTTCCCGTTCTGCCGGTTGCAATCTAGTGAGGTCAAACCGATGGGTAGTGTGTGTTTGATCCATGATGTTCTGCAGAAAAAGAATGGCACCCATGTTGGTTTTACATACACAATCTGGACCTAAGAGTAATGTTTAGGCTGCAACCACCCTCTCAAGTTATATATAGAGAAAAGTATCATCATCAATAATAACAACCAAATAAGATAGTACTCCCTCTGTAAACTAATATAAGAATGTTTAGATCACTAAAATAATGATCTAAACGCTCTTATATTAGTTTACAGAGGGAGTATAAAATATATCTCACGATGTATTTCATGTTATTTATTTGGTATTATGTATGTTTATATTTTGTCTCTATATTGTTGGTCAAACTTTGGAAGACTTGACTTCTCACAAATATTTACATGCACTCTATTTTGAAACAGAGAGGATACATATGCTTATTTTCCTTATATATATTCAATTAAATCTGTATATGTGTGCTGTTATACATATACACATAGTGTTTCCATTCTAAATTTATTCAATTTATATCAGTCAAATTCTCTATATTTGACTAAGGTTAGAGAAAATATACTAATATTAAAACATAAATATCGATAATGAAAAATATATTTTGAGATAAACCTAATAAAACTAATATGTTGTAGTAAATCTGATACGTATATTTTTTGTGCGGACTTGGTCAAAATTTTAAAACTCCAATAGATTAGCCACACTGTTGAGTATATATATAGATATGAAATTATGTAGCCGCCTGGAACAATGAAAGAACATAAGAGAGAATCCTTTTTGAAAGGCCTACAAGATGCTTCTGAGCAAGCTTTTGCTACAAGGGGGAGGGCTTCACACAGTGAAATTCATGGGATTATGTGGGACACATCCGTAGCCCAGTAACCCACGTCGGTGGGAATGTTTTGGAATATATTTCAATTAGATTTGGTTGTATATAACATGAATATTTGGAGTAATAATGTGAGCTAAACCTGAAAATAACAATAATTTATTGTGTTTGATTATTGTATAGTTGTCAAATATTTACTAAATATGAATAGAATGTAAATTCCGCGAAGTGTCCTCAACTTGGGTGAACAGTAAAATTTGAAAACGAACTCAAAAAATTATTTAATTTTTTAGTGGCAAACTTTGACAAAGGTTTCCAATGCTTGCAAAGTTTCATCCTGAAATGAGATTCGTGTTAGTCGCTGCCAAAAAAGAAGTAGCACTCCAAAATGCTTTTGAAAATATGTTTTCTGAAGAATCAATTTCGTTTATTTTGCCACGACTTTCGTGAATATTATTTTATGATGAAACTTTCCAAGCATTTAAAACATTTGTTAAAATTTGCCACAAAAATATTTTAGAATTGTTATCAAATTTCCTGGATTTTACTGTTCATCTGAGCTCGTATGAGGTCGAGCTCAGTTAATTTGTGTCCGTAAATTCTCATGCATGTTGATGTACTCCTAGCTTTTATTTATGCAAGGTTGTTTGTTAATCTGCTTTTTTATGCATATTGAATGATGATGTCACACTGTTATTAGGAGAGAAATAGGGTAGTGGAGGCTACCAATTTAGATATGGAAGGTTGCAAAGTGTGGATTTAGGCTGCGTTTGGATTCACTCGGCTCCGCGCCGGAGTGGAGAGCAATCTAGTTGATTAAGGGCTTGTTTAGGACTACTGCGCTTCACCGAAATTAGTTTCAGTCCATGAAATTCACTTTGGAGCAGTTCATACAGGAGTTGTAGCACTATCAAAGAGAGTGTTTGGCTTCCATCTAGCTCCAGCTTCAGAAATGGTCAATTTGGTGGAAAGGATCTATCTAATTGGATGAGAGGGGAGAAACGAAGGGGCTTCTAGAGTTTTTTGGAGCATCCGCTGAAGAGCTTAAAAAAAACTGGAAGTTGTACTTCAGATTTTAGTTTTTTTCGAAGCGACACGTTGTGAAGCTATCCCGTTTGGCTTGTATTTTCTAAAACGGAGCTGGATTTTGAGGAGCAGAGCAGTCCCAAAGAGGCTCTAAGGCCATAATTTATAAAGTTGATTAAAGCCCGCTCCGCTCCGCGGATGACTGCCGAACGCGGCCTTAGACTCTTGTTTTTTCGAGATGGATTGCATTGCATGTTCAGAAATCGGTACAACAACTATCCTGCGTGTGTAATCACGAGTCGGAACGAAATAGCAGGAGCAAACGTACGCGAAGCGGTCATATCGATTCATGTGGTGACAAGCTAGGAAATTATTTCGTTTCCAGAGGAGGACCCATTCACCAGTAAAATCTGCTTGCTCTCTACGAGGGGGCATGCATTGACCGGTCAAATCGACATGCAGACTAGGGCACCCCTGTCACGTACGTACCCGTGTAGGGCCCCTGCGAGCCGTATCTACCTGAGGAGACTGGACAGTTCGAAATTTCTTTTTCTCTCTCTTCCACCCTGAAGAAAGGAAACGTACGTATAGGCAGAGGCAGACGTAGGCCTCGACGTGCAGCAGTACGCACCGTACGGCGTACGTGCACGAGCGGGCAACAAGAGTTACTACAAGACCAGTGCCTGCCTCCAGGCTACGTACACGCGTAGATACGTCAGCAACCATGGTCTACGTACGTACGGAGCTCCTTTTCTTCCTTCTCCGCGCGAATCACCCAAACTGGCCGGGCTGGCACGTAGTACGTGCGTGCGTGCATGACGCGATGACGCGGCATGCGGCTAGCGGCGGCCCATGAGTCCATGGCCGATGCTGCCTAGCTTAGGCCGTAGGATGTCGGGCGAATCTAGCTACGTAGTACACGGGCTCGGCCACCGATGGAGCAGTGCCATTGATGCCTTGACGGGAGCGTTCATGCAGGCCATGCAGGGCGCGCCAGGAAGGAGAAAGCCAAGGCAGCTTCCATATCCACGCATCGCCATGCTGCGGGATCTGGGCCTTTCATCTCATCCAACAGTGAGCAGTGTGGCTGCTAGCTTCTGCGTCTGCCTGCCTGCTTTTCGTTGTATTTTTTTTCCTGCGCCAGGCTGGCTGGCCGGGTATTGTCTATTGGGTATAAAATGGATGAAGGAAGGAATGGAGCCGAAAAATAACAATTTGCCAGCGGTCATTTTTTTTAAGAAAGAAAATACCTCGTCAATTCCCGTTGAACAAACAACCAGTTTTTTTAGGTGAACTAGGGCCTTTATTAGAACTCAATGACGTTTGGAATACAAACAACCAGTTTTGTTAGACAATTCAATAGAAACACAAAAGGCCGAAATTGCAAATAGAGCTCGGGCTCCATGGAGCCCGATTTGTGAGAAACTCAAAACTCAACATTTTAAGTTTCACAAAATTCATACATGTGCATAGGTATGTGTACCATGTCTGTAAATTTCCATGACGAAATACATTTTGCACATGAGCTACACACGCAAAAAAAAAAACATGACTTTCTAACACATTTACTATTCACTATAAAAAATTCATGATTTTGTTCTTTTGTGTAGACCACATAAAAACTTATTTCATCATGAAAATTTACAGAGATGAAGTATACATCACAATATACATGTGTATGTTTTTTCACAATTTTTTGAAACTTGGCTTTTGATTTTCTTTTCAAAATTCGAGCTACATGGAGCTCGGGATCGAAATATCCACTCTCCACAAAAAGCAACATTCAAAAGAAAAAAGCTTTGAAAAGCGCACCTTACATAACAACAATCATGAGCTTATGGCCGCGTCCTGCTCGTCCCTTGCGAGAGAGCCCAAATTTGTTAAGATGAGATATCCAAACTATGACTAAATTGACGACAAGATTTGTTCTCAAGTATCCATGCAGATTGTGAAGTTTGTGGAGTAGCCTAGATTATGGTGACGAAGAAAGATTGGAATGAAGAACTTATCCTTCAATTATTTGCCTCTGTGCAATATGATGATGATTTATTGAAATCCTTCGAATGGATGTCAATTGAAAACATGTACTCCTCCAATATCTATAAGTTTGCAAGACTGCTTGAACTGTAAGCCAACAAAAGCGCAGGCTTTGAAACAGATCATTGCTCCGACGTGCGTCTTCTTAGGGCGGCATGGTCCCGATCTGATTCATATGTCATCGGGGCATGCCTCGGGATTGTAGGGCCTGGATGGATCCAATCCTCATGCCGTGGTGGTCAGTGGTGTCAAAGGTGGACATGGTGGTGCTGCTAGGCTCTTTTTTCTGGAGAGACAGAGACTGACCGCTAAAGCCTGACTTCAACTGTCGTCAGAGCCAATGACGGCGGCACCTGCAAGTGTCCTTACATTGTTGAAGGTGCCGACGTGTAGTCCTCGGCTTTCCTCCCAGAAAACTTCAAGGGAAACCCTAGGTCGAGGTCTTCCCAGATCAGATGATGGCGGCGCTCGGGGTCGTGTCCCCGTGGGGGGCATCATCTTGAAGTTGGGCCTAGCTGCCAAGACTAGTGGTTGGTGGTAGTTCGTTGGTTGCTTGTGTACCGGTGGGTAGCGATGATCCGTTGTTGCGGTGTGGCCTTGCGAACATGGCGTGAGGTGGCAGTGCCAGGGATTCTTATCAGCGGTGCAGATGACCGGGTCATGTTCGACGATATTAACGGCTTGCTGCAGCCATGGCGGTGCAGTGTAGGCCCATGGTGTATTGTCTGGGGCCAGTGGTCATGCCAAGATTTACCATCGACAAACACTTGCATCGGAGGCGTGCGATCGTTGGAGCGTCTCAATGAGATTTTGGCGGTACCGTCTCTTCTCGCCATTTGAGCTGCGACTGGCGTCACCCTAGCGTCAACAGAGGTTCTGGTTTCGCGGAGCGTCCTTGGTGGATAGGGTGCTTGCATAGTGTGTGTGGGTGTTTAGTCCATGTGGTTGTGTCCACGTCCGGATTACAAGCGCTTGTATTATGGCTCAACACCTTCTCGGTGTGGATTACTGTTGCTCCTTTTTTTTTCTATCTGCCTTGACATAGCTTTGGTCTTGTATGACTTTGCTAGTTGTTGGTGTGATTTTTTTGTGCGTTCATGTTGACTATGTGTGCATCCTAACTATGCAGATGCCGGGTGTGTGATCTATGTGTTTGTATCCTCTTGATGCTCCATATTGAGCTAATAAAATCAACCCTTTGTCGACAAAAAGTACATGAAGAATAAATGAAATGTCTCTATGATGTGAACAACACAAAGAGAAAGTATCTTGGGATAACTAGCAGGATTCATCAAGGGATATTCACATTGAATTATTCTTAGAGATATACTTTGGACCCCCAAGGTTGTGGACACCACAAACATAAGAGCCTTTTTCAAGAAATTGCTTTCTTCTTGATCAAAACTTAGCTTTTAATTTCATGAATTATATATTACAAAGGATCATAGGCATCCTCTTAAGATCAGGAGGAAAGTTGCACATTTTCTCCCTATATTCAAAATCTTATCAATCATGTTTTAAGAGATCGGAATTTCAAAATGGATATAGAGCACGAATTATAGAATATATAACTTCCGCAAAGGAGTTGCAAGCCCCTGCCTCAAAGCCACATATCGAAAGAGCTAAGAGTGTTATGCCTAAGAATATAATGAAAGCACTTCTTCATCCAAGAACAAAAGTTGAAGAAAAGCTTGATAATATGAGCATAATGAATACAATGAGATTGTTCCTTCAATATCCAACTCAGCTCAATACAGCTCTTGAGATAAGCTTGTATGCTCAATAAAAGCTCAAACAAGATCATGATCAGATCAAATTTTCTACAATCTCATGAAGCAAGGTGAAAAGGACATAGGAGGAGAAGAGGATCAAAAAGGAAGGCTTGAGGGAAGCATGTGGAAGAGCATGAATCACCCCCAGTTTCCCATGTTTATGAAGATCAAGTAGTTTCTTCCAGCTATACTTCTGAAGATGGGGAGACTGCTCACTCCATGGCGGTTTGTAATGCTCCGAACACATCCGCCGGTTACTCGCCGTTACTCCCGGCGGGATCTAGATTGACCCCACAAATCAACACTAGTCTTTCCTGCGCACTTTGTCCTCACTCATGCGCACCTCAGGCCAATTTCCCAGCCTGTCACCCACCCTGAAATTGCTCCAAGGTGAGCACACTTAACATTGGAGTTCTTTCCGAACCGGCTCTCGAAAAAGAAGAAACTCCTTATTAATATGAGTAGTCTAATCATCTCTATTAAGTCACTCTCACATACACCCCCACTCAAAGGAATTGACGTCCTCGTTGGCCCATAGGAAAGTTTTCTCTTGGCACACGTCTGTGCGTCCAGTCCGACACATGTGTCATGATGTGTGTCATGGCGGGCCACAAACTTCATGCACAACATGACCGCACCTAACCTGCAACACATCCGTACAACCTTGAGGGTCAGCTCTGATACCAGCTTGTAATGCTCCGGACACACCTGCCGGTTACTAGCCGTTACTCCTAGCAGGATCTAGTTTTTCATGCGCACTTTATCCTCACTCGTGCGCACCTAGGACCAACTTTCCAGTCGGTCACCCATCCTGAAATTGCTCCAAGCTGAGCACGCTTAAGTTTGGTGTTTTTCCGGATGGGCTCCCGGAATTCCTTGTTGATATGAGTAGTCTATTGTCCCTATTAAGTCAGGCTCTCACACGTTGCCCTTCCCCTACACCTATATATAGTGGAGGGGCAGCCCCTCTTTTGCACACAATTTCAGGCGCAAAGGGCCGCCTCCTATCTACATAAAACTGTTCGTAGACGCTGCAGGGCTGCTCCACCCCTAGTCCTCTTCGTCAATTAGTTCTAGATGGGAAAGCGCTGCCGTATCGCTGATCTCGTACGCGTGCAACCCGGTAGAGAGATCGTGCTTTCAATCTTCGTTTAAGGGAGAAACTCTCGCAGTTGGGAGGTTGTAAATTCTAGCTGCGGGAATCTGGATCGGCAGTCCTTGGCCAACTCTTCTTCCATTGCTCGAGCTGGTAAGGATCACATCTAACCCATACGCATCTTCATAGTGATTCTGGGAACTTGATTTGTAGGAGAATTTTTTTGTGTTTTCTACTACGTTTCCCACTAGGGCGGTGAGGTACAAGAGGGGGCTGGAGAGATGGGATCGGTGGGTTCCCTTGGCCTGACGTTAGGATGCTCTGCTTGTGGGGGATGGACTCCGGCGGCCTGCCTCCTTTGGACTGGCGGCGACAGCGAATCTCATGGGCGGCGGTGGTGGAAGGAGACGAGGGCGTGGAGGGCAAGATGAGGGCGTCGAGAGAGATTGGATTTGGGGAATGGTAGCTTATTGGCCAGGATTTGGTTTAAGTACCGGTTCGAACCTATGGAACTGTGAAATGAATTCTGACAACCAATTCCAGGGCAATCAAACATGTTGGTGTTGGAATTCACAATTGAATTTCATGAATTCCGACCCAAATGATGGGTGCCAAACAAGCTGTAAAGAAAATTTTCCTATAGGGATCATATCCCATAAAATTCCTGCAAACCAAAGGAGGCCTTACTTTGTTGCATGTCTATTTACATATACTAGTTAATTTTCCAAGCACACATGTCATATGTTTCATTCCGAATTAAAAATAGCTTGAAAATCATAAATAGTGTCTGCAGTATTGATCTGCAAGTGCAAATTTACTCTTCGCTCACAGGAAAAATAGAGCGCAAATTTACTCATTGTAACATGATTATGGTTTAAACTGATACGACTGCATTATGACAAAACAAGATAACATGCAAGGCCACGGTGCTTCATGAGAAAATGTTGGCTACACGCCTACACGTACATGGACAAGGCCCGAAATGCAGGAGGATGGTCTTCTCATCAGAGGAACGTCCGCATGCTCCTAGGAAGCACCTTCTCGTATTTGTCGAGGTCAGCCTCGTAACGGGAAGGACTGCGGTAAAAATCGTCATCGTCTTCCTCCGATTCCTGGAGCCACGGGGAGTAGTAGACCGGACTGATGGACCAGGCACGCCTGATTTCTTCCTCTGTGCCAGCGAACCTAGGGCTTTGAACCTCGAGGTGGTAGTCATCGGTCGAGTCACGGGGAAGTCGTAGCGTTTTGATACGGGCGCACTTCTCTCGCAGCAGCGTGCCGTCGTCGTCGTCCCCGCCGTCGTTGTCGCCGAGGCCGTCGTCGTCCATTTTGACATTGAAGCAATGGCGTATGTCCAGCGACTCCAGGCGCGGGCAGTTCTCCAAGATGGCTGCCAGCCCTTTGTTGGTGAGGTCGTTGGCGACGAGCTGCAGTGAGCGCAGCTCATGCATGCCTGCAATCCCCTCGGCATCGGCGTCATTGTTGCCCCATTTCTGTTCTAGGAAGTATTGTTTGTTCATCCTGAAATGCTTCAGCTGTGGGCATGCTTGCCCAAGAACCTCGTACACCTCAGGATATAGAGAGCAAGAGCAATCCACTAGTAGCTCTGGACACTCAGATAGCTCGAGCTCCTCGAGCAGAGGAAACCTTCTTATTAGCTCCGCAAACTCGTCGAGTGAGATGCCGTCGCATGAGATCAGGCGAAGGCTCTTCAAACAGGGAGCCCTGCAAAGATAAAAACAAGGGCATGGAAAATGTTCAATTTATATATTTTCTGATAAGTGAATATATAGCTACAATGGTGCAGCTTGACAAATAACGACCGCTAAAATAAAACAATTCAACAAAATGAATGGAGAACAAGGCATTGCGAAAGCATTTGATCACAGATTCATGCTTGGATAATATTTACCTACAAATCTATATGTTTAACTTTGCATTACTCTGATGAAATCAGGTGTCCGTTTGTTATGACCGGCATATTAGGGGTTTAGCCTAGTGAGTTATGGCCCAAGTTATCTTATCATTAATACGAGCTACGATGCTACCTGGTCTAGGGCATAGGTTGTACGAGAAAGGGGAGGGTTGACGGAGATGCGACCGCGGCTGCCGGCGGTGGGGCGCCGTGGCGCGATGAAGAAGAGGCGGCGGCGGCGCAAGAGGCAGCTAGGGTTAGGTCTCCCGGCTCCCTTGGGGAAGCCGAGCAAATAATGATTGCTTCTTGCTTGATTAGGTTGATACATCTCCTCTCCTTATATAGAGAAGTTTACTTGACTCCTAAGCAAATGATCCTAATAACAATAAGATAATTGGGCTAAGCACCTAATAATGATAAGATAACCTGGGCCACAACCCACTGGGCTAAACCCCTAATATGCCGGTCATAACACTTCTCCCCGCCTGCACAAAAAGCTCGTCCTCAAGCTGTAAGGTGGGGAAGCGCTTGCTGAATTCCTCGAGGTGATCAACTAGCGTCAAACACCTTCGCGACAGCTGGGACGGTCAGGTCGGCGGCGACGCGTCCTCCGGAATGTAGTCTGCAGCCTCCAGGTAGAAGAGTCGTGGGCAGACGTGGCCGGGCGTGTAGGGCTCGTCGCAGTTGAAGCACAACCCTTGGCAGCGACGCTCGAGTAGCTCGGCCGAGGTGAGCCGGCGGAACGAGCGCGCCGAGGTCGCGGCGAGGGGTGCCGCGGAAGCCTGAGCAGGCCGACCCTGCGTGTAAACATCCGATCAAGGTAGCGACCCAGCGGCCCGGGACGGTGATTCCTGCTGGATGGCCACCGCGCGACGCTCGAACGCGCGTGCATAGTACATGGCCGTCTGGAGATCCTGGGGTCCCCGAAGCTCCACGTCCACGTGGATGTGATCCGGAAGTCCACCGACGAAGAGGTCGGCCCGCTGCTGCGCCATCACGCCCGACGAGTGGCATGCCAGGCCTGGAAACGGTCGGCAAAGTCCTGAACAGTGGAGGTGAAGGGAAGGTGGCCTAGCTCTGCCAGGCGGCTCCCGCGGATCGGTGGCCCAAAACGAAGGAGGCAGAGCTCGCGGAAGCGCTCCCAAGGGGGCATGATGCCCTCGTCCTGCTCGAGGGCGTAGTACCAGGTCTGTGCCGCGCCGCGGAGGTGGTAAGAGGCGAGCCAGGTATGCTCCGAGGCGAGGGTGCACTGCCCGTGAAAGAACTGCTCGCACTGGTTGAGCAAGTTGAGGGGGTCCTCCGTGCCGTCATAAGTGGCGAAGTCCAGTTTGGCAAACCGCGGCGGTGTCTGAGTAGGCGCGCCGTGGCCGACTGGCTCGGAGGTGCGAAGTAGCGAGGATTGGGGCGCCCGGTCAGCATGGCCGCGACCCGTGGAGTGCCCCGCCGAGCCGGAGGGATCGCCGAACTGTAGAGTGGGTGCCGCCTGGTCTCCAGCCGACGTGTAGAAGGGTGGCGGCGATGATCCGGTCAGCGAGGCCGGTATTGGGGACGGTGACGGCGGAAAGCGCACTTGCTGGATCGGTACGCCTCCCTGCGTGGGTGACCCGGGCCCCGTGCTGGGCGGGGGCGGGGCCGGCAGCTGCGGCGGTATAAACCAGGGTGGAGTGGGGGACGCAGCGAGGGCTGGGGCCGGCCACTGTGGCCATAGAGGCGCGACAACGGGACGCGGTGGGGCCGGCAGCTGCCCGGACCCGGGAGGTGTCGGGGGCGCTGCGAGGGCCGGGGCCGGCCACTGTGGCCATTGAGGCACGGCAGCGGGCGGCGGTGGGGCCAGTAGCTGGGGCTGCGGCTGCCCGGACCCGGGAGGCGTCGGGGGCGCGGCGATCGCTTGCGGCCAGTGGGGGGCGACGGCGGGCGGCGGCTGACCGGGCCAGTGGTGGTGTAGAGGCCCGATCGGCGCCGTGGTGGCCGCGTACCAGGGGCAGGGCGGCTGGCCCGGTCGCGGCGGCCGGCTGCAAGGGCGGCGGCTGCCCGTAGGGCCCGGCCAGGTAGAGGCGTATGCCCTGGACGGCAGTGACGAGGTCATTGAGGACCCCGGTCATCTCCGCCGGCAAGTAGATGGCGACGGGCGGCGCGGTGGAGGGCGGCGGTGTCTGGCCGGTGGAGTCCAGTAGTGCGGTGGGGAGAGCCAGCGGCGCGATGGAGAGAGGCACCGGCGCGGTGGTGACGGGTAGCGGTGAGTTGGGTGGTGGTGCAGACACGATCGAAACCGAGCTACCTGATACCAAATTGGTAGGAGCTAGGATCCTACTTGGTCTAGGGCGTAGGTTGTACGAAAAGGGGAGGGTTGACGGAGATGCGATCGCGGCTGCCGGCGGCGGGGCGCCGTGGCGCGATGAAAAAGAGGCGGCGACGGCACAAGAGG
Source organism: Aegilops tauschii subsp. strangulata (assembly GCF_002575655.3). Taxonomy (NCBI): domain Eukaryota; kingdom Viridiplantae; phylum Streptophyta; class Magnoliopsida; order Poales; family Poaceae; genus Aegilops; species Aegilops tauschii. The sequence goes on along the minus strand of NC_053041.3, from coordinate 501,975,603 downwards.
CGGCTAGGGTTAGGTCTCCCGGCTTCCTTCGAAAGCCGAGCAAATAATGATTATTTCTTACTTGATTAGATTGATACATCTCCTCTTCTTATATAGAGAGGTTTACTTGACTCCTAAGCAAACGATCCTAATAACGATGGGATAATTGGGCTAAGCCCTTAATAATAATAAAATAACTTGGGCCATAACCCACTGGGCTAAACCCTTAATATGCGGGTCATAACACAGTTAAACCAAGTAAAGTCTATATGTCAAAACTAAAATTACTCAATGCATAAGATGACCAACAAATTTTCAATTAGCGTCAATATTTGAAGTTCGGTCCATTTAACTGCTATCAAATAGTCTGAACTCATATATGAAGTTCAGTCCATTTAACAGTATCGAGTATATTTTTTCTATACGTAGCTATCTTCCGTCTCTGAAATCTAAACAATTCCAAATTCGACAAACAATTATTATGGGCGACAGTCAAGATAAATATAACAATTACGGGCAGCAGAACAAATAATTTTGTGTGCTCTGTATTTCCTAGAATATGTATTTTTGGTTCTGGTTTGCATTGTTTCAGAAACAAATTTTTTGGTTAAAGATGTATGTGAAAACAAATGACATGATGATAAAAACCAAAATTATATGTAAAATTTTGAATGTTAGGTGCAATTAACACATATACTATGTACTCCCTCCGTTTTTAAATATAGGTCTTTTTAGAAATTTCAAATGGACTACAACATACAGATGTATATAGACATATTTTAGAATATAGATTCACTCATTTTTATTTCGTATGTAGTCCCTTGTTGAAATCTCTAAAAAGACTAGATTTGGGAACAAAGAGAGTACTAGCCAGAACCAAAAATCAACAAAAGATCAAGGGATGAAGCCATGCCCAGGCTAGCTAACAAGGGAAAATCGTAGATTTAGATTTAAACGGAACACAAAAATAAACCTCTGTACGACAACAATAATTAATAATTAAATGGAATTAGCACGGGATCGAGTTTGTAGGTGCTCACTGCTCGCTGAGGTACAGCAGGAACCCGGCGTCGCCGGCGTACTCGCCGCAGAATGACTCGCACTGCCCCGCGCTGCGCCGCACGGCGTCGCAGGCGATCCCCTGGCGGTTGATGCGGGAGGAGAGGTCCGCGTTGCCGCGCATGTCGATGCGGCGCCATAGCGCGGGCTCGTCCCGCGCCGCGCGGCGCCAGGAGCTGCACACCTGGTCGGCCGCCATCAGGATGTCGATGTGGTCGAGTCTGTGGAAGACGGCCAAGATCGCGTCCAGCGGCATGTCCGCCCAGTTCCTCGTCTCCGCCGCCGCCTCCTTGCGGCGGCGCCGACGGGGCCCGCGACGGCGGCGAGAGGAGGAGGGCATGGCGTGGCGTGCGTTGGGAGGGAAAGGGTTTGGGAAGGCAGGATCCGAGTGCTATTTGTTGCGTGTAACCGCCTAGGACTAGTCCTCCGGTGTGTCCTCTTCTCATGGCTTGCATGCATTGACTTTGTATGGGTGTAACGATGCAAGTGAGTTTAGTGCCTCGATTAAGGTTAAAATTCGGTGTGTTTTCAGCAGACTAAACTCCATGTAATCGACTACTAGTAATATATGGTTATGCAATGTTTAGTGCCATTGTTCACTAGTAGAAAAAGGGTCTAATGTGAAACACATTATAGTCCCAGTTTGTAACTGAACCGGCACTAATGTGCTCATTAGTGTCGGTTTCAATGACTAGGCGGCGGCGATCATTAATATTGGTTCGTGCCACGAATCGGTACTAAAGACGTGGTGGCAGGCTTGTGTCAGGCTGTGGCCCCACCAGCACCTTTAGTACCTGTTGGTTATATGAACCGGGACTAGAGATTCACCTTTAGTCCCGGTTCGTATAACCAACCGGTACTGAAGGGCATCCTATATATATAAACCTCTTTGTCGAGCCCGAGCGCTATGTTCTTCCCCTTTCCCCTTTCCTTTGTTTTCTTCCTCTTCCTCTTGAGCTCACACTTCATTTTTGCCAAAATTTGTGAAGATTTGAAGGCACCCCATCCATCCAAGTGATCAAAAAGGTTAGCAAATTTGTCCTTTCATCTCTCATGGTTAGATTAGCTCTTGCAATACTCTATAAGTATAGTGATTTGTGGGTTTTATTTTGGGAGGAATTATATGTGGTAGTATTTGATTTATATGCAATCTGAGGTCAAAATTGTTGGTAATCGTAGCATAATTTTAAAATTTTCCTACGCTCACCAAGATGCATCTATGGAGTCTACTAGCAACGAGGGGAAAGGAGTGCATCTACATACCCTTGTAGATCGCGAGCGGAAGCGTTCCAATGAACGTGGATGACGGAGTCGTACTCGCCGTGATCCAAATCACCGATGACCGAGTGCCGAACGGACGGCACCTCCGCGTTCAACACACGTACGGTGCAGCGACGTCTCCTCCTTCTTGATCCAGCAAGGGGGAATGAGAGGTTGATGGAGATCCAGCAGCACGACGGCGTGGTGGTGGATGTAGCGGGTCTCCGGCAGGGCTTCGCCAAGCTTCTACGAGGGAGAGAGAGGTGTTGCAGGGGAGGAGGGAGGCGCCCAAGGCTGTAGGTTGCTGCCCTCCCCCCCTTTATATAGGCCCCTAGGGGGGCGCCGGCCCAGGTAGACGGGATCTCCAAGGGGGGCGGCGGCCAAAGAGGGGGAAGGGGTTGCCTTGCCCCCCAAGGCAAGGGGGAAGCTCCCCCCTAGGGTTCCCAACCCTAGGCGCATGGGGGGAGGCCCAAGGGGGGCGCCCCAGCCCACTAAGGGCTGGTTCCCTTCCACTTTCAGCCCACGGGGCCCTCCAGGATAGGTGGCCCCACCCGGTGGACCCCCGGGACCCTTCCGGTGGTCCCGGTACAATACCGGTAACCCCCGAAACTTTCCCGGTGGCCGAAACTGGACTTCCTATATATAATTCTTCACCTCCGGACCATTCCGGAACCTCTCGTGACGTCCGGGATCTCATCCGGGACTCCGAACAACTTTCGGGTTTCCGCATACACATATCTCTACAACCCTAGCGTCACGAACCTTAAGTGTGTAGACCCTACGGGTTCGGGAGACATGCATACATGACCGAGACGCCTCTCCGGTCAATAACCAACAGCGGGATCTGGATACCCATGTTGGCTCCCACATGTTCCACGATGATCTCATCGGATGAACCACGGTGTCGAGGATTCAATCAATCCCGTATGCAATTCCCTTTGTCAATCGGTATGTTACTTGCCCGAGATTCGATCGTCGGTATCCCAATACCTTGTTCAATCTCGTTACCGGCAAGTCTCTTTACTCGTACCGCAATGCATGATCCCGTGACTAACGCCTTAGTCACATTGAGCTCATTATGATGATGCATTACCGAGTGGGCCCAGAGATACCTCTCCGTCACACGGAGTGACAAATCCCAGTCTCGATCCGTGCCAACCCAACAGACAATTTCGGAGATACCCGTAGTGCACCTTTATAGTCACCCAGTTACGTTGTGACGTTTGGCACACCCAAAGCACTCCTACGGTATCCGGGAGTTGCACGATCTCATGGTCTAAGGAAAAGATACTTGACATTGGAAAAGCTCTAGCAAACGAAACTACACGATCTTTTATGCTATGCTTAGGATTGGGTCTTGTCCATCACATCATTCTCCTAATGATGTGATCCTGTTATCAATGACATCCAATGTCCATAGTCAGGAAACCATGACTATCTGTTGATCAACGAGCTAGTCAACTAGAGGCTTACTAGGGACACATTGTCGTCTATGTATTCACACATGTATTACGATTTCCGGACAATACAATTATAGCATGAACAATAGACAATTACCATGAACAAAGAAATATAATAATAACCATTTATTATTGCCTCTAGGGCATATTTCCAACAGTCTCCCACTTGCACTAGAGTCAATAATCTAGTTACATTGTGATGAATCGAACACCCATTGCGTCCTGGTGTTGATCATGTTTTGCCCTAGGGAGAGGTTTAGTCAACGGATCTGCTACATTCAGGTCCGTATGTACTTTACAAATATCTATGTCTCCATTTTGAACACTTTCACGGATGGAGTTGAAGCGACGCTTGATATGCCTGGTCTTCCTGTGAAACCTGGGCTCCTTCACAAGGGCAATGGCTCCAGTGTTGTCACAGAAGAGAGTCATCGGGCCCGACGCATTGGGAATCACCCCTAGGTCGGTAATGAACTCCTTCATCCAGACTGCTTCCTGTGCTGCCTCCGAGGCTGCCATGTACTCCGCTTCACATGTAGATCCCGCCACGACGCTTTGCTTGCAACTGCACCAGCTTACTGCTCCTCCATTCAAAATATACACGTATCCGGTCTGTGACTTCGAGTCATCCAGATCTGTGTCGAAGCTAGCGTCGACGTAACCCTTTACGACGAGCTCTTCGTCACCTCCATAAACGAGAAACATATCCTTAGTCCTCTTCAGGTACTTCAGGATATTCTTGACCGCTGTCCAGTGTTCCATGCCGGGATTACTTTGGTACCTTCCTACCAAACTTACGGCAAGGTTTACATCAGGTCTGGTACACAACATGGCATACATAATAGACCCTATGGCCGAGGCATAGGGGATGACACTCATCTTCTCTATATCTTCTGCCGTGGTCGGGCATTGAGCCGTGCTCAATTGCACACCTTGCAATACAGGCAAGAACCCCTTCTTGGACTGATCCATATTGAACTTCTTCAATATCTTGTCAAGGTATGTACTCTGTGAAAGACCAATGAGGCGTCTTGATCTATCTCTATAGATCTTGATGCCTAATATATAAGCAGCTTCTCCAAGGTCCTTCATTGAAAAACACTTATTCAAATAGGCCTTTATACTTTCCAAGAATTCTATATCATTTCCCATCAACAGTATGTCATCCACATATAATATGAGAAATGCTACAGAGCTCCCACTCACTTTCTTGTAAACAAAGGCTTCTCCATAAGTCTGTGTAAACCCAAACGCTTTGATCATCTCATCAAAGCGAATGTTCCAACTCCGAGATGCTTGCACCAGCCCATAGATTGAGCGCTGGAGCTTGCATACTTTGTTAGCATTCTTAGCATCGACAAAACCTTCCGGCTGCATCATATACAACTCTTCCTTAAGGAAGCCGTTAAGGAATGCCGTTTTGACGTCCATCTGCCATATCTCATAATCATAGTATGCGGCAATTGCTAACATGATTCGGACGGACTTCAGCTTCGCTGCGGGTGAGAAAGTCTCATCGTAGTCAACCCCTTGAACTTGTCGATAACCCTTAGCGACAAGTCGAGCTTTGTAGATGGTCACATTACCATCTGCGTCCGTCTTCTTCTTAAAGATCCATTTGTTTTCTATGGCTCGCCGCTCATCGGGCAAGTCAGTCAAAGTCCATACTTTGTTTTCATACATGGATTCTATCTCGGATTTCATGGCTTCTAGCCATTTGTCGGAATCCGGGCCCGCCATCGCTTCTTCATAGTTCGAAGGTTCACGGTTGTCTAACAACATGATTTCCAGGACAGGGTTGCCGTACCACTCTGGTGCGGAACGTGTCCTTGTGGACCTACGAAGTTCAGTAACTTGATCCGAAGCTTCATGATCATCATCATTAACTTCCTCCCCAGTCGGTGTAGGCACCACAGGAACATTTTCCCGCGCTGCGCTACTTTCCGGTTCGGAAGGGGTGACTATCACCTCATCAAGTTCCACTTTCCTCCCACTCAATTCTTTCGAGAGAAACTCCTTCTCTAGAAAGGACCCGTTCTTGGAAACGAAGATCTTGCCTTCGGATCTGAGGTAGAAGGTATACCCAATAGTTTCCTTAGGGTATCCTATGAAGACGCATTTTTCCGATTTGGGTTCGAGCTTTTCAGGTTGAAGTTTCTTGACATAAGCATCGCATCCCCAAACTTTTAGAAACGACAGCTTAGGTTTCTTCCCAAACCATAATTCATACGGTGTCGTCTCAATGGATTTCGACGGAGCCCTATTTAAAGTGAATGCGGCAGTCTCTAAAGCATAACCCCAAAATGAGAGCGGTAAATCGGTAAGAGACATCATAGATCGCACCATATCCAATAGAGTGCGATTACGACGTTCGGACACACCATTTCTCTGAGGTGTTCCAGGCGGCGTGAGTTGTGAAACTATTCCACATTTCCTTAAGTGTGTACCAAATTCGTGACTTAAATATTCTCCACCACGATCTGATCGTAAGAATTTTATTTTCCTGTCACGTTGATTCTCAACTTCACTCTGAAATTCCTTGAACTTTTCAAAGGTTTCAGACTTGTGTTTCATTAGGTAGACATACCCATATCTACTTAAGTCATCAGTGAGAGTGAGAACATAACGGTATCCTCCGCGAGCCTCAACACTCATTGGACCGCACACATCGGTATGTATGATTTTCAATAAGTTGGTTGCTCGCTCCATTGTTCCGGAGAACGGAGTCTTGGTCATCTTACCCATGAGGCATGGTTCGCACGTGTCAAATGATTCGTAATCAACTCCAAAAGTCCATCTGCATGGAGCTTCTTCATGCGCTTGACGCCAATGTGACCAAGGCGGCAGTGCCACAAGTATGTGGGACTATCGTTATCAACTTTACATCTTTTGGTATTCACACTATGAACATGTGTAACATCACGTTCGAGATTCATCAAAAATAAACCATTGACCAGTGGGGCATGACCATAAAACATATCTCTCAAATAAATAGAACAACCATTATTCTCGGATTTAAATGAGTAGCCATCTCGAATTAAACGAGATCCAGATACAATGTTCATGCTCAAAGCTGGCACTAAATAACAATTATTGAGGTTTAAAACTAATCCCGTGGGTAGATGCAGAGGTAGCGTGCCGACGGCGATCACATTGACCTTGGAACCATTCCCGACGCGCATCGTCACCTCGTCCTTTGCCAGTCTCCGTTTATTCCGTAGTTCCTACTTTGAGTTACAAATATGAGCAACCGCACCGGTATCAAATACCCAGGAGCTACTACGAGTACTGGTAAGGTACACATCAATTACATGTATATCACATATACCTTTGGTGTTGCCGGCCTTCTTCTTGTCCGCTAAATATTTGGGGCAGTTCCGCTTCCAGTGACCACTTCCCTTGCAATAAAAGCACTCAGTCCCGGGCTTGGGTCCATTCTTTGACTTCTTCCCAGTAACTGGCTTACCGGGCGCGGCAACTCCCTTGCCGTCCTTCTTGAAGTTCTTCTTACCCTTGCCCTTCTTGAACTTAGTGGTTTTATTCACCATCAACACTTGATGTTCTCTTCTGATATCCCCTTCTGCTGATTTCAGCATTGAATATACCTCAGGAATGGTCTTTTCCATCCCCTGCATATTGTAGTTCATCACAAAGCTCTTGTAGCTTGGTGGAAGCGACTGGAGGATTCTGTCAATGACCGCGTCATCCGGGAGATTAACTCCCAGCTGAGACAAGCGGTTGTGCAACCCAGACATTCTGAGTATGTGCTCACTGACAGAACTGTTCTCCTCCATTTTACAGCTGAAGAACTTGTCGGACACATCATATCTCTCGACCCGGGCATGAGCTTGAAAAACCAGTTTCAGCTCCTCGAACATCTCATATGCTCCATGTTTCTCAAAACGCTTTTGGAGACCCGGTTCTAAGCTGTAAAGCATGCCGCACTGAACGAGGGAGTAATCATCAGCACGTGATTGCCAAGCGTTCATAACGTCTTGGTTCTGTGGGATTGGTGCATCACCTAGCGGTGCTTCTAAGACATAATCTTTCTTGGCTACTATGAGGATGAGTCTCAGGTTCCGGACCCAGTCCGTATAGTTGCTGCCATCATCTTTCAGCTTGGTTTTCTCTAGGAACGCGTTGAAATTGAGGACAACGTTGGCCATTAGATCTACAAGACATAGTGTAAAGATTTTAGACTAAGTTCATGATAATTAAGTTCATCTAATCAAATTATTTAATGAACTCCCACTCAGATAGACATCCCTCTAGTCATCTAAGTGAAACATGATCCGAGTTGAACTAGGCCGTGTCCGATCATCACGTGAGACGGACTAGTCAAGATCGGTGAACATCTCCATGTTGATCGTATCTTCTATACGACTCATGCTCGACCTTTCGGTCCTCCGTGTTCCGAGGCCATGTCTGTACATGCTAGGCTCGTCAAGTCAACCTAAGTGTATTGCGTGTGTTCCGAGGCCATGTCTGTACATGCTAGGCTCGTCAACACCCGTTGTATTCGAACGTTAGAATCTATCACACCCGATCATCACGTGGTGCTTCGAAACAACGAACCTTCGCAACGGTGCACAGTTAGGGTGAACACTTTCTTGAAATTATTATAAGGCATCATCTTACTTACTACCGTCGTTCTAAGCAAATAAGATGCAAAAACATGATAAACATCACATGCAATCAAATAGTGACATGATATGGCCAATATCATCATGCTCCTTTGATCTCCATCTTCGGGGCACCATGATCATCTTCGTCACCGGCATGATACCATGATCTCCATCATCATGATCTCCATCATCATGATCTCCATCATTGTGTCTTCATGAAGTCGTCACGCCAAAGATTACTTCTACTTCTATGGCTAACGCGTTTAGCAACAAAGTAAAGTAAATTACATGGCGTTATTCAATGACACGCAGGTCATACAAAATAATAAAGACAACTCCTATGGCTCCTGCCGGTTGTCATACTCATTGACATGCAAGTCGTGATTCCTATTACAAGAATATGATCAATCTCATACATCACATATATCATTCATCACATCTTCTGGCCATATCACATCACATAGCACTTGCTGCAAAAACAAGTTAGACGTCCTCTAATTGTTGTTGCAAGTTTTTACGTGGTTTGTAGGTTTCTAGCAAGAACGTTTCTTACCTACGTATGACCACAACGTGATTTGCCAATTTCTATTTACCCTTCATAAGGACCCTTTTCATCGAATCCGTTCTGACTAAAGTAGGAGAGACAGACACCCGCTAGCCACCTTATGCAACTAGTGCATGTCAGTCGGTGGAACCTGTCTCACGTAAGCGTACGTGTAAGGTCGGTCCGGGCCGCTTCATCCTACAATGCCGCCGAAACAAGAAACGACTAGTAGCGGCAAGAAGAATTGGCAACATCAACGCCCACAACTGCTTTGTGTTCTACTCGTGCATAGTAACTACGCATAGGCCTGGCTCATGATGCCACCGTTGGTAATCGTAGCATAATTTTAAAATTTTCCTACGCTCACCAAGATGCATCTATGGAGTCTACTAGCAACGAGGGGAAAGGAGTGCATCTACATACCCTTGTAGATCGCGAGCGGAAGCGTTCCAATGAACATGGATGACGGAGTCGTACTCGCCGTGATCCAAATCACCGATGACCGAGTGCCGAACGGACGGCACCTCCGCGTTCAATACACGTACGGTGCAGCGACGTCTCCTCCTTCTTGATCCAGCAAGGGGGAAGGAGAGGTTGATGGAGATCCAGCAGCACGACGGCGTGGTGGTGGATGTAGCGGGTCTCCGGCAGGGCTTCGCCAAGCTTCCGCGAGGGACAGAGAGGTGTTGCAGGGGAGGAGGGAGGCGCCCAAGGCTGTAGGTTGCTGCCCTCCCTCCCCCCTTTATATAGGCCCCTGGGGGGAGGGCGCCGACCCAGGGAGATGGGATGTCCAAGGGGGGGCGGCGGCCAAAGAGGGGGAAGGGGTTGCCTTGCCCCCCAAGGCAAGGGGGAAGCTTCCCCCTAGGGTTCCCAACCCTAGGCGCATGGGGGGAGGCCCAAGGGGGGGCGCCCCAGCCCACTAAGGGCTGGTTCCCTTCCACTTTCAGTCCACGGGGCCCTCCAGGATAGGTGGCCCCACCCGGTGGACCCCCGGGACCCTTCCGGTGGTCCCGGTACAATACCGGTAACCCCCGAAACTTTCCCGGTGGCCGAAACTAGACTTCCTATATATAATTCTTCACCTCTGGACCATTCCGGAACCTCTCGTGACGTCCGGGATCTCATCCGGAACTCCGAACAACTTTCGGGTTTCCGCATACACATATCTCTACAACCCTAGCGTCACGAACCTTAAGTGTGTAGACCCTACGGGTTCGGGAGACATGCAGACATGACCGAGACGCCTCTCCGGTCAATAACCAACAGCGGGATCCGGATACCCATGTTGGCTCCCACATGTTCCACGATGATCTCATCGGATGAACCACGGTGTCGAGGATTCAATCAATCCCGTATGCAATTCCCTTTGTCAATCGGTATGTTACTTGCCCGAGATTCGATCGTCGGTATCCCAATACCTTGTTCAATCTCGTTACCGGCAAGTCTCTTTACTCGTACCGCAATGCATGATCCCGTGACTAACGCCTTAGTCACATTGAGCTCATTATGATGATGCATTACCGAGTGGGCCCAGAGATACCTCTCCGTCACACGGAGTGACAAATCCCAGTCTCGATCCGTGCCAACCCAACAGACAATTTCGGAGATACCCGTAGTGCACCTTTATAGTCACCCAGTTACGTTGTGACGTTTGGCACACCCAAAGCACTCCTACGGTATCCGGGAGTTGCACGATCTCATGGTCTAAGGAAAAGATACTTGACATTGGAAAAGCTCTAGCAAACGAAACTACACGATCTTTTATGCTATGCTTAGGATTGGGTCTTGTCCATCACATCATTCTCCTAATGATGTGATCCTGTTATCAATGACATCCAATGTCCATAGTCAGGAAACCATGACTATCTGTTGATCAACGAGCTAGTCAACTAGAGGCTTACTAGGGACACATTGTGGTCTATGTATTCACACATGTATTACGATTTCCGGACAATACAATTATAGCATGTACAATAGACAATTACCATGAACAAAGAAATATAATAATAACCATTTATTATTGCCTCTAGGGCATATTTCCAACAAAAATAACTGCTTATGTCGTCGATGATCACAAATTGAAAGAAAAAATTGAAAAGAATTGAGGGGGGCAAGATGGAATTGGAGTTGCATGTTGCCGATGTCGTCGATGATCACAAGATCAAGATGGAGAAAATGCGCTTAAAGATTAGAAAGATTATAAAATATGCCATTGATAGTGAGGCTTGGTATCATTATGTTGTTGGATCAATTGTTAACTTAGTTGCGATCTTGATCGCATTTGTTGTTGCATTTAAATGCTTTAACTAGAGAGTTATTTGTATGTTTGTTTTATGATAATAGGTGTTGTATGAACTTTATGTATGAACGTTGGATGGCTTTGCTTATTTGCCGGCGAATGAGACTGGGAGGTATCCTACTCCCTTGTGAGATACTACCTTCTGGAGGTTCACAATGTTGCGCTCGGGGTCTTGTTCATACTAGAGATGGAAGAACCGGCTAGTGGATCACGGTCATCATGAGCTCAAGGAGTTACATGGAAGACGTTTTATGTGGACTAATGAGAGAGATGCCCCGACGATGACCAAAATCGATCTTGCGATTGTCTCGTCGGATTTGGAGCTGGCTTACGCGGACTATCATCTTCACGCATTGTCCACAGGCGTTTCGGATCATGCCCCTCTTCATTTGTCCACAAGTGCGATGTGTTGCCTACAACAACATGTTCGATTTGAGATTTTCTGGACTAAGAGCATCTCCAGCCGTTTGGCCCTTCAGGACGCCGAAAAAGAGCCGTCTGGGTGTGAACTGACGCTTGCTTGGCGCGTGGGGGCGATTGCGTGCCCAGTCGATGCCCCCAGGTTGCCGCCAAAATCGCGCGAACTTGGCGATATTTCGTACAAAATTGTACAACCTCGGCGAAACTGGCACAAACTCGGCGAAACTTCATTGAAATTTGTACAAAAAAAGATAAAACATGCAAACTACGCCAAACTACCCCTAGCACTACTGGGTCGCGGCCACCACACTCCATCTACATGCCGAGAAGCCTGTAGAAACGGGTGTAGTCGTCGCCGCCGTTGTCGTCATTGTCGTCGCGCGCCCCGCCGGAGCCGCCGCCGTCCCTGCTGCACCCGTGGCCAGGGTCGTCGATGCATGGTGGAGCGCTGGACGGCCCGGCCTCGTCCTCCTCATCGCTGTCGAGGACGATGACGTCGCCCTCTTCGTGCCCACGGCGCCGGGCCTGGAGCTCCACGTAAGCCCGGCGCTGGCGGCGCACCTGCTCGTGGACGTAGTCCTCCTTCGCCCATTTTAGGGCGGCCTCGTCGTCGGGGGCCACCATGTCGACGTGCTCCGGCTTCACGGGGAGCAGGCCCGACTTGGGCTTCGGCCGGACCAGGCGAGGGGAGCGCAGGGAGGGGCGGGCACCCTCATTGATAACGAGGGCACCGCTGCGGGTGCGGCGCCAAAGCGGCGTCTCCTCCGACCCCGGCTTGACGGGGCGGAGTGCCGGCGAGCCGGAGGAGAACGAGCCGTAACCCGACGACGAGGACGTCCCCGGCTCCACTCGTCGCGGCGTCCAGGAGCTGCCACGGCGGTGAGAGAACGACGGCCGCGACGGGTACTCGAGGCGCGACGTATTGCCGGTCTCGATGTGGTCGAGGACGGCCTTGAGGGTGCGACCTGGCACGCCCCACCACTCGCGCCGTCCGTCGGCGTTGAGGTGGCCGCGGGGGATGACGCCGTTGGCGGAGGCGATCTGTTCTTCGCGGCGGCATTCGAAGTACATCGTCCACAGCGTGTGGCTGTCAACGGCGTACCTCGGCTCGTTCCGCTGCTCCTCCGTCAGCGACGCGCGGATGCAGGCGATCTCAGCCCGCCGTGCCGCCCCTTCGGGCACCGATGGCACTGGGACGCCGCCGGCGCTCAGCCTCCACGCCCCCGGCACACGCATGTCCGGGGGCGCCGGATACTCGGCCTCGTAGAGGAGGCGCGCCTCCGGCTCTTGGTTATGGCGGCAGCCGAAGCCGTTCGCCGCCGCGCCGTCGCCTGGGAACCTCTCATCCATTCGCTCATCGGCGGGAAGGGGGAGTGTGCTGCTTTGTGTGGCGATGCGAGGTGAAGTGTGGCGTTCACCGGCAGGGGATCGACTTTTATAGCCGCGGCCGGGCGGCGAGAGCCTGCATGCCGGGCGACGCGTGGCGGGAGCGGGCGGGTCGCGCGTCGGTGGCGCCTTCACTGCGCCGCTCATGAGGCATCAATGAAGGCTGACCGGCGCGACAGCACGACAGCCTTGGCTAGCCTTCGCATTGATTCCCGCGGGAACCGAGGCGGTGAGGACGACGAAGCGGCGTCTCGCTGACGCGGTGAGCCCATCCCCGTTCGTGCCAATAATGCGTTCCCCGGCGCCCCCAGGCGCCCCCAGCGCGCCGGGTTCGGCCTGGGTCCGCCGGCGCCAGTTTCGGCCAAAACCGGCGAAAAACGGGCTCCTGGGGGCGCGACTGGGCCGATTTTCGGCCGCCGGCGACAAAAAAAATGCCTGGGGAAGCTTTTGGGGGTGCGGCTGGAGATGCTCTAACTTGGAGGGTTTTGAGGATGCGGTGAAAGAAGTGTGGGTTTGTGCCGATGCGATTGTGGACTCGTTCAAGAGGCTTGATGCTCTCTCTCAGAAACACTGCGGCCACACTATAAGCCTGGGTCAGCGAAAAACTGGGAACGTGAAGCTTCTTATGGCGGTGGCTAAGTGGGTCGTCCTCAAGTTTGACCAGGCTTAACAATGTCGCCCTATCCTTAAAGAAGTTGTGGCTACAGCATACACTACAACTTGCCCTTAGTGAAATGGCATCATTCGAAAGAACTATTGTATGGCAAAGATCGTGGATCAGATGGCTAATGGAGGGCGATGCAAAAACAAAACTATTCCAGGCAGTGGCCAACGGCAGGGAATTTCATCTCACATGTCAACACTTGGAGAGGAGATTATCACGGATCAAAGCCACAAGGAGGAAGTGTTCACCGAGGCCTATGAGAATTTGTTAGGGTCTGATTAGGCAAGGGTTCATACGCTTGATCTCAACTATCTGGGGATGAAAACTATTGATCTACATGATCTTGAGAGTATATTCACGGAGGATGAAGTTTTTTGGAACATTAGTAAGGAGTTACCCCTGGGATCACGACCATTGTGCTAGCCCAGAGTTTCATATGAATCATATGGATGATCCTTCGTACAGGTCTAAAAACCTTTTGGAAGCGCCCGGTGTTGGGGATCGTAGTAATAATTCAAAAAAAAATTCCTGCTTGTCACCAAGATCAATCTAGAAGATGCTAGCAACGAGAGAGAGGGAGTGCATCTTCATACCCTTGAAGATCGCTAAGCGGAAGCGTTATAAGAACGCGGTTGATGGAGTCGTACTCGCGGCGATTCAAATCACGGAAGATCCGATCCAAGCACCGAACGGACGTCGCCTCCGTGTTCAACACACGTACATCCCAGGGACATCTCCTCCTTGATCCAGCAAGGGGAGAGGAGAAGTTGAGGGAGAACTCCGGCAGCACGATGTCGTGGTGATGGAGCTTGCGGTTCTCTTGCAGGGCTTCGCCAAGCACTACGAAGGAGGAGGAGGTGTTGGAGGAGGGAGGGGCTGCGCCAGGGGAAGGGGTGCGGCTGCCCTCCCACCCCCACTATTTATAGGGGGGAGGGAAGAGAGGGCCGGCCCCCTTAGATGCATCTAGAGGGGGGGCAGCGGCCCGGGGGGTGGGGGGAGACTTTCCCCCCAAGCAAGGTGGGAGGCGCCCCCTTCCCCTAGGGTTTCTAACCCTAGGCGCCTTGGGACTTTGGGGAGGCGCCCCCACCTCTTCAGGTTACGTGAGATGGGGTGGGCGGGGCGCACAGCCCCTTAGTGGGCTGGTGTGCCCCCTCCCCTTAGCCCATAAGCCCCCCAACACTTGTCAGGGCCTTCGAAACTCCTTTCGGTCACGCTGGTCGTCACCCGGTACTCCCAGGACAATTCCGGACTCCAATACCCTTCGTCCAATATATCGATCTTCACCTCCGGACCATTCCGGAGTTCCTTGTCACGTTCGGGATCTCATCCGAGACTCTGGACAACCTTCGGTAACCACATACTATTCCCATTACAACTCTAGCGTCACCGAACCTTAAGTGTGTAGACCCTACGGGTTCGGGAACCATGCAGACATGACCGAGACACCTCTCCGACCAATAACCAATAGCGGGATCTGGATACCCATATTGGCTCCCACATGTTCCACGATGATCCCATCGAATGAACCACTGCTACCTCTTGAGCATGCGTTGGTTTTCCTTGAAGAGGAAAGGGTGATGCAGCAAAGTAGCGTAAGTATTTCCCTCAGTTTTTGAGAACCAAGGTATCAATCCAGTAGGAGACAACGCACAAGTCACCTAGTACCTGCACAAACAATCAAGAACCTTGCAACCAACGCGATAAAGGGGTTGTCAATCCCTTCACGGTCACTGGCAAAAGAGAGATCTGATAAAGATAGTAAAGTAAATATTTTTGGTATTTTTGTTGTATAGATTGGAAAGTAAAAGATTGCAAAATAGTAAACGAGTTGCGATGTAAATAAAGGAGATGCAATATAATAAGAAAGAGACCTAGGGGCCATAGGTTTCACAAGTGGCTTCTCTCAAGATAGCATGTATTACGGTGGGTGAACAAATTACTGCCGAGCAATTGATTGAAAAGCGCATAGTTATGAAGATATCTAAGGCAATGATCATGAATATAGGCATCACTTCCGTGTCAAGTAGACCGAAACGATTCTGCATCTACTACTATTACTTCACACATCAACCGCTATCCAGCATGCATCTAGAGTATTAAGTTCATAAGAACAGAGTAACACATTAAGCAAGATGACATGATGTATAGGGATAAACTCAAGCAATATGATATAAACCCCATCTTTTTATCCTCAATGGCAACAATACAATACGTGCCTTGCTGCCCCTACTGTCATTGGGAAAGGACACCGCAAGATTGAACCCAAAGCTAAGCACTTCTCCCATTGCAAGAAAGATCAATCTAGTAGGCCAAACTAAACTGATAATTCGAATAGACTTGCAAATATATCAAATCATGCATATAAGAATTCAGAGAAGAACCAAATAATATTCATAGATAATCAAGTTCATAAATCCACAATTCATCGGATCTTGGCAAACACACCGCAAAAGAGTATTACATCGAATAGATCTCCAAGAACATCGAGGAGAACTTTGTATTGAGGATCAAAGAGAGACAAGAAGCCATCTAGCTAATAACTATGGACCCGAAGGTCTGTGGTATACTACTCACGCTTCATCGGAGAGGCTATGGTGTTGATGTAGAAGCCCTCCGTGATCGATTCCCCCTCCGGCAGATTGCTGGAAAGGGCCCCAAGATGGGATCTCACGGGTACAGAAGGTTGCGGCGGTGGAAAAGTAGTTTCGTGGCTCCCCCTGATGTTTCTAGGGTATAAGAGTATATATATAGGTGAAAGAAGTACGTCGGTGGAGCTACGAGGGACCCACGAGGGTGGGGGCGCGTCTACCCCCCTGGGCGTGCCCTCCTGCCTCGTGGCTGCCTCATTGCGTCTCCGACTTCATCTCCAAGTCTTCTGGTTTGCTTTCGGTCCAAGAAAGATCATCGCGAAGGTTTCATTCCGTTTGGACTCCGTTTGGTATTCCTTTTCTGCAAAACACTAAAATAGGCAAAAAACAGAAACATGCACTAGGCCTTCGGTTAATAGGTTAGTCCCAAAAATAACATAAAAGAGCATATTAAAGCCCATTAAACATCCAAAACAGATAATATAATGGCATGGAACAATAAAAAATTGTAGATACGTTGGAGACGTATCAAGCATGCCCAAGCTTAATTCCTGCTCCTCCTCGAGGAGGTAAATGATAAAAACAGATTTTTTGATGTGGAATGCTACCTAACATATTTATCAATGTAATTTTCTTTACTGTGGCATGAATCTTCAGATCCGAAAGATTCAAGACAAAAGTTTATATTGACATAAAAATAATAATACTTCAAGCAGACTAACAAAGTAATCATGTCTTCTCAAAATAACATGGCCAAAGAAAGTTCATCCCTACAAAATCATATGGTTTGGCTATGCTCCATCTTCGTCACACAAAATATCCAAATCATGCACAACCCCGATGACAAGCCAAGCAATTGTTTCATACTTTAGTATTCTCAAACTTTTTCAACTTTCACGCAATACATGAGCGTGAGCCATGGACATAGCACTATAGGTGGAATAGAGTGGTGGTTGTGGAGAAGACAAAAAGGAGGAAGATGGTCTCACATCAACTAGGCGTATCAATGGTCTATGGAGATGCCCATCAATAGATATCAATGTGAGTGAGTAGGGATTGCCATGCAACGGATGCACTAGAGCTATGAATATATGAAAGCTCAACAAAAGAAACTAAGTGGGTGTGCATCCAACTTGCTTGCTCATGAAGACCTAGGGCATTTGAGGAAGCCCATCGTTGGAATATACAAGCCAAAGTTCTATAATGAAAATTTCCCACTAGTGTATGAAAGTGACAAAATAAGAGACTCTCTATCATGAAGATCATGGTGCTACTTTGAAGCACAAGTGTGGAAAAAGGATAGTAGCATTGTCCCTTCTCTCCTTTTCTCTCCTTTTTTTTGTTGGGCTTCTTTGGCCTCTTTTTCTCATGGGCTTCTTTGGCCTCTTTTTTTGTTTCCTCACACGGGACAATGCTCTAATAATGATGATCATCACACTTCTATTTATTTACAACTCAAGGATTACAACTCGATACTTAGGACAAAAATATGACTCTATATGCGTGCCTCTGGCGGTGTACTGGGATGTGCAATGAATCAAGAGTGACATGTATGAAAAATTATGAATGGTGGCTTTGCCACAAATACGATGTCAACTACATGATCATGCAAGGCAATATGACAATGATGGAGCGTGTCATAATAAACGGAACGGTGGAAAGTTGCATGGAAATATATCTCGGAATGCCTATGAAAATGCCATAATAGGTAGGTATGGTGGTTGTTTTGAGGAAGGTAAATGGTGGGTTTATGGTACCGGCGAAAGTTGCATGGTACTAAAGAGGCTAGCAATGGTGGAAGGGTGAGAGTGCATATAATCCATGGACTCAACATTAGTCATAAAGAACTCGCATACTTATTGCAAAAATCTACAAGTGATCAAAAACCAAGAACTACGTGCATGCTCCTAGGGGGATAGATTAGTAGGAAAATACCATCGCTCGTCCCGGACCGCCACTCATAAGGAAGACAATCAAAGAAATACCTCATGCTTCAAATTTGTTACACAACGGTTACCATACGTGCATGCTACGGGACTTGCAAACCTCAACACAAGTATTTCTCAAATTCACAATTAATTCACTAGCATGACTCCAATATCATCATCCTCATGTCTCAAAACAATCATCAAGCATCAAACTTCTCATAGTATTCAATGCACTTTATATGAAAGTTTTTATTATACCCATCTTGGATGCCCATCATATTAGGACTAGTTTTATAGCCAAAGCAAATTACCATGCTGTTCTAAAAGACTCTCAAAATAATATAAGTGAAGCATGAGAAATCAATAATTTCTATAAAATAAAACCACCACCGTGCTCTAAAAAGATATAAATGAAGCACTAGAGCAAAATTATCTAGCTAAAAAGATATAAGTGAAGCACATAGATTATTCTAATAAATTCCGATTCATGCGTGTCTCTCCCAAAAGGTCTGTACAACAAAGATGATTGTGGTAAACTAAAAAGCAAAGACTCAAATCATACAAGACGCTCCAAGCAAAGCACATATCATGTGGTGAATAAAAAGATAGCCTCAAGTAAAGTTATCGATAGACAAAGACGAAAGAGGGGATGCCTTTCGGGGCATCCCCAAGCTTTGGCTTTTGGTTGTCCTTGAATTTTACCTTGGGGTGCCTTGGGCATCCCCAAGCTTAGGCTCTTGCCACTCCTTATTCCAAAATCCATCAAATCTTTACCCAAAAACTTGATAACTTCACAACACAAAACTCAACAGAAAATCTCATGAGCTCCGTTAGTATAAGAAAATAAACCACCACTTCAAGGTACTGTAATGAACTAATTATTTATTTATATTGGTGTTAAACCTACTGTATTCCAACTTCTCTATGGTTCATACCCCCTGATACTACCCATAGATTCATCAAAATAAGCAAACAACACACGAAAAACAGAATCTGTCAAAAACAGAACAATCTGTATCAATCTGTAATGTTCGAATACTTCTGGAACTCTAAAAATTCTACCAAATTAGGAAGACCAGGGTAATTTGTATATTAATATACTGCAAAGAATCAGGGTAAAATCTCTTTTCTGTGATTTATGAAAATTATTTTCATGAGCACAAAGTTTCTGTTTTTTACAGCAAGATCAAACAACTATCATCCAAGAAGATCCTAAAGGCTTTACTTGGCCCAAACACTAATTAAAACATAAAAAAACACAATCATAACAGTAGCATGATGAATTATTTATTACTAAACAGTAGCAAAAAGCAAAAACCAAAAAAATATTGGGTTGCCTCCCAACAAGCACTATCGTTTAACGCCCCTAGCTAGGCATAAAAGCAAGAATAGATCTAGGTATTGTCATCTTTGGTATGCAATCCATAAGTGGCTCTCATAGTGGTTTCATAAGGCAATTTAATTTTATTCCTAGGAAAGTGTCCCATGCCTTTCCTTAACGGAAATTGGAATCTAATATTTCCTTCTTTCATGTCAATAATTGCACCAATCGTTCTAAGGAAAGGTCTACCAAGAATAATAGGACATGTAGGATTGCAATCTATATCAAGAATAAGAAAATCTACGAGCACATAATTCCTATTTGCAACAATAAGAACATCATTAATCCTTCCCATAGGTTTCTTAATGGTGGAATCCGCAAGATGCAAATTTAAAGAACAATCATCAAATTCACGGAAACCTAGCACATCACACAAAGTTTTTGGAATCGTGGAAACACTAGCACCCAAATCACATAAAGCATAGCATTCATAATCTTTAATCTTAATTTTAATAGTAGGTTCCCACTCATCACAAAGTTTTCTAGGGATAGAAACTTCTAGTTCAAGCTTTTCTTCATGCGATTGCATTAAAGCATCAACGATATGTTTAGTAAAAGCTTTATTTTGATTATAAGCATGAGGAGAATTTAACACGGATTGCAACAAAGAAATACAATCTATCAAAGAGCAATTATCATAATTAAATTCCTTGAAATCCAAAATAGTAGGTTCATTGCTATGTAAAGTTTTTACCTCTTCAATCCCACTTTTGTTATTTTTTGCATCAAGATCTAAAAACTCTGAATCATTGGGACGCCTTTTAACTAAAGTTGACTCATCTCCAGTCCCATCTTTATCAAGATTCATATTGGAAAACAAAGATTTAATAGGAGTCGCATCAATCACTTTTAGATCTTCATCATTATTATCATCTATATCTTCCGGTTTAGCGGCCATCTTATTAACTAAGGTGGCCTGCTTATCCGAAAATTGGCCTATTAGATTTTCAATACGAGCAAACTGAGATTTCAAACCATAAAATTCCTTAGACATATCATCGAGCTCTTTATTCATGTACTCCATAAAACTTTTTTGTTCTTTAAGCTCGTTTCTGAAGAAATTATTATGCTCAAATTGCAAAGACATAAAGCTTCTAACGTTGTTTTCAATTTCTTCCAACCTTCTAAGGTGAGGATCAATGCTTTTTGGCAGAGCCATCAAAGCAAACAGACACACTAACACCCAAGAACACAAGAGGCAAGCGAAAAGAGACGAACGGGAGAGGGGCGAAGAAAAGTCAAAGGTTTTCGAAAATTGTTTTAGAAGTGGGGGAGAGGAAAACGAGAGGCGAATGGCAAATAATGTAATGCGAGGGAGAAGAGTTTATGATGGGTATGTCTTGACTTGGCGTAGATCTCCCCGGCAACGGCGCCAGAAATCCTTCTTGCTACCTCTTGAGCATGCGTTGGTTTTCCCTTGAAGAGGAAAGGGTGATGCAGCAAAGTAGCATAAGTATTTCCCTCAGTTTTTGAGAACCAAGGTATCAATCCAGTAGGAGACAACACACAAGTCACCTAGTACCTGCACAAACAATCAAGAACCTTGCAACCAACGCGATAAAGGGGTTGTCAATCCCTTCACGGTCACTCGCAAAAGTGAGATCTGATAAAGATAGTAAAGTAAATATTTTTGGTATTTTTGTTGTATAGATTGGAAATTAAAAGATTGCAAAATAGTAAACGAGATGCGATGTAAATAAAGGAGATGCAATATAATAAGAAAGAGACCCGGGGGCCATAGGTTTCACAAGTGGCTTCTCTCAAGATAGCATGTATTACGGTGGGTGAACAAATTACTGCCAAACAATGGATAGAAAAGCGCATAGTTATGAAGCGCATAGTTATGAAGATATCTAAGGCAATGATCATGAATATAGGCATCACGTCCGTGTCAAGTAGACCGAAATGATTCTGCATCTACTAATACTACTCCACACATCGACCGCTATCAAGCATGCATCTAGAGTATTAAGTTCATAAGAACAGAGTAACGCATTAAGCAAGATGACATGATGTAGAGGGATAAACTCAAGCAATATGATATAAACCCATCTTTTTATCCTCGATGGCAATAATACAATACGTGCCTTGCTGCCCCTACTGTCACTGGGAAAGGACACCGCAAGATTGAACCCAAAGCTAAGCACTTCTCCCATTGCAAGAAAGATCAATCTAGTAGGCCAAAATAAACCGATAATTCAAAGAGACTTGCAAAGATATCAAATCATGCATATAAGAATTCAGAGAAGAACCAAATAATATTCGTAGATAATCAAGTTCATAAATCCACAATTCATCGGATCTCGGAAAACACACCGCAAAAGAGTATTACATCGAATAGATCTCGAAGAACATCGAGGAGAACTTTGTATTGAGGATCAAAGAGAGAGAAGAAGCCATCTAGCTAATAACTATGGACCCGAAGGTCTGTGGTAAACTACTCACGCTTCATCGGAGAGGCTATGGTGTTGATGTAGAAGCCCTCCGTGATCGATTCCCCCTCCGGCAGATCGCCGGAAAAGGCCCCAAGATGGGTTCTCACGGGTACAGAAGGTTGCGGCGGTGGAAAAGTGGTTTCGTGGCCCCCCCTGATGTTTCTAGGGTATAAGAGTATATATAGGCGAAAGAAGTACGTCGGTGGAGCTACGAGGGGCCCACGAGGGCGGGGGCGCCCTCCTGCCTCGTGGCAGTCTGGTTGCGTCTCCGACTTCATCTCCAAGTCTTCTGGTTTGCTTTCGATCCAAGAAAGATCATCGCGAAGGTTTCATTCCGTTTGGACTCCGTTTGGTATTCCTTTTCTGCAAAACTCTAAAAAGGCAAAAAAATAGAAACTCGCACTGGGCCTCCGGTTAATAGGTTAGTCCCAAAAATAATGTAAAAGAGCATATTAAAGCCCATTAAACATCCAAAATAGATAATATAATAGCATGGAACAATCAAAAATTATAGATACGTTGAGGACGTATCAACCACGATGTCGGGGATTCAATCAATCCCGTATACAATTCCATTTGTCCATTGGTATGTTACTTGCCCGAGATTCGATCGTCGGTATCCCCATACCTTGTTCAATCTCGTTACCGGCAAGTCTCTTTACTCGTTCCGTAACGCATGATCCCGTGGCTAACTCCTTAGTCACATTGAGCTCATTATGATGATGCATTACCGAGTGGGCCCAGAGATACCTCTCCGTCATACAGAGCGACAAATCCTAGTCTCGATTCGTGCCAACCCAACAGACACTTTCGGAGATACCTGTAGTGCACCCTTATAGCCACCCAGTTACGTTGTGACGTTTGATACACCCAAAGCACTCCTACGGTATCCGGGAGTTTCACAATCTCATGGTCTAAGGAAATGATACTTGACATTAGAAAAAGATCTAGCAAATGAACTACACGATCTTGTGCTATGCTTAGGATTGGGTCTTGTCCATCACATCATTATCCTAATGATGTGATCCCGTTATCAATGACATCCAGTGTCCATGGTCAGGAAACCACAACCATCTATTGATCAACGAGCTAGTCAACTAGAGGCTTACTAGGGACATGTTATGGTCTATGTATTCACACATGTATTACGATTTCCGGTTAATACAATTATAGCATGAACAATAGACAATTATCATGAACAAGGAAATATAATAATAACCATTTTATTATTGCCTCTAGGGCATATTTCGAACACCAAGAAGTCTAGCAGAGTCTGCGAAACTCTAGGCACCTGAAACTGCAGAGAGAGTTTCTGGACATGCCTAGAGATCGCTCAGAGCTTGGATCGGAACTCCGGGTGAAGCACAAGCCTATGGGAAGCATATTGAGTGGCTTGATAGGCTTACTTTAGAAGAACTATATAAGGACCACTCTTTTCCCGCTAGGAAGGGGACGGCTATTCTCTCTCCGCATCATTTATTGACCTCTAAAAAGTTGAGGTCTCCCTCCGTATAGATCCACTCTAGAGATAAGTTAAGGTAAAGATCTAGATCTAAAATAACACCTTAGCTCCCCATTGATTATGTTACATTTTGTTACTTTGGGTCAGTGGGGAACCCTAGATAATCGGAGTCACTCAAATGCTTTCCAAGCTTGTGAGTTTGCTCCGAGAAGTTTGTGATAGTTTGGAGGTCACCCCATGAAGTACCACTAGTAGACGGAGTTCGGGCACAGATTAGCCCAGGCACTCCAAGAAGAAGGGCGAGACATTTGTTATCATTAAGGGCATAGGTTGGGTTCCACCTCTCCAACTGTGATTAACGTCACCCCCCAAGAACGTGAACTTCAAGATGCATATTTCATGTCCATAACTTTAGTTATCTACTTGCTAAGCTTGTTACCTTGTATGACTTGATTGCTTATGTTTATCTCATCATTTAGGTTATTTCACTTAGTAGCATTTCTACAGAAGTTATAATTTTACAAAATCCCTAAAATTGATTAAATAAATTAAAATGGTAGTCACCTATTCACCCTCCACCCTACATTTGACATCTTTGATCCTTCAACATTAACTACTTTTAGGATCAAGTTCAATTAGTCCTTGTTGTTGCGTGGCAAAAGCTAATGATGCTTCTATGTCATTTTTGTCATACTTTACTCGCTCAACATTGTTCGAGTTTCTTGTAAGTGGCATGACATGCTTTGAGATGATAGAGCTCGGATTTTTTTGAAACATTTGAAATGCCTGAAACTGCGAGCCCTCAAGGATTAATAAAGAGTTGGGGTTGGCTAGACCTAGTGATACTATGTGGGGTTCTCACTATATAATTGTTGTGCACATTATTTATATGCATCCCACAATCACTGAGGTACTAACGAAAAATGGAAATAACCCGCCAGAAAGGCTTGGGTGAACACAAATGCATGTAATGGTTGGAGCCTTGGGCACATTTCCTTTGTTTTGCATGGGCACTTGATGCTTGTTAATTTTGGCAACAGAAATGAGCTGTCTCATTCATTGCAAAAAAGATAGATCAAGATTATGCAATGGCACTTGTTAGTTTGAGTATAATGCAACATATGAACTCATGCATGGGAATGATTTCTTGCAACGCTAACATTATTTTTTTATAAACATGTCATCGAAGTTCCTCCTCCGATTGATAATTATGTGCCTCAGGAAAGACCACTATGGTTTTATTCAATTCAAACAAGTGATGATCAATCTAGAGGCAAAGTATATCTTACTACCATTGATCAAATTAGCCAAGAGCTCACAAAGAAATGGAGTTTCTTTTTTCACGTCTGTTGATATGAGAAATGGTGATAGGTTCACATGACATTGGAGAGCTCTCTATTAAGCTTATTGAAATACAAGAGCATGTGCTTTATGAGTTGCCAACCATTTGTACTGTAATTTCTGCAAATTTCAAATATACTCCCTCCGTCCCACAATATAAAACGTTTTTGCAAGTCAGCCTGTAAAAATGTCTTATATCGTGGGACGGAGGGAGTATTTAGCAAACTATAATGTTGTGAGACTTAACTAAGCTATTTACATTAGGGAAAGGTATATTTTTCGTCCCTCAATTTTCCTCAAAGTGTAGATATGGTCTTTCAACTCTGAAACCAGCAAACTTAGTCCCTCAATTTTTAATACCGGATAAGTTTAGTCTTTCGTACCGCTTATAGTGGTTTCGTGCTGATGTGGCCACGGTTCTAACTAAAACTAGACATGTCGCATAAGTTTGACCACCATGTCACGCAGGTTTGACCGCCACATAAATACCCACAAACTCACCGTGGCCACCGTCATAGAGCCACTGCTCCTGTAGGAACTCGCGGCAACGGGTGCCGGCCAGAGGGCGTTGCTGCAGCAGCACCTCCTCGGCAGCTCGTCGGGAGACGCCAGCTGGGCTCAAGCGTGCTGCTCCGAGATTGCGTATGGGTATATACGTACCGAAGCTGGCTTGGGTTCCACCGGAAGACAACACACGTACAGTAGAGCTACTGGATCGATTCACAGGAGACTAGCTAGGTACATACTACTACGTAGATGGATTTTCGCCGGATTGCAAAACGCACACAAGCAACACACGTAAGCGACCTGCCGGCGTAGCGGAGTCGGTCGTGGATGGTTCTATTGTTTTAGAGCATCCCAGCTGCGCCCCCAACAGGACCCTCCAGACGCCTTTTTATGCACCGGCGCCGAAAAAGCCTCCACTTACGCCTCCAAGACGCCAAAATCCGCCGGCTCGGTCCGTTTTTGGGCCGAACCCAGTGCACCGGAGGGCGCTCGGGGCTCCGGCGCAAGGGGAAAACACGCCTGGGCCACACTATCAGGCGAGTAGTCAAGCCAATCGTCCAGATTCACCTCCCACCCCCGCGCGCTCGGCCACCACCCCACTGATCCCGGCGCCGACCACCGCCCAGCGCCGCTAGATAGGCCATTCCCCACCGGAAAAGAGAAGGTTTTGCCGCGGGCAGCCTCTCCACCACCATCCTGGCGAGTTTTCCGGCGCTCCGGCCGCACAGGGCGGTATACCGGCGGGTGTGCGCCCACCACGCCCGCGAGGTGTTCGGCGTTTTGTATGCTCGGCGATGGACTCACACTACGAGGAGGCGCTTGCGGCGCTGCTGCAGGAGGAAGCAAATGCCGACGTCCAGGACGAGGAACACCTCATGGTCCTCGCTGCCCTCGCCGGCCTGCTCGCGGTCAATGAAAAGCCGCGGCGAGGTGGCTCGGCGCCAGGGCGGCTGAAAGCAAAGAACCGGCATCATTTGGAAGGTTATTGCATGCTCTACTCGCCGACGCTCCACTGCACGGTGACAAAGTATTTCGGCGCCGTTATCGGATGAGCCGAAAGCTTTTCCTGAGGATTGTGAATTCCATCTGGGAGTTCGACAGCTACTTCAAGTGCAAGAAGGATTGCACCGGCAAACATGGGTTCACCTCAATCTAGAAGTGCACGACAGCTATGAGGATGCTTGCATACGGAGCTCCCGGTGATTCACTCGACGACTATGCGTGCATTGCCGAGTCCACGACCATTGAGTGTTTCTACAAGTTCTACAGGGCAGTGGTGGCAGTGTTTGGACCGCAATACTTGCGAACACCCAATTCGGAAGACACTGCTCGGATCCTAGTACAGAATGCAGCAAGAGAATTTCCTGGGATGCTTGGAAGCGTCGACTGCATGTATTGGAAACGGAAGAACTGCCCATTTTCTTGGCAGGGGATGTACAAAGGCGCCAAAGGCGGTTGCAGTGTGGCATTTGAGGCGGTGGCCACACATGACCTCTGGATTTGGCACTCCTTCTTTGGTATGCCAGGAACTCACAATGACATCAACGTGCTGCAGTGCTCCCCTGCCTTTGCCAAGCTTGTTGAAGGTCATTCTCCTCCGGTGAACTTCGAGGTCAATGGGCGGCAGTACAACAAGGGGTACTATCTAGCTAATGGCATCTATCCGAGATGGTCAACATTTGTGAAGACTATCTCAAACGCTGTGCCAGGAGGCAAGAAGTCCCACTTTGCGAAGGTTCAGGAGGCTTGCTGGAAGGATGTCGAACGGTCATTTGGTGTGCTCCAATCTCGATTTGTTGTTGTCTGGTACCCAGCTCAGACCTGGTCGAAAGATCAAATGTGGGAGATCATGACTTGTTGTGTCATGTTGCACAAAATGATCATTGAGAGCGAGCATGAAGAGCCAGTGTTTGACACTGAACCATACTACAGGCAGGGTCCTCTTACCCAAGTTGATCACCAGCTACCGGCAACCTGGACTGCCTACCTCAATATGCGTCAAGAGATCCGAGACCCACAGGTGCATCAAAAACTGCAGCACGATCTGGTGGAGCACCTATGGAGGCTCAAGGGCAACGCCTAGCTCGATGTGTGATGAAATATGAGTTTTTACTTCTTAAACTATATAATTTGTATTGAACTATTTGTTTGAACTATTTGATTTCTATTGATTTTCTGTGATGAACTATGTGATGAAAAAATTATTTATGTTGAATTCATGCCGAACCACGACGAATATGGGCCGATTCGCGCCGATATCGGGCCATTTTTGCCGAAAGTGGGCCGAATAGCGGGCACATTTGCACCAAAATGGGCCGATACCGGCGCCTGGGGGCGACGACTGGGTACCAAACCGCCCTAGAGCCGATTATACCGCCGGCTCACGCCAGGCGGTGATTTTTATGCCTCCTGGGGGGCCAACGGCTGGAGATGCTCTTAGTCGCTGTTGTCGTTTCCGACACGCTTTGAATCTCGCCCGGAGTGGAGCTCGTGCCTCAGTTGCATACGCCCGGTGACAAGCACTTGATCTATTTGCCGTGCGCGGTGGCCATGTACTTGAGCAGCCTCGACAGTGTGGAGCATGGAGACTGACTGGCGGAGTCGAACCCGGACATGGATCCGTCCAGCAGCAGCCAGTAGGGCCGTGCACGAGGTCGCCCATGGACATCCTCCGCTCGCCCCAGGACACACCGGTGACCCTCGATGGGCGACGGCCGCAACCTGCAATGCGTCTCCTTTGCTCCTGCTGCGCAAAGCCGCTCCTTAGAGGCACCACGACGATGGGCGTGGCCTTGGCGTGAAAAAAGGGCACGCCGTAGACTTGTTGTGTGCCCCTCGCCGCCACCGTCCGAAAAATGTGGCAAGCGCATGGCAGGTGGTTGATAAAATGCCAAAGAAAACCATGCCACGTCACCAAAAAAACCACTCAAAGCAGTATCAGGGACTAAAGTTATCCGGTTTGAGAAGTTGAGGGACTAAGAGCAACTCCAATGGGGCGACCCATTTCATCCGCCCGCGTCCGTTTGGGTCGGCGTGGATGATATGTCTCCAACGTATCAATAATTTTTGATTGTTCCATGCTATTATATTATCCATCTAGGATGTTTTATATGCATTTATATGCTATTTTATATGATTTTTGGGACTAACCTATTAACCTAGAGCCCAGTGCCAGTTTTTGTTTTTTCCATGTTTTTGAGTATCGCAGAAAGGGAATACCAAACGGAGTCCAATTGACCTGAAATTTCACGGAGATCATTTTTGGACCAGAAGAAGCCCACGGAGTACCGGAGATGGAACAGAAGAGTCCCGAGGCCACCACGAGGGTGGGGGCGCGCCCCCTACCTCGTGGCCGCCTCGCGGACCCCCTTGACTTGTTCCCGATGCCAACACCTCTTATATATCCCCAAACTTCCAGAACATAACCTAGATCGGGAGTTCCGCCGCCGCAAGCCTCTGTAGCCACCAGAAACCAATCGGGACCCCGTCCCGGCACCCTGCCAGAGGGGGGATCCCTCACCGGTGGCCATCTTCATCATCCCGGCGCTCTCCATGACGAGGAGGGAGTAGTTCACCCTCGGGGCTGAGGGCATGTACCAGCAGCTATGTGTTTGATCTCTCTCTCTCTCGCGCGCGTTCTTGATTTGGCACGATCTTGATGTATCGCGAGCTTTGCTATTATAGTTGGATCTTATGATGTTTCTCCCCCTCTACTCTCTTGTAATGGATTGAGTTTTCCCTTTGAAGTTATCTTATCGGATTGAGTCTTTAAGGATTTGAGAACACTTGATGTATGTCTTGCATGTGTTTATCTGTGGTGACAATGGGATATTCACGTGATCTACTTGATGTATGTTTTGGTGATCAACTTGCGGGTTCAGTGACCTTGTGAACTTATGCTATCGTTTAACGCCCCTAGCTAGGCATTGATAATTTTAATGATGCTCACATGAAAGACAAGAATTGAAGCGCAAAGAGGGCATCATAAAACATGTGAAAATCACATCTAAGTCTAACATACTTCCTATGCATAGGCATTTTATAAGAAAACAAATTAGCAAGACAAGCAAGATCTAGCATTTGCAAGGAAGAAGAAAGAAACAATAGCAATCTCAACATAACGAGAGGAAATTTGGTGACATGAAAATTCCTACAACCATATTTTGCTCTTTCATAATAATTACATGTAGGATCATAATCAAATTCAACAATATAGCTATCACATAACATATTCTCTATATGATCCACATGCATGCAAAGTTGACACTCTTCCAAAATAGTGGGATTAACATTAACTAAAGTCATGACCTCTCCAAACCCACTTTTATCGAAAACTTCATAAGATTGAACATTCTCCAAATATGTGGGATCTAAAGTTGACACTCTTCCAAACCCACTTTCAATATTATTGCAAACATTATTATCAATCTCATATTCATCATGGGGAGTAAATAAATTTTCAAGATCGTCTTGCTCCTCAAACATGCTATTAACTTCCTCAATAAAAATGATATTCCTTGGGTATCTCTCATTTGGGACTCTTACTACCATGGAAGGGTGCCTCAAGGACCATCTACTTGTGGCTCTTTCTGGTGGAAGGATATTTGCAAGGTTATGCTGAGTTTTAGAGAGTGTCCTTGGGTTGAGGTTAATGATGGTGACACTGCTCTGTTCTGGTCAGATAACTAGAATATTGGTGATGAGGTCTCTCCTCTTCAATCAAGATTTCCTAGGTTATTTTCTTATGTTAAGGACCCATGGATTACAGTCAAGGAGTTCTTCAGTTCTCAGGATATTGTACAGCATTTTCATCTCCCCGTGTCTGCTCAGGCTTTTGGATAGTTGGGCATGATCCAATCTATGATGGGTTCTCATAGCCGAGTATCTGGCTCTAAGGATGTGTGGTTTTGGCAGAACTCTTCCAAGCAGTATAGACCCAAGAAGTTTTACTCCCACACATTTTAGTCCGAAACCTTTAACCCTCTACTATGTTGGATATGGAAATCATCCTGTACTCTCAAGATTAAGGTGTTTGCTTGGATGCTCATCATGGACAGGCTGAATACTAAGGATATGGTGGAAAGAAGGCATTGGCACATGGAGGATGGTGTGCATTGTAGACTCTGCCCCCTGCAGGTTCGAGAGACCAGGGATCATCTTTTCTTCAACTGCAATTTCAGTGTTCGTGTCTGGAATTACCTGCAAATTGATTGGCCTGCAGGGAACTCTATGTCTGATGTGGCTATTCAGGCTAGGAATGATTTTGACAAGCCTTTTTTCTCTGAAGTGGTGTTCACTGCATGTTGGAACATTTGGATCATTCGAAATGCCAAGGTTTTCAGAAATGAGAGGGCCAGATTTTATAAATGGCGTGCTGCTTTTAGGCATGATATCTCTTTGTTGCAATATAGGATTAAATCTGCCTACAAGGATGACCTTCTCAAGTGGATCTCTTTCCTTCCCTCTTAAGGCTTAGTGTAGTAAGGCTTTTATGCCCCCTCCTCTCCTTTTAGTTTAGCTTCTTTTTCTAGATTACTTCTTGTAATCAGCTTTTGTATCTTTGTTACTTTGTTTAATAAAGTTTTTTGATATGCTGTGGGGGTTTGCCCCACAGTTCCCAGTCAAAAAAAATCATGATCATTGCAACAAATAGAGGACATAGCAAAACTAGCATCCCCAAGCTTAGGGATTTGCATATTATTAGCACAAATTACATCAATAGAGTTTATAATAAAATCATTGCAATCATGCTTTTTATTCAAAGATCTATCGTGAATCGCTTCATAAAGTACTTCATCACAATTTTCAGATTCACGAATTTCAAGCAAAACCTCATAAAGATAATCTAGTGCACTCAACTCACTAGCAATAGGTTCATCATAATTGGATCTCTTTAAGAGATTAGCAAGTGGATGAGGATCCATAAACTCTTAGCAAGCGATGATGCAAGCAAAAGAAGGAACATGGTAAAAGGGGAACGGAAAAGAGGGTGAATAAAATGGCAAGGGTGAAGTGGGGGAGAGGAAAACGAGAGGCAAATGGAAAATAATGTAATGCGAGGGATAAGAGTTTGTGATGGGTACTTGGTATGTCTTGACTTGTGCGTAGAGTCCCCGGCAACGCCGCCAGAAATGGCTCGTTGTCGGGAGTCAAATCTTGACTTGACTTGGTGTAGGCCTCCCCGGCAACGGCGCCAGAATCCTTCTTGCTACCTCTTGAGCACTGCGTTGGTTTTCCCTTGAAGAGGAAAGGGTGATGCAGCAAAGTAGCGTAAGTATTTCCCTCAGTTTTTGAGAACCAAGGTATCAATCTAGTAGGAGGCCACGCCCAAGTCCCTCGCACCTACAAAAACAAATATAAACCTCGCAACCAACGCAATAAAGGGGTTGTCAATCCCTTCACGGTCACTTACGAAAGTGAGATCTGATAGATATGATAAGATAATATTTTTGGTATTTTTATGATGAAGACTAAAAGTAAAGGAAGCAAAATAAACGGCGCCAGAAATAACTTGTTGTCGGGAGATTAATATGATGGAAAATAGACCCGGGGGCCATAGGTTTCACTAGTGGCTTCTCTCAAGAGCATAAGTATTACGGTGGGTGAACAAATTACTGTTGAGCAATTGACAGAATTGAGCATAGCTATGAGAATATCTAGGTATGATCATGTATATAGGCATCACGTCCGCGACAAGTAGACCGACTCCTTCCTGCATCTACTACTATTACTCCACACATCGACTGCTATCTAGCATGCATCTAGAGTATTAAGTTCATAAGAACAGAGTAACGCTTTAAGTAAGATGACATGATGTAGAGGGATAAACTCATGCAATATGATATAAACCCCATCTTGTTATCCTCGATGGCAACAATACAATACGTGCCTTGCTGCCCCTACTGTCACTAGGAAAGGACACCGCAAGATTGAACCCAAAGCTAAGCACTTCTCCCATTGCAAGAAAGATCAATCTAGTAGGCCAAACCAAACTGATAATTCAAAGAGACTTGCAAAGATAACCAATCATACATAAAAGAATTCAGAGAAGATTCAAATATTGTTCATAGATAACCTTGATCATAAACCCACAATTCATCGGTCTCAACAAACACACTCCAAAAGAAGATTACATCGAATAGATCTCGACGAGAATCGTGGAGAACTTTGTATTGAGATCCAAAGAGAGAGAAGAAGCGATCTAGCTAATAACTATGGACCCGAAGGTCTGAGGTAAACTACTCACACATCATCGGAGAGGCTATGGTGTTGATGTAGAAGCCCTCCGTGATCAATGCCCCCTCCGGCAGGACGCCGGAAAAGGCCCCAAGATGGGATCTCACGGGTACAGAAGGTTGCGGCAATGGAATTAGGTTTTCATGGATGCTTCTGTTGGTTTGGGGGTACGTAGGTATATATAGGAGGAAGAAGTATGTCGGTGGAGCAACGTGGGCCCCACGAGGGTGGAGGGCGCGCCTAGGGGGGTAGGCGCACCCCTACCTCATGCCCTCCTGGTTGCTTTGTTGACATAGGGTCCAAGTCCTCTGGGAGATCCAGGGCACACGGTTCAGTCCAATGAACCGTTTGCGATGAGGCAGAACAAAAGAAACGGGCAGCCTGATGAAGGCGTGTGCAATGTACAGCATACGGTTCACTCGGATGAACTGTTTGTGATTAGGCAACAGAAAAGAAATGGTCAGCTAGATCAAGGTGTGTGCGATGTACAACATACGGTTCACTCGGATGAACTGTTTGTGATTAGGCAACACAAAAGAAACGGTTAGCCAGATCAAGGTGTGTGCGATGTACGACATGCGGTTCACCCGGATGAACTGTTTGCGTTGAGACAAGAGAACAGAAATGGTTCAATATAACAAATGCCATAAATATCGCAAGGTTCAAATTCAAAGATTACAACGCCCAAATTCAAACATTGCCTGCTGCGTCATTTCTGAAAAGGGATGAGCCGCTGAAAAGTCATGTATGAGTTTGACACAATAACTTCCAATTGCTTTGCCATATGCTCTTCCAATACGAAGTTTGGCATTTTTGGAGGCACTTCCATTCCGCAGTACCAGCCGCCTCTGATACCATTGATCTTTCCTAATTAAATGCGTGTTCAACCTCAGTACCCTCAGCACCTTTGCTCTGGCAAGAAAGAACATGGCGAGTGTAATCTCCAGTGGGGTCCCTCGGTAGGAGTTCAAAGTAATATTTGAGAGATGCAGATCCAGACATTCGATGTGATTGTCGTTATCAACATCTTCCATCGGGCCTAATATGCACTGCAAAAGAAGAGAACGTGTTAGTGCCTACATGCAGTTTTGAACACTGCTACACACCCATTTGGTTTGCAGGATTTGTAAAATGCACCAACGTGCCATCTTCGATCTGTCATGATTAACATGGGCATTAATTTGATTACAATCTAGAAACATGTTGCCTTCTTCACAAGAGGTTGGATTGGATGAAAAATTCCCTAAGAAAACTAGTACAGATGAATCCAAAGGAGAAATGCTTATGGACGATTGTAACCATATGAATGAAGCAACCAATATGGGGTGGGGGTGTATGTCCTAAAATCCTCCAAAATTCCTTAAGAAATCGTAGTACATAGTCATTGTAAACTTGGGAAAAGGTGCAAAAAATTGACCTCCCTTATGGTTAACATTTAACAGGAAAGAAACATCACCTCGATATACAACTTCTTCAGGCACGGAAAGCATCTCAGGCAACTGAAAACTTGGTCCAGGTTGGGGACGACAGATTCTAGTGCCAAGACCTTCACTATGCCCAGAGTCTGGGTGAAGCTTCACTGGATGACAGACGAACATACATCTTCAAAACTAGAAATAACGTTGATATCAAGAAGGAGAGGTATATAAGGCGACTGTTGTACCTGAAAGTTGTAGTATTTGACAGACGAGTAGCCCACCACTTTCAATTTCGGCGCAGAAATGACATTGATTCTTGTTGGACCTTGTTGATCCACTACAAGTAATCTCTCAAGTGAAGGTGTGTCCTCGATGACCATATTGTGGTCCACCTTTTGTGATCTCTCATTGCAGCACCAGCAACACACATGAATAGTGCGGAGAGTCCTGGAGGTGATGTGCAAGGTACTCGACCAATTCATCGCCTGAAGACGAAGGAACTCGAGTGCAGTACAGCCGCGGAGCAGGCGCTCCATGTCATCCTTTGGGATGCGGACGGCGACGAGCTCGAGGTGCTCCAGTCGTGGTAGAAAAAGAGTGGGCGCGTCATTAAGGGGGGATGGCAGTTCATGAACTTGGCGAGGCGCAGCGTGGGCGCGAAGCACAGCGCGGACGTTGGCAGCAAGCTCATATGCCCATCATTATAACTTAGCTTCTCGAGCTGATATATGGCACGGGATCGGAACCACTCGTCAAGCTTGGCTCGCTCCCTGCCATTGGAACAGAACTTGCTTGCGATAAGGCCTTTGATTGGTCCATGGTGACTGCCGAGGATCTGGGAGAACGCATCCAAGCTTTGGCGATAGCCATGGCAGAGCTTGTGGGCGTGGAGGAGGTCGACAGGGGTGTGGAGCCATAGGGTGCGCCACCGCCGGGAAATGGCGGCTGTCCTCGCCCGATTTCTGATTGGGAGGAGGGATATGATGACTATCAACATATCATCGGGGAGGTTGTTGATGAAGTCTAGGCCTGCTGGAGTAGCTTGCGATTCTTTCTCGACCCGCCTCCGCTTGTTGGCAGCCTCGTTCTCCACCTTGTCGGCGGGGACGGGAACCTCTGTCTCCATATTCACGCCGTGCTCCGGTGCTTCAGCAGCCCCGGCGTCGCCACTCCCTCCAATGGGGCGCTTCGGCGGCATCCTCGTACACTGACGGCTTTGAGGATTCAGAGCGGCGTCGAGGATGCGGGCGGAGAGAGAGGAATTGTGTGTGTGGCGAGGATGGGGGGGTGCGGCCACTCGGCGGCACCATTAATATAGACCAGTGGGAGCGAGGCGGGCGGCGGTCCAAGGCTGTCTCGCTTCCCAGTGAGAACGACTGCTTAATCTCTAGTATGAATGAAATCTATGCTTAATTACTGAATTTTAGTTGCAAAAAATAGATAGTGATATTGAT
This sequence comes from Aegilops tauschii subsp. strangulata, assembly GCF_002575655.3. Taxonomy (NCBI): domain Eukaryota; kingdom Viridiplantae; phylum Streptophyta; class Magnoliopsida; order Poales; family Poaceae; genus Aegilops; species Aegilops tauschii. Next base: position 501,940,157 of record NC_053041.3, on the reverse strand, counting down.
TTTTAGCTGCATATTTTGACAAATCGCAGTGTCTCTTGGCTTAGCGCCGAAGTCTGGCTTTAATTTGCATATCGTAATCTGAACCGTTTGCGTTGAAGAGATGCACAGATCCTGCGTTGAACAACTTGCACTACAAAAAAAGACACATCCGTGACATTTTGGGCCGAACGAATTTTTTTTCTGTCATACTTATGACACTTCTATGATGATAATTGTGACAAAACCCGATATCATCATAGATGTGGTGGGGTCCTACTTCTATGACAAAAAATCATGACGGAAAATGGGTTTTCGTCCTGGGCGGTCCGGAGACGCAGCTGGATGACATTATTTGGGCCGTCCATGACGGAAAAAACCGTGGTAGAAGCGAGGGCAAGGAAAATATCGGGGTGTTCCCAGATACGGTGGGTGGTCGGGGCCGAGCGATGCATGTTTCTCTCATACACGCACGCGCGTGGGTGCGAGGTGATACGTCTCCAACGTATCTATAATTTTTTATTGCTTCATGCTATATTATATTCTGTTTTGGATGTTTAATGGGCTTTATTATACACTTATATATTATTTTTGGGACTAACCTATTAACCGGAGGCCCAGCCCAGAATTGCTGTTTTTGCCTATTTCAGAGTTTCACAGAAAAAGAATATCAAACGGAGTCCAAACGGAATGAAACCTTCGGGAACATGATTTTTGGAACGAACGTGATCCAGAGGACTTGGACCCTACGTCAAGAAAGCAACCAGTAGGGCACGAGGTAGGGGGGCACGCCTACCCCCTGGGCGCGCCCTCCACCCTCTTGGGGCCCACGTTGCTCCACCGACGTACTTCTTCCTCCTATATATACTTACGTACCCCCAAATCAACAGAGGCATCCACGAAAACCTAATTCCACCGCCGCAACCTTCTGTACCCGTGAGATCCCATCTTGGGGCCTTTTCTAGCGTCCTGCCGGAGGGGGCATTGATCACGGAGGGCTTCTACATCAACATCATAGCCTCTCCGATGATGTGTGAGTAGTTTACCTCAAACCTTCGGGTCCATAGTTATTAGCTAGATGGCTTCTTCTCTCTCTTTGGATCTCAATACAAAGTTCTCCACGATTCTCATGGAGATCTATTCGATGTAATCTTCTTTTGCGGTGTGTTTAATGAGACCGATGAATTGTGGGTTTATGATCAAGTTTATCTATGAACAATATTTGAATCTTCTCTGAATTCTTTTATGTATGATTGGTTATCTTTGCAAGTCTCTTCGAATGATCAGTTTGGTTTGGCCTACTAGATTGATCTTTCTTGCAATGGGAGAAGTGCTTAGCTTTGGGTTCAATCTTGCGGTGTCCTTTCCCACTGACAATAGGGGCAGCAAGGCACGTATTGTATTGTTGCCATCGAGGATAATAAGATGGGGTTTATATCATATTGCATGAGTTTATCCCTCTACATCATGTCATCTTACTTAAAGCATTACTCTGTTTTTATGAACTTAATACTCTAGATGCATGCTGGATAGCGGTCGATGTGTGGAGTAATAGTAGTAGATGCAGGCAGGAGTCGGTCTACTTGTCGCGGACGTGATGCCTATATACATGATCATACCTAGATATTCACATAACTATGCTCAATTCTGTCAATTGCTCAACAGTAATTTGTTCACCCACCATATACTTATTCTCTTGAGAGAAGCCACTAGTGAAACCTATGGCCCCCGGGTCTATTTTCCATCATATTAATCTCCCGACAACAAGTTATTTCTGGCGCTGTTGATTTTGCTTTCTTTACTTTTAGTCTTTATCATAAAAATACCAAAAATATTATCTTATCATATCTATCAGATCTCACTTTCGTAAGTGACCGTGAAGGGATTGACAACCCCTTTATTGCGTTGGTTGAGAGGTTTGTATTTCTTTGTGTAGGTGCGAGGGACTTGGGCGTGGCCTCCTACTGGATTGATACATTGGTTCTCAAAAACTGAGGGAAATACTTATGCTACTTTGCTGCATCACCCTTTCCTCTTCAAGGGAAAACCAACGCAGTGCTCAAGAGGTAGCAAGAAGGATTTCTGGCGCCGTTGCCGGGGAGTCTACGCAAAAGTGAACATACCAAGTACCCATCACAAACTCTTATCTCCCGCATTACATTATTTGACATTTGCTTCTCGTTTTCCTCTCCCCCACTTCACCCTTGCCGTTTTATTCGCCCTCTCTCTTTTCTGTTTGCCTCTTTTTCGCTCGCTTCTTGTTTGCTCGTGTGTTGGATCGCTTGCTTGTCACAATGGCTCAAGATAATACTAAATTGTGTGACTTTACCAATACCAACAACAATGATTTTCTTAGCACTCCAATTGCTCCTCTTACCGATATTGAATCTTGTGAAATCAATACTGCTTTGTTGAATCTTGTCATGAAAGATCAATTCGCCGGCCTTCCTAGTGAAGATGCCGCTACCCATCTAAATAGCTTCATTGATTTGTGTGATATGCAAAAGAAGAAATATGTAGACAATGATATTGTTTAATTGAAGCTATTTCCTTTTTCGCTTAGAGACCGTGCTAAAGCTTGGTTTTCGTCTTTGCCTAAAACTAGTATTGATTCTTGGAATAAGCGCAAAGATGCTTTTATCTCTAAGTATTTTCCTCCCGCTAAGATCATCTCCCTTAGAAATGATATTATGAATTTTAAGCAACTTGATCATGAACATGTTGCACACGCTTGGGAGAGGATGAAATTAATGATAAGTAATTGCCCTACACATGGTTTGAATTTATGGATGATTATACAAAAAAATTATGCGGATTGAATTTTGCTTCTAGAAATCTTTTAGATTCGGCTGCGGGAGGCACTTTTATGGAAATCACTTTAGGAGAAGCTACTAAACTCCTAGATAATATTATGGTTAGTTATTCTCAATGGCACACCGAAAGATCCACTAATAAAAAAGTGAATGCAATAGAAGAAATTAATGTTTTGAGTGGAAAGATGGATGAACTTATGAATTGCTACTAAGAGTGTTTCTTCTGATCCTAATGATATGCCTTTGTCTACTTTGATTAAGAATAATAATGAATCTATGGATGTGAATTTTGTTGGTAGGAATAATTTTGGTAACAACGCGTATAGAGGAAACTTTAATCCTAGGCCGTATCCTAGTAATTCCTCTAATAATTATGGTAATTCCTACAACAATTCTTATGGAAATTTTAATAAGATGCCTTCTGAATTTGAGACCAGTGTTAATAAATTTATGAATTCGCAAAAGAATTTCAATGCTTTGCTTGAAGAAAAATTGCTTAAAGTTAATGAATTGGCTAGGAACGTTGATAGAATTTCTCTTGATGTTGATTCCTTGAAACTTAGATCTATTCCACCTAAGCATGATATCAATGAGTCTCTCAAAACCATGAGAATTTCCATTGATGAGTGCAAAGAAAGAACCGTTAGGATGCGTGCTAAGAAAGATTGCTTTGTGAAAGTGTGTTCTTCTAGTTTCTATGAAAATAAAGATGAAGATCTAAAAGTTATTAATGTGTCCCCTATTAAACTTTGTTTTGCAATATGAATCTTGATAATGATGGGACTGAATATGACCCACCTTTACCTAGAAGGCGTTCCAAAAATTCGGAGTTTTTAGATCTTGATGCTAAAATTGATAAAAGTGAGATTGAAGAAGTTAAAACTCTAGATATTAATGAACCCACTATTTTGGATTTCAAGGAATTTAAATATGATAATTGCTCTTTGATAGATTGTAATTCCTTGTTGCAATCCGTGCTAAATTCTCCACATGCTTATAGTGAAAATAAAGCTTTTACTAAACATATCGTTGATGCTTGGATGCGATCTTATGAAGAAAAACTTGAGTTGGAAGTTTCTATTCCTAGGAAACTTTATGATGAGTGGGAACCTACTATTAAAATTAAAATTAAAGATCATGAATGCTATGCTTTGTGTGACTTGGGTGCTAGTGTTTCCACGATTCCAAAAACTTTATGTGATTTGCCAGGTTTCCGTGATTTTGATGATTGTTCTTTAAACTTGCACCTTGCGAATCCCACTATTAAGAAACCTATGGGAAGAATTAATTATGTTCTTATTGATGCAAATAGGAATTATGTGCCCGTAGATTTTATTGTTCTTGATATAGATTGCAATCCTTCATGTCCTATTATTCTTGGTAGACCTTTCCTTAGAACGATTGGTGCAATTATTGATATGAAGGAAGGGAATATTAGATTCCAATTTCCGTTAAGGAAAGGCATGGAACACTTCCCTAGAAAGAAAATAAAATTACCTTATGAATCTATTATGAGAGCCACTTATGGATTGCCTACCAAAGATGGCAATACCTAGATCTATCCTTGCTTTTATGCCTAGCTAGGGGCGTTAAACGATAGCGCTTGTTGGGAGGCAACCCAATTTTATTTTTAGTTTTTTGCCTTTTGCTTCTGTTTAGGAATAAATATTTGATCTAGCCTCTGGTTAGATTTGTTTTTATGTTTTAATTAGTGTTTGTGCCAAGTTAAACCTATAGGATCTTCTTGGATGATAGTTATTTGATCTTGCTGAAAATTCCAGAAACTTTCTGTTCACGAAAACAATTGTTAAAAATCACCAGAATGTGATACAATATTGATTCCAATTGCTCCTGATGAATAAAGAAATTTTCTAGGTCTTCCTATTTTGTCTGAATTTTTTGAGTTCCATAAGTTTGCGTTACTTACAGATTACTACAGACTATTCTGTTTTTGACAGATTCTTTTTTCGCGTGTTGTTTGCTTATTTTGATGAATCTATGGCTAGTAAAATAGTTTATAAACCATATAGAAGTTGGAGTACAGTAGGTTTAAAACCAATATAAATAAAGAATGAGTTCATTACAGTACCTTGAAGTGGTGTTTTGCTTTCTTTCGCTAACGGAGCTCACGAGATTTTCTGTTATGTTTTGTGTTGTGAAGTTTTCAAGTTTTGGGTAAAAGATTTGATGGATTATGGAACAAGGAGTGGCAAGAGCCTAAGCTTGGGGATGCTCATGGCACCCCAAGATAATCTAAGGACACCAAAAAGCCAAAGCTTGGGGATGCCCCGGAAGGCATCCCCTCTTTCGTCTACTTCCATCGGTAGCTTTACTTGGAGCTATATTATTATTCACCACATGATAAGTGTTTTGCTTGGAGCGTCTTGTATGATTTGAGTCTTTATTTGTTAGTTTGCCACAATCATCCTTGCTGTACACACCTTTTAAGAGAGACACACTTGATTCGGAATTTGTTAGAATACTCTATGTGCTTCACTTATATCTTTTGAGTTATATAGTTTTTGCTCTAGTGCTTCACTTATATCTTTTAGAGCACGGTGGTGGATTTTTTTATAGAAACTATTGTTCTCTCATGCTTCGCTTATATTATTTTGAGAGTCCTACAAAACAGCATGGTAATTTGCTTTAATTATGATAGGCATTCAAGATTAGTAAAACAATTCTTATGAGTGTGTTGAATACTATGAGAAGTTTGATACTTCATAATTGTTTTGAGATATGAAGATGGTAATATTAGAGTCATGATAGTTGAGTAGTTTTGAATTTGAGAAATACTTGTGTTAAAGTTTGTGATTCCCGTAGCATGCACGTATGGTGAACCGTTATGTGATGAAGTCGGAGCATGATCTATTTATTGATTGTCTTCCTTATGAGTGGCGGTCGGGGACGAACGATGGTCTTTTCCTACCAATCTATCCCCCTAGGAGCATGCGCGTAATACTTTGCTTTGATAACTTGTAGATTTTTGCAATAAGTATGTGAGTTCTTTATGACTAATGTTGAGTCCATGGATTATAAGCACTCACTTCCTTCCACCATTGCTAGCCTCTCTAATACCTCGCACTTTTCGCCGGTATCATACACCCACCATATACCTTCCTCAAAACAGCCACCATACCTACCTATCATGGCATTTCCATAGCCATTCCGAGATATATTGCCATGCAACTTACCACTGTTCCGTTTACTATGACACGCTCCATCATTGTCATATTGCCTTGCATGATCATGTAGTTGACATCGTATTTGTGGCAAAGCCACCATTCATAATTCTTTCATACATGTCACTCTTGATTCATTGCATATCCCGGTAAACCACCGGAGGCATTCACATAGAGTCATATTTTGTTCTAAGTATTGAGTTGTAAGTAAATAAAAGTGTGATGATCATAATTTTTAGAGCATTGTCCCAAGTGAGGAAAGGATGATGGAGACTATGATTCCCCCACAAGTCGGGATGAGACTCCGGACGAAAAATAAAAAGAAAAGAAAAAAGTGGCCATAAAAAAGAGAAAAGGCCCAAATAAAAAAACGAGAGAAAAAGATAGAAGGGACAATATTACTATCCTTTTACCACACTTGTGCTTCAAAGTTGCACCATGATCTTCATGATAGAGAGTCTCCTATGATATCACTTTCATATACTAGTGGGAATTTTTCATCATAGAACTTGGCTTGTATATTCCAATAATGGGCTTCCTCAAAATGCCCTAGGTCTTCGTGAGCAAGCGAGTTGGATGCACACCCACTTAGTTTCTTTTTGTTGAGCTTTCATACACTTATAGCTCTAGTGCATCCGTTCCATGGCAATCCCTACTCACTCACATTGATATCTATTGATGGGCATCTCCATAGCCCGTTGATACGCCTAGTTGATGTGAGACTATCTTCTCCCTTTTTGTCGTCTCCACAACCACCATTCTATTCCACATATAGTGCTATGTCCATGGCTCACGCTCATGTATTGGGTGAAGATTGAAAAAGTTTGAGAACACCAAAAGTATGAAACAATTGCTTGGCTTGTCATCGGGGTTGTGCATGATTTAAATACTTTGTGTGGTGAAGATAGAGCATAGCCAGACTATATTATTTTGTAGGGATAACTTTCTTTGGCCATGTTATTTTGAAAAGACATAATTGCTTAGTTAGTATGCTTGAAGTATTATTATTTTATGTCAATATTAAACTTTTGGCTTGAATCTTTCGGATCTGAACATTCATACCAAAATTAAGAGAATTACATTGAAATTATGCCAAGTAGCATTCCGCATCAAAAATTCTGTTTTTATCATTTACCTACTCGAGGACGAGCAGGAATTAAGCTTGGGGATGCTTGATACGTCTCCAACGTATCTATAATTTTTGATTGCTTCATGCTATATTATATTCTGTTTTGGATGTTTAATGGGCTTTATTATATACTTTTATATTATTTTTTGGACTTACCTATTAACCGGAGGCCCAGCCCAGAATTGCTGTTTTTGCCTATTTCAGAGTTTCGCAGAAAAAGAATATCAAACGGAGTCCAAACGGAATGAAACCTTCGGGAACGTGATTTTTGGAACGAACGTGATCCAGAGGACTTGGACCCTACGTCAAGAAAGCAACCAGGAGGGCACGAGGTAGGGGGGCGCGCCTACCCCCTGGGCGCACCCTCCACCCTCGTGGGGCCCACGTTGCTCCACCGACGTACTTCTTCCTCCTATATATACCTACATACCCCCAAACCAACAGAGGCATCCACGAAAACCTAATTCCACCGCCGAAACCTTCTGTACCCGTGAGATCCCATCTTGGGGCCTTTTTCGGCGTCCTGCCGGAGGGGGCATTGATCACGGAGGGCTTCTACATCAACACCATAGCCTCTCTGATGATGTGTGAGTAGTTTACCTCAGACCTTCGGGTCCATAGTTATTAGCTAGATGGCTTCTTCTCTCTCTTTGGATCTCAATACAAAGTTCTCCACGATTCTCGTGGAGATCTATTCGATGTAATCTTCTTTTGCGGTGTGTTATTTGAGACCGATGAATTGTGGGTTTATGATCAAGTTTATCTATGAACAATATTTGAATCTTCTCTGAATTCTTTTATGTATGATTGGTTATCTTTGCAAGTCTCTTCGAATTATCGGTTTGGTTTGGCCTACTAGATTGATCTTTCTTGCAATGGGAGAAGTGCTTAGCTTTGGGTTCAATCTTGCGGTGTCCTTTCCTAGTGACAGTAGGGGCAGCAAGGCACGTATTGTATTGTTGCCATTGAGGATAACAAGATGGGGTTTATATCATATTGCATGATTTTATCCCTCTACATCATGTCATCTTACTTAAAGCCTTACTCTATTTTTATGAACTTAATACTCTAGATGCATGCTGGATAGCGGTCGATGTGTGGAGTAATAGTAGTAGATGCAGGCAGGAGTCGGTCTACTTGTCGCGGACGTGATGCCTATATACATGATCATACCTAGATATTCTCATAACTATGCTCAATTGTGTCAATTGCTCAACAGTAATTTGTTCACCCACCGTAATACTTATGCTCTTGAGAGAAGCCACTAGTGAAACCTATGGCCCCCGGGTCTATTTTCCATCATATTAATCTCCCGACAAAAAGTTATTTCTGGCGCCATTTATTTTGCTTTCTTTACTTTTAGTCTTTAACATAAAAATACCAAAAATATTATCTTATCATATCTATCAGATCTCACTTTCGTAAGGGACCGTGAAGGGATTGACAACCCCTTTATTGCGTTGGTTGTGAGCTTTATATTTGTTTGTGTAGGTGTGAGGGACTTGGGCGTGGCCTCCTACTGGATTGATACCTTGGTTCTCAAAAACTGAGGGAAATACTTACGCTACTTTGCTGCATCACCCTTTCCTCTTCAAGGGAAAACCAACGCAGTGCTCAAGAGGTAGCACGAGGCGTTGGGCTCTAACTGAACCCGAGCGAGGCGTTGGGCTCTAACTGAACCCGAGTGATTGCACTGCAGGCTACGCGTTACTAAACCCGAGCGATCGATCGATGGCTGTTAACTGAACCCGATCGAGCGATTCCTTCGCTACTGCTGCTAACTGAAGCCGATCGATGCTGCCTCTGGATGAACAGTGAGCGTTGCTGGGGGGTTTGGATGAACAGTTCCGGGTGGGGGTGGATGAACATGACCCCGTGGTGTTGCCTCTAGATGAACAGGACCCCGATCGATCGAGCCGGTTGGGGCTGGATGAACAGGACCCCGTGGAGGGCTGGATGAACAGTAGACGATGGAGGGCTGGATGAACAGTAGCCCATGGATGGGTGGTTGAACAGGAGCCCGTGGAGAGGGCTGGTTGAACAGTAGCCGGTGGAGTAGCGCGCGGTGGAGGCTGGATGAACAGGAGCCCGTGGATGAACAGTCGCAGGTGGAGGCTGGAGGAGGTCGACGGTGGATGAACAGTAGCCCGTGGAGGCTGGAGGGGGTCGATGGTGGAGATGAACAGTATCCCGTGGAGTCCCGTTTTGCGGTACGCCACACCCCTCCCGATGAACATGACCCCCGTTTCGACTGTAGCGCTCCAACACAAGTCCGTTTCCTTCGTTTTGCGGTACGCCACACCCCTCCCGATCAACAGGGCCCCCATTTCGACCGTAGGAGGTCCGTTTCCTCCGTTTTGCGGTACGCCAGACCCCTCCCGATGAACAGGATCCCGTTTCGACCGTGGCCGGTCAAACACAAGGCCGTTTCCTCCGTTCTGCGGTACGCCAGGCCTCATTTCCATCGGCTGTTTCGTCCAAGCCCTCCCGATGAACACGACAACGCATTGTGTTCCAACCCAGCCGGTTGGCTCCCCATGAACACGATGATGATGCAGTTTCTCCGTTCCGACCCAGCCATGTACACGAGCCCTGGCCGTACGTATGCGCGAGTAGGCGTTCGAGACCCTGCCCGTATGTACGTACGTGGCCATATTTTCTTTCTTGCACACTGGCCGCTACGTACGTGTACATGCTACGTGCGCGGCTCTACTACGACATGTGCACGCCTCTACATCGACCAGTATGTACATACACGTCCGCGACCAGAATGACAACGCTATGTACGCTTCGACCAGGTGGGTCCCGACTGTCTGGCACTTCCTTGCGTGCGAAGATGTAGCTGGTGGGTCCCAGCAGTCAGGGGGGCGAATCGTTTTTTTTGCCCGGACGCACTTCCTTGCGTGCGAAGATGTAGCTGGTGGGTCCCAGCAGTCAGGGGAAACGTTTTTTGGTGAAATACGGTGGCTCTTCCGGTGGGTCCCCGCTGTCAGGTGGAGGAATAATTATTTTGCGCGTAATAAGGAGGCACTTCCTTGCTGCGGCTGTGGACCCAGCTGTCAGCCTCTCCACGTACAGTACTCTTCCGATGCAAGTCGTTCCTTGACCACGTTGACCACGCCGCGCCGAGAGCACCAGGGCGGTGGACGACGACGAGGCCTAGGAAGGAGACGACACGGAGCCGGGGAAGACGCGGCAGTGGATGCCCACGCGTAGAGCAGTATGAGGGTTCACTGGTTCGCTGCGGTGTGAGGCTGCCGTCGCTGCAGAATAACAGGGGGTGTGGGTGAGTAGAGGGATGGCCTGGCCAGCGGTGGGAGTAGTAGGGGGCGGTGAGGCCTCCGCTGCATCGTAGCCGGCCACGGGAGGCAGGAACAAGAGGCACGACCGGCGCTGGTTTGGGCGGCTGGAGCAAGAAGACTAGAGGTTGAAGAAGCACTACGGCCGTTGGATGGACATCGTACGGTCACTGGAGCTAGAATCGCGCATATTGACTAAGTTGACAAAGCCCTCCGTCCCCGTCAACTTAGTAGGCCCACAAGTCAGCCTGCCACTATACTGGGTCCCAGCTAGCAGGGGGAGTATTCATTTTTTTTGTGCGTAATAAGGAGGCACTTCCTTGCGTGCGAAGATATAGCTGGTGGGCCCGAGCTGTCAGCGGCGGTAATGTTTTTTTCACGAAATATAGAGGCCCTTTCGGTGGGTCCCAGATGTCAGGTGGAGGAATCATTATTTTGCGCGTAATAAGGAGGCATTTCCTTGCGTGCCGCCGTGGACCTAGCTGTCAGCCCCTCCACGTACAGTCCACTTCAGATGCATGTCGGTCGTTGACCATGTTGACCAGGCCGCCGAGAGCACCAGGGCGGTGGACGACGGCGAGGCCTAGGAAGGGAACGACACAGAGGCAGGGAAGACTCGGCAGTTGTTTCCCACGCGGAGGGGAGTACGACTGTACGAGGGTTTACTGGTTCGTCTGCCGTCGCCGGAGAATAACAGCAGGTGTGGGTGAGTAGAGGGATGGCTAGGCCAGCGATGGGAGTACAGTGAGGCGGTGAGGCCTACGCGGCAGCACAGCCGGCCGCGGGGAGGAGGGAGCATGCAGTCCCGCCGGCGCTTGTTTGAGCGGCTGGAGCAGGAAGAGCAGAGATTGAAGAAGCACGACGGCCGTTGGATGGACATCCAACAGTCACTGCTTGTGCGTCAAACTTTTTTTAGGAAAGCCTCAAATCTGTGGAAAACAGCATACAGCCCATCTGCCATTATTTCTAATAATTTACAGCCCATTTGCTAATTCTTAAGGTTTTTTTGGAGCCCATATTCTTTTTGTTAGCATTACAGCCCATATTGTGGCCACGGTTAAAACATTATATGAAATTTTGCTAATTTCGGTGTGGTCCGAACTGTTTTTAATCCCGAAATTTCGAGTCACATTCAAACTGATTTTAAAAATAAATGTATATCAATATAAAATCCAACAAATTGTCCACGCATAAAAATTAATGCAATTTAAAATCTCGAAATGAAAAATAGAATTTTGAAACTAATTGCCGGTTTGATGTGTTTTAAAATGTACAACCCATTTCTCATTACTGATAGGCCATTTTCTCGTCCAGCCGAATGAAGCTCTCCTCATCTTGAAAGATTTGCAGCCCAACAGGCCTGACAAAGCGACTTACTTGGCAAATCACAAAAAAACTGGGCTAGCCATTTTCAGAAAGAAAAAAAACTACTGGGCTAGTCTGTGGTAAACATAAAAGAGATGGCTGTCTAGACAGGCCAGAGTGCCCCGCACAGCCAAGTTGACGCCCTGCTTCCGTCTCAAAAACAAATTAGATAAAGGCCACTCCAGTTATGGTGATTCATAAAAATGCCACTGCAATTTCCAAAGTTTGAAAAATGCCACTAGAATTTTTGCAAACTTTGGAAAATGCCACTGCAATTTGCAAACTTTGAAAAACGCCACTCCAGACTTCAAAAAATGCCACTAGAAATGGCACGAAATGGCATTTTTCAAAGTTTGGAAATTGCAGTGCCATTTCTCAGAAACACCAGATTTGGAGTGGCATTTATCAAATTAACCCAAAACAAAAATAACTGGGCGAGCTGCTCGGTCCCTGGTATCAGCCGCTCGTTGTGCAATTCTCTCGTTTATTGACTACGTTGACAATGGCATGGGACCCAGATGTCAGAAACCCATTAGGAGGAGCCATTTTTTTATTGGCTTGAAATAAGGAGGCACTTGCTTGCGTACTGCCATGACCTTGGCGGGTCCCTGATGTCATCCTCTCCATGTACAATCATCTCCTGATTGTGTACGCGTCAACTTGGTAGGCCCACAAGTCAGCCTCTAAACCCGTGGAGGACAAATACAACCCATTTAAAAAAAATAACAGCCCATTCCATACGTTCAAACGGGAAGTTCAACATTCAGAGCAAAGTAACAGGTCTGATCGACATATAGAGTACTGAACTTCCACGTCGACAACCATCATAGCCAAGTTAACTATCTACTCCCACTAATACTCTAGTAGCGTACAAGTACCAACTTACTCTTAGCTAACTAGACGATGCCGGCCGCCATCTGCGGTACATGCTAAACGCCGGCACCAGCGTCCTCCGCCTCACCTCGGACTTGCCAGAGGTGTGATAGGGCGCGTTGCTCGCGCGCGTTGGCCCTTTCCATGCTGGCGTGGTCCACCGAAGCTTCGGCTTCTAAGCGGGAAACCCACTTGACGAGCTGGTAGTAAAAATCGGCGTCGCGAACACGTGCGTGCCCGACAGCCTCGAGGGCTATTTGCCGGGCGCCGGCCTCCATGTAGTCGGCCCAGTTGCGGGCGCTCTGCTCGCGACTGAGAGCGTTGGTGCGCTACTGCTCCATGTCCCGCTGGCGGCGCAAATCAGCGATATGCTGCTCCTTCGCCAAGCGGTCGTGCTCCAACAACTCCTGCTCCTCCGCCAGGTGGTCGCGCTCCAACAAGTCCTCGATCTCTGCATTGACATCTAAAGACTGATAGAATGCCTCCTCCCTCCGTCTGCCTTCCAGTGAAAAACCGAACACTAGTTCCGGCGGTGACCGCCTCCGGCCTCGCCTATCGCGGACGGGCGGGGGCATGGCGGACGTGGCGAGAGCGAGGATAACTGGCGAGCGACGTCGGGCCGGTGGGGGCTTATGAGGATAGGACGAATTGGGTCACGGTGCCACCATAGAAGGCTAGGAAACAGTACTTATAGGTGGAAGGTAGCGCGACAGTCATGGGAATTCAATGCATAATTAAGCAGGCATGGCTTAGCGCGCCAGCTTGCCGTGGAAAACTAGAGAAACTAAAATTATTACTGTGCCGTCCCGTCCCGTCCGTGCTGGGTCGCACGCTGGCATGACGGTCAAACGAGTGCACTCGAATCATCTCCCTCCTTGTCAATAATGATTCCACGGATTTAAAAGGCCCGCAACAATTAAAGCGCATCTTTTTCACATCAGTTAGCTGCCTTAATTATGGCTGGCTGCATGCAGGCACTCAAAATCGCTCGTAGCCAGTACGCGGAGCAGCATGCAACGAGTCGCAGCCAAGGGCATTAGTTGATGAACTTTAGCTGGGAGATAAGGCATTTGCGAACGTTTTCGCTGGTAGTTTCTTCAGATTCGCATGGCATTTTCTTCAGAGCAGCTTGTCAGTTTCTTTAGAGGTAGGCATTTTTATTCAAAAAACTGCCACTTCGGATCTTGCATCGCAACTAAAATTGCCAGGAAGGCATTAGTAGGCTAGCTAGTGATCGATCAGTAACTTGTAAACACTGAGCGAACAGAAATAAGGAACTGTTAATGCATCTCAATGATTCACAGATCATATACAAATATGTAGCTCCAAAAGCAAAGATCAGCCACTTCGGATCTTGCGTCGCAACTAAAACCAACTAGTACGATTCCCATACATAAGATCAACATGTTAATGCATCTCAATGATTCACAGATCATATACAAATATGTGGCTCCAAAAGCAAAGATCTAGAAAAAACATCTGTTCTGCCTACTAACATGGATGCTTCTCTTGGCACATTCAGTACAGACTGAAAGACAAATTTGTTTGTGAAGTCTACAATTCCTCTTGCAAACGTAAGGGGTTTCACCAACAGCTGGAACCATGAGAATGAACCACACATGATGGAGGAACATCCACTGCAATATGATTTGGTCTTCTCTCGATCACACGGCGAGACTATTTTCGGAATACAAACTTCAACTTAGGCAAAATGATGCCCATTGTATAATCAGACCAAAGCAATGAAGCACCTAGTGTTGGCCAATAAATAGTACAGTACTACTTTTCTGCAGTCCATGAAGTGACTATCCAATCTTTCTGTGTCTATTTTCAAATGGCACTGCATGCAGTGACTATACTATTCTCTTGTGCAGTTCAACCAAAATTGTGGTCACTTTGTGTGTTTGCCAAATAGCAACAGGCAGACATCTCTACCTGCACGAATATCAAGCAGCTAGTAAACATATACCCCACCTTGTATTTTCGGTTTAAACATGTCTCTTCCGCTTAGCATCTGTCATGTTTTGCACTGGACAATTTGATATAGTCATGTTTTGCCCTAGACAATTTCATACTGAATTGATTTACTGGTTCAGAGCAGAAATATAGCGCCTATTCTTCATCAGACCAAGGATATCCATGTTCGCAGTGATGGAAGAGGTGAAATCGATACAACCAAAATTGAGCATCCAATCATTGAATCCTGTCCTGCACCTCCAATGTAGGTCCACCCTGCCAATGAATTCACATGCAAACCACTAGTATTACTATCTAATGACAATACAAAAAGAGTAGCAAAATAGTAGCAAACCATGTACCTTCGTAATGAACAGCTCATAGTGCCACCAATTGGATATAAAGGTTTGGAAGAAAACATGCTCCTAATGTTGAACCAGTTGGACTTTTTGTGCAGTTCCACTAAAATCGAGCATCCCTGTTTGCATAGATATTGAAAGTGTGATTACTATAAAAGTGGCACTAGTTGAATCATAGACTCACAAATATAAGCATTCCAATTTCTTAATGGGAAAAGGTAGCAAGACTGTTTCTAACCACCTGTTTGAAGGAATAAATAAGGCAACATCGGCTCATGTCAGAAAGGCAAATATAGTTCTTTCTGAAAGAATGATCGATTCCTGACCTTTCCTCTTCTTTTCAGCATATTTTGTGCAGTTCAACTAAAATAAAATGCCATCACCGCCTTGACAATTCAGTGACACTATACAAAAGGAAATGACTTAACATTACATCATGATGTCAGGTATGTAGTCGACAGGCATTAGAGACAAACTTACAGACCTCCTCCGATAACATAATGAACATTAATTTTAACAAAGGTGTGACTAGCTTTACCGGGATAATTTGAGTGAACTCTACACCCTCTATTCCTTAATATAAGACGTTTTCGCGGTTCAATTTAAAGTACCCAAGCGTCTAGTATTTAGAAAAACAGGTAGTAGTTTTCTTGAGCACATATCTGGGAAAGCTTGCCACACTTTATTTATGTCCATACGCTAATGCAACACCAGTCGAAATTTCGAATACTACAAATATACACTAATCCAGTGGCTAGTGCAACAGTAGAGTAGTTATTTTATTACAGGGTACAGTACAATGGTTTTACTGAACAGATTTCCATAATTTCTAGCACTGGAAGATTTCTATAAGAATTAACAATACAAAATGTATAGGTAACAAGTTTCAGCATTGGTATACTAGCTGTCCAAGAGCATTAAACCAAATACAAAAGTCTGAAGGTAACTAACATTATTAACTAATGACAGTATTAAAAAATTGCAAACCATGTACCTTCAAGGTAAATATCATTTCGAACTCGAGTGGACATGAAAAATTGCTATCCCAATCTTGATAATCGATCAAACATAAAAACTTGATCGAACGAATCAATACAATAGCCAAAGGAGGAGGTGCGCACTCTTGACCTTTCCTCTTGTCTTCATATTTTTTTTGTGAAGTTTAACCAAAATAAAATGACATCAATGCCTTGGCATTTTGGTGACACTGTACAAAAAAATTAACTTATCTCGTGAAAGTGAGGTATGTAATCTGTAAGCATTAACAGTGCAAAAATCTGAAGGTAGTAACAAGTTTCATCGTTGGTATACTGGCTGTGCAACAACATTAGAATGCCTTAGCTGAAAAATCTTTAATACATCCACAATCAACAGCTAAACTTGGAATAATCCAGAGACATTAAATGGCATTGCTTAAATTTATCGGTGGCATTAGACTGAGTGCGGCATTAGTTAAATGTGGCATCACTTTAGCTGTAGCATTGGTTGACTTTACCGCTGGCGTTATACTAATAGCAAAAAAGTGGCAATAAGAGCATGGGAGGCGCATTCGGACAATGGGCGCACCAGTACGATGTACCTCCATGGACGCATAGAGTGGTGAGGGAGGTATGGTTGCCCAGAGCAACAAATATCCAGGCAGCATATGTGGATTACGTCCCATTTTTGTTCTGTTTAGCCACCTTTTTCCTATGTGAGGACAACAAACCGATCGACCTGGTCATTCTCTATTGCGTTGTCATGCCTTTCTACCCTTCTTCAACCAAGAGACACGAGAGTTGTTCCTTAGCTACTGATTTTCCCCTTTTCAACCTAGATGCGGGCTCGATGCCTACTCTCCTGGATAATACAGTCTTCCTTCCTTTCCTTATTCAACCCAGACATGGATTAGTCTGCATGAAGTAGGGTTTCCTTTAATAGTGCAAATTAAGGTTTTCGTCTACGTGACCAGCAGAGCAGAGGATAGCAAATTGGGAAGATGGTGGAGTGGAAAAAGATCCACATGCAGCGACGTGGCAGATGTGGCAATAGAACAAGGGTATGGTTCGAAAAGAGGTAGCATACCTGAGGGTCGGCGGGAAGTGGCTTTGCTCGTGGTCGTCGTCCTCCGCACGCACTACGGCAGCGAGCTTGGGGACGGAGGCCATCCCACGTGGGCGCTAGGTCTGAGAGGACGACCTTGTCGTCAGTGCGTGACCTCGCTCGCCGACGATGATACGTCTCCAACGTATCTATAATTTATGAAGTATTCATGCTATTATATTATCCATCTTGGATGTTTAATGGGCTTTACTATGCACTTTTATATTATTTTTAGGACTAACTTATTAACCCAGAGCCCAGTGCCAGTTTCTGTTTTTCTCCTTGTTTCAGTGTTTCGTAGAAAAGGAATATCAAATGGAGTCCAAACGGAATGAAACCTTCGGGAGAGTTATTTTTGGAACGGAAGCAATCCAGAAGACTTTGAGTGTACGTAAGGGAAGCTGGGCGCGCCCTCCACCCTCATGGGCCCCTCGTGGCTCCCCTGACCGACTTCTTTCGCCTATATATATATCCATATACCCTAAAACCATCGGGGAACAGAATAGATCGGGAGTTCCGCCGCCGCAAGCCTCTGTAGCCACCAAAAACCAATCGGGACCCTGTTCCGGCACCCTGCCGGAGGGGGGATCCCTCACCGGTGGCCATCTTCATCATCCCGACGATCTCCATGACGAGGAGGGAGTAGTTCACCCTCGGGGCTGAGGGTATGTACCAGTAGCTATGTGTTTGATCTCTCTCTCTCTCTCTCATGTTCTTGAGGTGATACGATCTTGATGTATCGCGAGCTTTGCTATTATAGTTGGATCTTATGATGTTTCTCCCCCTCTAATCTCTTGTAATGGATTGAGTTTTCCCTTTGAAGTAATCTTATCGGATTGAGTCTTTAAGGATTTGAGAACACTTGATGTATGTCTTGCCGTGCTTATCTGTGGTGACAATGGGATATCACGTGATCCACTTGATGTATGTTTTGGTGATCAACTTGCGGGTTCCGCCCATGAACCTATGCATAAGGGTTGGCACACGTTTTCGTCTTGACTCTCCGGTAGAAACTTTGGGGCACTCTTTGAAGTACTTTTGTGTTGGTTGAATAGATGAATCTGAGATTGTGTGATGCATATCGTATAATCATACCCATGGATACTTGAGGTGACATTGGAGTATCTAGGTGACACTAGGGTTTTGGTTGATTTGTGTCTTTAGGTGTTATTCTAGTACGAACTCTATGATAGATCGAACGGAAAGAATAGCTTCATGTTATTTTACTACGGACTCTTGAATAGATCGATCAGAAAGGATAACTTTGAGGTGGTTTCGTACCCTACCATAATCTCTTCGTTTGTTCTCCTCTATTAGTGACTTTGGAGTGACTCTTTGTTGCATGTTGAGGGATAGTTATATGTTCCAAGTATGTTATTATTGTTGAGAGAAGTTGCACTAGTGAAAGTATGAACCCTAGGCCTTGTTTCCTAGCATTGCAATACTATTTACGCTCACTTTTATCATTAGTTACCTAGCTGTTTTTATATTTTCAGATTACAAAAACCTTTATCTACCATTCATATTGCACTTGTATCACCATCTCTTCGCCGAACTAGTGCACCTATACAATTTACCATTGTATTGGGTGTGTTGGGGACACAAGAGACTCTTTGTTATTTCGTTGCAGGGTTGTTTGAGAGAGACCATCTTCATCCTACGCCTCCCACGGATTGATAAACCTTAGGTCATCCACTTGAGGGAAAATTGCTACTGTCCTACAAACCTCTGCACTTGGAGGCCCAACAACGTCTACAATAAGAAGGTTGTGTAGTAGACATCAAGCTCTTTTCTGGCACCGTTGCCAGGGAGGCTAGGTAAGCGGCACTCATACCCCGTCAACTAAGCTCTTTTCTAGCGCCGTTGCCGGGGAGGTGAGTGCTTGAAGGTATATCATTAGATCTTGCAATTGAATATTTTAGTTTCTTGTTTTATCACTAGTTTAGTTTATAAAAGAAAACTACAAAAAATGGAATTAGGGGTGCCTCATATGCTTCATCTTTTTAATGTCTTTCATGAAAATGATGGAAAGGAAAATTGTGCTCAAGTACTAGAAGAAGAATTACATAGAATGCTTGGCATAAAATATGTGAATGATGAGCATGATTGCAATGTTATTAGTACGAATTCCTTGAATATCCATGATGCTAATCATATGCAAAGACACAAGCTTGGGGATGCTATGTTTGATGAAGATGATATGTTTTGTCCCCCAAGTTTTGATGAGCAAATTTATTATGATGAAAGCATGCCTCCTATTTATGATGATTATATTGATGAAAGTGGGTTTGGAAGAGTGTCAACTTTAGGAAGTAATGATCCCACTATTTTGGAGGATGTTTAATCTTATTGTGATAATTATCAAAGTGGATTTGGAGAGGTCATGACTTTATTTAGTGATGAATCCACTATTTCGGAAGAGGTTCCAATTGATTATGAGAATGAAGTTGCTATCTATGATGATTATTGTGATGACATGTATGCTATAAAGAATAATGATAACCATGAAACTTATCATCATGGTTTTAATTTTCAATTGGATTATGCCTCACATGATAGTTATTTTGTTGAGTTTGCTCCCACTACTATTGATGAGAATAAATTTGCTTATGTGGAGAGTAGTAAATTTTCTATGCTTGTGGCTCATGAAAAGAATGCTTTAGGTGATGGTTATATTGTTGAATTCATTCATGATTCTACTGAAAATTATTATGAGGGAGGAACATATGCTTGTAGGAATTGCAATAATATCATGTTTCCTCTCTATGTGCTTAAAGTTTTGAAGTTATGCTTGTTTTGCCTTCCTATGCTAGTTGATTATTGTCCCCATAAGTTGGTTGCTCACAAAATCCCTATGCATAGGAAGTGGGTTAGACTTAAATGTGCTAGTCATATTCTTCATGACGCTCTCTTTATGTTTCAATTCTTATCTTTTATGTGAGCATCGTTGAAATCATCATGCCTAGCTAGGGGCGTTAAATGTAAGCGCTTGTTGGGAGGCAACCCAATTTTAATTTTGTTCCTTGCTTTTTGTTCTTGTTTAGTAATAAATAAACCATCTAGCCTCTGGTTAGATGTGGTTTTATGTTTTAATTAGTGTTTGTGACAAGTAAGACCTATAGGATCTTCTTGGATGATAATTATTTGATCTTGCTGAAAAAGACAGAAACTTTCTGCTCACGAAAAGAATTGTTAAAAATCACCAGATAGTGATAAAATACGGATTCCAATTGCAGTAGATCAATAATCAAATTATCTAGGTCGTCCTATTTTGGCAGATTTTTCCGAGTTCCAGAAGTATACGTTTGATACAGATTACTACAGACTGTTCTGTTTTTGACAGATTCTGTTTTCTATGTGTTGTTTGCTTATTTTGATGAATCTATGAGTAGTATCGGAGCGTATGAACCATAGAGAAGTTGGAATACAGTAGATATTACCCCAATATTAATTTATAATGAGTTCACAACAGTACCTAAGTGGTGATTTATTTTCTTATACTAACGGAGCTTACGAGTTTTCTGTTGAGTTTTGTGTTGTGAAGTTTTCAAGTTTTGGGTAAAGATTCAATGGACTATGGAATAAGGAGTGGCAAGAGCCTAAGCTTGGAGATGCCCAAGGCACCCCAAGGTAATATTCAAGGACAACCAAGATCCTAAGCTTGGGGATGCCACGGATGGCATCCCCTCTTTCGTCTTCGTTCATTGGTAACTTTACTTGGAGCTATATTTTTATTCACCACATGATATGTGTTTTGCTTGGAGCGTCATTTTATTTTATTTAGTTTTGCTTGCTGTTTGAATAATATCCCAAGATCTGAAATTCTTAAAAGAGAGAGAGTCTTCACAAAGCTACATAATTATTTAACTACTCATTGATCTTCACTTATATCTTTTGTAGTAGTTTGTCATTTACTCACGTGCTTCACTTATATATCCCATGAGTAAATGGTTGAATGATTTGAATGTCATAAATCCGAAATTATATATGTTTCATATGCCTTTCCCATGGGGAGTAATGCCTTCACATATAAGAAGTAGAGGTGGTAAATTTTTTGAAGGTTAGCAAACATTGTATTGGTCACTTGAACAATTCATGAAAGAATATTGAAGGAAGAGAGATTTCACATATAAATATACTATCTTGGACATCTTCTATGATTGTGAGCCCCATTAATTATTTTCAAACCTGAGCAAATTAGTTGAAGTTGGACAAGGAAGACAACATAATGAGTTATGATTGGGTATATTTGTATAGAAGTTATATTGTTATGGATCCTCTAACATGTGGTGCTTGCTATTTAGAATCCTTTGCTAGCAAAAATATTTGTACTAAGCGGGAATACTGCTTGTGCATCCAAATTCCTTGAACCAAGTTTCTTCCATGAGTGTCCACCATATCTACCTATATGCGGTATTTACCTGCCGTTCCAAGTAAATTTGCATGTGCCAAACTCTAAACCTTCAAATAATAATCTGTTTTGTATGCCTGAATCACTCATGTAGCGAATAGGGGCTGTCAGTATCTTCCATGCTAGGTGGGTTATTCTCACGATGAGTGGACTCCGCTCATCATTCACGAGAAAATGGCTGGTAACTGGGATGCCCTGTCCTATGATCAAAAGATCAAAAACAAATTCGCAAAAAATTTAAACAAAACTCCCCCAGGAATGTTGATAGTTGGACGGCACCCATTGTTTCGGACAAGCCGTGGAGTGTGAATGTTGGTGGAGGGGGAGTAAAAACTTTACCTTTCTGCGTGGGAACCGCCTGTAATGTATGTAGTATGGAAGATATTGGCAACTCTTGGTCGTTATGTTGACAATGAAAGCATACCTCTCAAAATTATTTTCATCTCTGTTTTAGCTTCGAGCTCTGGCACCTCTGCAAATCCCTGCTTCCCTCTGGGAAGGGCCTATCTTTTACTTTTATGCAAGAGTCAGTAGTATTCCTTCTCATTCCAACCCACTCTTTAGTTGGCAAGCATCATGTGATGGAAAGATCTTGGCATATATGGCCATTCAAATATATTTGAGCATGAATTACTAATGTTGACATTACCCTTGAGGTAAAAGGTTGGGAGGCGAAACATTAAGCCCCTATCTTTCTCTGTGTTCGATGAATACTATTTGTTCTAAAAATATGCTTTGAGTGGTAGCAATCATGGAAGACTAAATGATAGTTGAGTATGTGAAGTTTGCGGAATCAAAGCTCTGCCATAGACTCTTCCTGAAAATAAGATGAATTGTAATTGTTTGATGACTAATAACACGGTTTGTTAGTTTTCAAGAAAGTTTATGATATATACTTTAACATGTGAATAGTTTGTTACTTGATCATGCAAAGTTTTATGATATGAGCTACTGTTATGACATATAATGATGCTAGAAAAGGTGATTGAAATTATCATTGATCAAACTTGTGTACCTGCTAGCATTCACACTTCATAAATTCTTTCTTTTATCATTTACCTACTCGAGGACGAGCAGGAATTAAGCTTGGGGATGCTAATACGTCTCCAACGTATCTATAATTTATGAAGTATTCATGCTATTATATTATCCATCTTGGATGTTTAATGGGCTTTACTATGCAATTTTATATAATTTTTGGGACTAACTTATTAACCCAGAGCCCATTGCCAGTTTCTGTTTTTCTCCTTGTTTCAGTGTTTCGTAGAAAAGGAATATCAAACGGAGTCCAAATGGAATGAAATCTTCGGGAGAGTTATTTTTGGAACGGAAGCAATCCAGAAGACTTGGAGTGTATGTAAGGGAAGCAACGAGGAAGGCACGAGGCAGGGGGCGCGCCCACCCCCTGGGCGCGCCCTCCACCCTCGTGGGCCCCTCGTGGCTCCCCTGACCGACTTCTTTGACCTATATATATATATATATCCATATACCCTAAAACCATCGAGGAACAGAATTGATCGGGATTTCCGCCGCCGCAAGCCTGTGTAGCCACCAAAAACCAATCGGGACCCTGTTCCGACACCCTGCCGGAGGGGGGATCCCTCACCGGTGGCCATCTTCCTCATCCCGGCGATCTCCATGACGAGGAGGGAGTAGTTCACCCTCGGGGCTGAGGGTATGTACCAGTAGCTATGTGTTTGATCTCTCTCTCGTGTTCTTGAGGTGATACAATCTTGATGTATCGCGAGCTTTGCTATTATAGTTGGATCTTATGATGTTTCTCCCCCTCTACTCTCTTGTAATGGATTGAGTTTTCCCTTTGAAGTAATCTTATCGGATTGAGTCTTTAAGGATTTGAGAACACTTGATGTATGTCTTGCTATGCTGATCTGTGGTGACAATGGGATATCACGTGATCCACTTGATGTATGTTTTGGTGATCAACTTGCGGGTTCCGCCCATGAACCTATGCATAGGGGTTGGCACACGTTTTCGTCTTGACTCTCAGGTAGAAACTTTGGGCCACTCTTTGAAGTAATTTTGTGTTGGTTGAATAGATGAATCTGAGATTGTGTGATGCATATCGTATAATCATACCCACAGATACTTGAGGTGACATTGGAGTATCTAGGTGACATTAGGGTTTTGGTTGATTTGTGTCTTAAGGTGTTATTCTAGTACGAACTCTATGACAGATCGAACGGAAAGAATAGCTTCATGTTATTTTACTACGGACTCTTGAATAGATCGATCAGAAAGGATAACTTTGAGGTGGTTTCGTGTCCTACCATAATCTCTTCGTTTGCTCTCCTCTATTAGTGACTTTGGAGTGACTCTTTGTTGCATGTTGAGGGATAGTTATATGATCCAAGTATGTTATTATTGTTGAGAGAACTTGCACTAGTGAAAGTATGAACGCTAGGCCTTGTTTCCTAGCATTGCAATACCATTTACGCTCACTTTTATCATTAGTTACCTTGCTGTTTTTATATTTTCAGATTACAAAAACCTTTATCTACCATCCATATTGCACTTGTATCACCATCTTCACCGAACTAGTGCACCTATACAATTTACCATTGTATTGGGTGTGTTGGGTACACAAGAGACTCTTTGTTATTTGGTTGTAGGGTTGTTTGAGAGAGACCATCTTCATCCTACGCCTCCCACGGATTGATAAACCTTAGGTCATCCACTTGAGGGAAATTTGCTACTGTCCTACAAACCTCTGCACTTGGAGGCCCAACAACGTCTACAAGAAGAAGGTTGTGTAGTAGACATCAGACGACGAGTGCGTCAACGCTGCACGTCCTTTTCTTCCCCGGCGGATCTGTGACCACCGGTGAGGAGGGAGAGAGAGGCCGTCTTTTTTAGATCTGGAGAGATGGTGATAGTGTGAGAAGCAAGTGGGCAGCCCTTAGCAAGAAAGCTCTGAAGCTCTAGCCTATATATCTTTTTTATACTACTAGTACTAGAGGTGGAGTAGTGGTAGAGTAGTTTATATTTTCTCTGCAAACAGTACCAGTTAGTCGTGCTTCAAAACTGAACGGCACGCCATTAAAAAAATAAAGGTCGATAACTAATGCGGCACCTCGGGCCAACGCGGCCAGATCGCATTTTGCACGAGAAATTACAGACCATGTTTCGTTGACATGTGGTCCCGTTCCAACATGTCAATGAGACGACGGCGAGTCATTTTGTACAACTTCTGAAAGGACGTGTAGGCCGGGGCGCCTCTTCGTGTACCGTGGCAAACTGGCAACCGTCCACCGACTCTTCGCCTTTCCCTCTCGATTTGGAACTGCTGTCGCACGCTCTTCCTCCCTCCTCCATTTGCCTTCACCCTTCCTTCTGCTATTTTTCGATCGTCTTCTCCATGGAGGGAACAAGCCGGAAACGACCCCGTTAATCTTGCCCCGATCTGAAAGATGACGTGGTGGGGGAACTCATTGATCGGTGCGACGTCATCACCTCGGCTAGCATGGCAGGTTCGTTCCAGACCATTCTTGACTCAACTAATAACATCATTACATGGAACCCAAGGGTCCAGGAGCGGTTTGATCTCCCTTATCTTCTTTGCTATAAGCCTGCTCGCATGGGCGCGGACGACGGAGGCCTCGCCTTGTGCAAGTTGATGCCGCTTGATAACGGTACGTGTGATGTTAAGATGCCATCGCTTCAGGGTAAGGCCTGGGCTGGCGCAAATGGAGATTGGGTTATTTATATTGGGTACAATTGCGAGTGGGAACTTGTGAATGTGTACACTCGTCAGCGGATTCCACTTCCAAAAATCTCTAAGTGCCCTGAGGTTGAGCACATAGATGATCTATGTACGTTCAAATATGATCATGGTGACTGTCGTCTACGGAAGATAGAAATTTCTCGAGTTCCCAACCGCTCTTGGAATTACAAGAACTATCAAGTTGTTGCTATCTTCGACAAGCTTGTTGCCGTCATTACTGATTCCACAGTTCGTCCATGGATATTGCTCAAATATCAGTTTCTATACACGGATGAGTACTGTGATGCAATTGAATACGAGGATCTTGTGTTTGCTACCACCACTCGTGGCACTGTTTTTGCATGGGATCCTCGTAGTTTTGGTACGTTTGTCTTCCACCATAATTATAATTGTTTCAGCCACATGCATGCGGGTTAGCAAGTTTCCCTTTACTAATTAACCTTCTTCTTGTGTTTCCAAGGTTCTGTGAACATTCCACCACCTATACTTGAAAAATTTTATAAGCAAGGGGGAGATGACGATGGTGATGATCACGAGCATGAGGACGAGCAGAACTTATATACTCAGTGGCGCCTAGCAACTAATTCCGATGGATCGCCTCTTCTTGTCTGTATACAGTGCACTGTGATTGTTACTACTGAGGTAGCAGGTGTTGTCTCCCATGGTCGCCCTCTCCGGACCTATTCCAACACTCGTTGCAGGGTATTCGGGATGGATACTAGTGTGCTAGCGCCAACACCTTCTCCCTGGTACAGTATTGGTAGTCTTGGAGCAAACTCGCTCTTCCTTGGACCAAACTATCCAATGATGGTTAAAGGCGATCCAGCTGCTGTTGACACAGCGTTACTACCATTTATGAGAAGCAATTGTATCTATACCTCGGACATTGCAATGGTTCCCTACCCTGCTCCTGATATATGCCGCTTCAGCCTGGATGATCAGTCCTGCGTTGCTCTCGATATTGACAATAGCTGGACCTTCCCAGAGCACCTATGGTTCAAAGCAAGCGTTTCCAACGCCAAGGATTGGTTGAGTTGAAGTTCATTTCATTGCTTGTTATTTGTTGTGTGATGAAAACTTCAGTATTTACTGGAATGTTTTGTTGGAAATAATCTATAATCCAACATGTATCATCGTTGTCATTGTGTGGTCATGACTTGTTGTATGTAATGAATGGTACATTTGCAAATGCGTGTCATAGACTCAATTTATGAATGGTTTTCGAGTCACTTCTTGGAGTGTGAGTACCGTAGTAGTATAGCCAGCATCCGGTTAGTATATGAAGTTGCCACATCACATAGAGCCAACCTAAAATTGGAGTACCAGATCTGAGATGCCACATGTACCAAATGAATGACTCCAAGTTCGACCACCGTGATGCTAGGTGCGAGCCAAGGAACACTGTTGGAGAGACCCCCCTCATAATTTTCCTACATTGGTCGTTTGATTCATAGGATAGAATGCTATAGGATTTTTTCCCTATGTAACCATGTTTTAATTGGCAATCTAGCATCCACTCCAACTTTTGTTTCACTTCCTTTAATCCTACGAAGAGAGTACTTGCTCTAAATGATGTGCCGCTACAAGAGCCGCCTATATTAATTAACCATGCTCTAAAAAGATGGACCAGCTTTGGCTGTAGTAGTACTGTACTAGGTTAGTAGGTGACCTTGCGCTTGGCTCTTCCCCTCTTCCGGAAGTCGAACAATAATGATGGTACTATACTACTTCTGGCAATCTGACACCAAATGAACTGCTGCACGTCCACCGCTTGTAAGCAAAAGTTTCTCCTCGTGCTGCGAGCCACCGCGCACGCGTTGGCGAGGGAGAAGGCGTAGTAAGCAAGCTTCTCGTCGTTCTGCGAGTTGACGGGACACATCAAAGTTACATATTTATTAGTACTCTCTTCAAAAAGGGCCGGCCATGTCCATGGCTACCATCCCGTGCTCTATCATTGAGTACATGCACTATTCACATGCCATCGAGGAGAAAAAATATTGCGTAGTACTAGGTGCCAACGAAGTGCACGACTCATTTACGCACTGCATATCTCCATTTTCTTGCATGACACGCCACCTTGATGCTAGATGTCCTGCGTGTCATGGAGGCATATAGTATGATTTTGTAAAATGGAGGCATATAGATGTCCCGCATGTCGGCAACAGGATGAACAAAGCTCATGTCTTAAACGAAAGAGTGGAAGAACGTAGATTCACGACGACCGAGAAGGAGCTACAAACCTCGGGGTGGAGCGACTGCACTCATAATATTTTATATTATTCAGCGATATAAAATCAACCAAATCTCTCCACGTTCCTATACCATTCTATACTATGAGAATAACTTTGAACGTAAGCCATTGATTCACTCTATCCAATGGTCATAGTTGGAAAATCCAAACAAAACCAAGCATTGGATCAACTCTTTTTTGAGATCAACTCTTTTAGCACTTAGATTGTTGCTGCCTGCCCACCTAGCCCACCTATATATCCGCTCACGTGTGATGACCACAGGAGCTATCCACTCATATTGTATGTTAAAAAAATAAAGGTCGATAACTAATGCGGCACCTCGGGCCAACGCGGCCAGATCGCATTTTGCACGAGAAATTACACACCATGTTTCGTTGATATGTGGTCCCGTTCCAACATGTCAGTGAGACGACGGCGAGTCCTTTTGTACAATTTCCGAAAGGACATTTAGGCCGGGGCGCCTCTTCGTGTACCGTGGCAAACTGGCAACCGTCCACCGACTCTTCGCATTTCCCTCTCGATTTGGAACTGCTGTCGCACGCTCTTCCTCCCTCCTCCATTTGCCTTCACCCTTCCTTCTGCCATTGTTCGATCGTCTTCTCCATGGAGGGAACAAGCTAGAAACGACCCCGTTATTCTTGCCCCAATCTGAAAGATGACATGGTGGGGGAACTCATTGATTGGTGCGACGTCATCACCTCGGCTAGCATGGCAGGTTCGTTCAAGAGCATTCTTGACTCAACTAATAACATCATTACAAGGAATCCAAGGGTCCAGGAGCGGTTTGATATCCCTTATCTTCTTCGCTATAAGCATGTTTGCATGGGCGCAGACGATGGAGGCCTCGCCTTGTGCAAGTTGATGCCGCTTGATAATGATACGTGTGATGTCAAGATGCCATCGCTTCAGGGTAAGGCTTGGGCTGGCGCAAATGGAGATTGGGTTGTTTATATTGGGTACAATTGCGAGTGGGAACTTGTGAATGTGTACACTCGTCAGCGGATTCCACTTCCAAAAATCTCCGAGTGCCCTGAGGTTGAGCACACAGATGATCTACGTACGTTCAAATATCATCACGGTGACTGTCGTCTATGGAAGACAGCAATTTCTCGAGTTCCCAACCGCTCTTGGAATTACAAGAATTATCAAGTTGTTGCTATCTTTGACAAGCTTGTTGCCGTCCTTCGTGGTTCGACTAGATGGATATTGCTCAAAAATCAGTTTCTATACACGGATGTGTACTGTGATGCAATTGAATACGAGGGTCTTGTGTTTGCGGCCACCACTCGTGGCACTGTTTTTTATGGGATCCTCTTAGTTTCGGTACGTTTGTCTTCCACCATAATTATAATTGTTTCATCCACATGCATGCGAGTTAGCAAGTTTCCCTTCTCTACTAATTAACCTTCTTCTTGTGTTTCCAAGGTCCTGTGAACATTCCACCACCTATACTTGAAATTTTTTATAACCAAGGGGAGATGACGATGATAATGGTCATGAGCATGAGGACGAGCAGGGCCCATATGCTCACTGGCGGCTGGCAACTAATTCCAATGGATCACCACTTCTTGTCTGTATACAGCCCACTGCTGATGTTACTACTGAGGGAGCAGGTGTTGTCTCCCATGGTCGCACTCTCCGGACCTATTCCAACACCCGTTGCATGGTATTCGGGATGGATACTAGTGTGCTAGCGCCAACACCTTCTCCCTGGTACAGTATTGATAGTCTTGGAGCAAACTCGCTCTTCCTTGGACAAAACTATCCAATGATGGTGAAAGGCAATCCAACTGCTGTTGACACAATGTTACTACCAATTATGAGAAGCAACTGTATCTATACGTCAGACATTGCGGTGGTTCCCTACCCTGGTCGTGATATAGTAGGCCGCTTTAGCCTGGATGATCAGTCCTGCGTTGGTCTCGAGATTGATAGTAGCTGGCTCTTCCCAGAGAATCGCTTGTGGTTCAAAGCAAGCGTTTCCAACGCCGAGGATTGGTTGAGTTGAAGTTCATTTCATTGCTTGTTATTTGTTGTGTGATGAAAACTTTAGTATTTATAATGTATCCTCGTTGTCGTTGTGGGTTGATGACCTGTTGTATGTAATAAAATGATATGCCTGTGATAAACTTACTAAATTTATGAATGGCTTTCGAGTCGCTTCTCTGAGTGGGTGCTGTGATGAGGCAAAAATATATTTTCCGAATACATAATTGTATGTGCATTGCAACAGGTTATCGGATGAGGCCAATCAACAATAGTACACTATTTGTACTAGCTTAACATGCTGCACTATCTCTACGTCTACGTATGTAATACAACAAGTTTTAAACTTGAGACCAGCCACCCATCCTCACAAAGAACACTTTTTAACCTAGCACAGACTTCAGGAAATTTGGCCACAGTGTGAGGTGGGCCATATGTTAATGTGTTCGCTGTACGTAACCAGCACCTCGAATCCTCGATACTACTACTATAAGTAGTAGGAGTAGTAGGGTGGCATGGGCAAGAACAAGCATTCACGTCCAGGAGTACGGCACACACCACCAACACGACTTCCATCTGACACCATATTTCTTGAAGTCCGTGCTACAGCAATCTCTTCAACCTCATCATTTCTCTAACTCAGCCATCGCGCGGCGGGCGAGGTAGGGGTTTGCCGGTAGTCGGTTTCCTCAACTGCGGTCCCACTTGTAAGGCCAACTCCAACACACGACCCCAAACGGACCTCCGTTTTGCCCGGATTCTGTCCGTTTGGGTAGGGCAATGGGGTCGTGTCCGGGCCATTTCACAGATGCGGTGGCCGTGCGCCGAACGCGCGGACGCATCCCGGCCGCGTACATTTTTCTTTGCAAACACATATCTTTTTTTCATCATTGATTTTTTGGTACATGGAAATACATCACCAAAAATTAGATTAGAAAAGCAAGACCAAAGAAAACAAGAACCACAAGAATACATTTTAGAACATATCCAACTTCCATAACTACTCCTGTAAGTTGGATTAGTGCCTTCTCGATGCAGTCATTGTTGATCTGCGGAGGCTCGATCTTGCGTGCTTCTTTCTTCTTCGAGTGTAAAGAAGTAGACGTGTCTAGCCTCTATTCTATCAACAAGTGCACTAGTCTCATCTCTAGCCTCTATGCTAGCTAAAAGTGCTAGAACATCTACTAAATTGCGCTCTATCAATATATCGTTGTACTCTTCTTCCCAATACCAGAACTTGCATCCATTCTACACAATAAAATTTTAAGTTAGCACAACTAGTCTAATCCGAGAGCACAACCGAAGATTTGGTCGAGTTCTTCCTCCTTTTGCCGACACGTGGGACATCCAGCATCCAGGTCGTGTCATGCAAGAAAATAGAGTGGTGGTTGAAGCCACGTGATGTGCATCTTGGGTTAAACTGTAAATAGAATCTTACTACTCTTGAGTAACTCCAAAAGCGGCCACCGAAGATCTTTATTGGATTTGTTTTTCATCACCAGCACGTCGAGGTGAAAGATGTGCAGGTTCAGTAGGTCCTCTTGTGTTTTCACAGACATGTGGGACCGCATATGAGCAAACAAACGATGGGCTCTGCGCGTCTGCTGGCTGGCTGAGAAGAGAGATAGAGGAGGGCTGAGCATGGACTCCAGGAAATTTGTTCTACGTAACCAGCACCTCGATATAGTGGGGTGGCATGGGCCATAACTAGCATTCATGTCTAGCAGTACGGCACACGCCACCCACATGAGTCTCATCCGACACCAATTTTCTTGGAGTCCGTGCTACAACCATCTCTTCTCCCTCCTGTTTTCTCAGCCATCGCGCGGTGGGCGGGGTGGGGGTTTGCCGATAGTTGGTTTGCTCAACTGCGGTCCCACTTATAAGTGAAAATGCAACACAACACACATTCCCCCTTGAGCGGCGTGTCGGACCAACCGTGTGGGGGTGCGACGCGAACACGGCAGGCTTTCCCTTTTGAACTTGTAACTTGTAAAATTTGGTTCTGCTCCATGGCGCGACCGATAGATAGAAATAGCGATTTTCCCTAGAGTAATGAGAAGTTTGGTTCTGGCGCGGTTCATGCATGGAGTACGTAGGAAAATTATGAAGTTGATGCGAAAGGTAAGATAATTACTAGTAGTACCATATAATACTGCATGGATTTGATGAAAAGATAAAGATACATATGGATCCATCAACGACATCCTCATGCCCTAGTGCACCGGGTCACCAACCGACGCGTGAGGAGCAGCGGCGTTGGCGGCAAGCTCAACGTGCTTCTGAACAATGCCGTCCAAGGTTGCCCTGCGGTCCAAGAAGGCCAGCGTCCTATCGTCCTCCTCTTGCATGTAGTAGTCCTTGTGGACGATTTGCGCGTAGACGTGGGTGATTATGTCGATGGTGTCTTGCTGCGCCAGGCGCTGCGCGGCGAGTGCGAGCTTGAGGTGGACATTCTCTGGCGCGACGGCGGGCAGTCGCAGGGCCACCAGTGCGTCGAAGAGGTTGTCACCATAGAGGCCGTTGAGGGTGGCAGGCATCGCAGAGCCTGGGCTGGAGGCATACGTCAAGGTCGTCCGCGAGCTTCTTGACGACGGTGAACTTGTCGAGGAAGCCGACGAGGACCTCGTCGAACAAGGAGACGAAGCTGTCGTCCAAGCGGCCCCTCGCCCTGGCGGCCTTAAGCACTACCTGGAGACGTTGCTCGGTGCCGGGCCGCAGTCCGGCGTCGTGGACCATCTGGCACAGCCGGCTGATGCTCGCGCTCATCGCCTCCATGGGTCTAGCTTCTAGTCAACTGATCTTGCGATTGGAGTGATCACTCTTGCCCTTGGGTGCGTAGGTGCATAGGATTTCGTAGATTGGACTGGCGGGAGCCTTTATATGAGAAGTGCAGACTGCGTTGAATGCACGTGTGTTTTGGCCATCTACTCCTCGCCCCTCTACTGCACCTGCCTTTGGCTGTATGACAGGTTGGCCAGCCACCCATTGGGCCCACGTGTCATACACCCAAAGGCAGGTGCAGTAAGTCAATGAAGCTGCGTCCCCCTCCGTGCCCGTGCATGCTTTCAATGACTTGAGACTACCAAACATCACATGAAGTGGTTAGTTCATTGCATGTAATCCTATTAAGTAGTAAAAAGACATTAAGTTATCTCGCCGATAGGAATAAAAAAATACACCATGTATTTATTTACAGAGGGAGTAGTACATTTTTTGTGACATGCATTACTAGATATTGCTAGTAAAATACTAAATCCAGATGGACGTGGTAGTACTACTAAATCCAGACCGTGGTGCTAGTACTAGTAGTAGTAGTACTACCAATGTAGTAGCACTTTCCTACCCGTTGGTCAAATTATTACGTGCTGCTCCTCACAGTGAAGTGACAAGACCCTACGCCGGAGATGACACCTGAGTATAGACGCCGTGTTCGGCATACCATAGTCAGCCTCACCGTCTGCAGTCACTATCATCATGGCTGTAGACCTAGCCTGCTTACAACTAGCCGTGTTCGACATAATTTCCCGTGCGTAGATGCCCGTGCATTGCATGGAACACCAAGATTGGGGGTGGACGGCGCCAGCAGCGGCCATCGCGTCGGATTTTTCCATGGCCTTCTAGATGTGGTGGGGAGGAGATAAGGCTGATTGTGAGAGACAAGGAGTTGTTTGTAAATAGGGAACAAGTGCGGATATCTTTTTGCAAAACTGGAGAAGTTTGGTTTGTATGCGTCAGATCTAGATCCGACGGCTATTGGTGATCAATTTCTGTAAGATGGAGATCAAGGCATTCGATGAGATTGTTATAGTGCAGCACATTTTTCACTTTCGGGACTTTTTTTATCTGCAAAAGAAGAGAACGTATTAGAGCAGCTGGCTGTATAAGATTGCTGTGTCATCAAGAGGTACCAATATCATTTGCTCATACGATAGGGTTGGCTGGCTAGTGATATTTTTTCACTCTCTCTCTCTTTCTCTTTCCTCTCATTTACCTAGGAGTACGTGAAGAGCTTGGGCATTTGTTGCCTTCCACTATGTGGCCGATACCATATTTTGCAAAAGTATGCCACATAATATGCATCGATGTCAAATCAAAAGATTTTGGCACCGCTCTCGCGATGTGAGAGAGTTGGCACCGCTGTGCACACAGACCCACATGTATAAACAAATCAATCAAACCAACTACACCAGCCTCTCACTCTCCCAAACAAGTGTTTTTTTATTGCCTCAGTCCTCTCTCTCTCTCCCACGCAAGTGTTTTTTCATTGCGTGAGTTAATTTGGCACCGGAGCAAAGTAGGTGATCAACATTGGGGCACCAGGTGAGCAATGGAGGGGCATTGATGCCAAATGCATCACAAGTGAATTTGGCACGTGTTTTGGCCTACATAGTGGAGGGCCGTTATAGCCCACTTTTGTACTACCTCTTATTTAGTATAAAATTTTGACCATATATTTATGTAAGAAAATGCCAATGCATGTCACTAAAAATTACACCATTTGAAATTATGTTCAAATACGAATCCAACGATATAGTTCTTAGTGACATGCATTAACATTTTGTCAGTTAAATCTATGGTCAAATTTTGATACTACATAATAGGAAGAGTAAACCAGGACGGAGGTAGTACTTGCTCTTAGGGTAACCATAGAGTTACTGGAGTAGTCTAAGTTACTTTCCACTATGACTAGCCTAGGCTACTATAGTAGTACAACAAAAAAAGATGCATGTGATCACGTGAGAAAAAAATACTAAAAACATTTCTTTCGGTGCAGTGCGTAGATGCAGTATTGAACACTACACTTGTCATCGTAATTTGGGAAAATTATGAAAAATTTGAGCTACGTTGTGATTACCGTTTACTAATAGGAAAGAAGTTTCACCTCGATGAGTAGCTTCTCTGTGCACGGAAAGCATGTAAGGAATCCAACAACTTGATCCAGATCGGGGCCGATAGATTTTATTGCCAAGATCTTCACTGTGCACATAGACTGGGTCAAGCTTGTGGGTCATAAATACATCAAGAAGAAATTTAAAAATATGAATTTCAAGAAGACGGAGAAGAAGATGAGTGTTGTACCTGAACGATTACGTGTCCAATAAAGAGTTCGGAGAATTTGGCAGACGAGTGCACCAACGCTGTCAATTTCGGCGCGTCAATGACCCTGATTTTTGTTGGACCTTCTAGATCCGATACAAGCAATCTCTCAAGGAAAGGCGCATTCTCAATTACCATAACATGGAACAGCTAGAGTGATCTCTTCCCAATTGATGTCTTGTTGCGGGGTCAGCAAGACACATAAATCCATCTGAGATTCGTCGAGGCGATGTTGAGGCTAATGAACCCGTGGATCTGCTCAAGACGAAGGTACTCGAGCGCAATACAGCTGTGGAGCAGGTGCTCCATAGCCTTCTTCGAGATGACAACGTCGAAGAGGTCGACCTGCTTGAGTTGAGGGAGAAGAAGGGCGGGCGCGGCATTAATCTGGGGAAGATAGCAGGAGCTGAAGCTGGCGCGGTGCAGCGTTGGCGCGAGGCGGAGTGCGGACGGCGGCAGAGAGCGACATCGTCCAGCTTCAAAGCTGAGCTCCTCGAGCTGATCTAGGGCGGGGGATAAGAACCACTCGTCAAACTTGGGTTGGACCTTGCAGTTGGTACTGAACATGCGGATGCCAAGGCGTCTGGCTGGCCCAGGGTGCGATGAAAGGATCTTGGAGACTGCGGCCATGCGTTTTCAATCCCCATCGCAGAGGCAGCTGTCGATGGTGAGGTTGACGGGGACGCGGCGCCAGAGGGGGCGCCACCGCCGGGAGAGCAAGGCGGTCCGCACGGCAGATTTGGTGGGGAGGAGGCCGATGATGATGAGTAACATGTCGTCGGGGAGGCTGCTGATGAAGTCCAGGCTCGCCGGATGCGGTTTTGGCTCGAGCCGCCTCTGCTTGTCGGCTGCCTCGCCGTCCATCTCAATCGGCGGCGACGCGGGTGTACACGTGTGCTGGTGTGTGTTGTGTGCTGTAACTTCCCAAATTTTCAATTTGGAATGTTATACATAGATCATCATTGCATATCATATTTTCTATTGCATTTTGACAAATCCTCGATAAATCCTAAGCAACTCAAGGACCCTCGGAGAGAGTTGGGGATTTTCTCGAATTTTCATATTTGATTTTCATCAAATAATAAAACGAGGATTTTGGTTTTAATTATTTTTCTCTCCGGAAAAATATTTCATTAAAAATAAATGAGAGGAGAAAATATGACTTCTCCAAAACAATTGAAATATTGGAGGAAAAATGTTAAAATCATTTATTGGATTTTATTCGGATTTTATTTGCAATTTTAATTGCATTAAAAAAATATTGCATGTTTTCAAAAATTTATTTTTGTGTCAAAAAATGTTCACCCTGTTCTAAATATTCTAACTAGACAGGGAAAATTTGTTTTATCTTTTTATTTATTTTCCTACGAATTTTTCGGCGGAACGTTTAAAAAAAAATCCGCGCCGCGCCTGACCGGGCCGAGGCCCAGCCGAGCCGCCGGCCCATCTCCGCGTTCTCCTCCGCGAGCACGCCGGACGCCGCCGCCGTGTCCGCCACGGACACCCCGCCGCCGCGCCTTGCCCCCTCCTCCAAGCACCCCTCCCCCTCTTTATAAACCCCGCCGCCGCCCCCTCCCTCTCACCCCCCCGCCGCCGCCGCTCGCCGAACCCCGCCGCCGGAGCCGCCCCTCGCCACCCCCGAGCCCCCTGAGCCCCGCCGCCCTCGCCGGAGCCAGCCGGAGCCCCGCCGGAGCCCTGCCCCGACGAGGTATACCTCGCCGTCGTTGCCGGTTTTGTTTTAAAAAAAACCGTTCGTTCTAAAAAAACCCTAGATCGGTTTATTTCTTCGGTTTTGTTATTTTGTGAACGTTCACCGACCCGTTCGTTTTAACGAACACGTTCGTCGGATTTTCTCTGTTAACGAACGTCTGTTCTTTAACCGTTCGTCCGTTTTTCTTTTTCATCGGATTTTTCCGCGATTATCTCAGATCTCGATTTCTGATCAAATCTTCGTTTCTGTTTAATTTTTCGCTCCTTTATCGGAATCAGGCGATTCAAGCGCCTAGAGTTTAGTCTCGAAATTCTCTTTCCGTTTAACCTACTCAAACAAGTTTTTGCTACTGTAAAATTTGACCTAGATCCAGATTAGTAAATGAAGTTTGCTTCTTTCGCCGTTTGACTTTCGTTGCTTCGTTCGAGTTGATTCTTTTTGCAAACCGGAGTTCTTAAGTTGAACTTTCTGGTTGGATCTTTCATTCGAGTTTTACCTGTGCATTAGATGAGTACTTATTGTTTGCTTGTTTGTTTGCGATAGAGTACCCGGAGTGTGCCGCTTGTTACTTTGAATCGCTAGGTTTCGCGGATCATCAGCAAGGCAGGTAACACTTTGATCATATACCTTCCATACCTAGTTTTGATTGCATTAGATCTATTCCTCAAACATTGCATGATTAGGATCTAATTAAATTGTGGGTATTGGGAAGTAGTTGAGGTAGTACCTATTACCTGTTCTTTTATCAAACCCTTGGGAGTTACTTCTACGTTTGCTATTATATTGCCATGCTATGCTCGTAGACGTGGATTGGGTTTGAGTGATATTCATGACAGATGTGAGATTGTTAATAATGGTTTACTTAAGGTGGCAACTAAAACTCACATCTGGGTGGATTGAGGTACCTGGGTATTCCAGGATTGCCTGTTTTTCTTTTGGACCGCCACCCAGGTTCAAAGGGATCATGAGATTATTCATGCTAGAAACTTTCGTAAGCAGCCACAAGCTATTATGGGCTCTAGCATAGTTGACTAAGTTGTGTGAACTCTTACAGTGGTAGACTAGCAGATGTAGGGGAAAGTAGTTGTAACTGTCTACCCATACGTAAGGTGCAAACACTTCTGAAAGACTGTGTCTCCATCATCCGTTTCTCAAACATCATGTAGTGCGAGAATCAAGCGGAGGCGATCGAGTCTTGTGGGGAAAAGTGCACAAACCTGTGCAGAGTGTACAAACTAATCATGGTTAGCCGTGTCCCCGGTTATGGACAATTTGAGTATCTAGTACCTGGATTATCATGTGAATCTCATCACCATGTTACTTTTAATTAATTTTGTTGGGTTATTGATGACACCTAATTGGGATTGAGATGCTGTCAACCATCTCAATGTTTAACAACCACCATGATAGTTAAATAAAATTTATTCCTTTGCAGTAGGGAAAAATTGGCTTTCCGCAAAAACTTTAACCATAGAGCTTTCCACCAGCCTTATATGCATGTAGTATAGTATTATTACTGTTCATTATTTCTCTATGTGTTACATTGCCAGCATATTCCATGTGCTGACCCGTTTTCGGGCTGCAACGTTTCATGTTGCAGACTTTTCAGACGACGAGTAAGGTGCCTTAGGTCGTGGTCTTATACTCAGTGATGCCGCTGGAGTTGATGGACTCACTTATCTTCCAAGTCTTCCGCTGTTATCATTTTTAGATGGCCTTAAGCCATATTTATCATACTTATTCTCTTTGGAGATATTTGATGTAATAAGTGTGTGATTGCTACTCTGTTATAAATCCTCCATTTGTATTGTGCGTGTCAGCATTACTGATCCAGGGATGACACTGGTGCACAGCAGCACAGACCATTTGAGGTCTGGTCGCTACAAAGGTGGTATCAGAGCACACGCTGACTGTAGGACACGACCACTAAGCTTAAGCCCTAGAACACTTCCCTCTTCTCATTCCTGACCCCTCTCCACTTTCTACTCTTTTAGGAATGGCGGATACAAGGAGCAAGTTCATGCAACCAGATGAAGACACGCCTTTTGGTCGACACTTGAAGGAAGTCACCAAGTACTTGAACATAGGAATACCTAGCATCACCGGAACCTACAACGCCACATTACCCGAAGAGGAGAGCTGGAAGATTCAAGTTCACATTCCAGGAAGGACGTTTGTGCCAGTTACTGAACCCATAAGATTGGTTTTCGAAGCACCAACCTGGAGTTTGGGAAGAGCATGGCAGCCCACATCGCTATGGGACGCATTGGAGAAGTCTACCACCAGGAGCTTAAGGATACAATTTATCAGATTTGTGGACGCCGAGACGCGCAATGGGAGATGATCAGAACCAAGAAGGGTGGATCAATTGCAGCTTTCATCCAGGAGCAAAACCAACATATCCGTCGCCAGGAGAACCAGATGTGCACGGACAAGGAAGAACTGAAGAAGGCATTGACGAAGATCAAGGAGCTGGAGGAAGAACTCAAGGCTACACGCGAGGATTATATGGAGGAAATCGTCGCATTAGTAGGGAAGAATGACGACCTTGAGAAGACGATTGGAGTATTCATGGGAAATCCAGTGCCAAAAGCAAAGGATGACGAATGCACTTGTCCGGATAACTACATCATCATCGAGGACACCGACTCGGAACCAAGTGAAGATGACTTTGTTGATGAAGCTGGAGCAGACATCATGGAGTCTTCAACTGATCAGAAGTTCTAGTAGACCACCCTATTAGTAGTAGTTTTCCCCCATTTAATAGTATAGTTCAAGCACTTTGTAACGCTAGTTAGATCGATTGTTATGCCTTGTTTGAATTGATTGAGTGATATTGATTGTATTTGTCTCATGAGCATATGGGTAGTGTTTTCCTCTAGACCTCATTCTATTCTTAACTCTCATCTTTTCTAACCCATCAGATGCCTCCGAGACGCGACCCCGGATTTGTTTTCCCACCAGAGATCACCCAGTTGATTCAGCAATAGAATGCCCTGATGCAAGTGTTAGTGCAGAACCAAGGCAACAACAACAACAACGCACCGCCACCACCACCTGTTGATCACTTAGCCCGTTTCTTAAGGCTAAACCCGCCGGTGTTTTCCAGTAGCACCGAGCCGATTGTTGCAGATGATTGGCTCCGCAAAGTTGGAAGGGAGTTGACCACTGCAGGATGCACAGATGCTGAAAGAGTGCGTTTTGCCGCACATCAGCTTGATGGACCCGCAGCATCATGGTCGGAGAATTATACAGCCACGCACCCTATTGACACTGTCACATGGGACCAGTTTCAGCAAGCTTTCCATACAGCTCATGTTTCAGCAGGAGCTATGGCTATGAAGAAGCGTGAGTTTCGCAACCTACGCCAAGGAGGACGCACCGTAGGCCAGTATGTGGAGGAATTCAGTAAATTAGCACGTTATGCACCAGATGGCATTGCTACAGATGCAGCCAAGCAGGAGAAATTTTTGGAAGGACTGAATGATGAACTGAGTATGCAGTTGATGGTAGCAACCTTCAACAACTACCAGGAGTTGGTAGATAGAGCTCTCATGATTGAAGGGAAGCAACAGCAGATTGAAAACCGTAAGAGGAAGTATGGACAAGGGAAGTATAACTCTGGAGCTCAACAGAAACCACGTTTTGCCCCGAAGCCGGGAGGACAGTTTCAGCATACCCATGGAGGAGGTAGTTCGCACAACCATAATGGCTCTAAAAATGGTAATGGGAATGGAGGAAGCAACGGACAGAACCGCACCAACCCATCTACCCCAGCCAAGAGGGACCTGAGCCAAGTCACTTGCTTTAAGTGCCAGAAGACTGGACATTATGCCAATGAATGTCCTGAAGCCCAAAATGGAAATGGCAATGGAAGCTCTGGGAAGAAGCCGAACCCGTTCAACAAAGGACACGTGAACCACATGAGAGTGGAGGAGGTTGAAGCACAGCCTGATGCAGTAATAGGTAAGTTTTTGGTTAAGTCATTTACTGCAACCGTTCTTTTCGATACTGGTGCATCGCATTCATACATATCAAGGGGATTTGTGAATAAGTTTAAGCTGTCCACCAAAGTTCTCAGAACCCCTATGTTAGTAACCTCGCCAGGAGCAGAGTATATGGCAAGCCAAGGATGTTTTCAGATGCCATTGGCCATTGGTAGGCATGTTTTCCCCTCAGACCTAATAGTTTTGGAGTCGCAAGGTTTGGATGTGATTTTGGGAATGGATTGGCTATCGTTGTATGGAGGAAACATCGATTGTGCCAGCAAGACGATTTTGCTTACCACCCCAGAAGGAAAAAGGATCAAGTATGTATCCCGGCATATGCCGAAGAGGACTCAAGTGAATTCCTTATCAGGAGTTGTACAGGAGGAAGTACCAGTGGTGAAGGATTATCCGGATGTATTTCCAGAAGAGTTGCCAAGCATGCCACCGGATAGAGACATTGAGTTCTTGATTGAACTTTTGCCAGGCACAGGGCCAATATCTAAGAGACCGTACAGGATGCCCGCAAAAGATTTGGAGGAAATTAAGAAGCAGATCAAGGAGTTACTGGATAAAGGCTATATTCGCCCAAGTTCGTCACCTTGGGGATCACCAGTACTTCTAGTGGAGAAGAAAGATGGATCGCTGAGGATGGTTGTTGATTACCGTGGATTGAATGAAGTGACCATCAAAAACAAGTACCCACTGCCGATGATCAATGATTTGTTTGACCGCCTACAAGGAGCTAAAGTATTTTCCAAGATCGATCTACGATCAGGATACCATCAGTTAAAGATTCGAGAGCAGGATATACCTAAGACGGCTTTTACCACCAGATATGGATTGTATGAGTATACCGTTATGTCATTTGGTCTGACTAACGCACCTGCCTATTTTATGAACCTGATGAACAAAGTGTTTATGGAGTTTTTGGATAAGTTCGTCGTGGTGTTCATTGACGATATTTTAGTCTTTTCCAAGAATGAGGAAGAGCATGAGGAAGAGCATGAGGAGCATTTGCGATTGGTACTTGAGAAGCTCAGAGAACATCAGTTATATGCCAAGTTCAGCAAATGTGAATTTTGGCTGAAGGAAGTTGGATTCCTTGGACATGTTATTTCTGGAGAAGGAATAGCAGTAGACCGTGCCAAGGTTGAGACAGTGACAAGTTGGGAATCACCCACGACAGTTGGAGAAATCCGGAGTTTTCTTGGACTTGCAGGATACTACCGGAGGTTCATCGAGAATATCTCGAAGATTGCTAAGCCCATGACTGAGCTATTGAAGAAGGACACCAAATTCAATTGGACTGAGGATTGTGAAGCTAGTTTCCAAGAGTTGAAGAAACGATTGGTTACATCACCAGTGTTGATTCTGCCAGATCAACGCAAGGACTATGAAGTTTATTGCGACGCTTCTCGTCGAGGACTTGGAGCAGTGCTTATGCAGGAAGGAAGAGTTGTGTCATATGCTTCACGACAACTTAAACCCCATGAGAAGAATTATGCTACACATGATTTGGAGTTAGCAGCCGTGGTGCATGCGTTGAAGACATGGAGACATTTTCTCATCGGAAACCATTGTGAGGTGTACACGGATCACAAGAGTTTGAAGTATATTTTCACACAGAAGGAGTTAAATCTCAGACAGAGGAGATGGTTGGAGCTTATTAAGGATTATGATATGAGATTGCATTATCACCCAGGAAAGGCTAACGTAGTAGCAGACGCGTTGAGCCGCAAGAGTCATGTCAACACCCTCATGACAGGAGAGTTACCTCAGGAGTTAGCCGAGGACCTTCGCGAACTATGTTTGGAGATAGTCCCAAGAGGCTATTTAGCGACACTGGAGATTCAGTCTACCTTGATGGAAAGGATCAGAGAAGCTCAGAAGACAGACAAGGAGATTGA
The DNA here is from genome assembly GCF_002575655.3 of Aegilops tauschii subsp. strangulata. NCBI lineage: Eukaryota > Viridiplantae > Streptophyta > Magnoliopsida > Poales > Poaceae > Aegilops > Aegilops tauschii. Next base: position 501,898,025 of record NC_053041.3, on the reverse strand, counting down.
AGAGATAAAGGAGAAGATGAGCAAAGGAAAAGCCAAGGGATTTCGTGAGGACGAGCACGATACCTTATGGTTTGAGGACCGCGTTTATGTGCCAAAAGACCCGGAGATCAGGAAGTTGATTTTGCAAGAAGCCCATGATTCACCGTACTCGATTCACCCATGAAATACCAAGATGTATTTGGATCTGAAGAATACTTTCTGGTGGACCGGAATGAAGAAGGATATTGCAGAGTATGTAGCAGTTTGTGATGTATGTCAGAGAGTGAAGGCAGAGCATCAGAAGCCAGCAGGATTGCTACAACCATTACCGATACCCGAATGGAAGTGGAATAAAATAGGCATGGATTTTATCACGGGATTACCCAGGACTCGTTCAGGCTATGACTCAATATGGGTTGTAGTCGACCGTTTGACGAAAGTGGCTCATTTCATTCCAGTGAAGACCACTTACACCAGTGCTAAGTTGGCAAAGATATACATGACCAGGATCGTATGTTTGCATGGAGTTCCGAGGACCATTGTATCAGACAGAGGAACCCAATTTACCTCGAAGTTTTGGAAGCAGTTACATGAAACTTTGGGAACCAGGCTAGAATTTAGTACAGCCTTTCACCCACAGACAGATGGACAGACCGAGAGAGTCAACCAGATTTTGGAGGACATGTTGAGAGCTTGTGCACTAGATTATGGATCTAGTTGGGACGACAATTTGCCATATGCAGAGTTTTCGTATAACAACAGTTATCAAACCAGTTTGAAGATGGCCCCTTTCGAAGCTTTGTACGGAAGGAGGTGTAGAACACCGTTGTTATGGGACGAAGTTGGAGACCGTCAGTTGTTTGGACCAGATTTTATTAAGGAGTCTGAACAGAAAGTGAGGTTGATTCGCGATAGGCTCAAGGTAGCCCAGTCCAGGCAGAAGAGTTATGCCGATTCTAAACGAAAGGAGACAGTTCACGAAGTTGGAGACAGAGTTTACCTTCGACTATCACCACTTCGAGGAGTGAAGCGCTTTGGAGTTAAGGGAAAGTTAGCGCCCCGTTTTATCGGACCATACAGAGTTTTGGAACGTATGGGAGAAATTGCCTACGAGCTGGAATTGCCCGAAGGATTGTCAGGAGTTCATGATGTATTTCACGTTTCCTAGTTGAAGAAGTGCCACGCAGAGATGGCTGAGATACCACTGAGAGATACTGTGCCGCTGGAAGCGATTCAGCTGGAAAGTGATTTGACCTATGAGGAGAAACCAGTTAAGATTCTTGAGTATGCCAGCCGAGTTACCCGCAGTAAGGTTATCAAGTTTTGCAAAGTCAAGTGGAGTCCCCACACGGAAGATGAAGCCACCTGGGAGCGAGGGGAAGATCTACGGAAGGACCACTCCCACCAGTTTTCTAGCCAACCCGAATCTCGAGGGCGAGATTCATCTTAAGGGGGGTAGGTTTGTAACATCCCAAATTTTCAATTTGGAATGTTATACATAGATCATCATTGCATATCATATTTTCTATTGCATTTTGACAAATCCTCGATAAATCCTAAGCAACTCAAGGACCCTCGGAGAGAGTTGGGGATTTTCTCGAATTTTCATATTTGATTTTCATCAAATAATAAAACGAGGATTTTGGTTTTAATTATTTTTCTCTCCGGAAAAATATTTCATTAAAAATAAATGAGAGGAGAAAATATGACTTCTCCAAAACAATTGAAATATTGGAGGAAAAATGTTAAAATCATTTATTGGATTTTATTTGCAATTTTAATTGCATTAAAAAATATTGCATGTTTTCAAAAATTTATTTTTGTGTCCAAAAATGTTCACCCTTTTCTAAATATTCTAACTAGACGGGGAAAATTTGTTTTATCTTTTTTGGATTTTTATTTATTTTTCTACGAAATTTTTGGCGGAACGTTTAAAAAAAAACATTTCGCGCCGCGCCCGACCGGGCCGAGGCCCAGCCGAGCCGCCGGCCCATCTCCGCGTTCTCCTCCGCGAGAACGCCGGACGCCGCCGCCGTGTCCGCCACGGACACCCCGACGCCGCGCCTTGCCCCCTCCTCCAAGCACCCCTCCCCCCTCTTTATAAACCCCGCCGCCGGAGCCGCCCCTCGCCACCCCCGAGCCCCCTGAGCCCCGTCGCCCTCGCCGGAGCCAGCCGGAGCCCTGCCCCGACGAGGTATACCTCGCCGTCGTTGCCGGTTTTGTTTTAAAAAAACCGTTCATTAAAAAAAACCCTAGATCGGTTTATTTCTTCGGTTTTGTTATTTTGTGAACGTTCACCGACCCGTTCATTTTAACGAACGCGTTCGTCGGATTTTCTCTGTTAACGAACGTCCGTTCTTTAACCGTTCGTCCGTTTTTCTTTTTCATCAGATTTTTCCGCGATTATCTCAGATCTCGATTTCTGATCAAATCTTCGTTTCTGTTTAATTTTTCGCTCGTTTATCGGAATCAGGCGATTCAAGCGCCTAGAGTTTCGTCTCGAAATTCTCTTTCCGTTTAACCTAATCAAACAAGTTTTTGCTATTGTAAAATTTGACCTAGATTCAGATTAGTAAACGAAGTTTGTTTCTTTCGCTGTTTGACTTTCGTTGCTTCGTTCGAGTTGATTCTTTTTGCAAACCGGAGTTCTTAAGTTGAACTTTCTGGTTGGATCTTTCATTCGAGTTTTACCTATGCATTAGATGAGTACTTATTGTTTGCTTGTTTGTTTGCGATAGAGTACCCGGAGTGTGCCGCTTGTTACTTCGAATCGCTAGGTTTCGCGGATCATCAGCAAGGCAGGTAACACTTTGATCATATATCTTCCATACCCAGTTTTGATTGCATTAGATCTATTCCTCAAACATTGCATGATTAGGATCTAATTAAATTGTGGGTATTGGGAAGTAGTTGAGGTAGTACCTATTACCTATTCTTTTATCAAACCCTTGGGAGTTACTTCTACGTTTGCTATTATATTGCCATGCTATGCTCGTAGACGTGGATTGGGTTTGAGTGATATTCATGACAGATGTGAGATTGTTAATAATGGTTTACTTAAGGTGGCAACTAAAACTCACATCTGGGTGGATTGAGGTACCTGGGTATTCCAGGATTGCCTGTTTTTCTTTTGGACCGCCACCCAGGTTCAAAGGGATCATGAGATTATTCATGCTAGAAACTTCCGTGTGCAGCCACAAGCTATTATGGGCTCTAGCATAGTTGACTAAGTTGTGTGAACTCTTACAGTGGTAGACTAGCAGATGTAGGGGAAAGTAGTTGTAACTGTCTACCCATACGTAAGGTGCAAACACTTCTGAAAGACTGTGTCTCCATCATCCGTTTCTCAAACATCATGTAGTGCGAGAATCAAGCGGAGGCGATCGAGTCTTGTGGGGAAAAGTGCACAAACCTGTGCAGAGTGTACAAACTAATCATGGTTAGCCGTGTCCCCGGTTATGGACAATTTGAGTATCTAGTACCTGGATTATCATGTGAATCTCATCACCATGTTACTTTTAATTAATTTTGTTGGGTTATTGATGACACCTAATTGGGATTGAGATGCTGTCAACCATCTCAATGTTTAACAACCACCATGATAGTTAAATAAAATTTATTCCTTTGCAGTAGGGAAAAATTGGCTTTCCGCAAAAACTTTAACCATAGAGCTTTCCACCAGCCTTATATGCATGTAGTATAGTATTATTACTGTTCATTATTTCTCTATGTGTTACATTGCCAGCATATTCCATGTGCTGACCCGTTTTCGGGCTGCAACGTTTCATGTTGCAGACTTTTCAGACGACGAGTAAGGTGCCTTAGGTCGTGGTCTTATACTCAGTGATGCCGCTGGAGTTGATGGACTCACGTATCTTCCAAGTCTTCCGCTGTTATCGTTTTTAGATGGCCTTAAGCCATATTTATCATACTTATTCTCTTTGGAGATATTCGATGTAATAAGTGTGTGATTGCTACTCTGTTATAAATCCTCCATTTGTACTGTGCGTGTCAGCATTAGTGATCCAGGGATGACACTGGTGCACAGCAGCACAAACCATTTGAGGTCTGGTCGCTACATGTGTTGGGTGTGCACGAGTGCGTCCTTCTGTGCATGCCGCCGCGCAGTGGTGAATTGTGCGCGAGTGCATCCTCCACGCGGAAGAAGTGTGTCCTCAATGCGCCCTCAATTTACTAGCGTGCGGGGTGCTACCCCGAGTGGTTTCAACTTTGTTTACTTCACCGTGTGTCAGATGGGCCTCTAGTTTACTTATTTTCACCCACTGCCACATGGGCCAGCACACGAAGATACAGAACACGAGCTGACAAGGCAGCATGTGGACTGGTTGACCGGTTAACTAAACAATATATGGAGCTATACGCTGACACAGTGAGCGTATAATCCGTCGGTATAGAGTGTTCGTGTGAGAGGGGAGGCTCGTGAGAGATAGCAGAGAGAGAAAGAGCTAATCCCTCCGTTCGATAATGTAGTTCCAACATTTTTTTAAAGTCAAACTTTTGAAACTTTGACCAAGTTTATAAAGAAATTACTTATATCTACAATACCAAAGATAAATGATAGTATGAAGTAAGTACATGTTGTGATGAATCTAATGATCTTTCCAGATGTAAATGTTTTTCTCCACATATACCTGGTCAAACTTTTCTGAGGTTTGACTTTTCAAAACATCCATATGCTTATGGACGTGAGAGAGTCCCTAACTAGAGAGAGAGAGAGAGAGAGAGAGAGAGAGAGAGAGAAATAGAAAGAGTGAGTGAAAAAAGTGTGTGTGCATGTGTGAAAGAGACATGGACAACACTCGATAAAAGTCGAGAAAAAACGTGTGTTTCTTATGCAAACATATCACACATGCATCTTCGACAACGGAAGCAATGTGAGGAGATAGTGTGTGGTCATTTGCAACCAAGAGAGCAAGACCCCTAGCACGTGGCCAAGAGGGGTCTGACAAACAAGGGAGAGAGGTCAAGAGAGACGTACGGAGAAAATGCAGACATGGGGAGGAGAGAGTGTATGTTTGTCATAGAGAGATCCCCTGGATATCGTGATGGGACTACATGGGTGGGAGATCGAGTGACATGGTGTGTGCGCGATAGAAGATACCCCGAGAGATATCGAGATAGACGTATGGATGGAAGGAGACAATACGTGTGTTCCTGATGGCTAGTGAGAGATAATCATACTTAGCGGGGGGGGGGGGAGTGCTTGCGCCTATGATGGAGTGAGGGATTATGGTACTTATTAGGGGGGTGCGTGTCACATAGAGAGAGAACAAGGGTGGAGAGTGTTGGATGGGTCTATATGTATAGCGCGAGCGAGACATGTGTATGTGTGAACCAGGGAGATATAAAGTTTGAGAGAGATTGAGGAGCCCCGATAAGGCTGAGTGGTGCGTCAGATAGCTGAGAGGGGGAAAGAGATATTCCATCCGCTCGATAATGCAGTGCATGTAATTTTTTTAGAAGTCAAACTTTGATCAGGTTTACACAAATGTTATTTATATCTTCAATACCAAAGATACATCATACGAAACTACATCTCATGGTGAATCTAATGGTATATGTTTGCCATTCTAGATGTAATTGTTTTTTTCCACGTACATGGTCAAACTTTGTGATGTTTGACTTTTCAATAAATCAATATGCTATGGACCGAGGAGAGTGCCTAAGTCGAGAGGGATCAAGTGCGTGTGAAGGAGAATGAGTAAGTGTGCAAAAAGAGTATGTGTGTGAAAGAGAAAGTGACAACAAACGATAAATTAGAGAGAGTGTGTGTTTTTTCGTTTCTTAGGCGAACATATCACGCATGCATCTCCGAGATAGAAAAGTGAGGCGAGGAGATACACGAAGATAGCTAGCTAGTGTGTGATTGTTTGCAACAGAGATAGACACCCCTATAGCACATGTCCAATAGAGGTCTGGCCAACAAGGAACAAAGGTCGAGAGGGACACATGGAGAACATGGACGCATGGGGAGGGCGAGAGGGTGTGTTTGTGATAGAGAGACCCCCTCGAGATCGTGAGGGGACTATATGGGTGGGAGTCGAGGGAGGTGCGTGCGCGATAGAAAGATGCCCCGAGAGAAATCGAGATAGACCATGCACATGTTTGTGATGGAGACTAAGATTAGCTAGTCATATACATATAGGGGGGACTGCGTGTGCCTACAATTGAGTGAGAGACCATCATACTTGGCTAGCTAGGCATGAGATTGTGTGTGTGTGTGTGCGCGTGTGAGATGGAGAGAGAACGAGGGAGAGAGATAGAGTTTTAGATGGGCCTATCGAGTGCGAGTGAGATATGCATGTGTATGTGTGAACCAGGTAGATGGAGAGTTTGAGAGAGAGGGGGAAGAGCTCCGAGACGATAGAGTGGTGCGTGAGAGAGTTACGGGCAACGAGCCAAGGAATTTGTGTTCGTACGATGAGTGCACCCAAGATATCTAGCTTGGACTAGAGAATCATACATAGTGTGTGAGAGAGACCTATAGATGGAGTATATATGCATGCGAACTAGAAAGACCCCCCCCCACGCACACACACAAAGAGAGAGAGAGAGATGGAGAGAAAGCGAGAGGGACCAACAAGGTTTGTGTGTTGGATGCGTGCGACAGAATTGAGGATTGTCGGCGAGAGAGAGAGAGAGAGAGAGAGCAGGAGTCCGGGAGAGGGGGAGGTCGCGTTTTATGCATCAAAGACTGATATAAACCATGTTTCGATATGAACTTGCATTCAAATAGTTAAATTGGAGAACATTTTGTCTGCAATCCACACATGGACGGATATATGTGTATATCAAACAAGTTCATTAATTTGACTTTCAACATGTTCATGGAGTATTATAAAACTATACAACATGCTATTTGATTGAGGTGTTCAATTTTGGATTTAGTTCACTATTTTGACCTGGTGAACGAGCTATTTCATTGAATCGAGATATTTCATTTTGGGTTTGATTCCCGTTTTTGAGTGGGTCAACTATTTGTCATATAGTAAATCGCTAGCAACAAGCATGTAAAAACACATTACTCCCGAGCATCATCTCTCCATCTAAAAAAGAAGTGGCAAGCTAATATTTCTAAATTTGATTCGAATCGACTTGGTAAGGTAGATGTGGATGCTCATTCTCCCAAATTTTGAACGAACCGTTAAACATCCTCTGCTCGGTGGAATTCGCCCAAGCAAATAAATGGGAGACGCGAAATTACCGTCCTATGTGGGAGACGCATTAATTGGCCCGTTGTACATCGAGGGTAGGTTCGTAACTTCATCCAAGCGCGCCTTCTCCTCGGCCGAAATGACATGTGCCGAATAATTCATAAACCATGGTCAGCAAAACACGCTCTCCTCGCCCGAAATAGGTCGCGCCCACAATTTCAAAACACGCTCTCCTCGCCCGAAATCGCTCGCACGAACTATATTTCAAAACATGCCCTCCTCGCCCGAAATCGCTCCCGCCCACTATTTGGGGAGAAGCAAAGTGACTCTACTATCCCCGACCCTCAGTACACATACCCAAGCTGAGAAGCCTAAAGGCAGGGGTAGAACTGTAACTCCCCCTCACATTTCAGACAAATGCGTCCGTAAAACATGGTTCCACTCCCCTCCCAATCCCCCCCCCATTCATACCTCGTGGGCGCCAAGTCACCTTCTCCCCGGAAGCTCCCTTCTCCCGAGCCGCGAAACCTCAGCCCCTCCTCCATGGCGCCCCCACCGCACCAATTTCACAGCCGCCCTCCACCCTAATGCCGAAGACGCTGTCCATTTGCTGGAGCTGCCTCGACGACGACCGCGTGAACCGTACCAGAGCCGATTCACCCCCGCCGTTGTTCACGGCACCGGAGCGGCTCCAACTTTGGATCCATCCAGAGTCCCGGCGCTGCTTCCCCGTAGCCATCGACCAGCGCGACATTGCTGTTTCCCTGCCGTCGGTGGCCACCGCAACCGCGCCGGCCTCACCGACTTGGCAGCTGGACCTGCCTACTTCACCATGCCGCCAGATAGGTCACACCCTCATCTCAAATCACTTTATTTAGGCGTCAAGTGTCTGAATTTTTATTCTGGGCCAATCGATTCCCAATGGGAAGCAGCAACCCTCGAGGCGGCGGAGCTCCTAGGCTGCCGGTTGGCTGGTGTCTAACGTAAGGGTGTGGGGCCGCAAGTTCGCCGCGGAAGCAGTGCTTAGATGGCTATATTAGAGTTGCGTGGGTTGAAGGTACTGCCGCCACCGGATCTGGATGACGGGGAGTCTTTGTGGATTGGCCCAGGGGCGGCGCAACCACGGTAGTGTTGGAAATATGCCCTAGAGGCAATAATAAAATGGTTATTATTATATTTCCTTGTTCATGATAATTGTCTATTGTTCATGCTATAATTGTGTTATCCGGAAATCGTAATACATGTGTGAACACATAGACCATAACATGTCCCTAGTGAGCCTCTAGTTGACTAGCTCGTTGATCAATAGATGGTTACGGTTTCCTGACCATGGACATTGGATGTCATTGATAACGGGATCACATCATTAGGAGAATGATGTGATGGACAAGAGCCAATCCTAAGCATAGCACTAGATCGTGTAGTTCGTTTGCTGAAGCTTTTCTAATGTCAAGTATCATTTCCTTAGACCATGAGATCGTGCAACTCCCGGATACCGTAGGAATGCTTTGGGTGTACCAAACGTCACAACGTAACTGGGTGGCTATAAAGGTGCACTACAGGTATCTCCGAAAGTGTCTGTTGGGTTGGCTCGGATCGAGACTGGGATTTGTCACTCCGTATGACGGAGAGGTATCTCTAGGCCCACTCGGTAATGCATCATCATAATGAGCTCAATGTGACTAAGTAATTAGTCACGGGATCATGCATTACGGAACGAGTAAAGTGACTTGCCGGTAACGAGATTGAACGAGGTATTGGGATACCGACGATCGAATCTCGGGCAAGTAACGTATCGATTGACAAAGGGAATTGTATACGGGATTGCCTGAATCCTCGACATCGTGGTTCATCCGATGAGATCATCGTGGAACATGTGGGAGCCAACATGGGTATCCAGATCCCGCTGTTGGTTATTGGCTAGAGAGGTGTCTCGGTCATGTCAGCATGATTCCCGAACCCGTAGGGTCTACACACTTAAGGTTCGATGACGCTAGGGTTATAAGGAAGGTTTGTATGTGATTACCGAATGTTGTTCGGATTCCCGGATGAGATCCCGGACGTCACGAGGAGTTCCGGAATGGTCCGGAGGTAAATATTTATATATGGGAAGTCACCATACGGTCACCGGAAATATTCGGGGGTATACCGGTATTGTACCGGGACCACCGGAGGGGTTCCGGGGGTCCACCGGGATGGTCCACCTGCCCCGGAGGGTCTTATGGGCTGTAGGTGGAAGGGAACCAGCCCTAAGTGGGCTGGGCACCAACCCCCCCTAGGGCCCATGCGCCTAGGGTTTAGGGGGAACCCTAAAGGGGGCGCCCCCTTGCTTGGGGGGCAAGCCACCTCCCCGTTGGCTGCCGCCCCCCTCTGGATCCCATCTAGAGGGGCCGGCCCCGTTTCCCCTTCTCCCTATAAATAGAGGGGTGAGGGGAGGGCTGCAGCACTACATCCAAGGCGCAGCCCCTCCCCTCCCGAACACCTCTCCTCCTCCGCGTGTGCTTGGCGAAGCCCTGCCGGAGAACTGTCACTCCACCACCACCACACCGTCGTGCTGCTATTGGAGCCTTCTTCCTCAACCTCTCCCTCCTCCTTGCTGGATCAAGGCGTGGGAGACGTCCCCGCTCCGTACGTGTGTTGAACGCGGAGGTGCCGTCCGTTCGGCGCTTGGATCATCGATGATTTGGATCACGACGAGTACGACTCCATCAACCCCTTTCTCTTGAACGCTTCCGCTCGCGATCTACAAGGGTATGTAGATGCACAACTTCCTCTCATTGCTAGTAAACTCCATAGATTGATCTTGGTGATGCGTAGAAATTTTTTAATTTCTGCAACGATCCCCAACAGTGGCATCTTGAGCTAGGTCTATGCGTAGTTTCTATGCACGAGTAGAACACAAGTTGTTGTGGGCGTCGATTTTGTCAATTTTCTTGCCGTTACTAGTCTTATCTTGATTCGGCGGCATCGTGGGATGAAGCGGCCCGGACCGACCTTACACGTACGCTTACGTGAGACAGGTTCCACCGACTGACATGCACTAGTTGCATAAGGTGGCTAGCGGGTGTCTGTCTCTCCCACTTTAGTCGGATCGGATTCGATGAAAAGGGTCCTTATGAAGGGTAAATAGAAATTGGCATATCACGTTGTGGTTTTGGCGTAGGTAACAAACGTTCTTGCTAGAAACCTATAGCAGCCACGTAAAATTGCAACAACAATTAGAGGACGTCTAACTTGTTTTTGCAGCAAGTGTCATGTGATGTGATATGGCCAGAAGGATGTGATGAATGATATATGTGATGTATGAGATTGATCATGTTCTTGTAATAGGAATCACGACTTGCATGTCGATGAGTATGACAACCGGCAGGAGCCATAGGAGTTGTTTTACATTCAACTAGCTTTACATTCAGTTTTACATTCAACTAGTGTTTTTTTTACTGTGGTGTCCTGTCGTATCCCTAGCTCTTACACCATACTCCCTCCGTCCGGATTACATGTTGCCGAAATGGATAAAAAAGGATGTATCTAGAACTAAAATACGCCTAGACCCATCCATTTTTTTCCGGATGGAGGGAATACATGTCAATATGTCATGCCTTTCTATTCTTCAGTACCTATTCCATCTCTCTGTTGTCGCATGTTTTATAATGGAAACACCATTCTTCTACATAAGGTGTCGTGGAATTGTCACGACAGATGTCCTAGTGTGAGGACTTAGTCGTGAGGCCAACGCATCTATGTGGTAGCTTGAGAGGGGTCGAGCGGAATCGAGAGAGGCAACACAAGACAAGGGTTTAGACAGCTTCGGGCCCCGGGAAACATTGTCCGGTAACAACCCTACATGCTGTTTGTGGCTAGGTCTCATTATGCTCATGAGGGAGTCGCCGTAAACCGGCTCTCCTAGTTGTGTCTAGCCTTAACGATTATTTTCCCCCCCTCTTGGGGTGCCCTGCCCCACCTTATATATGTTGAAGGGGCGGGTTACATGACTAGTCCTAGTAGGATTAGGATTACTCTATTACAAGTGGAGTCCTAGTCTTGCTTCCTTTACATGAGAATATTCCTTATACCTTTCCTCTTAAACCGGCCCACCATAACATAAGCCGGCCTTCTGGGCCTTGGGCCTTGTCGTCCGTCTGACCCGCCCGCCGGGTTAATAATAAGTCGCCAAGATCGGGCGGGTTACCCGTGAGTCGTCATGCTCCGGGCGGGTCACCAGTGAGTCGCTAAGATCCATCCGGGTCATACGTCCGGCGGGTTACACCGCGGGGTATATCCCCGACATTAGCCCCCAGTTTAATTTGGATTTATCCATGTTAAACTGATCTGCAACATAAACACAAGAACAATTTTGACAGGTTGTGCTCCGGGTTAAATATTCTTGTAAGCCGGCATCTGATCATCCTTAAGTCCTTGTTATTTCCTTCTTCTAGAAAATCCGGGTCATTAGGCCAGCTTCATAATCAATTTGCTTGTAGAAGAAATATTGCAAATAAAGAATCCATTTGAGTCGGCCTTCAATGCTCTGACTTGACAAAATATTGGTCTTTGAAATATTCAACTGATATCCAACCGGCTTGAAAATGTAGAACTTGCCGAGTTATGATATCCAAAATCGTCGGGTTATAACAACTGATAATTCCGGGTCATGATTGTTGCCAACGCCGGTTCATGATTATTGCCAACGCCGGTTCATGATTGTTGCCAACGCTGGTTCATGATTGTTGCCAACTCCGGGTCACACAATTGATCTCCCTGTTTTACTCAAAACAAAAAAATTGAAGATGTTCCTCCGTTATATTCATATCACCTGTAGCCCCCCAAGTTTTAAGAAGGGAGCGTAGTAACAGCTTAAGACTTGCTTCAATATAAATGTTGCAATCTTGAAGAAATCCAGGTTGTTCATCTTAGTCACTAATCAAATCTGAATATTCCACATATGTAGCCCCCAAGTGCCGGCTTGTCATGCTTGCAGCAACCTGGGACTTGTAATTGCCTGATACTCATGAAAACTTCAACCAGTGTAGCCCCAAAGGGCCGGGTCATTATGCAATAATGAGCAGGGACTTTATAAATATGATCATATAAACTTTGAGCAGCAACATGTAGCCCCCAAGGGCTGGCTCAGCAAGATAATATTGAGCTGGGACTTGATATATACTTCTTTGAAAAGAACATCATATGATGTAACCCCCATCATGGGGCTTGAACCCACGTCCACAAGGTTAAGAGCTTTGTGCTTAACCAACTGAGCAGTGAACCCTTTAATATAATGGAATAAAACTTGTGTACCTTGAATTGTTGATAGGAGCAATTGGTAGCCCCCAAGGGCCGACTCATTATGATGTGATGAGTCGGGTCTTCAATAAGGCTAGTAAAAGTGACTTTGCATTAGCCCCCAAGTGTCATGGTGCATGCTTGCAGCGACATGAGACTTGCATATTTAAGGTAATTTCAACTTGAAATGTAGCCCCCAAGTGCGGGGTCGTAAGCCTGCAGCGACTCGGGACTATTCCTTAAATTGTAGAATAAGTTATATCCATTGATAAAATAATATCCATTGCGCTGAAGTGACTTTGAAAACCTCAATCATAATATTGGTTATTGATAACCATAATAAAAATTCAGCCATGTTGGCTATTTGAATAATATAACCCAATGATTTATAAGCGCATGATTCCAATGACGCAATTCAAATATATACTGGCGACTTAACGTCCAAAGCCAGACCGGGCTAATAAACACCAAATAATTTCTCATCATACACTGGTGACTTATAGTCAAAAGCCAGGCCGGGTTAATAAACACCAGATAGTATCTCATCTCATACTGGCGACTTATAGTCAAAAACCAGGCCGGGTTAATAAACACCGGATATTATCTCATACTGGCGACTTATAGTCAAAAGCCAGGCCGGGTTAATAAACACCGGTGATTTACAATCAAGCTTTATAAATCTTGTCAAATAAACCTCAAAAAAGAGAGAATATGTTGAATAAAAAACAAACGAGAAGCAAGGCTTTTCATGGGCTGCCAGGCCCAAAACGAGGCTTTTCATGGGCTGCCAGGCCACTGAGTTAAACCGTTTTACAAACCTTATAAGATGGGCCTCACATTAACCAATCGTCGTTTTAACTTTGACAAGTTCAGGGTCTGCATGAGATTGACTTGTCAAACATTCGGCGGGTCTTTCCAGGATTACCTGGGCGGAGTGACTTACTTAAAAAGGCAGGATAACCCGGGGTTTTAGGTGAATACACCTGGCTTCCAAGCCTGGCTTTTATAGCCTATCACAAGGTTACAGACGCTTTGTTCTTTAGAACAAAAGAGCCCCCAAGCGATATTTTGAGTTGTGCTCAAGGGGTACCTATGTTTGAGTTGTGCTTTTGCAACAGACTCTCTTTGGTCCTTTAACCTAGGTAACAAGCCCCCAAGTTTTTTTATGTGGCCTATAAGCCGGATCAAAGGGTAATCATAACTTTGCTGTATAAAGCAGAAGCCCCCGTGTAACCATAATAAGATAAGCCTATAAGGCACGATACCCATGTTTGAACTGCGCATCATGGCAAAACCTTTAATTTTTCTGAGAACTCGAACTTGCGAGAGATTAATTCTTTTTGAACCGGAACTTTAAACCGGATTTGAAAACTTCAAACTATGTGGGAGACAGATTATCCTTGAGCCGGATTGTGAACCGGATATTGAGAGCTTCGGAGCTTTGTGGGAGACAGATTATCCTTGAGCCGGATTGTGAACCGGATATTGAGAGCTTCAGAGCTTTGTGGGAGATAGATTTCCTTTGAACCGGATATTGAGAGCTTCAAAGCTTTGTGGGAGACAGATTTCTCTTGAACCGGATTTTAAACCGGAATCTTCATTTTGAGCCGGAAATTTTCTGACGGCCTTTAATTTTTCATCAATATAGCGGCAGCCTCCGGGACCGGGTTATCTTCCTTCCATTGACCCGGAGTTCTTGACTTGCTTTAAACTGTCAGTCATTTACTGAGTCATGTCATCGTAGCCCCTGAGTCAGTGACTCGAGGAGTTGACTTGAGATTCTTCATACTTGGCCGTGATATAAACCGGCATATAGTTGAACAACGGAACACTGTAATATATTTGAAATTGGGTGTTGAGAATGCGATGTGAATCCATGGAAACTTGAAATCGACCGTGGCGGGTTATAAATGACCCCATATGATTTGTGTCAGTAATCCGGCCAGCGGTTCATCCCAGCTGGCTGTTGAATTTAAACACACCACAATGGCAGCGACTTTGCATGCCTATCCATTGAATCATCCGGTTTAGGCGGATGCTGATAACATATTACGATTTGCTCCAGGGTTGTTGGAATTAAACCAGGCTGCAAGAGCAGCGACTTGCATGCGCTCACTTAAACGGCTCGTACAAACAGGTGCAGCTCCAGTGTACTCATGTGGACCAGACCGCAGAGGCGGACGGTAAAGACAACTGCATCATCAGAGACAGCACACACACGGGCAAGTCGGCCGCAGGCATGGACAGATAAGCCGGCCGTGACATTGTAAGCCGGTGCGGATGGGCGAGTCAATCGCGGGCACAATAAGCCGCGCGGACGGGTGAGTCAATCCCAGGCGCGGTATATATTCATGACACAACCATCACCCTTGCCGTGAACCATTGTCCTGCACAAACAATATTGCAGACCAAGGCAAAGATAAACTGTTTTTGACAAAAAACAATATGTGCTAATGAAATAAGCTTGGATGAATGTCACCTGATATCTTGTCGGGCGAACCGCGACGGAGCAGACTAAGTTTCAATACGCAGATAAATCCACAGTTGGAATTATGGAAAGCATCCAGCCGCCCAGCGCTAAGTCAAATTGCCTGGCATCTTTGATGTGACTCTGGGCAGATTTTATCTCTTCATTGCTTTAAGTGGCAAAGTAATAACAACACCCTGCCCGTCCTTTCCTCCTTTGTCTTTTTCTTGTTTCACATGGGGTGAACTTGCACGTTCACAGAACGTCTTGATTGAAGTACCATCGAGGCTGTGGTCTTGAACCATTAGGTCCAGTGTTGGCTGCATGCTATGCTGCAAAGGAGACGATGGTGATGGCGGCTCGCGGAACGGCAGGCAGGCCGGGACTTGCAGCGCAGGAAACGACAGTGGAGGCCGGCCAAGAAAAACGCAGAGATGATGTCTGCTCAAGGTGAGCAGTGGCGACTTGAAGCGGGTCCCTGGTTGTAGTGGCGACTCAAGGTGACTCGCCGGCGGCGCAGGCAGGGGTCGGCGAGGCAGGACCGACTTGCGGTAGGGGCGGCCCAGCGCAGCAGCTTGGACAGAGGTGAGGACACAGCAGCGCCCGCTTAGAGGCAGTCGAGGTCCTGGTAGAGGAGCAGAGGACACGACAAGGCGACCACATTGGAGACGGCGGCTCAAACCCAAGCGAAGCAAGGACATGGCGCTCGAAGTCAGTGGCGGAGGCAACAACTGAGGCTTGGCGGGTCAGATGGACGACTTGAGCAGTGCTGTCATGGCAGAGGCGGGCGCGGGGTACGGCCGTTGATCTCACCGGCGGCGCCGGCTCAACATGCAGCGGCAGGAGCAGCGGCTCGACGACTCCAACGAGGCGTGGGCAGAGGACCGCAAAGGCAGGGCCGACGAAGGCGGCAGCGACGGCGGGTCAGGCGACTCATGCGAGGTGCGGCGCGACAGAGACGGCGTAATTTGGAGGAGAAGCAGAGCGGCTGGCATGGAGTAGGTCCGGCTTTCCGAAGCGGAGGCGGAGGTGGGAATCTCGCGGTGAGGACGTGGGCGCGGACGATGGACGAGTCCGGGTCGTGGCCGGCCTTATTTCCGGATCGTGGTTACGCGAGCGAATCCACTTCCTTTTCCTCTTGATCCCAGTATCTTTCCTTACCATCCACGGCCACCGTGCCTTGGATTGATTGGAGTTATTCCTTTGTTGAACCATCAACAATAACCTTCCTACAAACACGGAGACCCTTTTTTTGTTTTTGTTGTTGTTGTTTTTCGCTCCGATCGTGCAAGCAAGTCCATGAATCACCTTGGAGCTTGGCCTTATGCGTGTTGACGATCTGCACCTATCGGATCCAGCGAATCCACGTTGAACACAAACGGAGACTTCGACCAGGCCAAGTCGTCAGGATCTTCTCTGTTGATCTTGCTAACTAGTGAACTCGATGTTGATGTAAATTCTTCAAAAACCGTCTTTTTGTTCATCCGGGATTTTGCAAGCTTCTCGAAATCTTGGGAAAGATCCCTCCAAGAACTCAACACCACCGTGCGCAAGCCCCACGGTGGGCGCCAACTGTCGTGGAATTGTCACGGCAGATGTCCTAGTGTGAGGACTTAGTCGTGAGGCCAACGCATCTATGTGGTAGCTTGAGAGGGGTTGAGCGGAATCGAGAGAGGCAAAACAAGACAAGGGTTTAGACAGCTTCGGGCCCCGGGAAACATCGTCCGGTAACAACCCTACATGTTGTTTGTGGCTCGGTCTCATTATGCTCATGAGGGAGTCGCCATAAACCGGCTCTTCTAGTTGTGTCTAGCCTTAACGATTATCCCCCCCCCCTCTTGAGGTGCCCTGCCCCTCCTTATATATGTTGAAGGGGCGGGTTACATGACTAGTCCTAGTAGGATTGGGATTACTCTATTACAAGTGGAGTCCTAGTCTTGCTTCCTTTACATGAGAATATTCCTGTGACGCCCGAATAATTAAGCTATAGTAAACCTCTGCTAAAGATGCCACGTCACCTCTGTTACTGTCGCTAATCTCACGTAAGTTCAAAACGATTCGAATTGAAATTTGAATTTTTGTCGAACAACCAAAGTTTTCAAATATTAAAACTAAAATGTTCGGAGTGAACCAAATATTGCATAGATAAAAATGGTGGAGAAACCTAAATTTAATAAAATGTTTAAGTGTTCAAAATAATTAAAATAGAGGTTCAAATGTTAAAATAAATGCCTTTTGAATTTTTTAAAATATTAAACTATTTTAATTTGGGTTGAGGATTAATGTGGCAATAGTATACTTAAAAGTATTAATTTAAGTGCTAGTGATAATTTTTATAAAACTAAAATAAAATAAAACTAAAACAGTAAAAGAAAGATAAATAAAAAGAAAAGAAACAAAACAGAAAAATAACTAACAAAAAAAAAAGAACCCTCGGGCTTCGGCGCAGCAGGCCGGCCCAACCGGCCCAGCCGGCCACTTTCCCCCCACTCCTTATCCCCTCACCCACCGACACCCATTCCCCCCCCACGATCCCCACTCCCCTGGATCCACTCCCCCTCTCCCTCCCACTGGATCGGCGGCGCCGCGGCACCCCTCGCGCCCGATCCCGCCCGTCGCTGTCCTCCACCGCCCCCTACCGCTCCGCCCCCCCACTGTCTCTCGCCCTCCCCCCCGCTCGATCTGGACGCCCGCGCCTAGGGGTCGGACCTCGCTGCCCCCCCCTCCGACCCCGGCGCGCCGACGCCGCTCGTCGTCGCCGGCCCCCGCCTCGTCCCTACACCCTGTCTCCGCCGACGCCTCCTCGTCTCCTCCCCACGCCGGACCTCCTTGACCTCCTCCCCGACGGCCTCACCAAGCCACGCTGCGCCCCGTCGCAGCTCGCCGTCTTTGGTGCCACCTCGCCGGCGCCGCCTCCCCGCCGGACTGCGTCGTCCTCGCCCCCGTCGCGCCGGACTACCCCATCCCCTCCTCTCCTTCGCCGGTCCTCCCCGTGCTTCACCGCCCTCTTCTCGTCAACGGGGAGAGCTCCCCGTCGGGCCCCATCCATCTCCCCCTCCGAACGCTGCACCACACGCCGTCCCATCGCCACGCCCGCTGCAGACCTCTAGCCGTGAACGGCTACGCCCAGTCGTGCCTCCACGCGCGCCCTGGCTGCCCTGTGCGTGCCTTGGCCACGTGCCTCGCCCGCCTGTGCGTCGGCGCTGCCGAGCCCGGACCTGTTCTGACCGAACCCGTCGCCCCTCCCTCACCACACCGTGGCGCCCCGCTCCGGCCACTGTCGCCGGCGCCGGGCCATGCGCCGGCCCCCTTTACCCGCTGGCCGCAGCGCCCTGTCGGGCGGGCTAGCGCCCGTCGCCCGTATCCCCTTTGCCCGTTCGGGCTGTGCCCGTAGCCCACACCCACTATGGCCCCCTTGCCTATGACATATGGGGCCCACCCCCAGAACGTTAAAAAAAAGAGATTATAATATATATATATATATATATAAATTTAATTAATTAATTAAGTTAATTAATCCTGTTTAAATTAATCTAATTAATTAGTTAATTTAATTAAACAGTAATTAGTTTAGCTAAACCCTAATTAACCTAAACAGAGAATGACAGGTGGGTCCCACTGGACCCACATGTCAGTTTGACTTAGTCTACCCCTGTTGACTGCTGATGTCAGCATCACATCATGCTGATGTCGTAAATCCAATTTCGAATTAAATTAAATGATTAATTAAATTCCAGAAATTAGTAAATCTTTAGAAAATCATATCTTTTAAACCATAGCTCAGATGAAAATACTTTCTACATGAAAGTTGGTCAGAACGACGAGCTGAATCCGAATACGCAGTCCATTCGTCCGCCACGCGTCCCTAGCATAGTGAACCTGCAACATTTCACCTCCGGTTCATCTGCCCAAAAACGTGAAACACCGGGGATACTTTCCCGGATGTCTCCCCCCTTCACCGGTATCACCTCATACCGCGTTAGAACACGTCTAGCTCTGCCTGTTGTCCTGTTATGCACTTGCTTGCTATGTATTTACTGTTTCTCCCCCCTCTTCTCTTCGGTAGACCCCGTGACGATGCTGATGCCCCTGTGGTCGACTACGTCACCGACGACCCCTCCTTCTTGTCTGAGCAACCAGGCAAGCCCCCACTTGATCACCAGATATCGCCTATTCTTCTCTATACTGCTTGCATTAGAGTAGTGTAGCATGTTACTGCTTTCCGTTAATCCTATCCTGATGCATAGCCTGTCATTGTTGCTACAGTTGTTACCCTTACCTGCTATCCTACTGCTTAGTATAGGATGCTAGTGAACCATCAGTGGCCCTACACTCTTGTCCGTCTGCCATGCTATACTACTGGGCCGTGATCACTTCGGGAGGTGATCACGGGTATATTCTATATACATTATATACATGACACATGTGGTGACTAAAGTCGGGTCGGCTCGTTGAGTACCCGCAAGTGATTCTGATGAGGGGGCTGAAAGGACAGGTGGCTCCACCCCGGTAGAGGTGGGCCTGGGTTCCTGACGGCCCCCGACTGTTACTTTGTGGCGGAGCGACAGGGCAGCTTGAGACCACCTAGGAGAGAGGTGGGCCTGGCCCTGGTCGGCGTCCGCGGTTACTTTGACATAACACGCTTAACGAGTTCTTGGTATTTGATCTGAGTCTGGCCATTTGGTCTATACGTACTAACCATCTACGCGGGAGTAGTTATGGGTATCCCGGCGTCGTGGTATCAGCCGAAGCCTTCGTGAAGTCAGCGACTGAGTGGCGCGCGCCGGATTGGACTGGAACGCCACTAGGCTAGGTCTGCTTCCGACCGCGTACGCAACGTGCAGGTGTGCATAGGGCGATGGGCCCAGACCCCTGCGCGCATAGGGTTAGACCGGCGTGCTGACCTCTCTGTTGTGCTTAGGTGGGGCTGTGACGTGTTGATCTTCCGAGGCCGGGCATGACCCAGAAAAGTGTGTCCGGCCAAATGGGATCGAGCGTGTTGGGTTATGTGGTGCACCCCTGCAGGGAAGTTTATCTATTCGAATAGCCGTGTCCCTCGGTAAAAGGACGACCCGGAGTTGTACCTTGACCTTATGACAACTAGAACCGGATACTGAATAAAGTACACCCTTCCAAGTGCCAGATACAACCCGGTGATCGCTCTCTAACAGGGCGTCGAGGAGGGGATCGCCGCGTAGGATTATGCTATGCGATGCTACTTGGCGAACTTACCATCTACTCTCTTCTACATGCTGCAAGATGGAGGTGGCCAGAAGCGTAGTCTTCGACAGGACTAGCTATCCCCCCTTATTCTGGCATTCTGCAGTTCAGTCCACTGATATGGCCCTTTACACATATACCCATGCATATGTAGTGTAGCTCCTTGCTTGCGAGTACTTTGGATGAGTACTCACGGTTGCTTTTCTCCCTCTTTTCCCCTTTCTATACCTGATTGTCGCAACCAGATGTTGGAGTCCAGGAGCTAGAGATCCCGAGGATGATTCTACATGGAGTTCGGCTTCGAGGAGTAGTTAGGAGGTCCCAGGCAGGAGGCCTTGCTGTTGAGGATATAGACCTTAGAGTCACCCGCCAGGAGGGGCCGGGTTACTCTTCGGATGGTCATTGCCAGAAGCCCGGAGCCAAGTTTCAAGACGATGGGCCAGAGATGGGCTGAGACCCGGATATGGCTTAGGGCCTGTAGTTGCAATCATCATTATAGTAGACTTGTAGTATAAGGCAAGTATAGTTTAGAGTCCGAGCCGGACGTTCTTATGAGCCGGCCGGGACTCTAAGAGCTGCTGGGCGTCAGCCTCCCTATATAAAGGGACGACCCGGCAGCGGTTCGAAGGCGACAACAATCTCATCGAGAGCCGGGCATAGCTGTTTAGCTCCCTGGCGATCGTAACCCTAATCAGTAACACCTCAAACTGGACGTAGGCTTTTACCTTCACCGTAAGGGGCCGAACCAGTATAAACCCTCGTGTTCCTTGTCCCGCATAAACCCTTCAAGCTTCCTAGTTGCGATGGCTCCACGACTAAGTCCTAGCTCGAGGACATCTGCCGTGACAACTCCACGACAGTTGGCGCCCACCGTGGGGCTCGCGCACGGTGGATTTGAGTTCTTGAAGGGCAGCTTCGAAGGGCTCAAGGGATACGCTGTGGGCCGGATGACCAAAAGTCGTCGCGGCAAGCTCTACATCGACGATGCGGACTGGGGCCCCGACGCCGGCTCAATTGAGTACGGGTACCGGGTCCCCTTTGGCGCAATTCATGTCTTCATTGGCAAGATTGGTGAGCCGGGCCCCGAGCCGGATCTCTGCGCCGATCTCATCGAAACGGCTCAGCGTGCACGACCCGCCCGGGCCCGGCCTGCCTTAAGGCATGCTTTTGTGGGGTGTATCCATGGAGGACTCACCGATCGATCTGGATCCGGTGATGAGACGGCCGCCGGCTCCGACGGCGAGTCGGCCACCGATGAATCAAACTCGCTGTACCAACTTCAAGATGGCAGGCTCATGGGTTGTTCCGACGGCGATAGTATTGCGGACCTCTTTGAGCCGCCAAGTCAGGTTGGAGTTTTTATGGCTGGTGCGCAGCCTGTTCAGAACCCCGCTGCTGGATCGGGAAACCCGGTGCCTTCTCCGGCTCAGGTGCTGATGGATCTCACGGACAAGATGACGGCCCTGTTAACCGCCACGGTTGACCCGGCGAATCAAGCTCAGCATGATGCAGAGGTGGCACAGTTAAAATCGGATTTGATAAAAGCCAAAGAGGATCTTGCAGCGGAAGGGATCAGGCTGGCTGCGGAGCGGGCGGCTCTCGACGCCCGGACTCAGCTGATTCAGGCGCAGTCCTTCCAACTCACGATGGATCAGAACGCGGCCAACGAGGTCATGAGAAGGAGGCATCAGAAGGCCCAGTCTCGACTCCCGCCGGTTTACGATCCGCGCAATCTCTTCAACACGCCGGGTGCAGGGTCTAGTAACCCGCGAGGGGTCATTGCGCCCGGGTCTGGACCCCTTATTCGGTCACAAGTGATGGGGCCTCCCCAGGTGCCCCCTGCCCCGCCTCACTATGATAACCCGCTGGAGAACATGGTAGCTGCGGCAGCACGGCTGGCGGCTCTCCCCGTTGACCGCGATTCTCCGGCGGCCATTGAAACTCGCCGGGTCAGGGAACTCCTGCAGACGGCACTAGCGCAGCAAGAGGCGTACTCCTACAGCCGCGACAGGATCCACTCGACCCCTCGTCCAGGCCAGAGCCCGAGTTACAGCCGGCACATGGTCTCAGCAACCGGTTCAAGTAATGTACGACGCCATGACCCGCCCCCTGGCCATGGCCCGGCTCATAATGGGGCCTTCTACGCAGCAGACCAAGCACGGCGAGAGGCAGAGCAGACGCCTCAATTGACGGCTTATCAGACCCCCCCCCCAGCTTATCCGACGACGTCCGTTGATGTGGGAATTTCTACCAGGACCGGGGGTGTCCCTTGTTTGGTACCAGCCATCCGTAATGAACGTCTACCTAAGGACTTCAAGGGCCCTAGGAAGGTGCCTAACTATACAGCGGACTTACAACCTGCAGCCTAGATTGAGAGTTATGAGATGGCTATGGAATTGCTGGAGGTCAGTGAGGCGGCCATGGCCAAATATTTCACCATGATGTTAGATGGAACTGCCCGCACGTGGTTGAAAGGGTTACCGCCGAACTCCATTGGGTCTTGGGCTGAGCTGAAAGCCCGGTTCATTCAAAACTTCAATGATACCTGCAGGCAATCTATGTCAATTGTGGATTTGACTAACTGTAAGCATCAGGAGGGTGAGTCCACGACCCATTGGGTTCGCCGGGTCAAGGAGATCATACATTCATCAGATAAGATGGATGCCGGTTCTGTAGTCTTAATGTTGGAACAGAACTGTCGCTTTGTGCCCCTTAAGATGAAGCTTGGGTGGCTCAAGCGCGACTGCACCGATATGGGTACCCTAATGGCGGCTCTTGTCAAGTACGCCGATTCCGATGGTACCAAGGATCCCCCTTCAGACGATGAAAGGGCAGGGAAGGGAAAGAAGAATGGCAACGGCAAGGGTCCTCAGTTTAACCCGGGGAACCAAGGAGGAGGCAAGCGTAAGGCCGATGGCAGCCTAGAGTTTGTAGCCAACGCCAACTCCCAAGGTAATAACCAGCGACGCAAGGGGAGGCCCCCTCCCCGAGGCGGCGGGTCAGGTCCAACGCTGGAGCAGCTGTTAAATGAACCTTGTCCAAGGCATGGCTCTAGAGGGAAGCCAGCGACTCACCTGTGGAAGGATTGCGCGATCATGAAGGCCTTTAAGAGTTACAATGGCCCGGGCGGCGGCTCAAATTCCGGTCCTCAGAACGGTTAAGTGGGATTTAATCAACAATCTGGTCAGGGCCATCAACAGCAGCAGGGGGGTTATCAGACCAACCCAAAGCAGCTTAGCGGTGGACAGTATCATGTGTTCACCACTAGTTTGTGCAAACGAGACGAGAAGCTTCACAAGAGGGCTGTTAATGCTGTTGAGCCGGCGGTTCCACGTTACTTGCGGTGGTCTGAGCAGCCTATAGTGTGGAGTAGGGAGGATCACCCTCCCCGGGTGGATAACCCGGGCCACTTGGCCTTAGTGGTGGCTCCTCAGGTGGGAGGCTATAAGTTCACAAAGGTACTCATGGATGGAGGCAGCAGCATCAATATCCTCTATTATGAGACTTTCCGTCGTATGGGGCTAGTCGATAAGAACCTCAGCCAGTCAAACACTATCTTCCATGGTGTGGTACCCGGTAAGTCGGCTTATCCAGTCGGCAAGATTGAATTGGAAGTGGCTTTTGGTGATGAGAACAACTACAGGGTGGAGAAGCTGACCTTTGAGGTGGTCAAGATAAGAAGTCCATACCATGCTATATTTGGACGGCCGGCTTATGCCAAGTTCATGGCACGACCGTGCTACGTGTACTTACAGCTCAAAATGCCGGGTCACAACGGGACTACTACGGTTCACGGCAGCCGAAAGGTGGCTCTGGAGTGCGAGGAAGGCGACGCGGCTTATGCAGAGTCTGTTTGTGCTACAGAGGAGTTGAAGTTTTACAAAGACAATGTTGACCCAACAGATATGACCTCTCTGAAAAAGCCAACCACGGAGAATGAACCAGCAATGAAATTTAAATCAGCTGATGAGACTAAACTTGTTGATTTTGTTCCAGGTGACTCGTCTCAGCAGTTTAGCATCAGTGCAAATCTGGACCCGAAATAGGAAAGCGCGCTCATCGAGTTCATCCGTGAGAATAGGGACATCTTTGCGTGGAAACCTTCTGACATGCTAGGTGTACCTAGAGAACTCGCTGAGCACGCTCTCAATGTTGATCAAAAATTTAAGCCGGTCAGACAGTTCCTTCGACGGTTTAACGAAGAGAGGCGGAAAGCTATTGGTGAAGAAGTGGCCCGGCTCTTGGCGGCCGGGTTCATTGTTGAGGTTTTTCACCCGGAGTGGTTGGCCAACCCGGTGCTCGTAATCAAGAAGAACGGCACCCGGCGGATGTGTGTGGACTACACGGACTTGAACAAGGTGTGTCCGGCTGATCCTTTTGATCTCCCCCGTATTGATCAAATCATTGATGCTACGGCAGGTTGTGGACGCTTAAGTTTCTTGGATGCTTATTCCGGGTATCATCAGATTAAGATAGCAGTTAAGGACCAGGAGAAGACGGCGTTCATCACTCCCTTTGGAGCCTTCTGCTATGTGTCTATGCCCTTTGGACTCAAGTGTGCACAGGCGACTTACCAGCGTTGTGTACAGAATTGTCTTCATAAATAGATCGGGCGCAATGTTCACGCTTACGTGGATGATATTGTGGTTAAATCCATCAAGGAGGAAACCGTGATAGATGACTTAAGGGAAACCTTCGATAATCTCCGGGTCTACAAGATGATGCTTAACCCGGCCAAGTGTGTTTTTGGTGTTCCTGCAGGCAAACTATTGGGCTTCTTGGTTTCTGACAGAGGCATTGAGGCTAACCCGGAGAAGATCAAGGCTATCACCTCCCTAGCTAAGCCGGCATGTATAAATGACGTTCAGCGTTTGGCGGGTCGCATCGCTGCTTTAAGCCGTTTTATAAGCCGTTTGGGTGAGAAAGCTATGCCCCTATATCAGTTGATGAAGAAAACTGATAACTTTATCTGGAATGATGCAGCTAATACCGCTTTTAAGGATTTGAAAAAGCAACTGGCAGAGCCCCCCGTCCTTGCTGCTCCGGTTGATAAGGAGCCCTTGCTACTATATGTGGCGGCAAACGCACGAGCCGTCAGCGTAGCTATTGTAGTGGAGCACAAGGAGGCGGGTAAGGAGCATCCGGTTCAGCGGCCGGTTTATTATGTCAGCGAGGTGCTCATTGAGTCCAAGCAGCGGTACCCGCATTGGCAGAAGCTCGTATACGGTGTGTTCATGGCGAGCCGGAAGCTCAAACATTATTTTCAGGGTCATCCCATTACTGTGGTCAGTTCTGCCCCTCTTGGTGATATTATCCAGAACAGAGAGGCTACAGGGAGAATTGCTAAGTGGGCTATAGAACTTGGACCTCATGGCCTCAAATATGTGCCACGCACTGCTGTTAAATCTCAGGCTTTGGTGGATTTCATCAATGATTGGACGGAGTCTCAAGTGCCTGAGCAAAAGCCGGATAACACTTATTGGACTATCCACTTCGATGGGTCCAGACAGTTGGAGGGCTCGGGGGCTGGTGTTGTATTGGCTTCCCCTAAAGGTGACAAGTTCCATTATGTGCTACGATTGATGTTTCCTTGCACTAACAATGCGGCTGAATACGAGGCTTTGCTCCATGGTCTTCGGGTGGCTAAGGAGATGAGCTTAAGCCGGGTAAGGTGCTTTGGTGACTCAGACTTGGTGGCTCAACAAGTATCAGGCACTTGGGATTCTAAGGATCCTCTCATGGTGGCTTATCGCCGCGAGGTTGATGCCATTGCTGGGCATTTCCAGGGATACCAAGTGGAGCACATTGATCGCAGGAAGAACGAGACGGCTGATGCTTTAAGCCGGCTAGGCTCTCAGCGAAAGCCGGTGCCGCCTAACACTTTCCTGGATGTCCTGTATAACCCCTCGGTTAAGTTGCCTACAGAAGAGGACTTGGCTATCCCTGACCCGGAGGCACGACTGGTGGCGGCTCTTCATGTCATACCAGACTGGACAATGCCATATCTGGCTTATATAACCCGGGAGAGTTGCCTGAGGATGAAACTCTGGCCAGGCAAATAACCCGGCGGGCTAAGTCAATGATTGTTATTGATGGCGAGTTGCATCATCGCAGTGTTTCAGGGGCATTTCAGCGTTGTATCTCCCCTGAGGAAGGTCAAGAGATCTTGCGCGAGATCCATGAAGGGGATTGTGGCCATCATGCCGGTTCAAAATCTCTTGTGGCCAAGGCTTTCCGTCATGGTTTTTATTGGCTGACGGCTCACGCTGATGCAGAGGACTTGGTCAGTAAGTGTGATGGTTGCCAAAGGTTCTCACGACGGGCTCACGTGCCGGCTCAGGAGTTGAGGATGATCCCGATCACTTGGCCCTTTGCGGTCTGGGGGCTTGATATGGTTGGGCCTTTTAAACGGTCCAAGGATAGGAAGACCCACCTCTTGGTGGCCGTTGACAAATTCACGAAGTGGGTGGAGGCTGAGCCAGTTAGCAAGTGCGATGCAGCCACGGCGGTTCAATTTATGAAAAAGGTGATTTTCCGCTTCGGCTTTCCGCACAGCATCATAACTGACAATGGCACCAATCTATCCAAGGGCGCTATGGAAGAGTTTTGTCAACGAGAGCATATCCGACTTGATGTTTCCTCGGTGGCTCATCCCCAATCCAATGGTCAAGCTGAGAGAGCTAACCAGGAGATTCTGAAGGGCATCAAGCCCCGGCTTTTGGTCCCTTTGCAACGGACGCCGGGTTGTTGGGTGGAGGAGTTGCCCTCCGTCTTATGGAGCATCAACACTACTCCTAACAGGTCTACAGGCTTCACGCCTTTCTTCATGGTTTATTTAGCAGAAGCAGTCCTGCCCAGCGACATCCGTCACGATTCACCTCGTGTGGCGGCTTACGTTGAGACGGATAATGAACAGGTGCGCCAAGATGCTCTGGACTTGTTGGACGAACAGCGTGATGTGGCAGCAGCCCGTTCGGCGATTTACCAACAAGACCTGCGCCGTTATCATAGCCGCCGGGTCAAATCCCGGGTCTTCCAGGAAGGCGACCTTGTGCTCCGACTCATCCAGGATCAAACAGATGCACACAAATTATCCCCACCTTGGGAAGGGCCCTTTGTGGTCAGTAAGAACTTGCACAACGGGTCATATTATCTCATTGATATTCGGGAACATAAAGATTCGCATAAATCTGAGGAGGAGACCCGTCGGCCGTGGAATATAGCTCAGCTTCGGCCTTACTACACTTGAGCTACCGGCTCTCGTGGTGTACATATTTATCTCAGACATGTATATATTATGATAAGCAATAAAACAGGACCTCTGTCCTTTTTTCTCCTCCAATTATGCGTGTGTTATTTTTTACATGCTGATTTAAAGGAGGATCCGGCTTATGATCGTATTCGAGTCTAGCCGTAAGCAGTAAGGTCACTTGGGGGCTTCCTGTTCAAACATGGGTCGTATCCGAACCAAAGAGAACATAGCTGTCGATACCCACTTGATTGGCAAAGTGCCGAGCTCATTGGGAAGTTAACTTTGATCATATTTGAATCACAGTTTAACCCCTCTGAGAACCGACGTGGATCGTATTCGAATCGGCGTCGTTAAACAATTTTAAGAATCATTTGGGGGCTTCCTGTTCAAACATGGGTCGTATTCGAACCAAAGAGAACATAGCTGTCGGTACCCTCTTGATTGGCATCGCCACACCCACTGGGGGCTACATGATCGTATCCGAATCTTGGCTTAACCCCTTTTGGGCCGGGTCTCTAGTCGTATTCGAACTGGAAGCCCCTAAGTTCTGATTTATCACAAGTTTACTCTGATTATGACAGTGTGCATGGCCGGGTCTCACTTGCCGGCTTAATTTTGGGTTTATCTTGTTAGTTGAACATCATGGATGTCATCAAGGCAAGTAAATTAGAGTTAAGATGCCAACCGTGCTACCCGGGTTATTTAAGCCGGAAGTATGTTTACAGGCCGTTAAGTGTGTTATCACGGCTATGTTCAGAGTGTAACTAAGGACCAGTCTTTTTGATTCATATTCCGGGTTATCCATCTCAAACGCCTGATCCTTAGGGTGGTCAGCCGCCTTGAGACTTGTGATTTGCCTTTTTATGCAGATACTTAAAGGCACCTTTTAAGGTTGAGAAGGACAAAGGGATAATTATGACCCGGAGGAACATCAAAAGGATAATTTCAAGGGATTTCAGCATTCATTACGTGCACGATGGCACGGCAGAGATAAATTGTTACACCTATTCCATTACAAAATTCATCAAGTCCCAAGGATGGAGCGTAGTTCGGTGAACCGCCAGCCGCTTTATGATGCCTGCTGAGTTGAAGTCCCCGGCTCGTTCCTGTCTTCTGCTCCGGCTGATCCCAAGACCTCGAAGGTTGACGACTTCTAGTTGATGCCGCTGAGAGCTTCGAACTGGGCCTCTTCGTCAATTAACCCGGCCGGGTCAATCTCCGGGGCGAAGGTGTGCTGACGAGCCGGAGGAATCAGATTGAGAGCTTCATAGCGAGGGGTTGGAATCCTCTGATTCTCCGTGTTGTACCCCGGCTGATACTTGGTTAAGTCGGTGTCATTCCCGATGATGGTGGCCACCGGGCGTACAGCCTTCACGCATGCCGCGAAGTCCTTCTGGTCGAAGGCTGAGCCGTCTTCCTTCAGGCTTGGGTAACCCAGGGCGATGTCTGCCGGGTCTAGCTCCGGCAGGAATGCTTTGGCCCGGCTCAGCGCGGCAATTGCTCCGGCTCTTGCGGAGGCTCGGCGTAGCTCCTGGATCCGCTGCGGCAGAACAGCGAGCCGGCGCAGGACTTCGGCCAGATGGGTTGGCACCTCGTTGGATAGGGCCACCACAGCTAAGGCGCGCTGTGACCCGGTGTAGAGTTGTTCCACCAGGGTGTACACAGCCTTTAACTTAGTGACCACGTTCTGGTTGAGGTTGGCACTCCTGGGACCTGTTTAACAAGATCAGATAAGCCGGTGACAAGGATGAATCATAACATATACAGACTTGATGAAAGCCGGTGAGGCGACTTACCGAAGATAGCAGCCACCATTTGGGAAACCTGGCGCTTTAGGCCGGAGAGCTCAGCGGTCTTCTTAGTGAGGGCCTTCTCCGCCTGTTCTGCCCGGGTCACCAGTGCGGCCTTCTCCTCAGCCCAGGCCTTCCGCTCAGCATCAAATTCGGTCTTCAGTTCTCTTGAGCGGCGATGCTGGAGACAAACTTGGCATTTGCCTTCCGGGTCTCCATCTCCTGTGTCTTCAGCCGGCTCTTGAGATCCGCAAGGTCCGACTCTAATTTCTTGCCAACAGCCTGCATATATTTCCGGGTTATTAACAGTCATTATATAAGTCCCAAGCACTTTCCAAGCAAAGACACTTGGCACTTGGGGGCTAATGCATATTGAACGTATCTATCTACGTACTGCCGGCTCAGTTCAGTAAGCCGGGACCTAAATCTACAACATACTCAAGTGTAAGTCGTCGACTTGGGGGCTAGCATGACAAGGGTCACTATGCAGTAAGTAAGAAGACAGCAGAAGGATACCTCAGATTTTTGTTGGATCTGGTTGACCATGGCGATCTCGGCGTCCCGGCTCTTGTGAACTTGGCTGATGTAGCCAGAGACGAGCTCTCCAATGCTCAAGTCGGTGTAGCTGGAGAGGTCCAGATTCACCCGGTGGGGCTGCAGCAACTCCCCCTTCACGGAGCATTTGGCCAACGCGGTCGGTCTCCCCGGCTTAATGAATTCCGTCCGGGTGATTACCACGTCCGGGTCGTCTGCTGGTGGAGTTGAGCCGGAGGCCTCTGGGTTAACTGACGCTTCGGTCGTTGTTTTGGTAGTCGGGGCAGGGGCTTCAGGCGCCGTGTCCATGGGAATGGTGGCTTCGGGGGCGGAGGCAGCTGGCGGCTCTTGAGCCGTCGCCTCCGGCTCAGGCAAGTCTGGCACTCCAGCTGACCTGGTTTTCTTTGCTCTTTTGGTGAGCTTTGCTTGGGCACTGAAAAGGCAGAAGTGTTAGGCATACAAAGAGTAAGTACATACAGATAATGTAAGGAGATTGTTATTACCCGGGTGCAGTCTTGAAGGCCGGCAGGCTTGACTGCATGGAGTCACCCGAAGAGGGGGAGGTCTCTTGATAATTGGAGTCGGAAGAGTTGAGTGGCTGACGGATGACACCCGCCAACGGATGAAAAGGGTACAGGTGAGAAAAAACCTCAGTACGACGCTTCCTGGTTGCGTCGGGTAACCCGGCGGAGAGGTCGGTGTCTTTGCGGGCCCGGGTGTGATGCCGACTTTCGTGAACCTGCTGCTTCAAAAGAAATTGAGGGTCTTGATGAGCTAATGGATGTGAAAAGCTTACTTTCTGGGTTACTCTTCGGACTTTCAGCTGTGGCAAAGGCTCCGAGTCGGAGGAAAGTGACATTACCTCTTCAACCACCGGGTTACTGGCGCCGGTGTCATCCTGTCAGTGAGCAAATGTTGATAAGGCGGACAGCAACAAACAACAAATATGGCAAGAGTTTAAAGGTTTAAGGGTTACCTCTGACTCGGAGCTGTCGCTTAATTGCAGTAGCTCCGAAGCAGTGGGTCTGCTTTCCTTTTTGCGAGGGGCGGCTTTCTTGGCGGCTTTCTTCGCCTTCCTGGCCTTCTTGGCCGCCTCATGGTCATACTTGACCCGCCAGATTTTATCATCAGCCTGAGAAATACAGCAAGGAATTCTTAGAATGGTTCAGATCGAGGTGACATGCAAAAGAAGTTGAAAGGTTAAAGTCAGCGGCTTACCGCTGGGGCTGGATTGATCTTGCAGAAGGGGGCTAGCCCGGTTCTTCCGCAATCTGCCAAGCTCTCGTTTAGAAGAGCCTTGGTCTCTTCCTCGGCAACGTCTTCTAGAAGATCATTGCGACTGTGCCTCTGCGGGTCATCCTTTCGCCCGGTGTACTCACACATTAAGTCGGGGCGGCAACTTAATGGGATCACCCGCCATGAGATCCAGACCCGGACCAGATCAATTTCGTTCAGACCGTTGCCTAGCAGGGCCTTGATCTTATTGATCGTTGGAAGCAGAGGCTGGCGTTCCGCGGCAGTCAGTTTGTCAGATAGCGGATGAGTCGGCTCTAGGCGCGTTGGGCGAAAGCCGGGCAGCGGATTCTCATCAGCCGGGGACGTATCTTGGCAGAAGAACCAAGTCATATTCCAGTCCTTAGGGTGGCTCAGCGGCTCTGCGTAAGGGAATAGACAGTCCTTACGCCGCTGGATGGAGATGCCGCCTAATTCCAGACTTGGCCCGTTGGCACACTCATTTTGGCGGTTTAAATAAAACAGCTCTCTGAAGAGCAGCAGACTCGGCTCTTCTCCAAGATACACTTCGCAAAAGACTTCGAAGTTGCAGATGTTGGATACGGAGTTGGGTCCTATATGCTGAGGCCGAAGGTCAAAGAAGTTGAGCACGTCCCGGAAGAATTTTGAGCCGGGCGGTGCGAAGCCCCGGCTCATATGGTCCGCAAAGATCACTACCTCCCCGTCCCTCGGCTGTGGTCTTTCTTCTGACGGATCAGGGGCACGGTAGGACATCACTTCCTTCTTGGGCAGATATCCGGACTTAACGAAGTTGGCTAGGGTCTCGTTAGTGACGTTGGATCTCATCCAGTTGCAAGTGATGGGAGCCTTGGGAGGCATGGTGAAGGTTGGTGGTCTATGATAAAGAGAAAAGTATCCGGGTTAATTATAAACCGGAGATCTATTGTTCAAACTAAGGTGGCGGCTTATGAAGGGGACTAATGATATATATTCAGATACGGTGGGTTATCTAAGCCGTAGGGCATTCAGAATAAGTTGGTCATATACGGCTTACCGCAGTTAAGCCGGAGGATTCTACAGAGCAGGGTTCTCTTTAAACCGGAAAGTTCTACGGCACGTGTTTTCTTTAAGTTGGCAATATAAGTCGCCAAGATTCAAGGGCTGCAGTTTTTACTAAGTGTGGTAAAACAGGTTTCACATATTGCAGTAACTTTTTTGGATCAAAATGGTCGGGTGAAATGAAAATTTTCTAGACCTAAAAAACAGAGGCAGGAGAAGTTCTTGAGGTGGAACATGGTTCTTATGCAGTAAAAGGAGGGCTTCTTGCAGGTGAAATGGATCTCAAACATCTACCGCAGTGGTTCTACGCAGAGTTAAGATCAAGGGAAGGGTGGTAAAAAACAAAACTACCGCAGGCCGCAACGAACTATGAAGAACTGGAGGAACCGTATTGTAGATCTACTCTACGGGGTGGTGAGAACTTACCGGAGCTGAAGAGGTGCGGGAGTCGCCGCCGTTTGTCTGGTCCAGGTCAGGGTGATGCAGCGGCCAAGGTTGACGAAGGTCGGGGCGAGACGACGGCGGCAGAGCACGAGCTCGGGCAGAGGAGCAACGGCGCGAGGAGGAAGAAAGGGAGCGTGAGAAGAGCACGTTGGGCCGGCCTATTTATAAGGCGAAGTCATAAGTGGGCGCGAGATTCAAGGAGACCACGGCGTGGTTATCTCCCCCTCACGACGCCTCGATTTTCGGAAAGACAGTAAAAGCAAAGATCCGTTGCGGATCTGGCGGAGTAAAAAACGGACTTAATGGAGGATGATGTCACGGCGGATTATCCGAAGTCAAGAGGATGACGTCACTCCGGGTTATGGCCTTCACGTGAATGGTAAGCCGGAGATTTTCTCTGTCGGCAGAGTTGAATATTGACACGAGCCGGCTCAAGTCAATCTGGGGCCTAATGTTGAGGATATAGACCTTAGAGTCACCCGCCAGGAGGGGCCGGGTTACTCTTCGGATGGTCATTGCCAGAAGCCCGGAGCCAAGTTTCAAGACAATGGGCCAGAGATGGGCTGAGACCCGGATATGGCTTAGGGCCTGTAGTTACAATCATTATTATAGTAGACTTGTAGTATAAGGCAAGTATAGTTTAGAGTCCGAGCTGGACGTTCTTATGAGCCGGCCGGGACTCTAAGAGCTGCTGGGCGTCAGCCTCCCTATATAAAGGGACGACCCGGCAGCGGTTCGAAGGCGACAACAATCTCATCGAGAGCCGGGCATAACTGTTTAGCTCCCTGCCGATCGTAACCCTAATCAGTAACACCTCAAACTGGACGTAGGCTTTTACCTTCATCGTAAGGGGCCGAACCTGTATAAACCCTCGTGTTCATTGTCCCGCATAACCCCTTCAAGCTTCCTAGTTGCGATGGCTCCACGACTAAGTCCTAGCTCGAGGACATCTGCCGTGACAACTCCACGACACTTGCCTTTTCGATCGTTGCTACTTTTGTGCTAGCCTTCTTAAGGCAAACTTGTTTAACTTATGTCTGTAATCAGATATTGTGGCTTTCGCTGACTCGTCTATGATCGAGCACTTGTATTCGAGCCCTCGAGGCCCCTGGCTTGTATTATGATGCTTGTATGCCTTATTTATGTTTTAGAGTTGTGTTGTGATATCTTCCCGTGAGTCCCTGATCTTGGTCGTACACCTTTGCGTGCATGATTAGTGTATGGTCAAATCGGGGGCGTCACAAGTTGGTATCAGAGCCAACTGCCTATAGGAATCCCCTTTCCAACTCCTTGGCCGAAGTCGAGTTTAGTCAGTAAAAAACTTTTACTAACATGGCTGTTTGGCTTACGGGCCCACGTCGCCATTGGGTGGTATTAGGATATTTTACTCCTTGCCTATACTCTGGGACTCTGATCTCTCTTCTATTCGGGTTAAGTGAATTTTGCTAAATCTAACATTAGGATCTCGTTATCACTTTCACCTGGAGAGCCCCTTATTACTGATGATCGTCTGCTGCACGTGAAGACCCTGAAGATACTCTCCGCTGATAACCCGAGAACTTGTGTTCATCGCTTTTGCAATTCCCTTTCATCGATAAACTCCTATGGATAACCACGTATACTCGCCACTCATACAATGTTTCCCAGTTGATCTTGTTATTACAAGATACCCCGAAATTCTCTCTGTTGTTCCGAGAATCCTTTGAGCTTACTGCCTTGCTGTTCTTTGTCACCTGAATACCCCTACGGATAATCCTCGCACTTACCGAGTATCCGCTCATCCCCAGTTGATTCAAGTATTTCACAAAAGTGTTCAAAATATCATTCGATCTTCCGAAAATCTTCAGGAGCCTTTTTGCTCTTGAAATTCTTGCTTACGTGCATTATGATTAATCTTAAGTCTCATAATCTTATTGGCATCTCTTGTCATTATCATTTTGAGTCCGTAGATTCAAATTGTTGCGAATGCTCGCAATCCTCAATCAGATCCTAGAATTCTTCCTTCTGGCTCAGACGTCATTTTAAACGTGAGCTGGATCTCGACCAATCAAATTTGCCATCGATTGTACCCGTAAGTTTACTCGACTTATCCATCCTCAATCAGAGCGTTTGCTTCTGATCCCTTGAATTTGAAATTATAATTCCTTTGCATTGAGCTTTGAGTTAGTCAGTTGTTTCTATAATCTGATCTCCTTGCATTTTTTTCCTCTGGTTGAGTACTGATGCTCACATCAGATCCCTTGTGGACCATCAGACCCTTTTGTCGGATTTTGTCCGACAATGTCCTTCATATGAAATAAGCTTGTGAGCTTTTCCTCAGATACCTGATGCCTTTTTTAAATTGTATCCTCTGCTTTGTGAACCATGCTCTACTTTCGAGCTTGTATTATTTACTCCGAAGTTTGTGGTATGTGTTCCTAAGATGCCCGGATGGGTTGAACCTATGCCTTCCATAATATGTGTGAACTCGAAAGTTTTCATGAGTCATACTCTTCTGGTATTTTGCCAGATAAAATTTCAACACTACAACTTCTTTGAAAAATGAGAAGTAAATGAAAGGTCATGCGTTGAACAAGTGGGAGTCGACCTTGAACCCTGTGTTCATGCCCATGGACACGATGTATACCTTATCATGGAAGCTTCTCTTAAAATAATTATCCCCTTGTAATAAGTTCATCTGGTATCCGTGGACGTGGTTCCGACCATGTTCTCCTTTAAATACCATTTCTCATACAAGTTTAAGCACTTGTCTTCTGTAAGAGCAATACCTCAGTCCAACCTCTACTTTGGTTTGTCGTCTAGTATTACCCCCTGGTATCTCGAGATTATCACGGAACTGCATAACTTCTTATGAGTTCTCCATCAAGTATTACATTCTCATTGATTCCAATTTTTCATGGGCTCCGAGTTATTAAACACTCAAGGACATCGATAACTGAATCGAGTCTGCGTCACGATTAAACAACTCTTAGTAATCTCCTTCGTTTATGAGTCCGTACTCGATCACGTCATCCCTAGCCTGCTCGGCTATGTCATTATCGTGCCGATTTTAACTGTGCTACCTGGTCTTTATTCCCAGAGCACCACTTTCGACGATGAGCTAAGCTTATGTCGATTTTCCTCGTCATATCATTTCGCCTTGAGCAGCAAGCTTGATTTCGAGTTTGTGTCCTACCCATGGTTCCAATAACCGTCTGCTTCATCATTCCTTTGACTTGATGTCGTCGCTGATTGATTACATCTTCATGAAATCTCTCGACAAATGTGTCGTGATCATCATCAAC
This sequence comes from Aegilops tauschii subsp. strangulata, assembly GCF_002575655.3. Taxonomy (NCBI): domain Eukaryota; kingdom Viridiplantae; phylum Streptophyta; class Magnoliopsida; order Poales; family Poaceae; genus Aegilops; species Aegilops tauschii. The sequence goes on along the minus strand of NC_053041.3, from coordinate 501,862,308 downwards.
CTTATGCGCTCTTCCAGGATATCGATTGAGTTCATGATGAGAAATACCATCCTTGCCCTCGATGATCTGTGTTATCGTCGACCACTTTATTGCCTTCCCACCAACACAAGCTTGTTCGTGTTTGGTGTTATACCTTGAGTTCCTTGCTATCCAGCAATTGTTCTTCTTTACCTTCGAACATTAACATCTCTTATGTCATCTATGTTGTGAGAATTTCACCACCTCTTAAGAATTCTTGATACAATTGATACATCTCGCCATCTACATTCATCTCTTGGTCCCCGTGTTGTCTCCAACCGGAATACCGATGATCGGATTATGAGATGTAATATTCAAAATTACTAGCAACCTTATTGCCTGTAAGATAATGAACGATAGTTTCATTCCTTGTGTATTGGTTATTGAATCACCATTCTAAACATTGATCATGCTACCTAAGCCCATATTTCGGGCGCACCTTTCAACCAATGTTTAATTGTGTATGTTTTCCTCGAGCATACATAATTATATCATTTGATCTGACAAGTGTTCCTCCTTGTTCACATAATTGTGGAAATCCATCCTTTTGGAATTCTCGATGAATTGTCGCTGAGCCCATCAGCCACCTCCTCATCCTCTCCTTGGTTTAATTATGAACTATTGTTTCAGGAAACAACTCCCATAGTTCATTTTCCGAGAATCTTACAATGTCATCTCGTCGATTTGTGTTGCACCTTTTCTTCTCAGACATCCCGAGTCTGAGGTATCCTGGCACTAATAAAATCTGAATCTCGGTCAGATATGGTGGTTGGGACATATTTCCAAGAGTTATAACATTGGCCTTTCTATGACCCGGTAAGGTGATGTCATGCCTAACCCACCTGGCCGGAGGACCTATTGTTATAGTTTCCTTTTTAACAAGGTTATCCATTCTTCCATGAGGAAATTGTAAGACTTATTCTATAAGTCGTTCCTGATGGATCCTTTTGTGTATCCAAAGTCTAACCTTTACTTGATGACCATGTCAATGCTATCTCGAAGCATGTCTATGGTACTCCGATTTTCAACAGAAACATTTGAAGCCCAAAGCTAATTGTTTCCTGCTCAATTATCCAAACACCGTTGTATGGGTAATGTCATGAAATTTCTCTCCCCTTACCTAAAGGGTTTTGTACTTTATATCCTATCATGGATATCATGCTCTGCTTGTCCTTGGGAAGGATATACCCTTGAAATATGTGTTTAAACACATTTTCCTTTCCCTTGTTCTGTTTACTCTGATAATCTTATTTTCCTTTCCCTTGTTTTGTTTAACCTTTCTTGTAATTTGACTTAGCTGAGCAGAGATAATTCCCTGCTTAGTTGAGCACCTCGTTGTACCACTCTCTCAGTAGACCATGTTACTTTTGTTGATGACATTTCGGTAGCCATCGATGGATGAGAACTTTGCCTATTGGTCCGCCTCGTTTCAACGAGCAGGAAAATGGTTCTCTTCGTCCCTTGCCCTTGGTACCGACGTTGTTGCCAACATAACTGACAGGCTACCCTCTGACATGCCTTATATACATGATCGTGCAAGAAGTCACTGCCCTTCCTACTTTTAAACCACATGGTGGGCCCATAACCCACAGTTCCACAGGATCGAAACCTGACTCTCTTGTACACCCCCTGTTCCCAAAGTTATTCCTCCCGCGTGGACTCGTATGTAATTCATGAGCCACCTTCCGATGAGATCATCAATTCTTGTTTCGGACACAAAAATTATTCCTTTGCTTTGAAACCCTTTCACCTTCTGACTAGGCATTGAATGATTGCCTAGCTGCTTGAAACTTCTTACTGTACCTTCAAAATTTACCCTCGATGTGTTTTATTTGTTTAGCTCGAGAGGTACTCATATGCTCATTCATGGGTTAATCCCAGATTACTACCCTTATAGCATTATGTCGTTGCCGATCTGCCCCATTACCTACTCGTAAGTACGATGAAGATCCCAAAGAAAAGATGCCTACTTCATCATGATGACCTGAAGCACAGAAATGAATACATCAACAAAAGGGATCAACCTCTTTGAAAGGGCAGCCAAGACCGAGAAGACTCGTTAGGTTTTTTCGCTACCAGCACCTTCCCCCTCCCCCTTACTCCACCGCTTAAATCTCGGGACGAGATTTCTTGTAGTGGAGGAGAATTGTGACGCCCGGATAATTAAGCTATAGTAAACCTCTGCTAAAGATGCCACGTCACCTCTGTTACTGTCGCTCATCTCACGTTAGTTCAAAACGATTCGAATTGAAATTTGAATTTTTGTCAAACAACCAAAGTTTTCAAATATTAAAACTAAAATGTTCGGAGTGAACCAAATATTGCATAGATAAAAATGGTGGAGAAACCTAAATTTAATAAAATGATTAAGTGTTCAAAATAATTAAAATAGAGGTTCAAATGTTAAAATAAATGCCTTTTGAATTTTATAAAATATTAAACTATTTTAATTTGGGTTGAGGATTAATGTGGCAATAGTATACTTAAAAGTATTAATTTAAGTGCTAGTGATAATTTTTATAAAACTAAAATAAAAGAAAACTAAAAGTAAAACAGCAAAAGGAAGATAAATAAAAAGAAAAAAGAAACAAAACAGAAAAATAACTAACAAAAAAAAAGAACCCTCGGGCTCCGGCCCAGCAGGCCGGCCCAACCGGCCCAGCCGGCCACTTTCCCCCCACTCCTTATCCCCTCACCCACCGACACCCATTCCCCCCCCACGATCCCCACTCCCCTGGATCCACTCCCCCTCTCCCTCCCACTGGATCGGCGCCGCCGCGGCACCCCTCGCGCCCGATCCCGCCCGTCGCTGTCCTCCACCGCCCCCAACCGCTCCGCCCACCCACTGTCTCTCCCCCCTGCTCGATCTAGATGCCCGCGCCTAGGGGCCGGACCTCGCTGCCCCCCCGACCCCGGCGCGCCGACGCCGCTCGTCGTCGCCAGCCCCCGCCTCGTCCCTACGCCCCGTCTCCGCCGGCGCCTCCTCGTCTCCTCCTCACGCCGGACCTCCTCGACCTCCTCCCCGACGGCCTCACCAAGCCACGCTGTGCCCCGTCGCAGCTCGCCGTCTTTGGTGCCACCTCGCCGGCGCCGCCTCCCCGCCGGACTGCGTCGTCCTCGCCCCCGTCGTGCCGGACTACCCCGTCCCCGCCTCTCCTTCGCCGGTCCTCCCCGTGCCTCACCGCCCTCTTCTCGTCAATGGGGTGAGCTCCCCGTCGGGCCCCATCCATCTCCCCCTCCGAACGCTGCACCACACGCCGTCCCATCGCCACGCCCGCCGCGGACCTCTGGCCGTGAACGGCTACGCCCAGCCGTGCCTCCACGCGCGCCCTGGCTGCCCTGTGCGTGCCTTGGCCACGTGCCTCGCCCGCCTGTGCGTCGGCGCTGCCGAGCCCGGACCTGTTCCGACCGAACCCGTCGCCCCTCCCTCACCACACCGTGCCGCCCCGGTCCGGCCACTGTCGCCGGCGCCGGGCCATGCGCCGGCCCCCTTCACCCGCTGGCCGCAGCGCCCTGTCGGGCGGGCTGGCGCCCGTCGCCCGTATCCCCTTTGCCCGTTCGGGCTGTGCCCGTAGCCCACACCCGCTATGGCCCCCTTGCCTATGACATATGGGGCCCACCCCCAGAACGTTAAAAAAAAGAGATTATAAAAAATATATATATAAATAAAAATAAATTTAATTAACTAATTAATTCATTAAGTTAATTAATCCTGTTTAAATTAATCTAATTAATTAGTTAATTTAATTAAATAGTAATTAGTTTAGCTAAACCCTAATTAACCTAAACAGAGAATGACAGGTGGGTCCCACTGGACCCACATGTCAGTTTGACTTAGTCAACCCCTGTTGACTACTAATGTCAGCATGACATCATGCTGATGTCGTAAATCCAATTTCGAATTAAATTAAATGATTAATTAAATTCCAGAAATTAGTAAATCTTTATAAAATCATATCTTTTAAACCGTAGCTCAGATGAAAATACTTTCTACATGAAAGTTGCTCAGAACGACGAGCTGAATCCGAATACGCAGTCCGTTCGTCCGCCACGCGTCCCTAGCATAGTGAACCTGCAACATTTTACCTCCGGTTCATCTGCCCGAAAACGTGAAACACCGGGGATACTTTCCCGGATGTCTCCCCCCTTCACCGGTATCACCGCATACCGCGTTAGAACACGCCTAGCTCTGCCTGTTGTCCTGTTATGCACTTGCTTGCTATGTATTTACTATTTCTCCCCCCCCCCCCCTCTTCTCTTCGGTAGACCCCGTGACGATGCTGATGCCCCTGTGGTCGACTACGTCACCGACGACCCCTCCTTGTCTGAGCAACCAGGCAAGCCCCCACTTGATCACCAGATATCGCCTATTCTTCTCTATACTGCTTGCATTAGAGTAGTGTAGCATGTTACTGCTTTCCGTTAATCCTATCCTGATGCATAGCCTGTCATTGTTGCTACAGTTGTTACCCTTACTTGCTATCCTACTGCTTAGTATAGGATGCTAGTGAACCATCAGTGGCCCTACACACTTGTCCGTCTGCCATGCTATACTACTGGGCCGTGATCACTTCGGGAGGTGATCACGGGTATATTCTATATACATTATATACATGACACATGTGGTGACTAAAGTCGGGTCGGCTCGTTGAGTACCCGCAAGTGATTCTGATGAGGGGGCTGTTACTTTGTGGCGGAGCGACAGGGCAGGTTGAGACCACCTAGGAGAGAGGTGGGCCTGGCCCTGGTCAGCGTCCGCGGTTAATTCGACATAACATGCTTAACGAGTTCTTGGTATTTGATCTGAGTCTGGCCATTTGGTCTATACGCACTAACCATCTACGCGGGAGTAGTTATGGGTATCCCGGCGTCGTGGTATCAGCCGAAGCCTTCGTGACGTCAGCGACTGAGTGGCGCGCGCCGGATTGGACTGGAACGCCACTAGGCTAGGTCTGCTTCCGGCCGCGTACGCAACGTGCAGGTGTGCATAGGGCGATGGGCCCAGACCCCTGCGCGCATAGGGTTAGACCGGCGTGCTGACCTCTCTGTTGTGCTTAGGTGGGGCTGCGACGTGTTGATCTTCCGAGGCCGGGCATGACCCAAAAAAGTGTGTCCGGCCAAATGGGATCGAGCGTGTTGGGTTATGTGGTGCACCCCTGTAGGTAAGTTTATATATTCGAATAGCCGTGTCCCTCGGTAAAAGGACGACCCGGAGTTGTACCTTGACCTTATGACAACTAGAACCGGATACTGAATAAAATACACCCTTCCAAGTGCCAGATACAACCCGGTGATCGCTCTCTAACAGGGCGTCGAGGAGGGGATCGCCGCGTAGGATTATGCTATGCGATGCTACTTGGCGAACTTACCATCTACTCTCTTCTACATGCTGCAAGATGGAGGTGGCCAGAAGCGTAGTCTTCGACAGGACTAGGTATCCCCCCTTATTCTGGCATTCTGCAGTTCAGTCCACTGATATGGCCCTTTACACATATACCCATGCATATGTAGTGTGGCTCCTTGCTTGCGAGTACTTTGGATGAGTACTCACGGTTGCTTTTCTCCCTCTTTTGCCCTTTCTATACCTGATTGTCGCAACCAGATGTTGGAGTCCAGGAGCTAGAGATCCCGAGGATGATTCTACATGGAGTTCGGCTTCGAGGAGTAGTTAGGAGGTCCCAGGCAGGAGGCCTTGCCTTTTCGATCTTTGCTACTTTTGTGCTAGCCTTCTTAAGGCAAACTTGTTTAACTTATGTCTGTACTCAGATATTGTGGCTTTCGCTGACTCGTCTATGATCGAGCACTTGTATTCGAGCCCTCGAGGCCCCTGGCTTGTATTATGATGCTTGTATGGCTTATTTATGTTTTAGAGTTGTGTTGTGATATCTTCCCGTGAGTCCCTGATCTTGGTCGTACACCTTTGCGTGCATGATTAGTGTACGGTCAAATCGGGGGCGTCACAATTCCTTATGTCTTTTCTCTTAAACCGGCACACCATAACATGAGCCGGCCTTCTGGGGCTTGGGCCTTGTCGTCCGTCTGACCCGCCCGCCGGGTTAATAATGAGTCGCCAAGATCGGGTGGGTTACCCATGAGTCTTCATGCTCCGGGCGGATCACCAGTGAGTCGCTAAGATCCATCCGGGTCATACGTCCGGCGGGTTACACCGCGGGGTATATCCCCGACACAAGGCATGCAAGGGGAAGACGACTATGTTAGAATCTGAAGGGTTACAAACTAGGTCTTTGCAAAAGATCCAAACGCCAGGAGATAATAAACCAACTCCAGTTTTTATAGATACTGCTCTAGCACAAACAAACCCAACTCCTACTGATAATAAGCAGATTCCAGTGGCCAAAGAACTAGTCCGCTCCAGTCCAGCAAAAATCTGTCAACTCCATTCTAAGAAGCGTGTGCGTATCCTTACATCATGAAATTTTATAGCATGCTGATCATATTTTCTACATGTTTCTTACCCATCTCTCTTTTAGAAAAGAAGCTTAACAGATAGAAGAATTTCTGCACTGGTATCATCTGTGAGGAAAGATTCTTGCAGGAATTCTCTATACTCCAATGCAGATGTAAGTACCTGTGGTATATCACTATATTTTTACATCAGCATGTATTTTGTTAATCGGTGTGAATCCAACCTTTATCTGATCTAAATTTAGTTGTAGCAAAATGTATGATTAAAGGCCACAATGTTGATTTTTGTAAGGAAAACTGCCTGGTAGTTTTGCATCCTGAGCTGCATGAGTGTACTATCTCATATCAGTGGGTTTGATTACTTTGGTTCTGCAGTGGATTTTCAGTGTTTTTTACTGTGTTGTCCCGTCGTATCCCTAGCTCTTACATCATACTCCCTCCGTCCGGATTACATGTCGCAGAAATGGATAAAACTGGATGTATCTAGAACTGAAATACGCCTAGACCCATCCATTTATTTCCAGATGGAGGGAATACATGTCAATATGTCATGCCTTTCTATTCTTCAGTACCTATTCCATCTCTGATGTAGCATGTTTTATAATTGAAGCACCATTCTTCTATATAAGGCATGCAAGGGGAAGACGGCTATGTTAGAATCTGAAGGGTTACAGACCAGGTCTTTGCAAAAGATCCAAACGCCAGGAGATAATAAACCAACTCCATTTTTCATAGATACTGCTCCAGCATATAGAAACCCAACTCCCACTGATAATAAGCAGATTCCAGTGGCCAAAGAACTAGTCCACTCTAGTCCAGCAAAAGAATGTCAACTCCATTCTAAGAAGCGTATGCGTATCCTCGCATCATGAAATTTTATAGCATTCTGATCATATTTTCTACATGTTTCTTACCCATCTCTCTTTTAGAAAGTAAGGTTAAATGATAGAAGACTTCCTTCATTGGGATTGTATTCGAGGAAAATATCTTGTTGGAATTCTCTGTGCTCCAATGCTGATGTAAGTACCTGTTGTATATCACTATATTTTTACATCAGCATGTATTTTGTTAATCAGCGTGAATCCAACCTTTGTGTGATCTAAAATTAGTTATAGCAAAATGTTAAAGGCACCAATGTTGATTTTTGTAAAGAAAACTGCCTGGTAGTTTTGCATACTGAGTTGCATGAGTGTACTATCTCATATCATGCACATTACTGAATTGTAGTTCTGCTCTGGTTGCCCATTCATTCATTGTGTCAATGCTGCTTTCTTATTACCTTACCTGGCTGATGATAGTTGTGCCATATTGTGTTAATTTGGTGTTGGCTAGTTGCCCAAACGTTCGTTGTGCCAATGTTGCTTTCCTATTATCTGACTTGGCGAATGATAGCAATGCTAGTGTCTTAATTTGGTGCAGGCTGCTGAAGATAAGAAGACAAACTCTGAAAACAGCAAGGCAACCCCATTGTTTATTTCCAATAAATCTAGGCCAGGTAATATGCCAATAACTCATGATTAATCTGTTTGGTTTCCCTCCTAATTTATGTTATGATGCAGTGGTCGAGACACTCTCCACTATCAATAATACAAGCCTGCCAAAATCGCCATCTGAATCTGTTCAGTATCCTCTATCTCGAATGCAACGGAAAAAATGTATGTTTGTGAACTAATTAATGGCTAAAGGAATGATGGAAATGGTGGAGGAATCAGAGGTGCAGAGTCGTGTGACACAACAACTGATCAATGTTTTCAGAGACAGTGTAGCAAAGCAGCAAGAACTTGCCCACATGCTTATGGGCGTCATCCGTGCTGAGGTTGCAGATTGTGACGTGTTAGATCGTTAGGTTCTGTTCATTTATTTGCACTGGCATCAATCTTTGATTGCCCAGTGGATGTAATTTCCTGTAATATATGCTGGATGTGCAACGTTTTTCCCTGTATGTCATACCTTTGCTTGATCGGTTTTGGTCCTGTGCATAGTTGCTCGTCGTAATGGGCTCAAATTATCTAATTTGGCCTAAAGACATGTATGAACTTTAGTGGGCCCATTCAGTTAATGGGCCGTTACCAGGCCGAAAGTTAATGGTCGGCCCTCTTAACTCCCAGGTCATTAACAGGCTGACATATAAGCGGGCAACAGGTGGGCCCAATTGATTTCACGGGCCATTAACAGGCCGTTACTAAGTTCGGGCTACATATGGCCCAACTATACTGTGGGCCTTTAGCAGGCCGAAAGAGACAGTGGGCTTGTACTGGACCATGAAGAGCATGGGCCGCTAAGAGGCCGAAAGTCAGGTCGTATTGTAAATGGCCCAACTGTGTTGTGGGGCTTTAGCAGGCCGAAAGAGAAACCGGGCTGGTATTGGACCATGAAGGGCATGGGCCGTTAAAAGGCCAAAACCCAGGTCTGACTACAAATGGCTCAACTCGTTTATGGTCCGTTAACAGGCTGAAAGGAAAACAGGGCCGGGAATTGGCCCAACACTTAAATGGGTCGCTAAAAGGCCAAAACTCAGGTCCGACTACAAATGGCCCAAGAGATATATGGGCCGTCACCAGGCTGAAAGACACAACGGGCCAGGAATTGGCCCAACACTTAAATGGGTCGCTAAAAGGCCAAAACTCAGGTCCGACTACAAATGGCCCAACTGATTTATGGGCCGTCAACAGGCTGAAAGACACACCGGGCCGGAAATTATCCCAATATTTAAATGGGTTGCTAAAAGGCCGAAAGATGTACATCATGAAAATTGGCCCATCCACTGAATGGGCCGTTAACAGGCCGAAATCTCATCGGGCCGATATTGAGCCCAAATATATAGCGGGCTGTTAACGGGCTCGAACTGACGATGGGCTGCAATGGTGTCAAATCTTTAATGGGCCGTTGACGGGCCGAATTGGCACATCTCGTATGGGCTGTGGGCTTAAATGGACCTGACACGAGTAGGCCTTATATGGGCCGGCCTGCTATTTTTTATTGGGCCAGCCTTTTTCACCGGAATGGGCCACTGTTGGGCCGTGCCACGTGTTGACCTATCATAGGCGCCTCCTGTCCAATGAGTGGATGACATCTGTCCCAACGGTGAGGCAACACGTGTTTCCTCCGGCCAATGATGATTTTACACGTGGAAAATCCCCATTGTTCCGGGCTATTAACGGGTTCTCGGATCCAAAATCAGACCCGATAGCTTAACGGTGTTCTGTTACGGTGGATGCCACGTGTCGGTCACCCTTGACGAAATCACTTCTGTGACGCGCGATTTGTCGTCATGGAAGTGGACACTTCCGTGATGATAATTTTGGTAATGTCATGGAACACTTCTACGACAGCACATGTATGACTATCTTGATTCTGTCATAAATTTGTCATGATTGTACATGCATGACAGAAAACGTGACCTACTGTGACAAACACGTATCATCACGGAAGTGTATTTTTTTGTAGTGTTGTACGCTTCCCAGTGAGCCTGCACACCCGACTGCGCTCGCACACCTCCCGTTCAGTCAAGCAGCTGTCCACACGGCACCTCCTATAGCCATTAAAACCAAGACACGTGGGGTCACGTGTTTGGATAACTGAACGCACACGGTTTGAATTATACAAACGTTTGAGATATTAAAGTGGCGGCTATTTTTTCAAAATGCCTTTGTTGGCTGTCATTATTCGAGTGCGCCTTCGCTCGAAATGGACACGAAAAATACCACAGCATGTCGGGTGCCCTTCCATGATAGCACGCCAAGTTTCATCAATTTCAGACGAGTTTTGGATTTACTGGAATTTAAAAACCAGACATCTCAATGTTTTGTCGGCAATCAACGGTGCCCTGGTGTTTGAAATTCATTCCCATTTCTTGCATGGGACCTAAGCATGCACCCAAGGACATCAAATTTCAACCAATTTATATGCACTGGAGCATGCGCATGTAGTTCAAATTTGAATTATGCACATAAATGCATTGAAAATTCAGTTAATGCATAAAAATGTCCAAACGAACCCCGAAAAATCACAAAATTCACACAACACTCCTGTTGTTCTATGTTGGCACAAGAAAAAAACTTGAAAGCAATAAGAGGCAATGGATATTGTTTCGTCCCCAAAGGTGGGACGTTCCCTACCGAAAACCATCATGCTTGTTGTGAGAAGCTCCGGTTTGTGAGAAGCATATACCCACACCTGCCCTAGATGGGACAAAATTTGTACCACGGCATGTCGGATGCCGCTCCATGATACCATGCCAAGTTTCATGAATTTCAGACGAGTTTTGGATTTACTAGAATTTAAAAACCAGCCATCTCAATGTTTTGTCGGCAATCAACAGTGCCATGGTGTTTGAAATTCATTCCCATTTCTTGCATGGGACCTAAGCATGCACCCAAGGACAAAGATTTGATTTTTCAACAAATTTATATGCACTGGAGCATGCGCATGTAGTTCAAATTTGAATTATGAACATAAATGCATTGAAAACTCACTTAATGCATAAAAATGTCCAAACGAACCTTGAAAAATCACAAAAATTCACACAACACTCCTGTTGTTCTATGTTGACACGAGAAAAAAACTTGAAAGCAATAAGAGGCATTGGATATCATTCCGTCCCCAAAGGTGGGACGTTCCCTACCGAAAACCATCATGCTTGTTGTGAGAAGCTCTGGTTTGTGAGAAGCTTATACCCGAACTTGCCCCAAATGGGACAAATTTTTTACCACGGCATGTTGATGCCGCTCCATGATAGCATGCCAAGTTTCATGAATTTCAGATGAATTTTGGATTTACTAGAATTTAAAAACCAGGCATCTCAATGTTTTGCCGGCAATCAATGGTGCCATGGTGTTTGAAATTCATTCTCATTTCTTGCATGGGACCTAAGCATGCACCCAAGGACACATATTTGATTTTTCAACCAATTTATATGCACTAGAGCATGTGCATGTAGTTCAAATTTGAATTATGCACATAAATGCATTGAAAACTCACTTAATGCATAAAAATGTCCAAACGAACCCTGAATAATTCCAATTCTTTTATGATCGCTGCAGATAAAAGTTCTAGCAATTCAAACACCGTCCATGGCCGCTGTGACCCCATTATGTAATTCAAATCAAGACGAAAAATCAAGTAGATCCCACACAGTTTATTATAACCAACCGTGTGAGATGCAGCACAAAATATCTTCAGACCGTGTCTGAATAAGGGACCGTGTCTGATGACACTTTGCGCGCCAGTTTTTTGTCTGAAGCGATTCCAAATTTTCGGCTTCCGCAAAAATATCTACCTCCCCGCCCCCTCCCCTTACCAAAAGCCACACTTCCCCCCTTTCCGCCTTCCATTCCAAGTTGAAATCTTCACTGCTTGCTTGCAGCGCCGCCGCCTCCTCGCAGGCGACCCTCCTTCATTCTGCTCGGCCTCGCCTATCCAGGCAGGTAATCCACACCCGACCCCCATCCTCCTTCTCCTTCCACATCCCACATGCCCTGGCCGTCGGTGCGAGCGCGACACCTTCCACCCAAATCACCGACCCCTCCACCAAATAAGCGCCGGCCTAAGCCATGGTGCACGCAGTATAGCCAGGACCTCAAGGAGCATTTGGCAGCGAAGAAGCAAATCGCGGCCGCACGCCAGATGAGGTCGCGATGGCTGCCATTCGTGCCGACCCCCAGATCTTGGAGGAGCACCTCGCCGTCGAGGCCACCGTTGACGCCTCGCGCACCGACGCCGTGACGCGGTTGGCTGCTTTAGAGGACAGTTCATGGCGTTTTCTCGAGGCCACTGTCGGCGCCTTCGACGAAGACTACGAGGTGTTTTTTCAGCGTGCACGTGCTTACCTCATCTCGAGAGCCAGAAGGTTGGTGCCCGGAGAGGCTCAGGCTACTCACCACTACAACGAGGGCACCCACGATGCAGAGGTCTCGCCCTCTTCCATGTCCAAGGAGCCAATCGTCATCGATATCTCCGACAATGAGGAGTAGCTTGTCTTATTAGCTCACTATAAGGACCCATGTTGAGTTTGCTAGCTAATGCCTTTCCTTAACAAATTCTAGTGAATTGTGCTATCTACTTTCACCATGCAATCTTCTGCTATAGTGTATATGTTCTATATGTCGTGCAATGTGGTGTTCAATTAACTTCTTGGTTCAATTCTGCAAATGTGATGTTCAATTATTCAGGGTGCAATATTTCCAAGTTGTTAAGCATGCTTGGTTTGGTTAACTACCTGATATTCTATTAGGAGTATGTTATATTGTTCAATTGGTGTTTAGTTAACTGCTTGGTTCATTTTTTGTGGCTTGGTTCACTTGTTGTGGTGTTTAGTTAACTGCTTGGTTCAATTCTGCAATGCGATATTCAATTGTTGTGGCTGCATTCTGTTATTGTATACCATGTGAGGAATAAATCGAATTTGGTTGTACTAAATACATGAGAAACAAATACAATTGCTATATTTCCAAGTTGTTAAGCATGCTTCATTTGGTTAACTGTCTGATCTTCTATTAGGAGTATGTTATATTGTGCAATGTTGTGCTTAGTTAACATTTGGTTCATTTGTTGTGGTGTTTAGTTAACTGCTTGGTTCAATTCTGCAATGCGATGTTCAATTGCTATGGCTGCATTCTCTTATTGTATACCATGTGAGGAATAAATCGAATTTGGCTATACTAAATACATGAGAAACAAATACAATTGCTATATTTCCAAGTTGTTAAGCATGCTTGGTTTGGTTAACTGTTTGATCTTCTATTAGGAGTATGTTATATTGTGCAATGTGGTGCTCAGTTAACGTTTGGTTCATTTGTTGTGGTGTTTAGTTAACTGCTTGGTTCAATTCTGCAATGCGATGTTCAATTGATGTGGCTGCATTATGTTATTGTATACCATGTGAGGAATAAATCGAATTTGGCTACACTTAATACATGAGAAACATATACAAGTGCTATATTTCCTAGTTCTTAATCATGCTTGGTTTGGATAAATGGGTTTTCCATGTGGCTTGAATTAATCTGATGAATCTGCAATGTGCTTATTTGTCATCAACATATTTTACTGATAGCATGTGAACCCTTACTTAACCTGATGACTAACTACCTTATATGTGTTGCAGGGAAACAATGGGAAGCACGGAGGTTTACAAAATGGTACTAACTATTATACCTTGCCTTTTTGTATTCCTTTGCCCCATTTCTAATATAGAGAAGATATTTATGCACATCCTTGTTTTCAGGTTTCACTGATGATTACCTCTCAAGCCACCTCTGTGGTCAGGAGGCGAGGAAAGTTTTCATACAACACCCATGGTTCAATATTGAAGTGTTCCTAAAGAGGTCGAAGGATGGACGGTCAATCATCCACAGGCACTGGCCTAAAGTTGCAAAGACCTTCAACATGAATGAAGGCTCAATATTCGCCTTCCGCTTCAGCAGTTTTCTAGATGAGATGCATCTCTCTATGTACCATCTATGATGCCAATTTTGAAAGGTTCTAGATGTTGCATGTGAAACTTGCTGGTGGTGCAGTTGTGTAATTGGGTAGCTGAGTGCTGAAGCTATATCATGTTGTACTCTGATGTATTTCAATTATGAAATCCTGCTTCCTTAATATGGAAATGGCATATATTATGTGTTTAATATGAATGTCAATTAGATTAGTAAATGGATTATTAATAATAGGGCAATTAGCCTGCTAATTGGCTAATTAGCTTGCTAATTGGGTTTTCCTATTGCAAACGGTTAATGAGAAACCACCATGGGCGATGACCTCACGCAACGCACACAGTTTCTAGGAATAAACCGTGTTGGATCAATGAACAATCACACACGACATTCTCTTCAAAACTGTTTGCGTTACGCCACCTTGCGCAAACGTTTTCCTTGTAGTGACTGTGTGGATGTATATACGAACGGAAACGTTTAGTGGTGACTGACTATGTGGGATGTACTTATGACCAGAAATGATTTCGCCTGTATAATTGTATTTTTTAGCACTACTGTATGTATTTCTGCATTTGAGTGCTCGCCGTTCGCACACGACCTCATTTTGCCGAGTGAAAGCACAAGTGCTCCCTGGGTGATTTTGGTAATTAATGTCAACATATCTCTTGTTGGACTAATACTTCTACCTAGTATGTTTCAGATAAGTTCACCAATGAAGTGGCATGGACTAGAGGATGTGGATCCCCTTCAAAATGCTGAAGACAAAGGATTGGCTCAGGCTCAAAGCACAAGACTCTACATTTTCTATTTTAGTGATCCAAGATCACATTGAGTCTATAGGAAAAGCCAATACTATTAAGAAGGGATGAGGTGTTGCTTAATGAGGTTCTTGCTCAAAGTGCTTAGAGATATGCTCCAAAGCCCTCAACCACTTTCTCACATCCACATATGTCCTAAACCAAAAGTCAAACTCGGACCCACCGAAACTTTCTATCCGGCGCCACCGAGTTCAATTGACATAGCCACTGCCAGAAACCCTAATCAATTCGGTCTCACCGATGGGATCTCGGTCTCATCGAGATGGGCTTGCAAACTCTCTGTTGCCTATTGCAATAATTTTGGTCCCACCGATATATGCAATCGGCCCCACCGAGTTTGCTTGGCCAACTCTCTGTTTTGCTTATTACCCAAATCGGTCCCACCGAGTTTGAGTAATCGGTCAAACCGAGATGAGGATTTACCCTAACCCTAGCACATCGGTCCCACCGAGTTGAACCATTCGGTCCCACCGAAATGCCTAACGGTCACATTATGAACCAAATCGGTCTGACCGAGTTCTCTGAATCGGTCCCACAGAGTTTGGTGATTTGTGTGTAACGGTTAGATTTTGTGTGGAGGCTATATATACCCCTCCACCCACTCTTCATTCGTGGAGAGAGCCATCAGAACATGCCTACACTTCCAACACATATTTTCTGAGAGAGAACCACCTACACTTGTGTTGAGGTCAAGATATCCCATTCCAACCACATAAATCTTGATCTCTAGCCTTCCCCAAGTTGCTTTCCACTCAAATCTTCTTTCCACCAAATCCAAATCCTGTGAGAGAGAGTTGAGTGTTGGGGAGACTATCATTTGAAGCACAAGAGCAAGGAGTTCATCATCAACACATCATTTGTTAGTTCTTGGAGAGTGGTGTCTCCTAGATTGGTTAGGTGTCACTTGGGAGCCTCCGTCAAGATTGTGGAGTTGAACCAAGGAGTTTGTAAGGGCAAGGAGATCGCCTACTTCGTGAAGATCTACCCGAGTGAGGCAAGTCTTTCGTGGGCGACGGCCATGGTGGGATAGACAAGGTTGCTTCTTCGTGGACCCTTCGTGGGTGGAGCCCTCCGTGGACTCGCGCAACTGTTACCCTTCGTGGGTTGAAGTATCCATCAACGTGGATGTACGATAGCACCACCTATCAGAACCACGGATAAAAAATCTCCGTGTCTCCAAATTGCCTTTGCACACTCCAATCCCATCCCTTTACATTCTTGCAACTTGGATGCTTTACTTTCCGCTGCTCATATACTCTTGCCATGCTTGCTTGGTATGTATTATGAATGTTTAAACTTGTGCCAAAACTCCACATCAACCTAAGGGAATTAAAAATAGCAACTTTTCTTCTTAGAGTCTATTCACCCCCCCCCCCTCAAGACACCTCTTCTCGATCCTTTCACCGAGCGTGAGTGCCAGGAGGGCATATCCCCAACAGTTTCTGGGTCGTGTGGGAAGGACCCCCCCTATCGCCCACACTCACTTGGCGATGGTTCCGAATGTCATCGCGGAAAGGGGTTAAAAACCGTTTGTTTAGGACCGAGGCTCACCAGTGTTTG
Organism: Aegilops tauschii subsp. strangulata; assembly: GCF_002575655.3. Lineage (NCBI taxonomy): Eukaryota > Viridiplantae > Streptophyta > Magnoliopsida > Poales > Poaceae > Aegilops > Aegilops tauschii. Next base: position 501,846,056 of record NC_053041.3, on the reverse strand, counting down.
CTAGCAAGATAATTTGTAACGAGCAAGTAACGATAATTGTCGGAGTAAATGGCCACGGGTAGCCTAACCGACTGCCCCTGGCTCTTCAAAAATTATCAGGCCATTTGAGCCTTCAAGCATTCCAAGCATTGGGCCGCCTTCCCCGGCCGGCTACCTCTGAAGTCGACTCTCAGAAGGCGACCCAGCCTCAGCAACCTCCCCCCAAGATAACCACGGGATGGCCGACTCCAGGAAGCCGGCCATAGAGGATGCCGACTCCCCAAAGCCGGCCATGAAGAACGCCGACTCCCCAGAGCCGGCCACGAAGAGCGCCGACTCCAAGAAGACGGCCAGGACCGCACCCACCAAAACTACACCCACATAACGGTGACAAGACAGGGTGTGGCCACAGTGCGGCCCACTACCCCCGAAGCCCAAGGCAGGCATGGCCACAGGACGCCGTACGGGACGGCCATCTCCCGTCCGGCTCGGCACTGTAGCCATGCTGGCCTCAACGTCACCCACGACAGACGCCAGTACGGCCCACGGGCGGCGGGCCCCTTTAGCCAGAGAGAGGCGCGAAGGCGGCCCGGCCTCCCCCAGTCGTCCAAGGGCGTAGCCGGCCCCCAGAAGCGGGCTACCCCCTCCCTCGAAGTATGTGCCACATTAAGGAGACAAGACGAGGTAAGGCAACAGTGAGAGCCCTCGAGGCGGCACACTGTAGCCACGCTTACCTCGACGAAGCCCTCGTCATTAGGGACGAGGCTACAGTAAGCAGCCGCCGACAAGACCCCTAGGCAGTGGGGCCGGCCTGTCAACCAAGAGGCCGGCAGCCGGCGGGACCCACCAGTCGGCGGGCCCCAACGGCCGGCGGAGAAGCCGGCAAGCGCAGACGCTGACGATTGGGACCAGCGCCCAGCCGGATTACAATTGTACCCCTGGGGGTAGGCCTATATAAACCCCCCGGGGCATCCATGCAAAGGGTTGGCTTCTTAGAGTTACACACACACCATAGAGAGAGGGAAGCAAGAGCTAGCCTTGTTCTTCTTCTCCCTTGAACCCAACAGCTCTAGGAGCATTTGTAGCTACTCTTTCTGATCTAGTGATCATGCGGAGACCCCGCAGAGCAGGACTAGGGGTGTTATCTCCACGGAGAGCCCCGAACCTGGGTAAGATTCGCCGGCGTGCATGTCTTCGCCTCATCCCGTTTCCAGGCACCGGCGACGTCTTACTGGCACCCACCATGATAAGCCACCCGTTGGCATATGTCGCACCTACCACCCGACATTTGGCGCCCACCATGGGGCCAGGTGCACCGTCGTCCGGAGACCTGTTCTGGACGGGAACCCTCTTCCTCCCCCGCGAGCGCAGCCAGCCTGCTGCGCCCGATGGCGTTTGCCTCGACGCGCTGCATGGCGTCGACGACGCCTGCGCGGCGAGCTGCCTCGCCGATCTTCTCGGCGGGACTCGCATCTCCGACGAGCCCGCGTCCGACGCGGGCATGGACTACCCCGAGAGCCGCCTCGTCAGCCTCCTCGACCAGCTTCACATCTCTAGCGAGCCCGCTGCAGATGTGGAGTCGGTCGGCTCCACCGACCCGATGCTCGTCGACTCCGACACGGCATTGCTCGACGCCTACCCCTCCGACGTGGTGGTCTTCGACGATCCTCTCCCTCGAGCTGACACTGGCAGCAGCGCTGTCACTGTGACACCCCAAAATTTTGACCTTGTTTTATTTATTAAAAATTTTGCCAGGAAATAAAACTTTTCCATTTGTCAAGATTTACCCTTTTGTTATTGTGGATTTTTACTTCAAGTGGAAAACTTTCAAAAGGTATTGTTGGACTTGAATACTCTCTATGATAAAACAATTCTTTATCAGTGGATTTAAATTGCAAGATTTGTTTTCTCAGAGCTTTATTCTTTTAAAATGATTTCTTTTGAATTTGGAGCCTGTTTTGCACTACAACCATTTGACAAATGCATTTAAAATTTCCACCAAAAATTTGGGGATGTCATGTGATGTTTCCACATCACTTTTATGCAAAAATACCTTTTGGCCATTGGAGATTTTGAGCTCTACACCAACTTTTCCAATCTGGTCCAGTAGGCACTTTTGCACTACACCCTATTTAAATATTTCTTTAAAAATTCTTCCAAGTGTTTGGAGATGTCAGTGGATGCATACAATTCAACCCTATGCAAAAACCCAGTGATGTTATTTGAAAAATTTGAGTAAAACAACCTCTTTTTCATTCTGGTCCAGTTTGGTGATTTGAACCGCAACCTTATTTTATTTTGCTCTAGTGACCCTGAGCTTTTTCCTACTTGTAGCCCTCCCTTCAAAACCCTTAAGTCCAGGAGAGTCGACTCATTGGAGGATTTTAAGTGCATGCAGTAAACCCTTTTTCTTTCTGTCCAAAACTGGAGTTTTGCAAAACTCACTCTAACAAGTTTCTGGTTTTGCCCATATGATCTTGCCTTCACCATCCACACCTAAAGAGACCCTGATCTGGAGATTTTGGCCACTCCAAGAGTTGCCTAAGTGCACTTGGCATTCTGTCGAGCACTTGGTGTGCACAGTCAGTTTTGGGCATGTTTCCTAGTTTGCACTGTGAACTTGCTTCAATGACCCAGCAACCTTGTCCACTGAACTCCTAGCTGTCTCTATCCTAGTCCTGTTAATTACCAGCCCCACCCTCGCGCGCTAGACCGCCCTGGCATTTCGTCGAGCAGGATCCGTGCGTGCTCTGGGCGCGCCCAGAGCGCCCGTTTTGCACGCGCGCGCACTGAGCCGCCGCGCCGCACTGCCGCACTCGACGCGACCCGTCCCTGGCCCCTGCTCCACCGCTGAACCGCGCACTAGCTCGCCCCCTCTCCATGCCATCTCTGGCGCCCTGCAGCGCCGCTAGCAGCGCTTTTGGCGGCACGCCGGCGTCGGCAGCAAGCCTCTGCCATGGTCGGCGCCGCCCAAACCACACCAGCGCGCCAGCTGCCCCCATGAACAGCTCAGTCTTATCCCGAAGCTCGTCGGCACGCGCTCGTCGCCGCCACGTCGCCCTGCAGCTACAGCACAGCTGTCGCCGGCGATCTTATCCTCAGCCGCCGCGGTCCAACCTCGAGCGCCTATTTAAGGGATCCCCGAGCTCGTTCAAGACCTCAGGCAACCTCAGACTTTCCTCCTAGCGCTCCCCAAGCAGTGGATCGACCCGTAGTGGCCATCTTCCTCGTCTCCGGCCAGTGCGGCCGTCGCTAAGCTCCGGTGCGATACGTCGCGGCCAGCCACTCCCCCGCCCAACCGACGCCACCAGTAACTTCCCCTTGTCCTTGCGGAGCTGCCCAACTACCCAACCTCGATCGGAGACCACCGGACCCCAAAAACCACTTCACCACCGTAGCCCCCTCCGCCGCGGAGCTCGCCGCCGGCGATTTCTTCCACCCCGATGACCCAGCGACCACCAAGAGGACCGCCTCGGTCTGGCTGGTCCATCCCCGCCCTCAGATGCCCTCGAGGAGCCGCCGTTCGTCGCCGGCGATCGCCGGAGCCCCGCTCCCGTCGGGCAGAGAAGAGGAGGGAGAGAGAGGAACGGTCAAACCTGACCAGTGGGCCCTCTGGACCCACTGCCAGTGACTCACGCGCCGTCTCCTCTGTTTAAGTGAAAGCGTATACCCACGGAGTACGTCTCCCCTACCCCGAAAGCGTATTCCCCTCGAAGCGTTTTCCTTTTTCTGGTTTTATTAAAAACAGAGTTTTGACCAGACTTTGACCAGGTATAACTTTTAAAATAAAACTCCAAATGAGTTGATTCTTTTTCCTAGCTCTCTCAAATTCCACCTAGTTTATTTTAAGATTTATTTCAAAAATATTTGAGACAACCTTTTGTACTGTGTTTGAAATATGTGTTGTTTGGATATTTCTCAAAATAGGATTTTTGGAGAAAAGGGAAAGCTTCCAAAAAGTGCATCCCTTGCATACTCTTGAAGGCAAGCATTTCTGAACTCTGGCATAATATTTGTTGTGGTGTTCTGATACGATTACAACACCATTTGGCTTGGAGTATGCGTTATCTTTATGTAACGATAAAGTCTCGTGCATGAGTGCTTTTTGGAGATATTTTGTGGTCAGCAATGGATACGCTAGTGATTTGGATCATCCTCGTGAGCTCCTCATGCATACCGGAAGGAAGCCGGGAAAGTCGTGGTCTTGGGTAGACACGAGCTTGTCCCTAGTCCCTCGTCGAGACAAGTATGTCCGGTATGGCATGGTGAGGCTTGATGAGTGGTGATTTATTCCACTAATGGTAATATTGTTGGAGGATACTTGTACCACCTGAGTCGGTCGTAGATCGAGTTTTGATCAGTAACTTCCTTATTTGTTGGTACTAGCACTTGTCCCTGTCGCAGACGGGGTATGGTTCAGTAAGTTGTCAACCCCTTACCAAAGCACACACCGTACAGAGAGGCCATAGTGGAAGATACGGAGGCCTCCGGTAGGCATGCCACTTGGTCCGGGGGCATGGGTGTTTCCGGTTGGGACCGAGAGGGGGGGCACCCCTTAGAGCGCGCGAATATAAATTTGATCCCATGCTACGTCAAGGTTGTAGCCTCCCCACTTAGAGTTTTGCTTGGCAGGTGTCGTGGGTGGTTCCAGGCATCGGTGAGTTAAGCTGGTGTGTGCAGGTCAGGCGTGTTTTCAATTAAAAGGCCGTAGGCGGAATTAGTCCCGATGGACTAAATAAATCCGTTACTCGTGGGAAAATAGTACTCCCTCTACAGAGGATATATCCTGTTGGATAGCCATGTTCATAGGTAAGGACCACAGTCTGAGTGGAATCTAGTAACGGTATTCGGATGGAGAACGAATTAGCTAGATCTCAGTGACGGTTTTTGGATGGAGACACGGCTAACTGGATCATAGTAACGGTATTCGGATGGAGAACAAATTAGCTAGAACTCAGTGACGGTCTTCGGATGGAGAAACGGCTAGACTAGATTTTTGTTTATGACCTGTGACATCTGAGGATCATATTTTAATTTTGTTATTATTATGGACTAACCATTTACATTATGTATTGTATTGAGTATCCCTGGGATGGTTCTACCTCCTGGATATTCACTGTGATTATTCTTTTATAAGCCCTTTCTGTGGTGTCGCTCAGACGCCCGACTGCGGCATCCTTGTGTGTTTATTTATCCTTTATAAGCCCTTTATGTGGTGTCGCTCAGACGCCCGACTGTGGCATACTTGTTGTTTATTTACCTTTCATAAGCCCTTTCTGTGGTGTCGCTCAGACGCCCGACTGCGGCATCGCTAATTTATTTGTAACCTTTCGAGGAGTCATTTTAGACACTCGCTCAGTGCATTTCTTTTACTTCCATATTGCATGCGTGCATCACAGATTTTTTTTGTTTACTTCATGGCAGACTTATCATCATAAATGTTTCGGAGTATGATTATCTCCTGTCATATTATACCCGTGTTCGAGTACATTCAAACGTACTCATTGTCTTGTCCCTGGCTATTGTCTTGGCCAGATTTTCGCGCATGGAGATAAGCATCGCGGTGACAGCCTCGGAACCTACGTATTGACGATAGCAGCCTCGCGAAGATAGGAGTTATCCTGGTCAGCTGTTCTTGTGGGAAATGGAGTCCCATAGACGCAGATGTACCCAACCGCTTCCGCCCTCAACCATTAGAAACCAAGTGTTCTACTCCTAGGCCACAATGGTCTTGTACTACATATTTTTGTACCTTGCTTGGAATTCTTGTATCAAGTTGGTGCCTCATCAGCTAACAGTAATCCTGGGGCTGGTGAGCACAAAGGCCGTTTTCTGGGAAATTTTATCCCGAAAATCCGGTCGTGACAGTCACCGAAGTGTTGGTCATCAGCCACGTCGCCGACTCGGGCGAGAACGCCCACGACGCCCTGCAAGCGGCGATGCACGACCTATCCGTCCCCATCCCGGCCAACGCCAACGCCGAAACCCTGGAGGCACGCCGCCTCGCCCTCAACACGGAAGGCCAGAAGATAGCCTCCATGAGACGCCTCACCGAGGCCCACCAGCGCGAAGTCGACCGCGCCGCCTTCGGTACGCCGCCGCCTAGCGGGCCGAGCCGAGCCGGCTTCGTCCAGAAGCGCGGCGCGGCTATCGCCGGCATGCTGGGGGCAGATTGCCCCGTCTACGCCACCCCGCTCAAGAATCTGTGAGCCGCTCAGGCGGCCGCTGAAGAGCTAAATGGGCTGGGAGCCGATGAGCTCCCCTACATGACAAGACGGATCCAGCAGTTGATCGACGCGGCTGCAGAATGGCATGAAGCCGGCGCCCGCGCCGATAGTCATCCCCCGCGCCGAGAGCACGCCGCGACGTCCCGCTCGCCGACTGCGAGCGGCGCCCGCCAGAGGAAAGACAAGGAGCCGGCTGCTAGCCGCAGCCGGACTCGTATCACCATCGAGCTCGACGCGGAAGGCCGCCCTCGAGCGGTGCAGCGCCAAGGAAATCCGCCTCCTCCCCCGCCTCGAAGGGAGAGACGTCTCACCCCGCCGCCCGTCACGCACCCGACTCTTGGTGACCGACTCAGCCGCCGAGAAGGAGTCGGCGAGAACGACGCCCGCCACCGGATCGACCGCCTTGCTCGATCCCTGGCGTTAGAAAAAGAAGACGATGTCGGCCCGCCATGCTTTGGCCCCCGCATCCGCGACGAGCCCTTCCCCAAAGGGTTCTCGCTCCCCAGAGACACGCCCAAGTACAACGGCTCCGTGAAGCCGGAAGATTGGCTCATCGACTACTCCACTGCTGTCAGCATAGCCAACGGCAATCGACGCGTGGCCGTGAAGTACGTCCCCCTCATGCTGCAAGGCACGGCGCGCACCTGGCTCAATAGCCTCAAGCCCTACAGCATCAACAGCTGGCTGGACTTCACGGAAGTCTTCGTCCGCAACTTCACCAGCATGTACAAGCGGCCTCCCAAGCCTCGCCAGCTCTCCCTATGCGTCCAAGGGCCCAACGAGTCGACCCGCGACTACCTCACGCGGTGGGCCGAGCTCCGCAACTCCTGCGAGGGGGTGCACGAGGTTCAGGCCATCGAGTACTTCACCGCCGGGTGCCGAGAGGGCACCCTCCTCAAGCACCGACTCCTCTGCGACAAGCCGGCTACCCTCGACGAACTACTGATCATCGCGGACAAGTACGCCACGGCTGAATCCTCGATGAAGACCGAGCTCCGAGTGGACGCCTCTGGGAAGGTGCTCGCTCCGGCTCCCAAGACGCCGGCTGGCGACTCCAACCGGCGCCCCTACCAGAACGATCACAAGCGCAAGGCCCCCATGCCGACTTCCACCAGTCGGCAGGTGGCCACAGTTGAAGACGAGCAGCCCGAAGAGCAGCCCGCTCCCAAGAAGAAGGGTGGCAGGCCGGCTTGGCAGCCGGCTTTCTCTTACGAGCAGACTCTCGATGCCCCTGCAAGTTCCACAGCGGCGCGAAGCCGTCCAACCACACGACCCGAAAATGCCATTGGCTCACGCGAATCTCCAAGGGCGAAGGGCTGTTGCCGCCTCCGCCTCCCGGCCCGCCGCCTCCAGCCCCCCAGCAGCTGGCGGCTCGGCCGGCAGTCGGAACCATCCAAGATGAGTTCCCTGAAGAGCACGCCGCCTACGTCGTCTTCACCAGCCAAGCCGATGACAAGCGTAGTCGGCGCCGTCAGCATCAAGAGGTCAACGCAGTCGCCTCTAGCGCTCCCGAGTTCATGCACTGGTCAGAGAAGCCAATCAGCTGGAGCCAGGCCGACCACCCAGAGGTGATGCCATCCCCTGGCTCCTATGCACTAGTCTTGGATGTCACCCTCGCAACGGAGAGGCGAGCTGCCCGATTCTCCCGCGTCTTGATAGATGGCGGAAGCAGTATCAATATACTGTACCGCGATACCATGGAGAAGCTGAACATCAAGGCGAAGTAGCTTATGCCAAGCCGAACCGTGTTCCATGGTATCGTCCCCGGCTTGTCTTGCTCCCCAATCGGCAAGATTAAGATGGATGCTCTCTTCGGAGACAAAGATCATTTTCGCCGAGAAGCGATCTGGTTCGAGGTAGTGGATCTCGAGAGCCCCTACCATGCGTTGCTTGGCCGACCTGCTCTGGCCAAGTTCATGGCTGTGCCCCACTACGCCTACCTGAAGATTAAGATGCCGAGCTCGAAGGGGATCATCACGGTAACCGGCGATTACAAGAAGTCCATCGAGTGTGCCATGGCCTCTACCTGGCTGGCCGAGTCCCTCGTAGTGGCAGAAGAGAAGAAGATGCTGGAGCGGGTTGTGGCCATGGCCGGCAAGCAGCCGGCCCTGTCCCCAAATCCCAAAGACTGTGATGCACAAGGCTCCTTCCAGCCGGCCAAGGAGACGAAGAAGATACCTCTGGACTCGGAGAATCCGGAGAGGTTTGTCGTCATTGGGGCAAACTTGGACAGTAAATAGGAAGGCGAGCTCGTCGACTTCCTCCGTGAGAATCGAGACATTTTTGCATGGTCCCCAAAGGACATGCCGGGTGTCCCGAAGGATTTCGCCGAGCACAAATTACATGTCCGAGCCGACGCGAAGCCGGTCAAGCAGCCCCTCCGCCGACTGTCCGAAGAGAAGCGAAGAATCGTAGGAGAAGAGATAGCCCGGCTCCTCGCCGCTGGCTTTATTATGGAAGTGTTTTTTCCAGAGTGGCTTGCCAACCCAGTTCTGGTACTGAAGAAGAATAACAAGTGGCGTATGTGTATAGACTACACCAGCCTGAACAAGGCCTGCCCCAAGGATCCGTTTGCTTTGCCACGGATTGACCAAGTGATAGACTCCACAGCCGGATGCGAGCTGTTGAGTTTTTTGGATGCCTACTCAGGGTACCATCAGATCAAATTGGACCCAGCAGACCGACTGAAGACTGCCTTCACCACACCATTCGGAGCTTTCTGCTACCTGACTATGACATTCGGCCTGAGAAATGCCGGTGCCACTTTTCAGCGTTGCATGCAGAAATGCCTCCTCAAGCAACTCGGCAGAAATGCCCACGTCTACGTAGACGACATTGTGGTGAAGACAGAGAAGCGCGGCACCCTGCTGGAAGACCTGAAAGAAACATTCGCCAACTTGCGCCGATTCCAAATCAAGCTCAACCCCGAGAAGTGCGTGTTCGGAGTACCAGCCGGCCAGCTGCTAGGCTTCCTGGTCTCCAAACGCGGCATCAAGTGCAACCCTGTGAAGATCAAGGCCATCGAGAGGATGGAGATTCCCACCAAATTGCGAGATGTGCAGAAGTTCACCGGGTGCCTGGCCTCCCTAAACCGCTTCTTCAGCCGACTAGGAGAGAAGGCTCTCCCCCTGTACCGACTCATGAAGAAGTCCACTCACTTTGAGTGGAATGACCAAGCCGACCAAGCCTTCCATGAGTTGAAGAAGATGCTGACCACTCCGCCTGTCCTGGCAGCGCCGACTGAGAAGGAGCCCATGCTCCTCTACATTGCCGCGACTAGCCGAGTAGTCACTACAGTTGTTGTGGTCCAGCGCCCGGAAGAAGGCCGAGCCCAGCTAGTCCAGAGGCCGGTGTACTACCTAAGCGAAGTGCTATCCAGCTCAAAGCAGAACTACCCGCATTACCAGAAGATGTGCTATGGGGTGTACTTCGCCGCCAAGAAGCTGAAGCCCTACTTCCAAGAGCATCCCATCACGGTTGTGTGCACCGCCCCGCTCGCCGAGATCATAGGCAGCCGGGATGCATCCGGCCGGGTGGCTAAGTGGGCCATTGCATTGGCACCATACACGATCTTCTACCAACCCCGCACCGCCATCAAGTCCCAAGCACTGGCCGACTTCCTCGTCGACTGGGCCAAGACCCAGTACCTACCGCCGGCTCCCGACTCTACCCATTGGCGGATGCACTTCGACGGGTCCAAGATGCGCACCGGCTTGGGAGCCGGCATTGTCCTCACCTCTCCCAAGGGCGACAAGCTCAAATACACGCTGTAGATCCACTTCGCCGCCTCCAACAACGTGGCCGAGTACGAGGCGCTCGTACATGGGCTCCGGCTAGCCAAAGAGCTCGGCATCCGCCGGATCCTGTGTTACGGCGACTCAGACTTGGTGGTCCAGCAGTCGTCTGGCGACTGGGACGCCAAGGACGCGAACATGGCGAGCTATCGATTCCTCGTCCAGCAGATCAGCGGGTACTTCGAAGGGTGTGAGTTCCTTCACGTGCCAAGGGCCGACAACGACCAAGCAGATGCCCTAGCACGGATCGGCTCCACCCGACAAGCCATACTGACTGGCGTCTCCCTCCAGCGCCTCCTCAAGCCGTCTCCAGAGTCGGACTCTATCTTCGTACCGCCTGTGCCAGATGCAGCCGGATCCGACTGGAGGAACCCCACAGGCGGCACGGGGACTTCGACAACTGGCCCGACGACTGCCGTAGTCACACCCGGCCCGGGGACTTCAGAACCCGGCCCGGGGACTTCAGAACCCGGCCCGGGGACTGCAGTAGTCGGCCCGGGGACTGCAGCAACACAAGAAGCGGTGGCCGACTCCAATTCCACGCCACCCAACCCACCCACCCGAGTCATGGTGGCTACACTAACAGAAGAAGAAGTCACAGATCCATCTTGGGCCCAGCCCATCCTCAGATTCCTAGTCAGCAGAGAGCTGCCTGCTGATGAGATCTCAGCAAGACTAGTGCAACGACGAGCCGGAGCATATGCAATAATCAACAGAGAGCTTGTGAAGCGCAGCGTCACTCGAGTCTTCCAGCGTTGTGTCGAGCCAGAAAAAGGAGTGGCAATCCTCAAGGATATCCACCAAGGCGAATGCGGCCACCACGCAGCCTCAAGATCACTTGTGGCCAAGGCTTTCCGCCATGGTTTCTTTTGGCCGACTGCCTTGGAAGATGCCAAAGAGATAGTCAAGAGCTGCAGAGGATGCCAAGTCTTCAATTCCAAGCAACATCTGCCGGCTTCTGCACTCAAGACCATTCCCCTTACCTGGCCCTTTGCCGTCTGGGGACTGGACATGGTGGGCCCTTTCAAGACAGCCCGCGGCGGCTTGACACATCTGCTTGTCGCCGTGGACAAGTTCACCAACTGGATCGAAGCGAAGCCGATCAAGAAGCTGAACGGGCCGACTGCCGTAACATTCATCACTGACATCACCACTCGGTACGGCGTACCGCACAGCATCATCACCGACAACGGCACAAACTTTGACAAAGGAGCACTGGCACGTTTCTGCGCGACGCAGGGCATCCGACTGGACTTAGCGTCCGTTGCCCACCCGCAGTCAAACGGCCAGGTCGAGCGAGCAAATGGACTCATCCTCTCCGGCATCAAGCCCCGACTAGTTGTACCACTAGAGCGATCGGCCGGCTGTTGGCTCGATGAGCTGCCGGCTGTCCTCTGGAGTCTGCGCACTACACCCAACAAGTCAACCGGCTTCACTCCGTTCTTCCTTGTATATGGTGCCGAGGCTGTCATCCCAACCGACATCGAGTTCGACTCGCCTCGGGTCACCATGTACACAGAGGCGGAGGCCAAGGAAGCAAGAGAAGACGGCGTCGACCTACTAGAAGAAGGCCGGCTGTTAGCACTCAGCCGGTCCGCCATCTACCAGCAAGGGTTGCGCCGCTACCACAACGGCAAGGTCAAGCCAAGATCCTTCCAAGAGGGCGACCTTGTGCTTCGGCTGATCCAGCGAACAGCCGGCCAGCACAAGCTCTCGGCCCCTTGGGAAGGCCCCTTCGTCATCAGCAAGGCACTAGGCAACGACTCCTACTACTTGATCGACGCGCAAAAACCAAGAGCACGCAAGAGAGATGACTCCGGCAAGGAGTCGGAGTGACCATGGAACGCGAACCTCCTGATAAGATTTTATAGTTGAAAGCAGTATGTATCATGCTACCCTTTTGTATTAAGTACGAACCAACAGGCCCCCCGAACAGTACTCGGGGACTTCCTTTATTTATCTATGAATGACGAGTGTCATATCCATGAATGTATTATTACATTTTCTTGTCTGGCACCGGGTTCGACTAGTCGGCCCGGGGACTGGCCGCCTTGAGCTATATTAAAAGTTCTACCTGAAGTCAGACAAGTAGTGTGCCGGCTCCCGAGTCCTCTCTTGTTGAAAGTCGCAGCTCGAAGAACCGACTGTCTGACTAGCAAGAGCCAAGGCAGAAAGGATGCCCACACGAAAAACGGCTAAGGACTAATGAACTTATATAGTGAAAAGACGGCCTCCAACCACGCCCGCCAGCTGTCAGAACAGCCGGCTGGCCGGCTTCCTAAAAACTTAGCTCTAATCCAACAAAGCTAGAGTACTTGCCCTCCCAATTGGCCAAGCACTTCTCCAGCTACAGATTGCAGAGCAACTGTCTGACTGGGGAGGCGGCAACCAAGGGAGGGCGGCAAAGGAAACAGCAGAAGGATGAAAAGCAAAGAACGAGGAAAAGCCAAACGCATGCATAAGTCATATATACATATAAAGCCCCCAATAGGCCGGCAATCGACATAGTTCGAATACACCCCCAGTGGGTGGAATTGTGCAGACTTAACAGAATATTGTTCCAAAAGTGACAAGACAGGAAAACAAAAGATAGCGGACTAGACTAAGGCGCGGTGCGGGAGCCAGGCTGGTCGGTGGAGATGGCGTCGCCGGCTGAAGGAGTGGCCGGCTGGCGAGTCTCGGCTTGGTCACCACCGGTGGCAGGCGACGCACCCGCGCGTGACGTGGTGCTGGAGGCGCGGTCAGGCTGAGGCTGGTCGGCCGCTCCACCATCCGGCTCGGCGTCTTCACCCTCCTCCTCCTCCTCCTCGCCCTCGTCGCTGGAGTCGATCTCCTCCGCCAAGTCTTCACCGTCTGCCGGGTTCAGCCCGAACCACTCCTCCGGCTGGGCGACACCGTTGTCATCTACCTCAGGGGCGAAGACGCTGGTGTCGGTGTAGTCGGCGATCGCCGAAGCCCGCCGGATGATAGCCGGCCGCGCCGGCTCCAGCTCCGTATCGGCTTGCTGCCGCCAGGTAGCCAGCTGGTCCAGACTCAGGCCGGGTACCAGGCCTTGACAAACTCCATCGCCCGCCTGGCGCCGGACCGAGCCGCCGAGGCCTTCCAGGCTTCGAAGCGACCGATCGCCACCTCCAGCCAGTCGGCAGTCCGACTGAGGGTGCGGGGAACCACTTCGCCGGGCCAGAGGGCGGCCAGTACTTGCGCCCCGGCACGCTGAAGCCGGCGGAGCAGTCGGTGAGCCGGCTGGAGACGGGCCTAGATCGCTAAGAGCTGCTCCTCCAGCGAACGGCCAGCGTTTGGTGCAATCTCGACGCCAGCCTGCCTTCATGCTTGGCGCCGGGCTTCGATGATCTGGCTGGCGGCGGTAGAGTAGCCATGGAAGTACTCTGCGCAAGAAAGAAAGAGAGAAGAGAAAACACCAAGTCAGAAAACGAGCCAAAAGCGGCAGACGGCAAGAGAGGATGAATAAGTAGGCGGCTTACCGTCAACCAGATCTTCGATCTGGCCATAGCCATTGATCAGAGTCTGCCTTGCTTCAGCCCAGCCAGCCGCTTATGTCTCGTACTCGGCCTGGAGGGCGGCTTCGCGGTCCTGCACCGCCTTCAGAGCCGCCTTGTGACCCTCCTCCTGGTCGGCCAACCTCTTGGCCAGGCGGTCGCGTTCCTGCACCAAGGCGGCAAGCTCGGCCTCCTTGGCACGAAGGGCAGTCTGAGACCCTCCCAGCTGTGCCCTCAGACTGGCGTTGGCCGCTGCAGGGACGGCAGAAAAAGAAGAAACAATAAGAGGAAGTCATCAAGGAAGATCCGGCCCGACTGCTCAGCAGTCGGCCCGAATCTCGGGGACTACACCCAGTGGGTGCGCTGACGCGCCCCCACGTGAGATAAAGAACAAAGCACTTACCCCGGCTCTCAGTTAGGTCGGCGGTCTTCTGGGTTAGCTCCCGAGCCTGGGAGTTGAAGGCAGCCGCACGAAGATTGTGGTAGTCCTGCAAGACAGACAGAAGAGCGAAGTAAGAACAAGAATAGCAAAGCCAAATCCACTAAGAAGTTCCAAGCCGCCTGCTCAGCAGCCGACTCGGAACTCGGGGACTACACCCAGTGGGTGCGCTGACGCGCCCCCACGGAAGAAACCAAGATCAAGAAGAAGCAAGATAAGAAGACTAACCCGGATGGCCGCCCGCGTCGCAAGAAATTCGTCGGTGTATCGCCTCAGCGCCGTAGCCTGGGCCTGGAGCCGAGTCCGGACGTCCTGCGAGGCCACGTTCATCACGGCCGTCCCTCCGCCCGGCGTCCACCCCGAGGTGGCGCTGGCCACCTCCACATCCTGGGCCGACGAGCTAGAGCCCGCGGCCGGCTGCGGCTCCGACGCAGCCTTCTGTTGCTCTGACGCAGCCTTCCCCGCGTGCCGGCTCGGCGGCATCCGGACTGCCAGCTCAGTCCTCGCGGCCGGCTCGCCCCCCGCCGACTGCACAGGCAGTAGATCAGGCCGGCTACCTTGAGCCGCCCCAGTCGGCGGGGTCGGTACCGGCGCCCTCTCCAGGATGACGATGTCGTCATCCCTCTCCAGCCCCGGCTGGTCACCGCCGGCTTCTTCTGGCGGGGGCTCCGGGGCCCCAGGCGCTGCGACGCATAGTGGGGTGACCAACAAGGCCCCCTCCGCCATCGCCGCAGCTGCAGCCTCCGCTTGGGCCTTGGCTGCGGCGTCGGCGCGCGCCTTCGCCGCCTCCTCCTCCTGCGCCGCCTGGGCGGCGGCCGCCTTCCGTGCCTCCGCCTCCCGCGCCTCCCGCTCCTCCCGCACCTCCCGCGCGTTCCGTTCCTTCGCCGCCTGAAGGTCGGCACGGGGGTCCACGCGGCGAGTGGTTCTCCCAGATCCCCTCGGCGACTCAACGACGGAGGCGGCAGCCGCCCGCTCGAGCGACAATGGAGCTCTGGTTGTTTGGATAAAAAGACAAGGATTCAGGAGCCACCAGAGAAAAGAAAAAAGAGTACACGAAGGAGTTTGAACTTACGCCGACACCGTCTGCGGTTTCTTCACCGCCTTGCGGAAGCGAGCCGCCTTCGCGGCCGCCTTCTCCTGCCTGGTCGCCGCCGCCCCGCCCCTGGGCTTCTTCGTCCGACTGCCGAACAAACCCTGCGCGGCCCGACGCTTTTGCCCGCCGCCCCGAGCAGGCGGTGCAGCGGAGGAACCCACGCCGCGGCCAGACGCCGGCTGACGGCGCAGTACGACTTCGGCCTCGTCGTCGTCCGGCCAGTCGTCGAAGCTGACTCCATGCCCGGAGCCGCCTGCTTCGCCGCCGGCTTGGCCACCCGGCTCGGTGTTGCCGTCCATAGCAGCCGCCCCCAAGTCAGGGTCCTCCAGATCGTGCTCCGTCCGGTCGGGGACGAATCGGCGCTCCGCGTCCGACCCGCCGGCAGGCCGAAGAACAGGGCTCTGTCGAAAACAAGCCGGCTAGTCAGAGTCGGCCAAAAGGAACTCGGCGACAAAATTGAGAAAAGAGAAAGAGACAAAGAGAACATACCGTAGGCGGCGGATTGGCTCGGCAATATGGCTCCTTGCAGTTCGTAAGGTAGTTCACCATATATGCCACCTCGTCGTGCGGCATGTCCTTGGTACACATCCGGCTCGGATCGAGCTGGCCGCTCATCTGACAGATCAGATGAGGGCGGCTCTGGAGCGGGAGTACCCGGCGCGTGACGAAGGCAGCTAGCAGGTCGGGCCCCGACAAGCCCTCCGACTGGATCATCGCTCGCACTCGGGCGACGGCTGCGTTTCCAGCCGGCGTCAGCGTCACAGCCGGCGTCAGCGTCATATCTCCAGGACCACTGGGGCCGCCTGCCCGCCGGTGGGCTGGCTACGTAAGCCGGCAGATTGACGTAGTCGCCCTGCGGGGCGACGTTCCTCACGTAGAAGTATGACTAAAGCCATAACTTCACCGACTGGAT
Source organism: Aegilops tauschii subsp. strangulata (assembly GCF_002575655.3). Taxonomy (NCBI): domain Eukaryota; kingdom Viridiplantae; phylum Streptophyta; class Magnoliopsida; order Poales; family Poaceae; genus Aegilops; species Aegilops tauschii. Next base: position 501,830,114 of record NC_053041.3, on the reverse strand, counting down.
CAGCGTGATGACGGGGAAGGGGTTGTCGGCAGCCACCCTCCGCATCGCGATGAAGGCGCCACTCTGAGCCGGCACACCTTGCATGCGCATGCCCAGCTTGGACTAGAAGAACTCCCCCCCAGAGCTCGAGGGTGGGGAGGACGCCAAGGTAGCCTTCGCACAAGGTGACGAAGGCGGACAGCAGCACCACCGTGTTCAGCGGGAGGTGGTGCGGCTGGAGCTGGTAGAACTCGAGCCAAGAGCGGAAGAAAGCGCTCACGGGCAGGCCGATGCCGCACAAGAAATGCGAGCGGAAGACTACCCGCTCGCCTTCCCGCGGCTCCGGCGTAATCTCCTTCGCCGGCGCGAGACGGACCTCCACCTTGTCCGCGCCGGGAAGCCGCCGCGTCTTGCGGAGGAATTCGACATGATCCTCGTGGACGTTGGAGCCGTCCCAATCCCTGCCATACTGCATCGTGGCGTGGGGCTGGCGAGAACGAGCGCGGTGGCGGAGGAGCGAGTGGTGGAAGAGCGCGGCGGCGAAGCGCTGTTGCAAGAAAGGGCAGGAGGAAGAAGATGGTGGAAAGAGGAGGAGCGTGCGAGAGCCTGCCGCTCTCCCCCCTCCCCCTACTTATAGCTTCGCAAGGTGAAGCCGGGGAGGCCGGACGTGGGGTGAGACGTGGGATTAACTGCACCCACTCCCCCACGCCTCACGATTATGACGCCCTAAAAGCGTGCCGAAACCGCCGCAGGGAGACGTGCGGGCGGTTTCGGTCCGCAGAGAATCCGCGCCTGGGCCCGGGCGTGGGCGTGGCGAGCCCCCGCCCTGCGGCGACGTCCCGTCGCGCGCGTGGGCTGGCAGGCTTTTTAGCCAAGAGAGGCCACGTGGTTCGCAAGCGGCAAGTGGCCGGCCCGCGGCCCGGTGCACGCGCTGGCGAGCTCCCGCCCTCCGACTCCAAAATTTTTGGCCGAGACGACGCGCCCAACCCAAGTCGGCTCCCAGCTGCCGGCTCGTCAAGATAGGAAGCTGACCGAGCTTCTCGACTCCCACCCAACCTCGAAGCCCAATCAGCTTTGGGGACTACTGTCGGAGTAAATGGCCACGGGTAGCCTAACCGACTGCCCCTGGCTCTTCAAAAATTATCAGGCCATTTGAGCCTTCAAGCATTCCAAGCATTGGGCCGCCTTCCCCGGCCGGCTACCTCTGAAGCCGGCTCTCAGAAGGCGATCCAGCCTCAGCAACCTCCCCCCAAGATAACCACGGGATGGCCGACTCCAGGAAGCCGGCCATAGAGGATGCCGACTCCCCAAAGCCGGCCATGAAGAACGCCGACTCCCCAGAGCCGGCCACGAAGAGCGCCGACTCCAAGAAGACGGCCAGGACCGCACCCACCAAAACTACACCCACATAACGGTGACAAGACGGGGTGTGGCCACAGTGCGGCCCACTACCCCCGAAGCCCGAGGCAGGCATGGCCACAGGACGCCGTATGGGACGGCCATCTCCCGTCCGGCTCGGCACTGTAGCCATGCTGGCCTCAACGTCACCCACGACACACGCCAGTACGGCCCACGGGCGGCGGGCCCCTTTAGCCAGAGAGAGGCGCGAAGGCGGCCCGGCCTCCCCCAGTCGGCCAAGGGCATAGCCGGCCCCCAGAAGCCGGCTACCCCCTCCCTCGAAGTATGTGCCACATTAAGGAGACAAGACGAGGTAAGGAAATAGTGAGAGCCCTCGAGGCGGCACACTGTAGCCACGCTTACCTCGACGAAGCCCTCGTCATCAGGGACGAGGCTACAGTAAGCAGCCGCCGACAAGACCCCTAGGCAGTGGGGCCGGCCTGTCGACCAAGAGGCCGGCAGCCGGCGGGACCCACCAGTCGGCGGGCCCCAACAGCCGGCGGAGAAGCCGGCGAGCGCAGACGCTGACGACTGGGACCAGCGCCCAGCCGGATTACAATTGTACCCCCGGGGGGTAGGCCTATATAAACCCCCCGGGGCATCCATGCAAAGGGTTGGCTTCTTAGAGTTACACACACACCATAGAGAGAGGGAAGCAAGAGCTAGCCTTGTTCTTCTTCTCCCTTGAACCCAACAGCTCTAGGAGCATTTGTAGCTACTCTTTCTGATCTAGTGATCATGCGGAGACCCCGCAGAGCAGGACTAGGGGTGTTATCTCCACGGAGAGCCCCGAACCTGGGTAAGATTCGCCGGCGTGCATGTCTTCGCCTCATCCCGTTTCCAGGCACCGGTGACGTCTTACTGGCACCCACCATGATAAGCCACCCGTTGGCATATGTCACACCTACCACCCGACAATAATTGTAACAAGTATGCAGCAAGGTAGCCCAATCCTTTTGAGGCAAAGGACAGGCCAAAATGGTCTCTTATGATAAGCAAAGCGTTCTTGAGGGTACATGGGTAATTTCATCTAATCACTTTCATCATGTTGGTTTGATTTGTGTTCGCTACTTTGATAATTTGATATGTGGGTGGACCGGTGCTTAGGTGTTGTTCTTACTTGAACAAACCTCCTAGTTATGATTAACCCTCCCGCAAGCATCCGCAACTACGAGAAAAGTATTAAGAATAAATTCTAACCATAGCATTAAACTTTTGGATCCGATCGGTCCCTTACGGAATAGCGCATAAACTGGGATTAAGCTTCTGTCACTCTCGCAACCCATCATCTAATTGCTACTCCATAATGCATTCCCTTAGGCCCAAATATGGTGAAGTGTCATGTAGTCGACGTTCACATGACACGACTAAGGGAATCACAACATACATACCATCAAAATATCGAACACATCAAATTCACATGATTACTTGCAACATGATTTCTCCCGTGACCTCAAGAACAAAAGCAACTACTCACAAACAATAAACATGCTCATGATCAGAGGGGTATTAATATGCATAATGGATCTGAACATATAATCTTCCACCAAATAAACCATATAGTAATCAACTACAAGATGTAATCAACACTACTAGTCACCCCCAGCACCAATCTATAGTTCCGGTAACAAGATTGAATACAAGAGATGAACTAGGGTTTGAGATGAGATGGTGCTGGCGAAAATGTTGATGGAGATTTCCCTCCCCAAGATGGGAGAGTTGTTGGTGATGATGATGACGATGATTTCCCCCTTCGGGAGGGAAGTTCCCCCGGCAGAATCGCTCCGCCGGGGGGAAAAAGTGCTCCTGCCCAAGTTCCGCCTCAAGACGGCGGCGCTCCGTCCCGAAAGTATTATTCTTATTTTTTTCTAGGTCAAAACCACTTATATACCAGAAGATGGGCACCGGAGGTGGGCTGAGTGGCCTACAACCCACCAGGGCGAGCCAGAGGGGCCTGGCACGCCTAGGTGGGTTGTAGCCCACTCAGGCCACCTGATGGATCCCCTCTGGTACTTATTGGCTCCAACATTTATTATATATTCCATAAAAAATCTCCGTGAAGTTTCAGCCCATTTGGAGTTGTGCAGAATAGGTGGCCTGACGTAGCTTTTTCAGGTCCAGATTTCCAGCTGCCGGAATTCTCCCTCTTGGTGTGTATCTTGCAAATTATGAGAGAAAAGACATTAGAATTACTCCAAAAAGCATTATTATGGAAACATTATAAATAACAGTAAGAAAAAATGATGCAAAATGGATGTATCAAGGCTTGGTTCGCCCTCGAACATGAGGAGCAATGGTGTTCCGGTGTCGACGTCGTCCCGCCGTCGTTCCCACCGCCGTCCCCGCAGGTAGAGCCGGAGGACATGGAGGCGGAGGCGGAGTACCAAGCCGCCCTCGAGGAGGCCCTGCAGCACGCGCTGGAGGCTAGCCGCCTTGAGGAGGACGCACACTGGGATGGGCTGGAGCAAGCCCTTGCCCTGTCGGCGGCGTGGGACTCCGTCCACACCCCGCTGTTCGTGCCGCCACCGCCACCGTCGCCGCCCGTCCAGCCCAAGCCGGAGCCGACGTGGAAGCGCTCCCCGCCTCCACCCACTTGGCCGGAGGAGGCCTACTCGTGGACGGGCCAGTACCGCGAGTGGGTGAGCGCGCCTCCCGTCCACTTTGCCGCGACGCAGGCGCAGGAGGCAGCCCACCTCGAGTGCTGGAAGGAGCACTGGCTCCGCCAGGAGCAGGCCGACGGCGAGGAGCAGATGCGCTACGAGGCCATGCTCCAACGCGACGCGGAGGCGCTCCGGCTCGAGGAGGAGGAGGAGGAGAAGCGCGCGCGGCTGGCCGCAATGCCGGCGCCCCAGCAGACGCCGGAGGAGGCTGCCCTGGCAGCGTACCAGGCGGCGTTCGGGTGGGCTGGCCCTGCTCCGGTCTTCATCGACCTCACCGACGACGGTGGCGTCGACGGCAAGGGCAAGGGCAAGGGCGACGACGTTTAGGGCAGCGTACGGGGCGGCAGCAGGCGGGCGCAGACTTTTTTTATGTTTTATTAATGTTTAATTAGGTTTAAGTGGACTTTGGCCGGCGTTTGACCGGCCACTTATGTTTATTTATGTTTAATTTGTGTGAGCTACTTTTTTTTTCACGCCGGTACATTTGGGTCGGCCTCCCCGTTGGGCGGCCAAGCCGACCCATTTGAGAAAGCGGACGCGCACGTCCGCCTGGCTGACCCAAACGTACGAAAAGCGGACAAAGCGTGCGTCTGTTTGGGTCGCCCCGTTGGAGTTGCTCTAAAATTTGCTGGTTTTGGAGTTGAAGGACCATTTATTTTGAAGAAAATTGAGGGACGAAAAATATAATTTTCCCTTTACATTATTATTTTGGTAAAATTATGTATTACACGTATCCCTTTTCGAAGAAAGAAAATGTATTACATGTATGATGTCGATCTTTTTGGCTGTGTGCACACCCTGTCCAACGTTCCACTCTGCCACTGCTGTGCACTCCTACAACCTTCGCTGGGAAAGTGTCTAGTACTCTTACGAGAAGGTACTCTCCATTTTCTCAAGCTCCAAATCTCTAAGCTCCTAAACAGTTGCAATGTGATCAACCGACACAATACCTATCAATCAATATGTCACCAAAACTAGAATAACAAATTCGAAATCCAACTACAAAAACAAAAAAGGATAAATTCGATGACATTTTGTTGAATTCAAAACTCAATTTGAATTAGTTGGCCTGCTTTGTTTATTCATGTTTCTCGGGCTACATGATCTAATATGGAGTTAAAAGTTTGTGAAAATAGATACATTCAACGCAACAATCGTATACTTTTGAAAGAAGTACTGTACGTAGCAACATAAAAGAAATGTGTAAATGAAACACTTGGCTCGGGTGCAGAGTACGCAAATGCTTTTTCTTTGTGCTGCTACTCGGTTTCCAGCACGGGCAATATCTAGTCAACAAAACATATGGTGAGGCCACGCCGCCCAAGTCACCTTCACCGAGATAGAGGCGAGCTCAACCTTTATTCGACGCCTGACCTGCCCATTTATCTTAGCTCTGAAGGAACATCTGCGTTTAACATTACCACCAGAGCCTTTGTGACCAACCACGAACTTCAGATGCATCATAGTATCCAGCGTGACAGCAATCGCGAACCTCCTTTCGCCCCACCAGTCGCCAACAGAGCCATGAAAAAGCTGAAACTCATGCGCCCCCACAGCACAAATGACGGAGCTGAGGGATAAATCGAAACCAGTCCGCACCTCTGATACGACGATAACCTCTACAATGGCCGCGACTGCATTGCTAACGAGTGCGGAAGACACCTCGACCGCGCCGCAGTCACCGTCGAGGCGAACCGGGGTCGGTTCCCACGGCATGAACATTCCTCGAACTTCAGACATTCCGTCGATCAGCTGCGCGTCGTCTTCCTCTCTCTCTCCGTTCCTGATCCTCATGTCGAACTCAAGCAGAACGTCGCAGTGAAACGCAATGCCTCTCCTGGGGCCGGTCATCTGGATGATCGAGCCCTCTTGCACGACGACGGGATCTTCTCTGCCGCGGTTGAAAACATAGTTGAGCTTCAAATCGTACTCGTCTCGTGCCGCCATGAATCCATATAGCTCTATCGAGCCATTGCTGGCAGTGACAGGAGACTTGGCTAGCTTCAGCGAGAAAATCTGCAGCATGTCGCATGTCATGTCGTCCACGTACGATGGCTCAAGCAGAGTCTCCGTGCGGTCGGCGATGTCGACGCCGTAATCGCTCTCCCACTGAGCCTCTTCTTGTAGATCGCGCCATCACGGTGGCTGCTCCCCGGAAAGATTGGCATGTAGTAGTGGCAATGTAAATCTTGGGTTGCCGTTGTCGTCTCTACTACCATGGGGTTGCTCTCCTCTGCCGCCGCCTTCTTCGTCTCCGCTTTATCCGCGATGGCAGAACAGAAGCAGCGGCCCGGCGAGCCCAGCTTACTCTGCTTCTCATGGAAAAGACGATCGCCAAGAGCATCTCGTCGCGCAGGAGCTGGAAGCCACCGGCGAGGCGGAGCAGAGCCGGCTGGCAGTTTGCTGACGCTTCGAATAATCAACCATGCCAGGCTTTGCATCTCCGCCGCCGCCGGGCTAGGCAGAGTGGGCGGCGGCTGCTGTTTGGACGGGACGATCGGAGTCGATCAACCGGCGGAGGAAGGGCTAACTTTTTTTTGATGAGGAAAGGGCTAACTGGATCCATTCTTCCGGCCTATGTAGCAACTTTGTTGCGGTTATTTCAGTCTCGGCCCATTCAGGCATCCACATGATTCAACCGCGGATGCAATGAAAAAAAAATGCAATCCGTATATGACGCTTGTTGCAACAAAATGTCGCTGAAACTTACCAGTGAAGTGATCTACGTAAATGGCCCGGCCAAGCAATGGTACTACAAGACCCAGTATTAGAAACTTTCTAAAAGTTCCTGGATGGTTTGGGGTTTTCAGGTATTTCTTCACTACTTTATTTTGCCTTTCCTTTTTCTTTCTCCTTTATTTCAAAATATGTCCAAAAGAGTTAGAAAACACTCTTGCTTTTTAGGAAAAAATATTTTATAAAAATTGTTCGCCCTTTTATACATTTTCAAAATATCAAGTTCTGAAAAAGTGACCATTTAAAAATTCCATACTTCCAAATATACTGTATGGAAAAACCTAGTGGCTCCTAGAGTAGCCAAAACACTATGTGTGCCAATGGGCTAGCCCCGTTAGAGCTCACCCTATGCGAAATGGTCGCACTTTTGACACAACGAGCGTCCTGGAGAGCAACTAGTTAAGGAGCACTTCTTCGGGAGCCTCCCCAACGATTATATGGGGTGGGTTGAGAGTGCACCATTTGGCGTGCTCTCAGCCACTGCCGCGTGTCGTGCTTTGAACGCTCCCTTCAGATTTTATTTTTGTCTTTTGTGCACGCGTTTTCAGTCTTTTAGATGTTTTTTTCTTCGACTTTTCGGTTTTTCATCGGTCTTTCTTAGCTTTTTAATAAAAAAAAACAATTGCCCGAAAATGCGTTTTTTGTGAGAGGCGCGGTTTTGCTTCCATGAGAGGTGCCTCTCGAAAACGGAAAAAAAGTATTTTTCTCTTTTTTTTCTTTCGTGAGAGGCACGGTTTTGCTTCCGCGAGAGGCAAGACCATCTCTCAAAAATGAAAAAAAAGAATACGTTTTCTCTTTCTTTTTTTTCTTCCATGAGAGGCACAATTTTGCTTCCGTGAGAGATACGATCATGCCTCTCAAAAACAGAAAAAATATGCTTTCTCTTTTTTATTCTTCCATGAGAGGCACGGTTTTACTTCCACGACCATGCCTCTCGGGAACGGCTTCCAGAAAGAAAAAAATGGGCTCCTGGTTCCGGGTTTTTTCTGATTTTTTTTGTGAAAAAAAGTTAGTCAAAATCTATCAACATGAGATTTAGTTTTAAAAATCTTGACGCGAGAAATTCAACGGTGAAAACGGTTAGAGATTTAGACGTGCAGTTTAAGAGCTAAAACATTTTGAATAAACGTAACTATGAAAAAAAGAAAAAAAATTCAGGTTGCGGCAAAGGGGCGCAAATGCAACACGTCGCTTCTCACAACCTATATAAAAGAAAGTGATTTTTGAAATAAGTACTCCTCAATTAATGATTTCATAGGAGCTCTTGTGTCAACTAGTAGGGGCAACACACACATCGGCCCGACGTGGGCTGGCCAAAGTTTCAGATTTTCGTGTGCGGCCGCTCTATTTTGTTCACTGGGTCTGCAGTTTTTTCTGTTTTTTTCTTTTGTGGGTGTTTACTTTGGTTTTCTATTCGAGTTTGATGGCAGCTTTAGTTCTGAGATGATCTCAATCGGTGTCAGCTTTAAGCGAAAAATTGATTTCTCTGACAGAAACTGTCATGTTGTTCTTACAAAACTGTCGTCCCGGTCAACTAAAACACGCAGCAAAATCGTTTGCAAATGCCACCCCACTTGGCGAACGTTCACCACCTAAGCGTGTCCTTTTAGTATACAGTATATAGTGGACGTCTTAACAAATTCACACGGTACATTTTTAATATGTGATGAATGTTTTTTGATATATAGTGAACTTTTGTCGATAAACGATGAACTTTTTCTCTAGTATACATTGAATTGTTTTTAAAATACAAACACAATATTTTTTAAAAAATAAATAAGTTTTCTTAATTCTATCACTTTAAAAAATTCCAACAATTGTAACCCTAAAAACCTAAGACAAAAAAATAAAAAATAAACCTATGTAATGAGTATGTGACAAGAAAAACACTTTATAGATCTCTTTCCTTCTCCATAAGAAAAGTTCTTCTCCTCTCGTCGGCGCCGCCGCCGGTCCGTCCCATCTTCGATGGCCTCTAGGCCATGGAGGTGCGGAGGATCTCGGCCCCCCACCGGCGGGGAGGACCCCGTTCTCGTTCTTGTTAGAGTCAGCGCTTTGGATGGAGCTATGTGGCGGCAGCGATATCCCTTAGTAGGAATAATGTCTCCCACGTTTTATCCCCGTCCCGATGGTGCGTCTAGCATCGTTGGAGGGCGTATGGAGGTTATTGTCTCCGTCGGATCTTGCAGAATTCGGTCGGTGCTGGTCTTCGATGGATCTATTTGGATTCGGTCTTCGTTCGTCTTCATTTAGGTGTTACAGGTTTGATCCTTCTGATCTACGACTTTCTTCATCGGCGATGGTTGCTACTCTGGTGCGTTGGTCCAATCGGGCCTCGGCACGACGACTTCCCGATTGTCTACTACAACAAGGTTTGCCCGGCTCCGGTGAGGAAGGGGCGATGATGGCGGCGCGCCTTCGGCTCGCTCAAGTGCTTGTAGTCGTCGCTAGGTGGTCCATAGACATGGTTGTAATTTTTATTACCTCTGTTGTTTTTTGCACTATCATGATTAAATATGAATAGATTGGGAGTTTTCCAAAAAAAATGAGTACGTGACAATGTGCCAGCACATTAGCGGCTCGATTCATGTGTCCCCTCCTCTCTACTAGATAGGAAGTGCGGCTTGCCGCACCCCCCCCCCCCCCCCCCCCCCAGTCATATCCAACCTGCTATGAGAGTTTTTGTATTTCATATGTTTATACAATGAAACCAATACCGCAAAGGTTCAGTATGCTACAGAAAAAGTGAAAGGCTCAATTGTTCATGATATTTTATTTACAATATATACTACACAAGGCCACAAAAAAGAGAGTAACATCTGCATAGTTTCTATACTAAGCATAGGCAGAGTGCATACAAAACATGTGTTACACAGAATTTTTATTGCCCAACACTTTTGCAGTTGCACAGGTCACATGTTACAGATAGATAAGGTGCCGACAATGATAAAACAAAAAAAATAACTAATAGGCACACAAGCCTTCGTTTTTTCCCATAACAGATTCACTTTTACCTATAACTTTCCTGCTTCGCATCTACAGAAACTATAGCATCTGAATCTGTATATCTATCTACTCCTTTCTTTTGTGTCCGGTGTACCATATCTTTGTTCAGAATTCAAGTGACTAAACATTGATATGTACACATTATCAAACAAAAGTAAAGGGAATTAGGGGGTAAATAAGCTACCTGTTGCAATAACCAAATCCATGTTATAATTCTGACGCAAACAAAAAAAGTAAAAATCCTATGGAAGATGTAGGATTCATGTGCAAACCCCAAAAAGAACTGGATGGCTACCATAGTCTTTCACTTCATAAACCCAAGAAAGTCTGAAAATTCCCACTGATATATAAAAGTGATAACTCAAGAGACTCTCTATATGAAGAACATGGTGCTACTCTAAAGCACAAGTGTGGTAAAAGGATAGTAACATTGCCCCTTCTCTCTTTTTCTCTCTTTTTATTGGCGGACTTCTTTGGCCTCTTTTTTTTATTTGGGCTTCTTTGGCCTCTTTTATTTTTTTTTAAGTCCGGAGTCTCATCCCGACTTGTGGGGGAATCATAGTCTCCATCATCCTTTCCTCACTGGGGCAATGCTCTAATAATGATGATCATCACACTTTTATTTACTTACAACTCAATATTACAACTCGATGTCTAGAACAAAGATATGAATCTATATGAATGCCTCCGGCGGTGTACTGGGATGTGCAATGATCTAGCGTAGCAATGACATCAAAAAACGGTCAAGCCAAGAAAACATCATGCTAGCTATCTTACGATCATGCAAAGCAATATGACAATAAATGCTCAAGTCATGTATATGATGACGATGGAAGTTGCATGGCAATATATCTCGGAATGGCTATGGAAATGCCATGATAGGTAGGTATGGTGGCTGTTTTGAGGAAGATATAAGGAGGCTTATGTGTGATAGAGCGTATCGTATCACGGGGTTTGGATGCACCGGCGAAGTTTGCACCAACTCTCAAGGTGAGAAAGGGCAATGCGCTGTACCGAAGAGGCTAGCAATGATGGAAGGGTGAGAGTGTGTATAATCCATGGACTCACATTAGTCATAAAGAACTCATATACTTATTGCAAAAGTTTATTAGCCCTTGAAGCAAAGTACTACTAGCATGCCCCTAGGGGGATAGATTGGTAGGAAAAGACCATCGCTCGTCCCCGACCGCCACTCATAAGGAAAGCAATGAAAGAACACCCCATGCTTCAAATTTTTCACACAATGTTTACCATATGTGCATGCTACGGGACTTGTAAACCTCAACACAAGTATTTCTCAATTTCACAATTACTCAACTAGCACGACTCTAATATCACCACATTTGTGTCGCAAAACTATTGCAAGGAATCAAACATATCATATTCAATGGTCTACAAGTTTTATGTAGGATTTTATGACTAACCATGTAAATGACCAGTTCCTGTCATCTCTCTAAATAGATATAAGTGAAGCAAAAGAGTTTAATTCTTTCTACAAAAGGTATGCCCACGCTCTAACAAATATAAGTGAAGCAAAAGAACATTCTACAAATGGCGGTTTTCTATGTGAAGAGAAACAGGAAATCCAAACTTCAAATGATATAAGTGAAGCACATGAAGCATTCTATAAAGCCATACTCAAAAGATATAAGTGAAGTGCAAAGAGCATTCTATAAATAAACCAAGGACTATCTCATACCAGCATGGTGCATAAAAGAAAAGTGAGAACTAATTTCAAAAGACGCTCCAAGATTTGCACATATCGCATGAACGAAACGAATCCGAAAACATACCGATACTTGTTGAGGAAAGATGGGATGCCTTCCGGGGCATCCCCAAACTTAGACGCTTGAGTCTCCTTGAATATTTACTTGGGGTGCCTTGGGCATCCCCAAGCTTGAGCTCTTGCCTCTCCTCCTTCTCCTCATATCGAGACCTCCTCGATCTTCGAACACTTGATCCACACAAAACTCAACAGAAAGCTCGGTAAGATCTGTTAGTATAATAAAGCAAATCACTACTCTAAGTACTATTGCAAACCAATTCATATTTTGTTTGCATTATAGCTACTGTAATATAACTTTTCCATGGCTTAATCCACTGATAGAAATCGATAGTTTCATCAAAACAAGCAAACTATGCATCAAAAACAGAATCTGTCTTAAACAGGACAGTCTGTAGTAATCTGAACATTCACCATACTTCTGGTACTCCAAAAATTCTTCCAAAATTAGGAAAATTAACAATTTGTACAGAAAGACAGTGCAAAAAGTTTCAGAACCATTTGACATTCCAGTAAAAAAAGAAAAATCGTGCACTACAGCCAAAGTTTCTGTCCTGCACCGCACAAACCAACAAGCATTGAAAACATCCTAAAGGAAAACCTTGGCACATTATTTTTATAATACAATGTAATTGTAAAAGGGGATATATTATTTTTGTTGAAAAGTTTCTGTAATCAAGATTCACAAAGTTTCCGTGAGCATGAACAAAGTTCAAGGAGCTCTCCCACTTCAACAATGCTTGTCTTTCTCACTTTCCTTTTTTGAAAAAGTTTTAGGTTCCTCTCTTTTTTTATTTTTGTTTTTAAACTTCATAAAAGCACTCAACAGAAATAAATTACTCTCTAAAACTTCCGGGTTGTCTCCCTGGTAGCGCTTTCTTTAAAGCCTTTAAGCTAGGCATATAGTACTCAAGTAATGGATCCACCCCGATCCCAAGGTATATCAAAGCCAATTTGAATCAACAATGATTTAGAATTTAGTAGTGAGCACAAATTAACATATATCATGTAATGACGAAGTCTAACTCTCTTCCTATGCATCGCCATGTCATAAAGGAACAATTCATGCACACCTAGTAAAGGCCAATGCATGGTATAAACAGTTTCTTGCAATTTTATCGTGTGGGAAACATAGATAGGTGGAGATATAATTCCTCTCTGATAATAATTGCAAGTAGGAGCAGCAAGCACATGCATATTATATTCATCAAAATCGTCATGTGTAGTAGTAAAACGCAACCCATCAATATAATCCTTAATAAGGGCAAACTTCTCCGATATAGTGTAGTTTGAAGAATTCAAAAAGATAATAGGACTATCATGCGTGGGTGCAATAGCAACAATTTCATGTTTAACATAAGAAACTATAGCAAGTTCATCTCCATAAGAATAATTCATATTGGCATCTTGGCCACAATCATAGCAAGCATCATCAAAAAGGGATATTTCAAAAGAATCAATGGGATCATCATCATAGCATTCATCCTTCGGTAAATTCGAAGGGAAATTAAACAATGTATGGGTTGGAGGGTTACTCTCATTAGAAGGTGGGCACGGGTAGCTAATCCATTCTTCCTCATTTTGTTCTTCGCTCTCCTCATCATCTTTTTATCCAATGAGCTCACAGTGTCATCAATTCCTTCTTCCATAGACTCCTGCAAAATATTAGTCTCTTCTTGGACAGCGGAGATTCTCTCAATAAAATCATCAATATCGGAATTGAATTCATAATTATCATAGCAATATTTAAGTATAGAAAAATTTTCAGGTCTGTAAACACTATCATCAAGATTTTCACACTCTTTAAACAAAGATTCAATTTCATAAGCACCCATAAAAGCAACAAATTCTTCTATTTGTTCCACATCATAGTAATCATATATACCATTAGCATAAGAAACCAAGGTTTCATTATCATTAAATTTGCATGAAAAGGGAAGGTGTGGAGCCTTCATCCTAGAGCAACAAGTTTAATCATATCTCAAGCAAAGCTCCCGAGCATACCAATGCAACATATGAATTTGATCCCATAATAATTTCTCTTTTTGAGTCAAGCGATAATCCCTAAAGTATTCACGTTGATCCAACGTGTCTCCCATTACATAATTGAATGGGGTTTTCTCAGGATTATCAAAGTAGTACATAATATTTTTCACATAAGCAGCATCGAGGGTTTTAAGAGGTTCCCCATCTCCATGAGTAGCAAGTACACCTAATTTTTTTGGTATTTCGTGTTCCATATCCATAACTAAAGATAGAGAACAACTTAGAACAACAAATAGGAATTACTTAGTGATAAAGCAAACAAGCACACACGAGAATATTCATCCCACGCTATAACTCCCCGGCAACGGCGCCAGAAAAAAGTCTTGATAATCCATAAGTATAGGGGATCAATTGTAGCCCCTTTCGATAAGTAAGAGTGTCGAACCCAACGAGGAGCTAAAGGTAGAACAAATATTCCCTCAAGTTCTATCGGCCACCGATACAACTCTACGTACGCTTGACGTTCGCTTTACCTAAAACAAGTATGAAACTAGAAGTACTTTGTAGGTGTAACAGGATAGGTTTGCAAGATAATAAAGAGCGAGTAAATAAAAACTAGGGGCTGTTTAGATAAAGAAGCAATAAAGTTAGTATAGCGAGTGTGAAAAAGTGGTGGCAGGAGTTGCGAAATTGTCCCTAAGCAATGGACTACTTTACTAGACCGATAGCAAGTTTTATGTGGGAGAGGCCACTGCTAGCATGTCATCCCTGACTTGGAATTCTATGCACTTATGATTGGAACAATTAGCAAGCATCCGCAACTACTAACGTTCATTAAGGTAAAACCCAACCATAGCATTGAGATATATTAGTCCCCCTTCAATCCCGTATGCATTAATTTCTATGCTAGGTTGAAGCTTCTATCACTCTTGCCCTCCAATACATAGTTCTATCAACATACAACTAACCCTATGGTGTGATCCACACGCGCACTCATATGATGGGAACCAAAGGACAGCAATATAACCACAAGAAAATTAAACCAATCATAGCAATTCACGAATTACCAATAGGACAACGAAAATCTACTCAGATATCATAGCATGGCAACACATCATTGGATAATAATATGAAGCATAAAGCACCATGTTCAAGTAGAGGGTACAGCGGGTTGCGGGAGAGTGGACCGCTGTAGATAGATGGGGAAGGTGATGAAGATGTTGGTGAAGATGAAGGAGGTGTTGGTGTAGATCGCCGTCACACGATGATGGCCCCGGCGGCATTCCGGCGCCACCGGTAGAGAGGGGGAGAGAGCCCCCCTTCTTCTTCTTCTTCTTTCTTGACCTTCTCCCTAGATGGGAGAAGGCTTTCCCCTCTGGTCCATGGCCTCCATGGCATGGGAGGGGCGAGAGCCCCTCCGAGATTAGATCCGTCTCTCTATCTCTCTCTGTTTCTGCTCTCTGGATTCTGCCCTTTCACCATTTCTTTTATAACCGGAGATCCGTAACTCCGATTGGATTGAAATTTGAACACAATTTTTCTCCGGATATTAGCTTTCATGCGGCGAAAGAAGGGCAACAACCGCCTTACGGGGTGTCCACGAGGGTCAGGGGCGCGCCCCTGCCTCATGGCCCCCTCGGGCATCATCTCGCGATGATTCCACTTCCCAAAAATTAGATATATTCCAAAAAAAATCTCCGTCAGTTTTTATTCCATTTGGACTCCGTTTGATATGGATTTTCTGCGAAACAAAAAACATGCAACAAACACGAACTGGCACTAGGCACTGGATCAATATGTTAGTCCCAAAAATAGTAAAAAAAGTTGCCAAAAGTATGTAAAAGTTGTAGAATATTGGCATGGAACAATCAAAAATTATAGATACGACGGAGACGTATCAACAATCTCTTGGATTATATTTGCACATGAAGAGATGAGGTATGTCACTCCTATGTGTGAACCAATTACCTAACCAGGAAGCATTCCCCAAACAAACCGGTTTCTAGCTAGCACTTGGAGATCACCAATCAGTGGGTATAATAGAATAGAGGGAGGGGCAGAAAATTGTTCTTGATTTTAGAAGGCACCAAAGAAACCGCACCATGTGGTGGATGAATCGGTGCGGAACTTGAACCGGAGGAATCCAGGGAAGCCGGCATCACAGGTTTGATCGTTGGTTGGTGAAGGAGGGGGTTGATGCAGTGTGAGGCAGAAATGGTGGTGGTGGCGCCAGAGGCCATGGACGACATATTCGACGTTGCGGCCCGGTCCAAGGCGGCACGGCCAAGGCCATGACATACAAAACCTTCTACTTGACAATCAAAAACCAATACTTTCAGCAACACATTCCTCAACCTATGGAATAATTTTAAGGCTGGTCGATGTACATGTAACTATGATTTTGTAACTGTCACTCTGCATTTGACAACTCAGAACTTAGCTCCACAAACATTTTCTTGTTGTCATATAGAGAACCTAGAAACTAGACAATTTTAACACCTAAAGGATGATAAAAAAATTGAATGCAGGCAATTCTGCCCTCCTAAAGGATTATAAAAAAATTGAATGTTGGCATGCTGCGTTATACCACTTTGAACTATACATAGGAAGAAAGGGACAAACTTGTGGTAACAAACTTTATCATGTGTCATTAATCATAATCAGTAATTTTTATTTTCCCAAACCAAGACTAATTGGCCATAACTTGAAACACCATGTATCCATTGAAATTTAGATTGGTGAATGAAAAAAACCAAGCATGAAAGATCTTACAGTGAAGAGCAAGTCAAACCTGAGATTGATAATCTTAAATCAACTTGCACAGAATCTACACATAGAACCTGTGATGATCAGACACCATCAAGGAGACCTATATCTGAAGGAAGTATGTAACAACAAGAAGTCAAACCATATATTGTCCGAGAAAGACGATCAATGTCTCTATCACCCCAAAATTTATTGATAGGCAACAATGGTTGTACAATGATCAGCCCGCAGACACCATGAACAATATAAGTGACACACTCATGTAAGTAGGCATGGAAGAACACTAATAACTGCAAGCTGATGCAGCTAACTGAGAATAAAGGAGCCACAACTGAAATACATGCAAGCTGGTGCAACTAACTGAGATAAAGGTTAGTATAAGTTTCCTAAATAAATTTAGGTTAAAAGGTAAATCAACTAAAGTTTTTTTGTTCTTCCTATGCACGGGCATATGGGATCGGTAACCCACGCACTCTACTCCAACCCAACAAAAATAGAGAAAACAAAGCATCAATCTTGCTTTCTTTAACGCTATAGAGATCGATCCCAGAAGGCCTTGCTCTGGAACCAGCAAGGCATCATGTTGTGTTTCCCTCAAAGACCATGAAGCATAAGCAACTAATCATAGAAGTACACACAAACATGGTTACCTAGGCTCGAAATGCAGGGCTGGCGGCTACTCACCTAGCCTCAAAGTAGCTGTCTCTGTCATCGGGTCATGGACAGTAAGGCGGGATAGATTCATCTTGGGTTCTTCTCCCTTTGTGTGGTGGCAGCCTGTGCTTCTCCTGCCGAGCGCCAACGAGGAAGAGATCGAGCGGAATCGATGAGTGGGTGACTTTCGTAATGCAAAATCGGTGAAACTAAAAACACATGCTATAGTTTGAAGCAAAGAAATAGCATACGCATTGGAGATGTCATTGTTTTAATTATAGAAGTGGCATCAAATTAAAAAAAACACAGAAGTGCCACATTTTTTCCAAACCAATAAAACTGAAATAATCTAAGAATATTATCATTACAGAGCAATAATTTCTGAAGTTGGTGTCTATCAAAAGTAAAATAATATAAGGAAATCTATCTACTATCACTACAACATTGCAAACCAAACCAATCAGTAGTATAACAATCAGATCGATGATAGGGGCTTTTGCCCACGATTTCCATGTAAAATAGCATCAGTAGTACATGAATGTATGTATAATCACGTTTTGTTTGTGTTTGCAATGCATGGTGTGTTATCAATAGCTTCTCTGACCAAAAGGTAACAACCATCTCTAGCTGAAAATTCCATCACATATCATGTCGTGGATTGAAAATCCGGTACGTTTATCATGAGTGAGCTCACCTGGCGTCGTGAGTGGTGGGGAGGCGGTAGCACCCAGTGTGGTGCCCGAGGTTGCTCACCGATGTCACAACAGCGACTTTGGATATAATCACCGCCCAAAAGGATCAAATATTCAAGTGTGGTGCATAGTTCCTTCAAGATAAAAAGAATAGCTCACTATGTGATGTTTCAAATAGTCCGTCCATAATAGTGTACAAGTGTTCAGTAGAAGTGTTTCCTCAATTTAATCAAGCCATTTATTCTTCCTACATATACTCCCTATGCACCATAGAACTTATCCATTAATGAGTTCTCTGTAGGTTTTTGCAAGGAATTATTTGCATCTACATATCTTATACATTTGCTTGTTTCCTAACACATCAGTTTTTGCAAATAATTATTTTCAATCCAAATTTAGATTGAGATACAAAACTGAACTATGCAATCCAAATTATACATCCTTGGGACATAGTTAGGCACTGATGCTAATCCACCATCCAATGATCACACCACAACACAAATACAGTTTTGGGTTGCATCTTACAGCTCAGAGATAGTAGTCACACTTGCATGTAGCAATTGTGATATGTCAGATGACACAAAAACAAAAGCAAACAAACAATGGCCACCTCGACCAATGGTGAAGCTTCTGAATTAGGACTGGAAGGACGGACCATATAATATGATAGAGGAAAAGCAAGATATGCATGTTAGGAATCAAAATCCCAACCTTCGCTAGTTGAACCACCAAACAAAGTTTAGTTTCAGAGCAGGTAATATAATCATAATATTATACAGTGAGGTATTTTATTCCAATGGTTTATTCAATTCTTGGATCATCTGAATAAACATATCTGACACCAATATTATAATATATACACCCACATTCTACCATCCTATGAGAATTTTGTTCTCTGGTAATCTCCCATGATTATTTCAGTAAAATTTCGTGGCCACTACTACTCTACTTGGAACAGCTGGTGTGATACATGTAGATGTAGAGAGAGAGAGAGATCAACAGTTTCAGAATAAAATAAAATGGCGAAAACTAATTGTTTCTAAAATTACATCTCATTCCCAAGAATATCCTATTCAAAATTTTGAGGAAGTAACATGCCAAAGCAAGCAAGTCTAATAAATATGGGAGGGCACTCCACCAAAACTTTATTACCATATCAGGAAGTTCATGTCTAAGTTGTGGAAGTACAAACGTCCAGAGATATGATGTCGTGCGGAACCAGCATGGGCAAGCTTACATGAACTTCTCGGTGTTTTTAATGTTGAGAGATGAGACATCCAGATCCGGATTGAGCATCGGTATTATCTCGGCCTGCACAAAATCAATTAAAATGTATGAGCAAGATAAAGTACCACCAAGTTTAAGCAAGCTATGAACCAAATAATGTATTTTTTGCCAAGAACATAGGGGTATAAAATGTATGTGGTTAATCGCGCTTTGTGCGTGAGCACGACGGCCGCCACCTTGCTTTTCCTCTATCATAAACGGAAACATAGTTGGTTTTCCGACATTTATCACTCTCTGGTAATTAACCAAAACGAACCAATACCTTCATGGTAGAATTCAGTTTAAAGCTGTCCTCCCTCTGCTCCCAGGTTTGACGTCCTCCAAACAGCGGCGGAGAATCTTTGTCCCGTTTCTCAACCGTTATATACGACAGCTTCTTCACGATCGCATTGGTAGTTCTCTTTGGAGATGACAGCGTCTGGATCATCTGCGACAGGTATTGAACTGCCTGTAGAATGAATGAACCAGTGTTTAGTTCATGAGAGAGCAAAATCTAGTGTCAAAAATCGGCAAGGTATAAATCTTTACGGTGGAGTGGTTTGGCCGGGGCTCCTGATACGTCTCCAACGTATCTATAATTTTTTTATTGTTCCATGCTATATTATATTCTGTTTTGGATGTTTAATGGGCTTTATTATACACTTTATATTATTTTGGGACTAACCTATTAACCGGAGGCCCAGCCCAGAATTGTTGTTTTTTGCCTATTTCAGAGTTTCGCAGAAAAAGAATATCAAACGGAGTCCAAACGGAATGAAACCTTCGGGAACGTGATCCAGAGGACTTGGACCCTACGTCAAGAAAGCTACCAGGAAGGCACGTGGTAGGGGGCGCGCCTACCCCCCTGGGCGCGCCCTCCACCCTCGTGGGGCCCACGTTGCTCCACCGACGTACTTCTTCCTCCTATATATACCTACGTACCCCCAAACTACCAGATACGGAGCCAAAAACCTAATTCCACCGCCGCAACCTTCTGTACTCGTGAGATCCCATCTTGGGGCCTTTTCCGGAGCTCCGCCGGAGGGGGCATTGATCACGGAGGGGTTCTACATCAACACCATAGCCTCTCCGATGATGTGTGAGTAGTTTACCTCAGACCTTTGGGTCCATAGTTATTAGCTAGATGGCTTCTTCTCTCTCTTTGGTTCTCAATACAAAGTTCTCCACAATTCTCGTGGAGATCTATTCGATGTAATCTTCTTTTGCGGTGTGTTTGTTGAGACCGATGGATTGTGGGTTTATGATCAAGTTTATCTATGAACAATATTTGAATCTTCTCTGAATTCTTTTATGTATGATTGGTTATCTTTACAAGTCTCTTCGAATTATCAGTTTGGTTTGGCCTACTAGATTGATCTTTATTGCAATGGGAGAAGTGCTTAGCTTTGGGTTCAATCTTGCGGCGTCCTTTCCCAGTGACAGCAGGGGCAGCAAGGCACGTATTGTATTGTTGCCATCGAGGATAACAAGATGGGGTTTATATCATATTGCATGATTTTATCCCTCTACATCATGTCATCTTACTTAAAGCGTTACTTTGTTCCTTTGAACTTAATACTCTAGATGCATGCTGGATAGCGGTCGATGTGTGGAGTACTAGTAGTAGATGTAGGCAGGAGTCGGTCTACTTGTCGCGGACGTGATGCCTATATACATGATCATACCTAGATATTCTCATAACTATGCTCAATTCTGTCAATTGCTCAACAGTAATTTGTTCACCTACCGTAATACTTATGCTCTCGAGAGAAGCCACTAGTGAAACCTATGGCCCCCGGGTCCATTTTCCATCATATTAATTCCAAAACTTAGCTATTTTTATTGCCTTTTATTTTACTTTGCATCTTTATCATAAAAATACCAAAAATATTATCTTATCATATCTGACAGATCTCACTTTCGTAAGTGACCGTGAGGGATTGACAACCCCTTTATTGCGTTGGTTGCGAGGATTTTATTTGTTTGTGTAGGTGCGAGGGACTCGTGCGTGGCCTCCTACTGGATTGATACCTTGGTTCTCAAAAACTGTGGGAAATACTTACGCCGCTTTATTGCAACACCCTTTCCTCTTCAAGGGAAAACTAACGCAGTGCTCAAGAGGTAACAGCTCCCATTGGGTCCAACGCATAGACAACCACACTGTCTTTTCTACAGAGAGCTGCACGGACGCAAAAGCACAACAAGCCATGTCAGGATAAGACAGGATGGTCGGAACAAGCAGTCCCAAAAGAGGCGTCGCTGGTACATTTAACTTCGGAATGCAGTATGAAATAAACACATGGGCAGAAGCTCTAGCAAGGCATTGTAATTGATGAAGCTAATGCACATCATGCCAAGGAGATACACCAGTTAGTTAATCAGTTTAGTCAGTGACTGAATCCCCTGCAACTTTCAATCGATGAGAACCCATGCTATGCCACCAATGCACATATGAATGAGGTGCACAAGTTCATCACTGGGATCACTAAACAAGGAAATTCTACATATGTTTTCACCACACAAGGTAGGAGATGCAAAAGTTCATCCACTACTGGACAGGGCAACCCCACACAAGCTCTAGCACGGCACTGCAACTGGAGAAACTAATGCACATCATACCAAGGAGATACATTAGTTAGCTAATCAGCTGCAAGTTTAGCCAGAGATAAAATCCCCTGTACATTGCTTGCGTACCAGCCATGGTAAGGCACGAGGATGAAGGAGTGGAGGATGTGGCCGACCACGCTGTTGAGCTTGACGTTGTTGGGGAAGGTCCCATGCCCGCTGCATCAGCGACCACCATGAAAAGAGAGAGATGGTGAGCTCCTCTGGACCGCAAAATTAATTTCAAGGACGGAGAGGAGACGCACCAGTCGTGTCCGAGGACGAAGAGCGCCCAGAACATGGTGCCCTGGACGGCCCAGTAGGCGGGCCAGGCGAGCCTGCTGTCGAGATGGGCTGCGGCGGCGGCGAGGGCGAGCACAACGACGATGTCGCGCACAACGTATCCCATGGAGCGTCAGGGGTCCTTTATCCAGCAGTGCTTGGGGATGGCGGCGCGGATGTCCGCCAGCCCGAATGGTGGCGGCGCGCCGGGGTCGAACCGGTCTGCAGCGGCCCCCCGGCTGCCTTCCTCGGCCCCGGTGGCCCGGGAGGAGGAGCCGGAGCCGTCGTCCTTGGCGGTGACGAGGCGGGTGGGTGCGGTGGCAGGAGTGGGAGGAGGAGGACGTGAGGGGAGGATGAGAACGGCGGCGGGGAAGGAGGCAGTAGTGCCGTGGCCCCTTTTTATACCCCAGAAAGCGAAATGACGAGAATACCCTCGGGGGCACTGAAATTACGCGCGGTGGCGGGCCGGGAGTGAAACGAGCTTGCTAGAGCGCTCAGTTTTTATCCAACGGTCGAGGGCGCTCGGGAGGGGATCGGACGGCCGGTAACGCATCAAGCAAACGATCCGACGGCCCAAAGTCGCTAAAGTCTGAGAGAGCCCGGTGGAACGTTCCTTTCTTATCTCTGGATTGGACGCCAACGAGCATCCACTAGAGGTCTCCAAGCAAACCTTAGTTAACGCTCGCAGGCTTCAACTAGTGGGCGCGATGCCGACAGGAACATGACATGAGCCGGCATAGTTCAATGTTTTGGTGTGTAGCCATTCTATTTCATCCGTTAGCACTGTGTTTCTAATTTGTTCTGTAGTTTTTATTTTGATTCTCTATTTGGGTTTGTTTTATTTTTCTATTTTGAGTTTGTTTTTCTTCTATTTTTTACTTTTCCATTTTTGTAGGTTCAATATACTATAAAATATTTTTATATACAGTGAACATTTTTCAATATACGGTGAACTTTTTTCAAACACACGTGAACAGTTCTTGATGTAAGTTGAATATATATTTTTCATATACAGTGAACTATCTTCTACTAATATGCAGTGACCCTTTTTCTAATAGAGACAATTTTAAAAAAATACACACTAAAATTTCTCTTAAAAAAATTATATTTCTTAAAATAGGTTTTTATTTATATCACTTTAGAAAAATCAAACAAACGGAACCGGCTAAAAAATCCTTGGAAGAAAAATGCATTGCAAACCTACGTAAATGTAATTACGTGCGCAAGAATGGGCCGTCACATTAGCCTCTACTAGAAAAGTCGGGTGTCCCACTGCGTTAGCGTTGCATTTCAAGATGAAGAATAAAAAGTAAATCTAGGCACAAGAGGTCAGGTGTCCCACTTGGTTGTTAGTTTGGTACTAATACCGTGAGTTGTATAATTTGAGTCATGTTGAGCCCTCTTTTTTTTGGAGTTTAAAACAAGAAAAGTGGTAAATGGACTGACCCAGAGCAGATTGGCGGAGGTGCCTTGTATGTTGTGTGAGTATCTACTACTCTGATGCGGAGCATCCTACGGTCATCCCCATGGACCTATCATCGTCTCATCAAGAGCCAAGAGGACCCATGACACGAGCACGAGCTAGAGCTCTCGAGAACGAGGTGACTTCCTTCCTTAGTGATATCACATATGATCCACTCGAGACATGGCTACTACCTAAGTCCGATATGTTATGCATGATTAGGTGTCAAGAGGACCCTCCCGAAGATGGACATGAAGACGGACAAGCCGCCAAGTTCACGGACGAGGAGAACCAACGGAAGGAGTCCAATGCAACTCCAAGGACCCGGACATCCGGCCAGGACCACGGACATCCGGCCCCTGGAAACGTCACCAGCGCCAAGGAGCCAACGGCCAAGTCTACAGGCCCCGGACATCCGGCCTCAACCCGGACATCCGGCCCGACAGCCGGGACATCCGGCCTCCGCCCGGAAATCCGGCGCCCGTCACAGAACGTGCCGGAAGCTTAACCACTTCAGCCCGGACATCCGGCCCGTCCCGAGCTCCCGCACATCCGGCCCATCGCCCGGACATCCGGACCCCGCCTATCCAGAGAGCATCCAGGCCAGCACCACCAGCCCGGACATCCGGCCCCTCGCGAAGGCCCGGACATCCGGCCTCCCCTGTCTGCGCACAGTGTAAGGGTCGGGGCCCGTGTACCCCTTCGCCCACCTAGACTATATATACTCTCCCATCTCCCTCTTTCTAGGGTTAGCATTGGTTTAGCTCATATGTGAGATAGAGGCATAGAGCTTTGCTCATCCATTACGGATCTACTCCATGAGAGAGACCATGGCCCCTCTACGGAGAAGATCCCCTTGGATTCAAGACCCCCTCTTGGGCGGCCCCCTCAAGACCTCCTCACGGAGAAGAATCGGTTACCTTTTTATCGTCCTTTGTTGATCGTGGATCTTGTATCTCCTCTCGTGTTTCGAAGATCTAGCACATGTGTGACTATATCTTTTTGGTTTGAGTGATTTCTCTTGTGTTTTCCCTCGTGTTTCCCCTTGTGTTCTTCGTGTTCTTAGTTGGGATCCGCTCCTTTCGTGAAAGATCGGCCGTATAGGGTTCCACCCTACATCATCTTGGTATCATGAGCCACATTGATCACGATTTCGGAGCCTGCCCGTTGTGTTTTCTAGCCTAGTTTTGTTGATTTTCTTCCTAATTCGAAAATTGCCCCACAAAAATTGCCCTAATTTTTTTTGTGATTTGTTGGTGTGATGAAGTTTTGTTGGATTTGATCCGCAGATTTCGTGTGTTGCAGGTAGATCTAGCTTTCCCCCATCTTTTCCCCAATTTCCATCCACAAAATCTTCCGAATTTTGCTCCGGATTTGACCTCTCCACGCGGTGTTCATCGAGTTCGTCCACGGATCCAGAGCCCGAACATCCGGCCCGACAGCCCGGACATCCGACCACCCCGGACATCTGGCCCTCAGCCCGGACATCCGGCCCCTGACAACAGCACTTCCATCCACCGCCCCGTTTCCCGCCTAACTTTCGCCCAATTTTGTTCCGGTGCCCACATACACTTCCGCATACCACCACCACTTCCGCATAGGACCACCATAGCTTTCCGCTACCAACTCCGACAATTTTAACCCGCTTTGCTTTGAGAGTTTGAGTTGCGGTTCCGTTGTCCTATTGTGTTTCGGCTATTTAGGTACGGTTCGACATCGACATCACCACCGCTCATCTTCGCCACGGACTACTATGAACGGTAACCTTATCTCGGTATCGTGATATCATCATACTTTCTTGCAATTGCATTGATAACCCCATAGCCTTACTTTTGTGTAGCTTACCCATCGAGACTAGCCTTTGAGTATTACCGGCAACGTGACTTGTGCACATTAGTGATTATACTACCCATAGCATACATACCATATCATCGTGGTGCATATCTTGGTATCATCTCTTGTGTCACAAAGTTGTCATCGCATACACAATTGCTATCTTGGTTCGTGAAGCATTGCATGAGAAAAGAGCTCAGACACAAAGAGCCAAACAAGCTTTTAAGCAAAAGGGAAAGATAAGCAAACAACTTATAAGCAAGAACCATAGCATCATACCACATTAAGATTGTCATACTCGATCATCTTGGATCCTATCATCGAAATACCATACATATAGCATACTTGGGATAGAAGTTGTTGCATTTTTGCCAAGTAGGTTGTGCACAAGTTCGTATCCGCCTATTGTGCAATCGTGCTAGCGTCTCTCTAGTGTTGTGCAACACGAGCATGTTTGTAGATTCCCGATTATGGCTCACCCTTGGTTGCACGACCCCACTTATCTATTTGCGTGTGTGTTTCCGTGTACCTTATCTTGCTATTGGTCTACTTGTTGCATTTGCAAATTTGTGAATCTTTTCCAACATTATTGAAGCTCACTAACAATTGCATCAAATTTTGTGCCACCACCCTAACCAAGCTCCACCATAAGCTTTTACTTGTGTAGGTGTGAGGAACCGACAAGAATTGGTACCAATTGTGCTATTTCCTTGTTCCACATTGGATTGATCTTTGATCCATCTTCGACATCGGTCAAGGTACATTTGGTATAGGTTCTTCTCTTTCTCCCACTCACATATCTTTGTTTGGAATGATGGATAGGCCAAGTACCTCTACAAACCCACTTTTCTTGGAGCAAGACGACGACATGTCATCCTGCATCACCAAGAGCCACCTCTTTGGTGCACAACGAGCCTTGCATGAAGAGCAACAAGCAATGAGCGACCGCATCGACAATCTCGCCACCGACTTGCGACTCTCCTAGCAACGAACACGAGACTACTTGGACAACAAGCTTGACGAACACAAGCATGAAAATGACGCGAGAATGGATGAGATTTGTGCCTTGTTGGTCAACCACTCTTCTACCACTTCGTCCTACTCAAGACGGAGCCGCTCAAGTCGACACTCCAACGACACTATCTCCGGCTCAAGTACCCCGACATCGAACACTCTTCGTCGTGCCGCGCGTCAAGATCGTCAAGCAAACCGCAATCCTCTAAACGACACCGACTCTCAAGAGCATCGACATCGTCAAAACCAAGCTACATTCGCGCAAGCACAAGAACGGCACGCCAACGACAACAAGAACAAGAGGAGTGAGCGCGACAACACCAAGATGCACAAGATGCCGAGGCACAACGCCAATAACAACAACTACGAGAAGCTCAAGCACTTGAGGCGCAACGTGCCCTTCGAGATTCAAGTCGAGCCATAGCCAACCGAGGCCGACAAGATCGTCTACATCAAGAATCACTTCGCGACGAAGCTCAAGAAAGGATTTATCAAGCACGTGTGCATTGTCAAGTTCCTCGTCAAGATCGACAAGCGCCTCCTCAAGATCGACAAGAACCTCAAGTTCGCCAAGAGCATGAAGATAATGGAAATCCTCTAAGACAAGAGCAACATGAGAATGACAACCCTCCTCGCCAAGAGCAACATGAGATTGTCAATCCCCAACGACATGGGCATCATCATCCTCGACCCCAACACAATAAAGAGGAACGATACGGCAAGCTAAAGTTCACCATGCCCAAGTTCACCGAAAGCAATGACCCCGAAGAGTACATATCATGGGCATTGAAGGTTGACAAAATCTTCCGCTTGCACAACTACGAAGAAGAGAAGAAGACCGCCATGGCATCCCTTGAGTTCCAAGACTACGTCCTCATTTGGTGGGAACAAGTCCTTGAGCGCCGCGGAGCACGAGGTGAACAACCCATCACTACTTGGGCGCAAATGAAGGATGTCATGAGAGCACGTTTCGTGCCAAACTACTACAACCGCGACCTCTTAAAGAAACTCCAACTCCTCAAGCAAGGAACCAAGAGCGTTGAAGAGTACTACAAGGAAATGGAGATTGCCATGATACGAGCCAATGTCACGGAAGATGATGAGCAAACTATGGCACGTTTCTTGAATGAACTCAATCATCCTATCAAGAATATCGCCGACTTCCAACCATGCTCGAACCTCATCGAGCTAGTGCACCAAGCTACCAAAGCAGAACGCCAAGTGCAAGATGACCTCAAATATGCCAAGTTCTCATCAAAGTCCTATGGCTTCTCCAACACCCAAGCTTCAACGACTCCAACACCTTCTACCTCAACCAAGCCATCTACAAGCAACGACGACAAGTCAAGTTACAAGAAAACTTCAACAACCTCAAGTTGTCCTCCTACTACAAGCAACTTCAAGCCAAAAGCTTCATCATCATCTACCCCAAATGATGAGACCATCAAGACGAGTTCCTTCAAATGCTTCACATGCGGCGGCCGAGGCCACAAGTCCTTTGAGTGCACAAACAAGCGCACCATGATCCTCAACAACGACGGAACATACGACTCCATGAGTGAAGAGGAGATGGAAGCCCTTGAGCAAGTGGCCATGCACCGGCGCGTGAACGAAGATGAAGATGATCAAGTGTTTTGTGACGAAGATTCGAACCCCGCTCTCGTTGTCTCCAAGGTCTTGAGTCTTCAACATCGACAAGAAGAAGACCAACAATGCCACATCTTCCACACCAAGGCCGGCATCAATGGAAGGTCGGTCAAGGTCATCATCGATGGAGGGAGTTGCCATAACTTAGCAAGTGAAGAACTACGCTCCAAGCTTAAATTGGTCAAGATGAAGCACCCGCACCCCTACAAGGTTCAATGGCTAAGCGACAGCGGCACAATCCAAGTCGAGCATAGAGTACAAGTTTCTTTCAAGATCGGAGCTTACGAAGACACTTTGGAGTGTGATGTCCTTCTGATGACCATTTGCTGAAGGAAATATGCCCTAGAGGCAATAATAAAGTATTATTTATTTCCTTGTATCATGATAAATGTTTATTATTCATGCTAGAATTGTATTAACCGGAAACATAATACATGTGTGAATATATAGACAAACAGAGTGTCACTAGTATGCCTCTACTTGACTAGCTCGTTAATCAAAGATGGTTATGTTTCCTAGCCATAGACATAAGTTGTCATTTGATTAACGAGATCACCTCATTAGGAGAATGACGTGATTGACTTGACCCATCCCGTTAGCTTAGCACTCGATCGTTTAGTATGTTGCTATTGCTTTCTTCATGACTTATACATGTTCCTATGACTATGAGATTATGCAACTCCCGTTTACCGGAGGAACACTTTGTGTGCTACCAAACGTCACAACGTAAATGGGTGATTATAAAGGTGCTCTACAGGTGTCTCCAAAGGTACTTGTTGGGTTGGCGTATTTCGAGATTAGGATTTGTCACTCCGATTGTCGGAGAGGTATCTCTGGGCCCACTCGGTAATGCACATCACTATAAGCCTTGCAAGCATTGTGACTAATGAGTTAGTTGCGGGATGATGTGTTACGGAACGAGTAAAGAGACTTGCCGGTAACGAGATTGAACTAGGTATCGAGATACCGACGATCAAGTCTCGGGCAAGTAACATACTGGTGACAAAGGGAACAACGTATGTTGTTATGCGGTCTGACCGATAAAGATCTTCGTAGAATATGTGGGAGCCAATATGGGCATCCAGGTCCCGCTATTGGTTATTGACCGGAGCCGTGTCTCGGTCATGTCTGCATAGTTCTCGAACCCGTAGGGTCCGCACGCTTAACGTTACGATGACAGTTTTATTGAGTTTTGATGTACCGAAGGAGTTCGGAGTCCCGGATGAGATCGGGGACATGACGAGGAGTCTCTAAATGGCCGAGATGTAAAGATCGATATATTGGACGACTATATTCGGACTTCGGAAAGGTTCCGAGTGATTCGGGTATTTTTCGGAGTACCGGAGAGTTACGGGAATTCGTATTGGGCCTTAATGGGCCATACGGGAAAGGAGAGAAAGGCCTCAAAAGGTGGCCGCACCCCTCCCCATGGTCTGGTCCGAATTGGACTAGGGAAAGGGGGCGCACCCTTCCTTCTTTCTCTTTTCCCCTTCCCTTCTCCTACTCCCACAAGGAAAGGAGGGGTCCTACTCCCGGTGGGAGTAGGACTCCCCCCTTTGGCGCGCCTCTCCCCTTGGCCGGCTGCCTCCCCCTTGCTCCTTTATATACGGGGGCAGGGGGCACCCCAGAGACACAACAATTGATCCTTGAGATCTCTTAGCCGTGTGCGGTGCCCCCCTCCACCATATTACACCTCGATAATACCGTTGCGGAGCTTAGGCGAAGCCCTGCGTCGGTGGAACATCATCATCGTCACCACGCCGTCGTGCTGACGAAACTCTCCCTCAACACTCGGCTGGATCGGAGTTCGAGGGATGTCATCAAGCTGAACGTGTGTAGAACTCGGAGGTGCCGTACGTTCGGTACTTGATCGGTCGGATCGTGAAGACGTACGACTACATCAACCGCGTTGTGATAACGCTTCCGCTGTCGGTCTACGAGGGTACGTGGACAACACTCTCCCCTCTCATTGCTATGCATCACCATGATCTTGCGTGTGCGTAGGAAATTTTTTGAAATTACTACGTTCCCCAACAGTGGCATCCGAGCCTGGTTTTATGCGTTGATGCTATGCACGAGTAGAACACAAGTGAGTTGTGGGCGATATAAGTCATACTGCTTACCAGCATGTCATACTTTGGTTCAGCGGTATTGTGAGATGAAGCGGCCCGGACCGACATTACTCGTACGCTTACGCGAGACTGGTTTCACCGTTGCGAGCACTCGTTGCTTAAAGGTGACCGGCGGGTGTCTGTCTCTCTCACTTTAGTTGAACCGAGTGTGGCTACGCCCGGTCCTTGCGAAGGTTAAAACAGCACCAACTTGACAAACTATCGTTGTGGTTTTGATGCGTAGGTAAGAACGGTTCTTGCTAAGCCCGTAGCAGCCACGTAAAACTTGCAACAACAAATTAGAGGACGTCTAACTTGTTTTTGCAGGGCATGTTGTGATGTGATATGGTCAAGACATGATGTGATTTGTTGTATGAGATGATCATGTTTTGTAACCGAGTTATCGGCAACTGGCAGGAGCCATATGGTTGTCGCTTTATTGTATGAGATGCAATCACCATGTAATAGTTTTGCTTTATCACTAAGCGGTAGCGATAGTCGTAAAAGCAATTAGTTGGCGAGACGACAACGATACTACGAGGGAGATCAAGGTGTCGCTCCGGTGACGATGGTGATCATGACGATGCTTCGGAGATGGAGATCACAAGCACGGTGCTTCGGAGATGTAGATCACAAGCACAAGATGATGATGGCCATATCATATCACTTATATTGATTGCATGTGATGTTAATCCTTTATGCATCTTATCTTGCTTTGTTTGACGGTAGCATTATAAGATGATCCTTCACTAAATTATCAAAGTATAAAGTGTTCTCCCTGAGTATGCACCGTTGCGAAAGTTCTTCGTGCTGAGACACCACGTGATGATCGGGTGTGATAGGCTCTACGTTCAAATACAATGGGTGCAAAACAGTTGCACACGCGGAATACTCAGGTTAAACTTGACGAGCCTAGCATATAACAGATATGGCCTCGGAACACGGAGACCGAAAGGTCGAGCGTGAATCATATAGTAGATATGATCAACATAGTGATGTTCACCGTTGAAACTACTCCATCTCACGTGATGATCGGACATGGTTTAGTTGATATGGATCACGTGATCACTTAGAGGATTAGAGGGATGTCTATCTAAGTGAGAGTTCTTAAGTAATATGATTAATTGAACTTAAATTTATCATGAACTTAGTCCTGATAGTATTTTGCAAATTATGTTTTAGATCAATAGCTCGCGTTGTTGCTTCCCTGTTTTATTTTTTATATGTTCCTAGAGAAAATTATGTTGAAAGATGTTAGTAGCAAAGATGCGGATTGGATCCGTGATCTGAGGATTATCCTCATTGCTGCACAGAAAAATTATGTCCTTGATGCACCGCTAGGTGACAGACCTATTGCAGGAGCAGATGCAGACGTTATGAACGTTTGGCTAGCTCAATATGATGACTACTTGATAGTTTAGTGCACATGCTTAACGGCTTAGAATCGGGACTTCAAAAACTTTTTGAACGTCATGGACCATATGAGATGTTCCAGGAGTTGAAGTTAATATTTCAAGCAAATACCCGAGTTGAGAGATATGAAGTCTCCAACAAGTTCTATAGCTAAAAGATGGAGGAGAATCGCTCAACTAGTGAGCATATTCTCAGATTGTCTGGGTACTACAATCGCTTGAATCAAGTGGGATTTAATCTTCCAGATAAAATAGTGATTGACAGAATTCTCTAGTCACCATCACCAAGTTAGTAGAACGTCGTGATGAACTATAGTATGCAAGGGATGACGAAAGTAATTCCCGAGCTCTTCGTGATGCTGAAATCGACGAAGGTAGAAATCAAGAAAAACACCAAGTGTTGATGGTTGACGAGACCACTAGTTTCAAGAAAAGGGCAAAGGGAAGAAGGGGAACTTCAAAAAGAACGGCAAGCAAGTTGCTACTCAAGTGAAGAAGCCCAAGTCTGTACCTAAGCCTGAGACTAAGTGCTTCTACTGCAAAGGGACTGGTCACTGAAAGCGGAACTACCCCAACTATTTGGTGGATAAGAAGTATGGCAAAGTGAACAAAGGTATATTTGATATACAGATTATTGATGTGTACTTTACTAGTGTTTATAGCAACCCCTCGGTAATTGATACTGGTTCAGTTGCTAAGAGTAGTAACTCGAAACGGGAGTTGCAGAATAAACAGAGACTAGTAAAAGTGAACAAAGGTATATTTGATATACAGATTATTGATGTGTACTTTACTAGTGTTTATAGCAACCCCTCGGTAATAGATACTGGTTCAGTTGCTAAAGAGTAGTGTCGGGGTAAACGACCATGGGTAGCCTAACCGACTACCCCTGGTTCTTCAGAAGATTTATCAGGCCTTTGGGCCTTCAAGCACTCCAAGCATTTGGGCCGCCTTCCCCGGCCGGCTACCGCTAAAGCCGACTCCCGGAAGGCGACCCAGCCTCACCGACTCCAAGAAGCCGGCCAAGAGAAACGCCGACTCCTAGAAGCCGGCCGAGACCACAACCGCCCCTACATAACGACGACCTGACGGGGCATGGCCACAGTGCGGCCCACGACCCCCGAAGCCCGAGGCAGGCATGGTTACAGGAGGCCGTACGGGAGGGATGTCTCCCGTGCGGCCGGGCACTGTAGCCACGCCAGCTACGACGTCATCCACGACCCACTCCTGCACGGCCGAAGGACTGCGGGCCCCTTCAGCCAGAGGGAGGCGTGAAGGCGGCCCGGCCTTTCCTAGTCGGCCAGGAGCATAGCCGGCCTCCAGAAGCCGGCGACTCCCTTCCTCGAAGCAGGAGCCCATTTAAGGAGACAAGACGAGGAGAGGCTACAGTGATAGCCCCCGACGCGGATCACTGTAGCCACGCTTACCTCGACAAAGCCCTCATCATCAGAGGCGCGGCTACAGTAAGCAGCCGCCGACAAGACCCTAGGCGGTGGGGCCGGCCTGCCGACCGAGTAGCCGGCAGCCGGCGGGACCCACCAGCCGGCGGGACCCAGCAGCCGGCGGAGGAGCCGGCAGGCGTAGACACTGACGGCTGGGGCCAGTTCCCAGTCGGATTACCATTGTACCCCCGGGGGGTAGGCCTATATAAACCCCCCGGAGCACCCATGCAAAGGGTTGGCACCTCTGCATGTTTGGCTTCCAAGCATAGCACACGCACACACACCATAGATAGAGAGAAGCAAGAGCTAGCCTTGTTCTTCTTCTCCCTTGATCCCTACAGCTCTAGGAGCGATTGTAGCTACTCTTTATCGAGCTAGTGATCATGCGGAGACCCCGCAGAGCAGGACTAGGGGTGTTATCTCCTCGGAGAGCCCCGAACCTGGGTAAGATTCGCCGGCGTGCATGTCTTCGCCTCATCTCGTTTCCAGGCACCGGCGACGTTTTATTGGCTCCCATAATGATAAGCCATCCTTTGGCATATGTCGCACCAACCACCCGACAAGTAGTAACTCGAAACGGGAGTTGCAGTATAAACAGAGACTAGTAAAAGGCGAGGTGACGATGTGTGTTGGAAGTAGTTCCAAGATTGATATGATCATCATCGCACACTCCCTGTACTTTCGGGATTAGTGTTGAAACTAAATAAGTGTTATTTGGTGCTTACGTTGAGCATGAATATGATTTGATCATGTTTATTGCAATACGGTTATTCATTTAAGTTAGAGAACAATTGTTGTTCTGTTTACATGAATAAAAAACCTTCTATGGTCATACACACCAACGAAAATGGTTTGTTGGATCTCGATCGTAGTGATACACATATTCATAATATTGAAGCCAAAAGATGCAAAGTTAATAATGATAGTGCAACTTATTTGTGGCACTGCCGTTTAGGTCATATTGGTGTAAAGCGCATGAAGAAACTCCATACTGATGGGATTTTGGAATCACTTGATTATGAATCACTTGATGCTTGCGAACCGTGCCTCATGGGCAAGATGACTAAAACGCCGTTCTCCGGAACTATGGAGAGAGCAACAGATTTGTTGGAAATCATACATACAGATGTATGTGGTCCGATGAATATTGAGGCTCGTAGGAGGTATCATTATTTTCTGACCTTCACAGATGATTTGAGCAGATATGGGTATATCTACTTAATGAAACAGAAGTCTGAAACATTTGAAAAGTTCATATAATTTCAGAGTGAAGCGGAAAATCATCGTAATAAGAAAATAAAGTTTCTACGATCTGATCGTGGAGAAGAGTATTTGAGTTACGAGTTTGGCCTTCAGTTAAAACAATGTGAAATAGTTTCACTACTCACGCCACCTGGAACACCACGGTGTAATGGTGTGTCCGAACGTCGTAATCGTACTTTATTAGATATGGTGCGATATATGATGTATCTTACCGATCTACCACTATCGTTTTGGGGTTATGCATTAGAGACAGCTGCATTCACGTTAAAAAGGGCACCATCAAAATCCGCTGAGATGACGCCTTATGAACTGTGGTTTGGCAAGAAACCAAAGTTGTCGTTTCTTAAAGTTTGGGGTTGCGATGCTTATGTGAAAAGGTTTCATCCTGATAAGCTCAAACCCAAATCGGAGAAATGTGTCTTCATAGGATACCCAAAGGAGACAGTTGGGTACACCTTCTATCACAGATCCGAAGGCAAGACATTCGTTGCTAAGAATGGATCCTTTCTAGAGAAGGAGTTTCTCTCGAAAGATGTGAGTGGGAGGAAAGTAGAACTTGATGAGGTAATTGTACCTGCTCCCTTACTGGATCACAGAAATCTGTTCCTGTGACTTCTACACCAATTAGTGAGGAAGTTAATGATGATGATCATGTAACTTCAGATCAAGTTACTACCAAACCTCGTAGGTAAACCAGAGTAAGATCCGCACCAGAGTGGTACGGTAATCCTGTTCTGGAGGTTATGTTACTAGACCATGACGAACCTACGAACTATGAAGAAGCGATGGTGAGCCTAGATTCCGCAAAATGGCTTGAGGCCATGAAATCTGAGATGAGATCCATGTATGAGAACAAAGTGTGGAGTTTGGTTGACTTGCCCGATGATCGGCAAGCAATTGAGAATAAATGGATCATCAAGAGGAAGACGGACGCTGATAGTAGTATCACTATCTACAAAGCTAGAATTGTCACAAAAAGGTTTTCGACAAGTTCAAGATGTTGACTACGATGAGAGTTTCTCACTCGTATCTATGCTTAAGTCTGTCTGAATCATGTTAGCAATTGCCGCATTTTATGAAATATGGCAAATGGATAAACAAAACTGCATTCCTTAATGGATTTATTAAAGAAGAGTTGTATATGATGCAACCAGGAGGTTTTGTCAATCCTAAAGGTGCTAACAAAATATGCAAGCTCCAGGGATCCATCTATGGACTGGTGCGAGCATCTCGGAGTTGGAATATACGCTTTGATAAGTTGATCAAAGGATATAGTTTTATACAGACTTGCGGTGAAGCCTGTATTTACAAGAAAGTGAGTGGGAGCACTACAACATTTCTGATAAGTATATGTGAATGACATATTGTTGATCGGAAATAATGTAGAATTATTCTGCAAAGCATAAAGGAGTGTTTGAAAGAAGTTTTTGAAAGAAAGACCTCGGTGAAGCTGCTTACATATTGAGCATCAAGATCTATAGAGATAGATGAAGACGCTTGATAAGTTTTTCAATGAGTACATACCTTAACAAGATTTTGAAGTAGTTCAAAATAGAACAGTCAAAGAAAGAGTTCTTGCCTGTGTTACAAGGTGTGAAATTGAGTAAGACTCAAAGCCCGACCACGGCAAAAGATAGAAAGAGAATGAAAGTCATTCTCTATGCCTTAGCCATAGGTCTATAAAGTATGCCATGCTGTGTACCAGATCTATTGTATACCCTACACTGATTTTGGCAAGGGAGTACAATAGTGATCTAGGAGTAGATCACTGGACAGCGGTCAAAATTATCCTTAGTGGAATAAGGATATGTTTCTCGATTATGGAAGTGAAAAAAGGTTCGTCGTAAAGGGTTACGTCGATGCAAGTTTTGACACTAAATCTAGATGAATCTAAGTCTCGGTCTAGATACATATTGAAAGTGGGAGCAATTAGCTAGAGTAGCTCCGTGCAGAGCATTGTAGACATAAAATTTGCAAAATACTTACGGATCTGAATGTGACAGACCCGTTGACTAAAATTATCTCACAAGCAAAACATGATCACACCTTAGTACTCTCTGGGTGTTAATCACATAGCGATGTGAACTAGGTTACTGACTCTAGTAAACCCTTTGGGTGTTGGTCACATGACGATGTGAACCATGGGTGTAAGAATCATTACTGTGTAATCTAGATTATTGACTCTAGTGCAAGTGGGAGACTGAAGGAAATATGGCCTAGAGGCAATAATAAAGTATTATTTATTTCCTTGTATCATGATAAATGTTTATTATTCATGCTAGAATTATATTAACCGGAAACATAATACATGTGTGAATATATAGACAAATAGAGTGTCACTAGTATGCCTCTACTTGACTAGCTCGTTAATCAAAGATGGTTATGTTTCCTAGCCATAGACATAAGTTGTCATTTGATTAACGAGATCACCTCATTAGGAGAATGACGTGATTGACTTGACCCATTCCGTTAGCTTAGCACTCGATCGTTTAGTATGTTGCTATTGCTTTCTTCATGACTTATACATGTTCCTATGACTATGAGATTATGCAACTCCCGTTTACCGGAGGAACACTTTGTGTGCTACCAAACGTCACAACGTAAATGGGTGATTATAAAGGTGCTCTACAGGTGTCTCCAAAGGTACTT
Source organism: Aegilops tauschii subsp. strangulata (assembly GCF_002575655.3). NCBI lineage: Eukaryota > Viridiplantae > Streptophyta > Magnoliopsida > Poales > Poaceae > Aegilops > Aegilops tauschii. The sequence continues at coordinate 501,793,469 of NC_053041.3, read as the reverse complement.
GTTGGGTTGGCGTATTTCGAGATTAGGATTTGTCACTCCAATTGTCGGAGAGGTATCTCTGGGCCCACTCGGTAATGCACATCACTATAAGCCTTGCAAGCAATGTGACTAATGAGTTAGTTGCGGGATGATGTGTTATGGACCGAGTAAAGAGACTTGCCGGTAACGAGATTGAACTAGGTATCGAGATACCGACGATCAAATCTCGGGCAAGTAACATACCGGTGACAAAGGGAACAACGTATGTTGTTATGCGGTCTGACCGATAAAGATCTTCGTAGAATATGTGGGAGCCAATATGGGCATCCAGGTCCCACTATTGGTTATTGACCGGAGACGTGTCTCGGTCATGTCTACATAGTTCTCGAACCCGTAGGGTCCGCACGCTTAACGTTACGATGACAGTTTTATTGAGTTTTGATGTACCGAAGGAGTTCGGAGTCCCGGATGAGATCGGGGACATGACGAGGAGTCTCGAAATGGCTAAGACGTAAAGATCAATATATTGGACGACTATATTTGGACTTCAGAAAGGTTCCGAGTGATTTGGGTATTTTTCGGAGTACCGGAGAGTTACGGGAATTCGTATTGGGCCTTAATGGGCCATACGGGAAAGGAGAGAAAGGCCTCAAAAGGTGGCCGCACCCCTCCCCATGGTCTGGTCCGAATTGGACTAGGGAAGGGGGGCGCACCCTTCCTTCTTTCTCTTTTCCCCTTCCCTTCTCCTACTCCCACAAGGAAAGGAGGAGTCCTACTCCCGGTGGGAGTAGGACTCCCCCCTTTGGCGCGCCTCTCCCCTTGGCCGGCTGCCTCCCCCTTGCTCCTTTATATACGGGGGCAGGGGGGCACCCCAGAGACACAACAATTGATCCTTGAGATCTCTTAGCCGTGTGCGGTGCCCCCCTCCACCATATTACACCTCGATAATACCGTTGCGGAGCTTAGGCGAAGCCCTGCGTCGGTGGAACATCATCATCGTCACCACGCCGTCGTGCTGACGAAACTCTCCCTCAACACTCGGCTGGATCGGAGTTCGAGGGATGTCATCGAGCTGAACGTGTGTAGAACTCGGAGGTGCCGTACGTTCGGTACTTGATCGGTCGGATCGTGAAGACGTACGACTATATCAACCGCGTTGTGATAACGCTTCCGCTGTCGGTCTACGAGGGTACGTGGACAACACTCTCCCCTCTCGTTGCTATGCATCACCGTGATCTTGCGTGTGCGTAGGAATTTTTTTGAAATTACTACGTTCCCCAACATTTGCCACCTCCTTCTTGGACGGCCATGGCAATTTGACCGAGGTGTCATCCACAACGAGCGTACAAATCACTATAGCTTCAAGACGAAAGGGAAGGAGTACGTGCTACGACCTATGTCTCCAAGCCAAGTGATCGCCGACAAGCAAGCCACCCATCGTGGAGAGAATTGTGAGCGAGCGAACCACCAAAAAGAGAGTGAGCGCCACAAGCCAAAATTGAGTGCCTCCACGATGAGCGACAAGAAAACTTTAGTTCTATTTGCCACCAAACGTGAGATGAGAGAAGTGTGTGAGAACCCATCCAGTGTCATACACTATGTACTTTGTGCAAAGATGAGGCACCAAAAGCTAACACCTCTCACAATATTCCTCTAGTGTTATCTTCTCTTTTGCAGGAATTCCAAGATGTTTTGCCCGACGAGCTACCTCCGGGTCTACCTCCACTACGAGGCATCAAGCACCGCATCAACCTCATCCCCGGGGCGCCACTTCCAAACAAGGCTCCCTACCGAGTCAACCCCGAAGAAACCAAAGAAATACAAAGGCAAGTAAAGCATCTCATAGATCATGGACATGTGCGTGAAAGTTTGAGTCCTTGTGCCGTACCGGTCATTCTAGTGCCAAAAAGTGACGATAGCTTTTGCATGTGTTCCGATTGTAGACCCATCAATGCTATCACCATTTGCTATAGGTACCCCATTCCACGCCTTGATGATATGCTTGATGAGCTTAGCGGTGCCACTATTTTTTCCAAAATTGATCTTAAAAGTGGTTACTATCAAATACGCATACAAGAGGGTGATGAATGGAAAACCACTTTCAAAACAAAGTTTGGTTTGTATGAGTGGTTAGTCATGCCTATGGGTTTATCGGAAGCACCTGGTACTTTCATGCGTCTTATGCATTATGTGTTTCGCCCTTACATTGGTGAGTTTGTTGTGGTCTACTGCGACGATATCCTTGTTTTTAGCAAATCTCTCAAAGAGCATGTCACCCACCTTCGCAGCGTGCTACAAACTCTTCGAAAAGAGCGTCCTTATGCTAATATGGAAAAATGCCATTTTGGTGTTGATAAACTTGTTTTCTTGGGTTTTGTAGTATCTTCCAAGGGTGTCCATGTTGATGAATCTAAGATTAATGCTATTAAAACTTGTCCCCAACCAACTAATTTGCAACAAGTGCGTAGTTTTCTTGGTTTAGCTGGGTTTTACCGTCGTTTTGTGAAGGATCTTAGCACCATTGCATCTCCTTTACATGCTTTGAGCAAGAAGAATGCACCTTTTGTTTGGGGACCATCTCAAGATAGCGCATTCAATGAGCTTAAGAATTTGCTTACTCATGCTCCCGTGCTTGCATTACCCAACTTTGACAAACCTTTTGAGATTCATTGTGATGCTAGTGGTAATGGCATAGGAGGTGTGTTAACGCAAGATAAGCACCCCATAGCATACTTTAGTGAGAAACTCTCCGGAGCGCAACTCAATTACCCCATCTATGACAAAGAGCTATATGCTTTAGTGCGAGTTTTGCATGAATGGGAACATTACCTTCGCCCTCATGAATTTATCATCCATACCGATCATGCAACGCTTAAATACCTTAAGGGTCAAACTAAGTTGAACAAGCGTCATGCTAAATGGAGTGAGTTTATTGAGTCTTTTCCTTATGTCATCAAGCATATTAAAGGTAAGGAAAATGTTGTGGTGGATGCGCTTTCCCGTATATGCATGCTTGTTACGCAACTCGAGTTGAATGTCATTGGTTTTGAGCACATAAAAGACTTGTATGAGCATGATCCTACTTTTGCTATTCCTTATGCCAAGTGTTTGACGCATTCTTCTTGGGATCGATATTACCTCAAAGATGGTTATCTTATGAGAACTAACAAACTTTGCATCCCCGAGTCTTCTCTTCGTTTGTTACTTTTGCAAGAATCTCATGGAGGAGGACTAATGGGACAGTTTGGACGCGACAAGCATTTGCTACGCTCTCCAAGAACTATTTTTGGCCCAAGATGTTTCACGACGTAAACCGCTTCACCAACCGATGCTCTACATGTCGCAAAGCTAAGTCTAAAGCTCAATCTCATGGACTCTATATGCCTCTTCCAATTCCGTACCAACCATGGGAAGATATTAGCATGGATTTTGTACTTGGTTTGCCTAGAACTAGAAATGGAAAGGATTCCGTTTTTGTTGTTGTGGACCGATTCTCAAAAATGGCACATTTCATTCCATGCAACAAGATAGACGATGCTTCACATGTTGCCAATATCTTTTGTAGGGAAATCTTGCGACTACATGGAGTGCCAAAGACGATTGTCTCGGACCGTGACGTCAAGTTCTTGAGTTACTTTTGGAAGACCTTGTGCGCCAAGATCGGAATCAAGCTTTTGTTCTCTTCGGCATACCATCCACAAACCGACGGCCAAACGGAGGTGACGAACCGCACACTCTCCACTCTACTACGCATGTTGATAAAGAAGAACATCAAGGAGTGGGAGGAGTGCCTACCAATCGCTGAGTACGCCTACAACCGTGCAAGACATTCAACTACCGGCAAGTCCCCCTTCGAGGTCGTCTACGGTTTCAATCCGTTGTCCCCATTGGACATTCTTCCTCTACCGCTACAAGAGCGCACAAACATGGACGCGAGTGCCCGAGTCAACTACCTCAAGAAGATGCATGAAGATACAAGGCACACCATCGAGCGCCAAGTACAACGACTCGCGACCAAGCTCAACGTCAACAAGCACCCCATGATATTCAATGTTGGAGATCTTGTGTGGCTACACCTTCGAAAGGACCGCTTCCCCAATGAATGCAAGTCCAAACTACTACCCCGAGCGGATGGACCCTTCAAGGTGCTTGCACGCTACAACAACAACGCCTACAAGATCGACATCCCACGCGACAAGTACTCCGTGAGCGATATCTTCAACATCAAAGATCTCTCCCCGTACCATGGTAATGAGGATTTTGATCCGAGGTCGGATCTTTCCCAAGGGAGGGCAGATGATGCGGAGCATCTTACGGTCATCCCCATGGACCTACCATCGTCTCATCAAGAGCCAAGAGGACCCATGAAACGAGCACGAGCTAGAGCTCTCGAGAACAAGGTGACTTCCTACCTTAATTAGTGATATCACATATGATCCACTCGAGACATGGCTACTACCTAAGTCCGATATGCTATGCATGATTAGGTGTCAAGAGGACCCTCCCGGATATGCTCATGAAGACGGACAAGCCGCAAAGTTCACGGACGAGGAAAACCAACGGAAGGAGTCCAGTGCAACTCCCAGGACCCGGACATCCGGCCAGGACCCCGGACATCCAGCCCCTGGAAACCTCACCAGCGCCAAGGAGCCAACGGCCAAGTCTACAAGCCCCGGAGATCCGGCCTCAACCCGGACATCCAGCCCGACAGCCCGGACATCCGGCCTCCGCCCGGAAATCCGGCACCCGTCACAGAACGTGCCCGAAGTTGAACCACTTCAGCCCGGACATCCAGCCAAAGGCCCGGACATCCGGCCCGTCCCGAGCTCCTGGACATCCGGCCCGTCGGCCGGACATTCGGACCCCGCCTATCCAGAGAGCACCCAGGCCAGCACCACCAGCCCGGACATCCGGCCCCGCTAGCCCGGACATCCGGCCCGTCGCCCGGACATCCGGCCTCCCCTGTCTGCGCACAGAGTAAAGGCCGAGGCCCGTGTACCCCTTCTCCCACCAAGACTATATATACTCTCCCATCTCCGTCTTTCTAGGGTTAGCATTGGTTTAGCTCATATGTGAGATCGAGCTTTGCTCATCCATTACGGATCTACTCCACAAGAGAGACCGCGGCCCCTTTGAGGGAGTCCTGGACTAAGGGGTCCTCGAGCGTCCGACCTGTTAGCCATGGGCCAGACTGATGGGCTGTGAAGATACGAAGACCGAAGACTGCACCCGTGTCCGGATGGGACTCTCCTTGGCGTGGAAGGCAAGCTTGGCGACCAAATATGTAGATTCCTTTCTTTGTAACCGACCTTGTGTAACCCTAGATCCTCCTGGTGTCTATATAAACCGGAGGACTTAGTCCAGAGGGGAGAGAGACACATTACCATAGTCATACAGGCTTGGCTTTTAGGGTTTAGCCATTACAATCTCGTGGTAGATCAACTCTTGTAATACTCATATTCATCAAGATCAATCGAGCAGGAAGTAGGGTATTACCTCCATATAGAGGGCCCGAACCTGGGTAAACATCGTGTCCCCTGTCTCCTGTTACCATCGACCTTAGACGCACAGTTCGGGACCCCTACCTGAGATCCGCCGGTTTTGACACCGACATTGGTGCTTTCATTGAGAGTTCCACTGTGCCATCTCCAAAAGGTTTGATGGCCCCTTCAATCGTCAACGACAATGCTGTCCAAGGAGAAACCTTCCTCCCCGGACAGATCTTCGTGTTCGGCGGCTTCGCACTGCGGGCCAACTAGCTTGGCCATCTGGAGCAGATCGATAGCTACGCCCCTGGCCATCAGGTCAGATTCAGAAGCTTGAACTACGTCGTGGACATCCATGGAGACTTGATCTTCGACGCATTTGAGACCGCGGCGACCCCCCCTTGTCGCCCCGATGAACATGACTTAGACCTGTCATCGGACCGCATCCAGGAGATGGCTTCCATAACTGCTCCGGTGTTAGATCCGGAGCAGACCGCACCCTCCAAGGACTGGAGGCTCAATCCCGCCACGGACGTCGCAGATTTCGCAATGATGGAGCCGCACATAGTCTTAACATCACCCGATATCCGTGTCACCGGAATTCCGGACTCGTCTCCGGCTATAAGTTCCGAACCATGTGGGTCCGCGGACACCGAACTTGATCTTCGAATTCAGTGCCGCAGACATCTTCCAGCATTCGACCTTGGGCGATGTGCTAAATTCATTAAGAAAACTGTCCTTGGCGGGGGACTCACAGCCGAATTATGTCCGGTTTGAACTGGAGGCTGATGATGGGGGAGAATTCGCTGCCCACCCACCACCCACTTCATAGCCACTGTCGAAGACTTAACCGACACGCTTGACTACGACTCCGAAGACATTGACGGTATGGACGACGATGTCGAAGACGAGGAGGCCCAAAACCCGCCGTTCACCGGACGATGGACGACCACTTCCTCATATGACGTATACATGGTAGATACGCCGAAAAATAATAGCGGTGATGACAAGGAAAACCCCGCGAAAGAGGACCCTCCTAAGACACAACCAAAGCGCCGGCGCCAGTGGCGCCGCTCTAAATCGCGCCGCAACAGAGACAGTAACACCGGCGTAGGAGACGACAACACTCCGGATGGTGCCGAAGACACAGAAGAACCCGATGAACAAACTGCCGAACAAGACAATCGGGAAGATGGGCAAGTCAGCCCTGACGAACAGGCCATAGAAGAAGACTCGGAGGACGGCAGTTACCATCCCCTCTCCGAGGAGGAGGTGAGCCTCGGCAACGAAGACTTCATCTTGCCTGAGGAACCTCTCAAGCAGGAGCGCTTTAAGCTTCAGCTAATAGCCACTAGGAGGAGCCTGAAAAAGAAGCAGTAGCAGCTTCAAGCTGATCAAGACCTGCTCAATGACAGATGGACCGATGTCCTGGCAGCCGAGGAATACGGCCTTAAACGCCCAGCGAAAAGTTACCCGAAGCGCAAATTGCTACCTCAGTTCGATGATGAGGCGCTAGAGCCTGCACTAGCATCACGCAATGCGGTTGATCAGCCACCGCGCGGTCGGGATAAAACGGCAACCCGAGCCGAAAACCTGACTGTCCCACCTTGCCGTAAAGGCAGGGATAAGACAGCTCGGGGCTATACATATGACCTTCGTCAAGACCTGGACAGTAGAGCAGGACATACACGAACGATCTACAGATCGCGAGGACGGCTATCTATTCGGACACGACAAACCCAGTCACGCCCGGGCCGAAAACCGCAGACGAACTCCATCGGAGCTACGTCGCGACGCGGTCCGATATAGAGGCGCCGCACACCCTCTTTCCTTCACTGACGAAGTAATGGATCATGAATTCCCAGAAGGATTCAAACCCGTAAACATCGAATCATACGATGGCACAACCGATCCCGCGGTATGGATCGAGGATTTCATTCTCCACATTCACATGGCCCGCGGGGATGATCTTCACGCCATCAAATACCTCCCATTAAAACTCAAAGGGCCAGCTCGGCACTGGCTAAACAGTCTGCTTGAAAATTCCATTGGCAGCTGGGAGGACTTGGAAGAAGCTTTCCTTGACAACTTCCAAGGTACTTATGTTCGGCCACCAGACGCCGATGACCTAAGTCACATAGTCCAGCAACCTAGAGAGTCAGCCAGGAAATTCTGGACTAGGTTCCTAACTAAAAAGAACCAGATCGTCGACTGTCCGGATGCCGAAGCCCTAGCGTCCTTTTTACATAGCATCCGTGATGAATGGCTTGCCCGCCACCTCGGCCAGGAAAAGCCAAAATCCATGGCAGCCCTCACGGCACTCATGACCCGCTTCTGTGCGGGAGAGGATAGTTGGCTGGCCCGTAGCAAAAATACAGCAAATGACACGGGCACCCCCGAGGCCAAAAATAGCAACGGCAAGCTCCGACGCAGCAGACACAAACACCAAAGTAATGGTCACAACACCGATCACGACAGTCAATGCCGGATTCAGTGGTTCCAAGTCCGGTCAGCGGAAGAAGCCATATAAAGAAACAATCAGGGACCATCAAGCTTGGATCGCATACTCGACCGTGCCAAATCCATGTCACCTCTGATAAACCAGCCAATCATACCAACAGAGATTGCTGGGTTTTTAAATAGGCCGGCAAGTTAAACGCCGAGAACAAAGAAAAGGGATCGCACAGCGAGGACGATGACGATGAGCCCCGGCAACCGAACACAGGGGTCAAAAGAAATCCCCCCGCCAAGTCAAATCGGTGAACATGATATATGCTACACACATCCCCAAGAGGGAGCGCAAGCGCGCACTCAGGGACGTCTATGCGATAGAGCCAGTCGCCCCAAAATTTAATCCATGGTTGTCGTGCCCGATCACTTTTGATCGATGGGACCATCCGACCAGTATCCGTCATGGCGGTTCAACCGCATTGGTCCTTGGCCCAATAATTGACGGATTCCACCTAACGCGAGTCCTTATGGACGGTGACAGCAGCCTGAACCTGCTCTATCAGGATACAATGTGCAAAATGGGCATTAACCCATCACGGATCAAGCTCACAAAGACCACCTTTAAAGGAGTCACACCAAGTGTAGAGGCTTGCTGTACGGGCTCAATTACGCTAGAGGTTGTCTTCGGATCCCCGAACAACTTTAGAAGCGAGAAGTTAATCTTTGACATCGTCCCTTTTTGCAGCGGTTATCACGCACTGCTCGGACGAACCGCATTTGCTCGATTCAATGCGGTGCCTCATTATGCCTACCTCGAGCTCAAGATGCCCGGGCCACATGGCGTCATAACAGTTAATGGAAACACGAAACGCTCCCTCCGTATAGAAGAGCACACCGCTGCCTTAGCAGCAGAAGTACAGAGCGGCCTTCTTAAGCAGAACCTTAATTCGGTGGCCAAGCTCCCGGACACTGTCAAGAGAGTCCGGACCATCCTGCAGCATGACAGCTTGGCTCGTCAGGAGCTTGATTAGCAATTCGGCCTCCGTCCCAGTCCCGAACAGGTGGCGGCACTAGTACCGCACATACATAACTATGCACTCAAAATACCATGGGCATAGATGGAGGCATAACTAGCCGGTGATCCACAATACGGCTCGACCGCTACCGGACACATATACTTTAATTGTTTCCTTTTTCAGGTTTCTTTTCCGCAGACCTTCCCTGATGGCTAGATCACCGGTCCTCTCGAAGGACAAATATGCCAAGATGGCAAGAAGCACAGACGTATTGGGGAATTTCAAGGTGGTTTCGTTAACAATCACTCTACCTGTTTTCAGGACCCACACGCAGCTCTTCCTTGGTTTTTGGCATGTTAAATAGCATGTTGCTTAACGCACTATTTGTATCAATGCGCTTTGACGTATTAATAAATTTGCAATGAAAACAGTTCGCGGCCCAAATTCTGCGGCCCTAGCTCATTACCTTTTCTCATTTTCTGTTTTCCTTTATTCTTTGTTAATAAACCTTATCAGATAGCACCCGTACCAGAGTGTACATTTGCCAGGGGCTTTATAGCGCCCTGCAATACGACAACAAAGTCCGAACACTTTTTACAGTATAGTTCGGCACCCCGAATTTAGCATTATATGCATTGGCTCCGAATCATGTCTTTGGTCAATAGTTGGGTTGCCCGGCTCCTGTGCTTACTACCTTACGTTCCGCTATATCAGCTAGGGTAGTAAAGGGAGAACTACTGCGATTGTGCCCTGGTTCATCCGAATGAGCACCTCGGTAGAGAAAGCCGAAAACTGACTGTCATGATGCGGCGAGAGCCGGTCAGCTCTTCGGAGGTTTGAAATCGCTAGAGTTTTTTTCCGCATTACGCGATGAATCGGTTTTTATCCGATCAGGTGTTTACAGAATCCCCCAGTTCGGACCTCCGAATACCAGGGGCTGCGCCTAAAACTTTATTATCGAACTCCTATGGCTAAGTGAGGGTGATAAAGCATTATAGTCCGATTGCCTTGTTCGTTGTGCTAAACACCTCCTTCAAGGACCAAATAATTGGATCAAGAGTGTTTAGATTCTATCCCGAACACCCCCGTATTTCCTACGTGGGGGCTGAAGCCGACGACTGGCCAACTCTCAGATTTAATAAAAACGGCCGCACAGGAGGTAAAAATATAACACAAAGCATTATATTACATAAACTGACTTTGTTTTCATAATACAGGGCGAGACAAAATATGAATGTATTCATTCAAAGATCACGTCTTTCGCACACTGCTCCGCAACAATGCGGGACCCCTCCAGGACGTCTCCAAAATATCACTCGGGTGTGCGGTGCTCCTTGCCCTCGGGCGGCCCTTCGGTCGCTAGCTTGACGGCGTCCATCTTCGCCCACCACACCTTGACATAGGAGAAGGCCAGGCGCGCGCCCTCGATGCAGACAGACCGCTTGACGGCGTCCAGCCGAGGACAGGCATCCACCAGCCGCTTCACAAGGCCGAAGTAACTGCTGGGTATAGCTTCGGCTGGCCACAGCCGGATTATTAAATCCTTCATGGCCAGTTCGGCCACCCTGTGCAGCTCGACCAGCTGCTTTAGCTGATCGCTGAAGGGCACCGGATGCTCTGGCGCAAGATATTGCGACCAGAACAGCTTCTCCGTAGAGCTCCCTTCTTTGTCTCGAAAGAACTCCGCAGCATCGGACAAACTACGTGGCAGATCAGCAAAAGCCCCTGGAGAACTCCGAATCCGGGTTAGTAAAAGATACTTGCTCCTTACATATTTGCTTTGCTTACTGAATGCCTTACCCGCCGCGATCTTTCTAGCCTCCTGGATCTCCTGGAGGGCACCCTGGGCCTCACTCCGGGCCGTCTCCGCACTCTGACGAGCCTTGGCGAGTTCGGTCTCTCGAGCCGACGCATCGCGCTCCAAGGTCTCGCACTTCCTCACCGCATCCTGGAGCTCCTATTGGACCTCGTTGACCCGGGCCTTGAGCTTCTTACGGGCGGCCTGCTCCTTGACAGCCTTCCCCTCGGCTGCTGCCAGGGCCTTTCTCAGGGCCTCGACCTCGGTCGTCGCTTCTATACATATATCATGACACTTCGGCCAATGCATATCATTTTGCTTTTTTCAAATATATAACAAGTTATTACATACCTTGTTTTTCTTGGAGCTGCCTCCTCACCTGGCCGAGCTCCTCCTCGGCCGGCTCCAGTCTCTGCTTCAGTCTGGAGACTTCGGCAGTATGCGAGGCTGCGGCCAACAGCGACGCCTGCGTATTCATTTTAGACAAATTTAGTTAGTTTCCTGCAAAAAGGGATTGATCCTCTGTCCAGTTTTTTCTTTCCGAACACCGGACAGTGTCTCATGGGCTACTGTCTATATTGGGATTTTCTCTCTTCACATCGCTTACCTCAAAACTTGTTAGCAGGCTGCTGCAGGCTTCGGTTAGTCCGCTCTTGGCGGACTGGACCCTTTCAATTACCGTGCCCATAAGAACACGGTGCTCATCCACAATGGAAGCGCCTCGCAGCGCTTCCAGCAGATTATCCGGTGCCCCTGGTTGGACAGGGGTCATGGCGGAATAGGAATACCCCCTTCTTTTGAAGAAGGTTACGCGCCGGTTTCCGGAGCCGTATCGGTCTCCGGAATCGAATCCGGCTGAGGGCCGAACTGAGTACGGCCCTCATCGCCAGTCTCCATGGGGATCAGTTTCCCCGGTGTCCGGCGACGGAGGCTTCGCCTCCTGGCGCCTCCTGAACCTCTCCCCGGCCTGGGAAAGTCCTTCGGGACAGCACCTCTGCGTCGTCCTTGGCCTTGGGGGGGTGAGCGGTCGGCGGTGACTCGCTGGCCATCGCCTTTGAATCCAACGAGCCTCGTGACGAGGATCGCTGGGAGCTGTCGTGGGCCGGACTGCAATAGCATAACTAATCATATCAATACAACGAAGAGGAGAGGCCAGATTTATGGGTATATATGATTCCTAGCACTTACGATGCAGCCCGAGGCTTAGTGCGGGAGCGTCGCTCCGGACTGCCGTCAACGTCCCACGCGGAGTTATCCGCGAGGGAGCCCTTCCCTTTCTTGGACATCTCCGCCTCTAGGTTCATGGAGGCCGCCCTCTTCTTCTTTCCCTCATCAAGGGGAGGGTTGTTCTCCTCCTCCTCCTCGTCGTCGTCCTCGGCGGCGGAGGAAAGGGTCACTTCGTCTTTAGACATCACGTTCGAAGCACCCTTGCGATGGGGGCCACCTTTGGTCCCCTTGGCCTTCTTCTTGGCATTCTTTTCCGGCGGCCTATAGGGCGCCGGAACGAGCATCTTTGCCAGGAGCGGGATGACTGGCTCTTCGGGCAGCGGAGCCGAACTATGGATCCGCTCCGCTCTCTCCGTCCACGCCTGAAAAACAAAAAATACAACAAAGGGTAGGTATCCTCTCTGAATAAATAAGTAGAAGGTACGCCTTAAAGAACTTACCTCATTGGCTGGATGGGTGTGATCATGCCCACGGTCCGAATCTATGACCGGCGGCTTTTCGTTGCCCTTGAAGAGAAACTTCCAGGCATCTTCGTGAGTAGTTCTGAAGAGCCCTCCTAGGGTCTGGTGCTTCTCCGGATCGAATTCCCATAAAGGGAAGCTTCGGCGTTAGCAGGGGAGAATCTGGCAAACCAGCATCACCTGGATTACGTCGAAAAGCTTGATGTATTTATCCACCACGCTCTGAATGCGCGTTTGCAGCGCTATCAACTCGTCGGACACAGACCAGTTGGGGCCCTTCTCCGTCCAGGAGGTGAGCCGCATTGGAGCTCCGGCCTTAAACTCAGGAGCCGCCGCCCAAGTGGCGTCGCGTGGCTCTGTGATGTAGAACCACTGCTTCTGCGACTCCTTGACAGTCTCCACGAAAGTGCCTGTGGGCCAAGTGACGTTGGGCATCTTGCTCACCATGGCGCCTCCGCACTCCGCGTGCTGACCATCCACCACCTTCGGTTTCACATTGAAGACCTTGAGCCATAGGCCGAAATGGGGCTGGATGCAGAGGAAGGCCTCGCACACGACAATGAATGCCGAGATGTTGAGGAAGGAGTTCGGGGCTAGATCATGGAAATCTAGCCCGTAATAGTACATCAGTCCGCGGACAAAAGGGTGAAGTGGAAAACCCAATCCGCGGACGAAGTGAGGGAGGAAAACTACCCTCCCAGTAGGCTTCGAGGTGGGGATGACTTGCCCCTTGGTGGGCAGATGGTGGGCGATTCCTTTCGCCAGATACCCCGCCGCCCGGAGCTGGGTGATATCCTTCTCCTTGACGGAGGAGACCATCCACTTGCCTTGGCCTCCGGATCCGGACATGATTGAGTGCTTCCTGGAAATGGAGAAGATGGGAACTTGGGCGCTGGAGCTCGAGAATGGAAGGATAGAGAGGAAAGAGAAGGCGTGGGTGAAGGAGGGGAGTCCTTATCTCCTTATAAAGGCCGTAAATATTGAACGCTTCCCCACTCGCCTTAAAACTCGCGCATTCCCAAGGATTGTGTAAACAGCACGGTTGGGTTACCCACGCCCGTATTGATGAGAATCCCGCAATAAGGGGAAATGATCTCTGCTTTGACAAGACGTGCCAATGGCAACCGCGTCTCGAAACATGGAGCGGCAGACGAAAAACGGTTCAAAATTATGACCGGGCAGACGTGATGTCATGTTGCAAAAAGTTGTCAGCGGATTGGACTCGTGGAATGTTATATTCTCTCTGCGGTTGTGTGTGCTGCGTGTGTTACAGGTCCGGACACGTTTACTACGTCCGAAGACTATCTTGGAGTTTGGAGGGAGGAACCCGCCTTGCAATGCCGAAGACAGATCTACGCGTCGGATACCTTGTCATTGAAGCCAGGTTCAGGGGCTACTGAGGGAGTCCTGGACTAAGGGGTCCTCGGGCATCCGGCCTGTTAGCCATGGGCCGGACTGATGGGCTGTGAAGATACGAAGACCGAAGACTGCACCCGTGTCCGGATGGGACTCTCCTTGGCGTGGAAGGCAAGCTTGGCAACCAAATATGTAGATTCGTTTCTTTGTAACCGACCTTGTGTAACCCTAGATCCTCCCGGTATCTATATAAACCAGAGGACTTAGTCCAGAGGGGAGAGAGACACATTACCATAGTCATACATGCTAGGCTTTTAGGGTTTAGCCATTACGATCTCGTGGTAGATCAACTCTTGTAATACTCATATTCATCAAGATCAATCGAGCAGGAAGTAGGGTATTACCTCCATAGAGAGGGCCCGAACCTGGGTAAACATCGTGTCCCCTGTCTCCTGTTACCATCGACCTTAGACGCACAGTTCAGGACCCCCTACCCGAGATCCGCCGGTTTTGACACCGACACCCTCTACGGAGAAGATCCCCTTGGATTCAAGACCCCCTCTTGGGCAGCCCCCTCAAGACCTCCTCACGGAGAAGAACCGGTTACCTTTGTATCGTCCTTTGTTGATCGTGGATCTTGTATCTCCTCTCGTGTTTCGAGGATCTAGCACATGTGTGACTATATCTTGTTGGTTTGAGTGATTGCTCTTGTGTTTTCCCTCGTGTTTCCCCTCGTGTTCTTCGTGTTCTTAGTTGGGATCCGCTCCTTTCGTGAAAGATCGGCCGTATAGGGTTCCACCCTACATCATACTCCCTCCGTTCCTAAATATTTGTCTTTCTAGAGATTTCAATAAGTGACTACATACGAAGCAAAATGAATGAATCTACAGTCTAAAATATGTCTATATACATCCATATGTGGTATTCCATTTGAAATCTCTAAAAAGACAAATATTTAGGAACGGAGGGAGTAGATGGTATTCGGGGAAACCCTAGTTGACGCGCGTCCACGTCAACTAGTGGGTGCGACGTGCGTCGGTCCAATTCGTTCACTCGCGGTCTGGTGCTGCATTTCTTTTATCTTTTCTTTCTTATGTTGTTTTTCTTTCTTCTTTTTTCTTTCCTTTTTCATTCTTTGGTTTGGGTTTTATTTCCTTTTTCTATTTTCCTTGGTTTCTTTTTTCTTATGGTTTTTTCCTTTTTCACTTTTTATCTTTTATTGGTTTCTATACTATAAATATTTTCCTAATATACGACCAATATATGGTGAACATTTTTTGAAATATATACTGGATATTTTCAATATATGAAATATATTTTGTAACTTTTTTATATATGGTGATTTTTTTTTCTAATATAAAAATTGAACATTCTTAAAATACACATGGAACATTGATTTTTTTCTTATAATTTTTAATTTAATCACTTCAAAAATTCCAACTGTTGGATCCTACTGAAATAACTAAGATAAGAAACACAAATGGCGTGTTTAGTTGCCTGCCCGGGTATAGATAGATTGTCTATCGAGGAAATCTTATGCTTGGTTGGATTGCATCAGCCGCTTTCACTCATGTAGGCTCGCGCGGACCACGAGGTGAGAAAGATTTTCTTCTTTTTCGTGTCAGACTACATCCTTCTCTCACAGCGCATGCGAGAAACAACCGCGAATGTGTCAGCCTGCATGCCATTGAACCCTACCAGCCATCATGCATGCGACCAAACTTTTCGCAACATTTTTCCTTAGGCCTTGTTCGTTTAATCCCGTCCCCGCCGGTATTGGGCCAAAACCCGGACGATCCGCGAGGGTTTAGCCCCGGCCTGGTTTGGATCCCGTTCTGTTTTATATGCGTTTTCGGATGGACCCGGTCTGGGCCAAATCTCTCCGTAACCCTGTGGAAATCACCGGGAAGTGACCCACGCGGCCCATCCCGTGGAAATAAACCCTGTCACGAAACGTTACCCGACCTCTCTCTCTCGCCCCGACCTTCTCTCCCTCCCTCCTTTCGACGCCGGCGGCGCCGGAGACACATAGCGATGGCGCGGTTCCTCTTTCCCCTTCTTCTCCCCTTTTCAACTGTCGGGACAACAGCGAAGCAGCACGAGCTCGGCGGCGACCCAGACAGCCATGGAGCCCGGCCGAAACCCTAGCTGGACTTCGACCAATCTCCCCCGCCGCCTCACGCCGGAGAAGAGGAGGTCGCCGGCGACAAGAACTTCAGGTTGATTCTCTCTCTCTCTCTCTCTCTCTCTCTCTCTCTCTCTCTCTCTATCTCTCTCTCTCTCTCCGTGCTCTCTCTACCTGCAGCAAGGGATTAACCGAACGCATTACAATTGACATGGATTGCATGGTGGACATGTATGTGTTCCCCGAGGGGATTTGGTGCAGGGTGGGGGATCACCCAATCCTCTAGAGGATTAAATCCACTAGAGGATAAAACAGTCCTGAACCAAACAAGGCCTTAAGGAGTCCCTCATAGTCCGACTCATTTTCGTCATGCAACCTGACCTAATTACTACAGTCTACCAAACATGCCTAAAGCACATCCGCGTTTTTGAGCGCACAAGAATGGGCCGGTTCTTTAGTGGCCCGGGTCAGGTGTCCCCGCTCTTTGCGTCATACTGTCGTGGATTCGCATGTGCAAGTTAACCTATGAGCAATTGGGCCGGCCCATGTATAGCATTACACACATAGCTTTCTAGTAAACGATTTTGGTCTTCCCAAAAAAAGAGTACACGGTTTTGAGAACCTTCAAGATGGTCCCCAGCGGGTTTTATCAATTTTTTGAACCTTCTAGAAGGTTCCTAAACCTGGTTTTTTCCTATTTATTTTTCCTTTTTCTTTTCCTGTTTATGTTTCTTTTTCTTTCTTTTTTCCTTTTTTCTTTTTGAAGTTTTATTTCTTTTTTTTTCAAATGTTGTTCAGAATTTTCAAGAAATCCAAGTTTTCCAAAAAATTGTTCATGAAATTAAAAGAAATGTTTATTTTTCAAGAATGTTCTTGTTTCCAAAATTTTGCTTGCGTTTTTGAATTTTGTTCGGGACATTCAAAAAATGTTCCCACTTTCAAGAAAGGTTCGCGTTTTCAAAAACTGTGCATATTTTTTAATCTTGTTCTGGTGTTTCAGAAAATGTTCCCATTTTCAATATTTGTTCATGTTTTAAATTTTGTTCGAAAGTTTCAAAAAGTGTTTGCATTTTCAAAAAATGTTCTCGTTTACAAAAGTTGTTCATGTTTTTGAATTTTGTTTAGGAGTTTAAAAAATGTTCCCTTTTTAAAACAATTGTTCGGGTTTTCAATTTTTCCTTGGAATTTTAAAAAATGGCCCCGATTCGTCTTTTTGTTCGGAGATCCTAAAAATGTTGGGCTTTTACATTTGTTAGGAGTTTCCAAAAATATTCCTGTTTACAAACTTCATTTAAAATTTTCAAAATATTTTCCCATTTCTCAAGAAATGATCAATGCCTAAAAAATATTCATGTTTTCAAAAAATAATCTAGATTTTTGAAAAAGATGCTTTGTGTTTTAGAAAACTGTTTGAGTTTTTCAAAATTATTCACAATTTTGAAAAGGTTAGTGTTAAAAAATACTTTTTTCAAGAAAGTTGCATTTTTGAAATTTTGTTCACAATTTATAAAAATGTCCGCGTTTCAAAAAGATCCGCACGTTTGCCGAGAAGAGTTCGGGTTTGAACCTAGAAAAAAAACGTATCTGTCGCTGAGGTTCCTTCTTAAAGATTTGCGCTGCTCTTTTATGGCGCGCTTGGATTGGGTGTATTTGAATACACCAGTATTTAATTTACATGTTTAATTTACCGGGCCAGTAGCGATTTCCGGGTGGAAGCGACACGACGGATGGAGAGGTGTATTGCTAAGCGAAACCACATTCCAAACACGGCCTTAGTTAGTTGACGTTGTCAGGTATGGTGGCTACGAACTATCTACCACCACAGGAGGTCTCCGCTTCGAACCCATGCCAACACACACAATTGTTTTGCGGATTATTCACCCACTACAAGCTACAGTATCTGCACGCCCTGCTGGGCCGGCCCAGTTTAGGCCCCCTGTGCGAAGGCCTAACTGTGTGCCGCAATAAGCGGCACATAGAAGCTCCCTGTGTTCACTAATGTACAAGTAAGCGGCACATAGATGCTCCCTGTGTTCACTAATTTACAAGTTGCCTTCGACTACAAAGGTGTGGTTAATGACATTTTAAGAAGCACGGGTGGTATGCAGGATAATATTATCAAGCAGGTTAACCTTACATCTCCCGCAGATATCTCGGTGTTCCTTCATCTGCCAAAGAAGAGAGACAAATATTGAGGCGCATAGCCTCGCTAAATACATTTTAGGCATTTCTTTAGGACGCCTAATACTCTAGACCTAAGTAGTATTCTCATGAATTTGTTTAATGATCAATAAAGTGGAATGTGTTTATATTAAAAAAAAAACTAGGAGGTCTCTCCGGTCCGCGCGGCTTCCCGACTACGTACTGCATCTGCATACCTCGCTAGCCTCCTTCCGTTCGCCGATCAACCGGCGATATCCAGATATGCATTGGACCGGTCGATCCTTTCATCAGTCGTCCCAATCCTCTCGAGTGCAAGGAAGGCTCAGAATTCTCTTCTGCACCATTTTGTTTCAGGCTCTCAGCACACCATCTCCGAATCACACACAGGTTATAAAGATCCTAATATTGATATGATCACAAGATTCAGTTACAGCATGGTGATGTAATGTTCAGTATATTCAGTGCTCGGCAATCCACTCAGTAATATCTCCAACAAAGTTTATCTGTCGTTCTGCACTGCACGCGCATCAGTGTATGGTAGTATCATCAGCAACTGTTGCACACACCGTGTCTGTCCCTGTAAACCCCATCACCCAAAGCTCCCCAATAATGCACACCTTTGGCGAGCCAAAGATCTCCCCCAGATGAACCGAACCGGAGATCGAATATCCAAGACCAAAAAAAGGCGAAAACCCGGATCGAAACGGCCGATTGCCGCGCTTTCGGCCATCACGAATTATGGGCCAAGGATCGGTGGAGTAAAGGGTGGTCGTTGTTGAGAGCTAAGCTTGGATCAGGCAGCCAATCAGCCATGATGTTGCGCTGTCTATTACAACTACTACTACAAGTAGCACAGTAGCACTTGGCAGAAATTGATGGATGGCTGAGGCCTCGGAGCTTTTGCTTTCCCAGCTGCAATTATTCTCAAAGGCAAATATGGATGGATGGATGGCCAGGTCTCATTCCATGCTTAGTCCTTCTCATTATGAGCTCGATCGCTCCTCCCTTCGTGTTATCTGACCGCAACCTCTCTGCAATCTTCCAAATTAAGCCCCAGGATTATTCCCTCGGTTTTTTTTTAGCACGTGGACGTCGGTTTCTAGAACAGAAACACAGCTAGGAGGCTTATCACTGATGAATTTTGCATCTTCAACCATACTCCATCCGTTCTAAAATAGTAGATGACACCGTTCTAAAATATTACAAGTTTTGATTTGCATAGTTCAAACATGCGGCTTTAACCCATAGTTTTCGTATCTATAATATGTAAGCAAAAGATTGAAACCCTCTACTTTGTTTGTAAGACTAATTTTGATGTCGGATCTAATGGTACCATTGATGGAGAAAAACTTGATGTCTCTTCTCGTCAGATTTTTCTTAGCCATAGTTATCAGCAAGGCAAACAACACCATACTTTCGACCATCTTAAGGGCATTTCTAACCGATCCCCTATCCGGCGTTAGAGGAGTAAAAGTGTCGGTTCTACTCCTCTAGCGCGCACCTAACCGATACTCTAATATTTTCTGCTACATTTGGACCATTCGATGTGTTCAAATTTGAATAATTCAGTTTGTAAACTTTAAATTCGGTGTGTAAACTATATTCGTGATTAGCTTGAACATTCATATTATGTTTTAGTTTCTATATATGCGCTAATATGTAGTTGCAATGTATACTAGAATTGCAAAGTTAGCAAAAACAAAAATTTACTCCGTTATATGTAGTTGCAATGTATACTTCAAACATCCAGCACCTCCGGACTCCTCATGATCAGTTAGTTCCGACCAAATCTCAGTGGAGTAAAAATACTCCACTAAGGGTTACTCCTCCGTATCCTCCTTTATTTTTAGGGATCGGTTAGAGTTGCGCTAATATACCGAAGAGAAAAACATCTTGGTCTCTGTACGTATTTGCTGAACTTTCTGTTCTTAACAAATTTAGCAAAGGAACGAGGTGCGAGTTGACAACAGAACCTTCCAACAACCGGAGTCACTATACTTTTTTACCGGACACAGTTCCAAGGTCTCTTTCAGGGATAGAATATACCTATTTTTCTCCTTCTGTTAATTAACCATCTTCCGTTGCAATGATAGTTTTAGAGGAGCGCATGAGGAGTCCGGAGGTGCTGGATGTTTGACCAGCAAGCACAGCAGAGCACATCTTCAACCACCAGCAAAAACCTGAGCCGCTGCTTTGTATCTTTTTCCGCCTAGCTTTGGCTGAATTATTGGAACCAAAGCAAAGCAAAGCGATCGCGAGTGAGTGACCGCAGACCATACTTGATGATGGTTCTTGGTGTGCTTGTTGCCCTGCCCTCTACTGTAGCACCGTCCAGGATTCTGCTTGTCCTTCCCTTGTACGTACTCTGCTTTAATAATTCAAGCGAGCCGGTCGGGCCGACAGTTGGATAGTATATTCAGCCTATCTGAATAGCACTAGCCTGATCACTAACATTTTCACGGGTCAATTCATATAAAATAGTAAGTACTGCCGTTGTAGGAGTAGCGGCGCAGGTTATTATAGAACTATTTTCTGCTGGCCCACACGGGCTCATGCATGCATGCAAGAGCTATGTACCTTCAGACATTGATATTCTGAAGCAATAATTGACAAAAGATGAGCTTCTAGAGGCAGCAATGGTACGCTTACGCGCAACTTCCACGGAAAGCTGGCTACGCTCTGATGTGGCAGAATGAGACAGCGATGTGAGCCCGCAATTCACGCAGAGTGAAAAAATAAGCCCCAATCAGTTGGCTCCCCCTCCACGAGTAGTTGATTTCCGTGGTTCGGCCGTCCGTAAGTGTAGCATCGCTGCTCAACAGGTGTACATGCGCCCGGCCAGCCCGCCCGCCCGCGAGAGTTTCCCGGTTGTTCGGCGTGAATCCTCCGGCCCTTTCGCCCGCGTGCGTTTTATCCAGGAACCACGGAGCACGCACGCCATGTGTGCATTGCCCCCGCTCCGGAGCCTGGACGGCTGTACGCCTGTGCCGCCGAGGCAAGCGGCACGCTTCGGTCACCCGCCCCGCCGGGTTTCGTGCGGGAAATTGGCCGGGCTCCCGTGGTCAGCTCTGGGCGGTAGGTGGATCAGGAACGTGGCCAGCGAGCGCGTTCGTCTCTTACGAAACTGATGAGTCGGTCGTGACTCGAGCAATCTTGCACTCGTTAGCGCTTTTGAGTCGGTCGTGACTCGAGCAATCTTGCACTTGTTAGCGCTAATCTCGTAGGCTCGTACACGTCGCGCTCGGACAAGTAAGGGTTGCGTCGTCTAAGCGGCCGGGCTTTGGAGTCATAGCTATCTGGCTCCCAACTGATCTCGTCTCTATCGAGCTCTCTTTACGTGCCCGCTACACGTACACCGTAGTATACGTAGGATGCCAGAGCACCGGTAGGTATCGACTACCTCCTTTATCAGATGGATGGATAGATTGATAGAGAGATAGAGGCTAGGGCCGAAGATTCTGGCGAGGAGCAAAGGACAAGGAGGACGAGCGGCTAGAACAAGACACGTCCGATATACTCCCTCCTTCAAAATAGATGATCCAATTTTGTATTAATATATACGTACCCACACAAGCAACGCAAGACGGTCGACGCTCGTATTTTCCAGCGCCGCTTGACCCTTGTGCGCGCTCCAACCACCAGTTTGTCATGCCTAGCTCCTCACACGCGCTCCTATTCCTGTAGATTTTGTCAGTCGACTCGAGAGGCTAGACTAAGTAACCTCTAGAAGCAGCGATGCTACACTTACGGACGGCCGAACCACGGAAATCATCTACGCGTGGAGGGGGAGCCAACTGAATGGGGCTTATTTTTTCACTCTGCGTGAATTGCGGGCTCACATCGCCCTCCTCGATCCGCGTCCGCGGAGGGTGCCGCCGCGTAGCTAGCCACCGCCCCGGGCGCGAGTGCACCGCATGCACCCTCGGCGCGCATGCGTTTGATGTACGGTGACGTACGATACGTTTCTGGCAAGCGTGCGTTTTCTTTTCGACAAACACGTGCGGGGAAGGGCAAATGGATAGAGGTCCGAAAAGATGCGTATCACCGATAGAGCACCGTCTGGCTTGGATAATGAGGTGATCCGTCACATTTTTTTTATGACTGCTACAGCGGTGTCAAAGGCGGGCGACGGACGCGTCTGAGGATCATTCAGCCTTGATTGTATTTTTTATTCTTCGTTTTTTTGAACACAGTATGATCGCAGATGCCCACATACACATATATACAATAATTTCTATGAATGCATGCAGGCACGCATACCTTACCGCTATGAACATCACCGACATACCGAGCCAGCATGACATATTGAGATTGACAAAGTCATCACAGACGTCTTGTGGTCGACGGAAACACATCCGTTCACTGAACGAACATCGCCTAATAGACTGAAGTAAATTCAGAAAAATGTGAACACCAATGTCAAATCTAGAACTCTATTTATTCATGTATCCTTTTGTGTAAATATAAATACTAGTGTTCTGCTATCTTTTCAGTTTTGTCAAGTATATATCTCTCTATTAAACTAGAGAATACGCGAAAATCGATTTCACTATATTTCATTTATTTGATTGTATGAAACATGCATAGTTGAATTAATAATACTAAAACTAAAAATGAACATTATATATTGTAATTATTGTGTGGTCAAAATATATTTCGAATATAAGTGGCATAATATAACGAAAAACTTTTGCCCATGCAAGTCGAGTCCACCTTTCATGAGGTCCATGTGCGGTGAGGTGTGATGTGTGTGTGTGGGATCAACTAATAATGTAAAACTTTTTTGGCATGCATGTTGTGGTAGAACTTTGATGAGGTGACACACTTATCTCTTAAGATAATAGAGGTAGTGGAGATGAACTATTCATTCTTATTTTGAAATGGCAAGATTCATGCATTCATTAAAAAGAAAAGAGGTGTCTGATTTAGATAAAACTAGATTGCCTAGTTAATTATGAAAAATTGGGTGAAAACCATCACACCACTGAGCGGCACACACAAGATAGTCCACGCACACCATCCAAAAGAGGGCCTCACCGAGACAACATGCAGGCGTCGTCATCAACACTCCTTACCTTGAGCAAACGACTCTGACTTCGCCGTAGGCGATCGTCGACTCAACCCACATTGTAGAGGTTGTGTGGAGTTGTATGAAGATCCGCACCAAAACTAAGCCACCTATGATCAGATAGCGTAGCTCCGACTCTGACTTCGCTGTAGGCGATCGTCGACTCAACCCACATTGTAGAGGTTGTGTGGAGTTGTATGAAGATCCGCGCCAAAACTAAGCCACCTACAATCAGACAGCGCAACTCCGACTCTGACGGAGAACTATGAAGGATAAAACTAGGCACGGTTGGCGCCACTAAAGATCGTCGAACGAGCCACCTACAACCATTTATCATACACCACAGGCCCCGCCGCCACAGCTTTGACTTCACAGCAACAAACAAACTGAGGCAATCCCACGGTCACGCCGAAGAAGATTCGGCTACCTCAACTATTGTTGCGTCGCTTACATCACTCCCACCGTCATCGTTGCCACAGATGCCTGGACACCACAACCGCCTCCATCCACCAGTCCTACTCACCGATACCGAACTCCCAAGACACAACCCCTCTGAGGGAATACGACACCAAGGCGTAGCCATCATACGATCACACATATCTTGTGCTTCCTCGGAGAGGCCGAGATGGCCGGATCAGCGCAGGAGGGGTGCGGTAGCAAAGCAGCGATGCATCAAAGAAGGTCAAGCATGGCCGCAACGCTGCCGGCATTGCTGGTCACAACACAAAGCTGAGACATGGTCTTCACCCAAGCTCCCACACTACCTCAGCCGCACATCATCCCGCATTGGCAATGGCAAGCCCACCAACCACCATCGGAGCTGCCCATCGATGAAGAAGAAGCATCGAGATCCTCCGTAGCCAAATGCGCCTCCTCGCGGAGACCATCGACGACCAACCACCAAAATGAGGCGCCAAATCCATCAACGGTCGTCTAGACGCAAGGCGAACCGTCATGCCCTGCCGAGCACCATATTGACAAGGAACACATGAGCGCTGCCTGCGAACAAGAACCACCATGGTTTCGAACTGCAGACAAGCATCAGAATCATTAGCATGCCCCATGATCGCACCACGGCTGCCGGAGATCGGATTTGCTGCACCCACAGCCGGAGGCGCCCTTCCTCAGCATCCCAGGCCCCAGAGCCATGCACGAGCAAGGGCGTCCTCACACTGGTTGGTGTTAGGGTCGAGGCAACATTGGCTTGGCCTAGGGTTCCAGTGGATGAGGGAGATGTGCCCTCGCCATATGAGGCGAGGGGTGGCGCGATGAAGAGACTGTTAGTTGGCGAGGAGGCGACGCCATCATCACCGGTGTTGGGATGGCCCCTCCAAGAACACAAATTATTGGGGAGGCGGAGCTAACGATGAAGACAATGTGGAAGAGGCAAAGGAGGAGGTTTCTCGGACAACTAGGCAGCATGTGGCCATTTTATTTGTTTGGGGCTCCTCACCGGACGAAAGTGGAAGGAACTAATGAAAAATCCTGCATCGTGCTCGTGTGGCCCTTTTATTTCCCGGGGTAGGAAGCAGAGAGGGCACCCTTGAAAAGGGGGCACACGTCCATTGTGTAATGCTCGATGCACCACACGTCGTTGCCATCAATCACACATGAATCGGGACAGCTCCTCGGCTTTCATGAACGTTGGCGCATCCATTCCCACATAAGCGCGATGACAGCCCCGCATCTCCAAAGAGACGCCCTTTGGGAAGGCCCAATAAGGATTTGGCCCTCCCACCAATAGGTGGCCTCCTCTTCCTTGAGTCTACAAAGTTAATGAAAGGATCGGGGCTGCTGTCATCTTAATGGGAACAAGTGTGTGCTGAGCACGCCACGTGGAGCAGCCAAAGGCGCATCAAAATATCATGCACAATAAAAAAGGAGCTACCGGAAAAGGGCATTGAATGAAGCTGTAGATGGTAGGACGCCGCGAACCTACATGTACTAGGCGGTAAAAAAATCCATCCTGGACGTAGTGCATCTTCCCTCGTGTGATAAGGTGCGCAACCTATAAAATGGATGATTATGACAACATAGGATATCTCTTTAATCAACAGGCAATTTCCAACGACGAGACACTGGCGAAAGGGACCCACCAAAGTGTAATGATGGTAAAGGGTACTCGAGTGTAAGCTTCATGGTAGCAACCTGCTTACTCAAGGTGTTCACTTGGGCTCCAACCCACATTGTTTGTGTGCGTTCATACGAGTAGGAACGACCACTCTTATACCCCCAACACTATATAAGGGGAGGTCTGCGGCCATCTAAAGATAACTCCTCCCACATCCAGAGAAAAGTAACACTTAAAGGAGTGGGGGAAAGGGGATGCTAGGGCTGATAGGACTAGCCACATATTATGCCTCGAGCATTACCAAAGCTCTTGCGAGCATACCCCAAGGTCGCTTGAGCATATGTAAACACCACCATATCATACACATCAATCAACCAAGAACAAGAGTAGCGTATTACACCACAGTGCGGCATGAACCTATATAAATCTTTGTGTCCTGTGGTCTTTGGTAGCTAGAGGAAGACTGGGTGTTTTAGCCCTTGTCCAAACAAAAATACCGGGCATCCTTGACCCTGATATCTTGAGTTGACATTCCGACAATAATGTTGTTTCCTCTTTTCTTCTAGTCACCTCTCTCACACTTTCATCATTCCCGCTGTCAACTTTCCGCCCTTCTCCATCCCTCTCCATCACCCTCCACTCTCTTTCATTACTCTAGCGGCAGCCATGTCGAGGTCCTCAACGGTACTACACATTGTATTAGTGTTGATGTTATGTGTGATCAGATCCGCACATCAGCGACTATACTACCTGGTGTGCTACTAGAGAGGATCCGAGTCCACCGTAACCACGCTCCTCAGATCGGCCACCATTGTCATTGTTCTCCATCGCCGCCTCCAAGTTGTTAGGTAAGGTTGCCGCCGCAACATGGGAAGGCATTCCACTATTTTTCAGGACGCTGTCGCCATCCATTCACTTCCTCCCCGCCACCTTCATATCCTTATCCTAGTCGCCTCCACACTCCTTAGATCTGCCACCATTGTCGTGTGTCCACCACTCCAGCTCCTTGTGAGCGTTACCATGTGTGTCATAGTCAATGTCGTCCCATCATAGTCGTCATCTTGTCGATGTCGGCACTCAGATTCCCCTTCTCCTCTCCTCTAGTATCCCTGACTTGTTTCCATTTTCTGATTCCTTCCTCCTTGCTAACACCTCTCCTGCCACTCATATTCTTCATAGTGGACGGCGTCGAGCCTCATGTTGTAAGAAGAAAGATCAAAAGTTCACTTCAAACTTGAAAAATAATGTGACCAAAGTTATTGCTATCTAGGAATTTCAATGCTTAATTTAAAAGCCTTAGTTACAACCTCTATAAACTCTATTTTTGTTGTTGTTTTCTGCTATTGAATACAATATGTGGTCTATGCACACACTCACACACATCATGTTCACATGTGATATATCCATCATATGCCCACATTGTTTTAGTAAATACATGCCTAGATTGTTGCGACTGTTTCCCTTTGTAGGTGAATGAAGCGCCTATATGTACCAAGTTGCCGACTCAAATACGTGTTGGCTTTGGGGATACAGAAGATAGACCATCCAAGCATGTAGGTCTTAATTTGCAAAAAATAATAACATCCAATATGGTCATTCATAGGAGGCCGCCCGTTTTCTATGGGAAGTGTTGACACAATAATTTATGGTATGTATAAGATGCATTGGTGTGTGTTTAAATATAAAGGAAGATACCATAAGAAGAAACATAAACAGATAATTTTAGTTAAGAAAAAGTGCACTAATACTTCCACACATGAAAATTATAGGTTAACCTTTTAGGTCATACTCTATCAGTTCCAAATTACTTGAAGTCATCGGTTGTCCCAAGTGAAATTTCTTTATGATTTGTCAAGTCTAAAGAAAAATTGTTAATATTCAATGAAGCTTTTTTTGGGGGGGGGGTGAGCTTCCTACCTTTTTTACAACAGGGAGTGGCTACATCTCTTAAGGCAATGTCTTTAAACCTAAAGATCCAAAGGGAGAATTCAACTACAATGATCCTAGCGAGGTGGTTTTCATCCCGGAAGACAAGAGCATTGCAAGAGTTCCAAATTTTCACATGATGGTGAGGGCGACTGATGGACAAATGTTGGGGTCGAGGCCCGAGGGTGATTGGTCTCCCAAAGAAGCTCCAAAGGTGAGGAGGCATTATCTTAAGGTGAATCCACACTTGAGAGGCGGCGAGGCAAAGAAGGGTGGTGTGGGAAGCATCTTCACAAGGGGCATCACATCGAGGGAACTAAGAAGAATCCACAATATGTTTGTGGTGAAGGTTCTCCTTGGAGTTTAAGCTATCCCTGAAAAGTAGCCAACAAAAGTTCTTCCTCTTGATAAAAACTTTGGCACACCAGATGAAGTCGTGGTTTGGTTGACGGTTGACTCAAGGGTGAGGGTGTTTTAGGCATTCCTCGACATGAAGGGCATACCGTGGATGAGGGACCGCTCATCATTTGGGTTACTAGAGTGGAAATCCCGCAACACAGACAAAAATCCAATTCATGAGAGGCAACAGAAATAAGCTAACTTCAAAGTTTAGTCAATAAGCCAAATTCTCAAACAGTGGCCACTCGAATCTTGTCATTTGTAGTGTGCGAAAAAAGTGTGGGAAGGTTTTTCTAACAACCAGGAGTCTAGTGAGAAGAAGGTGGAGATGCCATTAATTCTGATCACAAAGGTGAGGTTGATAAGTGTATGTAGTTGGTGGTTGATAGTCTTCCAAATGAATGAAGGTTTGTAGGATTTATCTGCAATGTTTAGGGGGTATCTATGGTGGTAACAGTAAACCCAATGAATATCTGCACATTGTAGTAATTTCAAGGCAAATTTCATTTTCAACAAAACTATTTTGAATTGACATATTTTTAATGCGTAGACCACCAAAAAAGAGGTTACAAAGATTTTTTAAGCTATAATTTGTTTTGCTCTCATGCAAGATTCCTCATTAGAAAGAAGAAGTTCCTATGCAAGGGGTCAAGAGTTTTAAAAAAATTGGTAAAAAATGACATAAAATACACGACCAGGGAGTCGAGAATAGAAGAAATGAGTGTAAGTGTAGCACCCCTAGAGAGCGTCCTAGCCACCCAACCCAGAAGACATCTATGGAACTTGTCTATGATCGGATCAAAGGCTGAAGTTGTCAGTTTAGTGGGGGAGAGTGGTAGCCTGAGGTAAAGGAGTGAGAAGGCCCTTTGAGAGCAGGTAAATGCATTATAATAGGCGAGGCATATTAGGGTGTGAGTGGATTGGCAAAATTGATTTTTGTTGTTGAAGTTGATAGAGAGGTGAGTTGCAAAGTAAACGTTGTCCAAGTTTTGTTTCAGAATGTGTGCGGCATCAGTGAGGCATGCATAATAATCAGTGTATCGTCTATATGTTGAAAAGTAACTGGAGGCTTTGCATGGATTAGAGGGTGGTACAAGATGTGGTGGGAGAAGGCTTTCTCCACCATGCGTTGAAGTATATCAACCACAATGTTAGAAGAAAGTTAAGGTGATAGAGGGTCTCCCTGTATTAGTCCACATTTGTAGTTTATCCAAGGGTTGGCACCCCATTGTGGAGAACTGCAGTCTTACATGTGTCCATAGTGCCCGAAATCTAGTGACAAAGGAGGGGGGAGCCAAGGTTGTCTAAGATTATAAGGAGTGAGTCTGAGGAGATGGAGTCCAATGCCTTCCTAAAATCTATTTTGAACACAATAGTGGTGGCCTACCAAGAGTGGCAAGTGCTTAGCATGTCTACATCGTAAAGAATTATGTGACATTTCATCCATGAAGGAAGCCAATTTGGTCACTATAAATAAGTAGTGGTATTAAGGACTTTTTAGGCTGAAGATTCATAGTTTGGAAATCACGTTGGGCGTGCAATTTTGGAGGGAGATGGGGCGAAAGGCATGTGGTGTAATGTCTGCCTCTTTCTTTGGGAGAAGCACCATAAAGACCCGGTTGAATATTTCTAGGTCCATGGTGATATAATGGAGGGCCTGAAGAAAGGAGGGAAAATGTGCTTGATTGAGTGCCAGTAACAACAAAAGGAGGCAGGACAAAAGCCATCCGGGCAAGGAGAGACAATCGGGTTCATGTGCAGGAAGGCGTCGTAAAGCTCTTGTTCTGTAAAGGGCAGGTCTGGGGTTTGAAACCGAGGTAGAGTTTAGTCATAGAGCAATGAGAGATCGAAGTTTCACGCAATGTTTTTTCTTTTCCCAATAAGGTCTAAAGAAGCTTTTGAGCATTTTTTTTCTTTTTGGACGAGGAGAAAAAAATTAGAGCCTTCATCTAGGATAACTGAATTTTTTTCCTCAAGCGATGCGTACTGAGTCGTGAAATAACCTTGTGTTTTCATCTCCCTAAATGGTGGTTTTAGTATTTTCGCATTGTTTCCAGAAAGCATTTTTTGTCTAATGGGGAGTTGGAGGAAAATGATGTCAATCACCCTTAATTTCTTTTCTAAGAGAGATAAGGGAAAAATTACTCTAAAAGGTCCAGAATTTGGACAACGGGCTTACATTTTTTCCATATGATAGATGGGCTTTAGTTTTTTGCCCAAGTTTTGAGGCCCACTTGTTCTTTTAATTTGTCAATGAGGGCAGTAGCTGGGTCTGAAGTGGTGAGGTTACAGGTGTATAGGCCTATATTCTAGGAGGGTCATGGGCCACCAAATGTCAGCCAAAATTTTGTTACAGGCTGGGAATGAGGTCTAATACTTTTCAAAATGGAAGAGGTGGGCAGAGGGAATTTTTGAGGAAATGGAGATGAGTAGGGGGATAGTATCTGAGGTGAATCGCGTGAGGGGGGAGAGGTTAGTATTAGGGAAGACCTTGTCCCAAGTGAGGTTAAGAAACATTCTATCTCATCTTTCAGTAGTTACATTAGATTGGTTATTTGACCAAGTGAAAAGTCTGCCAATTAGTGGTAATTCTAATAAAACCAATTGATCAATGGTGTCATTGAAGGAGTCGGCTTCAAATCAGTGAAAGTCGGAGTTATGTATTTCATGTGCGAAGTGCATGAGGTTAAAGTCACCTACTACTAGCCAAGGTGTGGATTGTGTGTGGGGGGGGGGAGATTTTTTTAGTTTGCCCATGAACCTTTGTTTTTATGGTCTGGAGGATGAGGCGTACACATTTATGATCAGTTGGTTTGATTTTCATGCCAAGCAAGTGAGTGCAAGGAGGATGTGAATTGGTGGTGCGAGCAATCGATGAGAGTGAGGTGTTTGGAGTTTGAGGCGGACAACAATCCTCCCGTAGATCCAATGGCAGAAAATTGTTCATAGGAGTCTAACAAAAGCGGTAAGAATGGTCTATTCTTTTATAGTAGTGGGTCCTGGAGTTTCCTTTCCTTAAGAAGTGCAATTGAAGGATGTTGAGAAGTTAACTCTGATAAAATATCCACACATTTATCAATATCATTGAGGCCAGAGGCATTCCAACAAATAATGTGAAAGAAGTTTGTTTCATAGATAAGTAGGATTAACACCGATTACATTAGGGCTTGCGTGGCCAACCTAAATAAACTAAGGTGCAGGGCCAAACATGATAATTTTCTTTCCACTTTTATTTCAGTCGTCTCTCTCGCACTTTTGTCATTCTTGCTGTCTACTCCCCCACCTTCCTTACCCCTCTTTGTTACCGCTGCTCTATTTACTTACCCTAGCACTTGGTCAAGATCCTTAGGGTAGTGCACAATGTGGTAGGGAAATGTAATGTGTGGTCTAATCCGCATGTCCGCGATCATACTGCCTCATGCACTACTGTAGAGGAACCCAATATGCCGTAGCCACGCTCCTCAACCCCCCCATCATTGTCGGCGTTGTAACACCCCCAGTGTCATGCTACAATAACCCTCTGTGATTAAGCTAATCATTTTTCCAAACGATGCTTAATCACCTTTGTTCAATATCCCATTTGAAATTCCAGCCAATTCAAATTCAAGTGAAGTTTGAAGTTGCTGGAAAAATGCTCATCGTTTGTCAAAAATTCCATAACAATTATTTGTGAAGGAACACAACATCACTTTTGTGCAAAGATGAGCATTACCAATTATAACAGCACCAATTCAGCATTTTTAAATGCTATCCTATTTATGAAAAATACCAAATGAATTCTACTGGTCTCCAAAATAATTGTGGCACTGTCTAAGATCACCAGGGAATAAAAGGGTCACTTCCCACATTTTTCCTAAGTAAATAGCATGCCCACTATTTTCTTACCCATCTCTATTTATTAAAAAAGGAAAAAGGGCCAGAGCCCCTGGCCTCCCCTTGGGCCTCGGCCCACCTCGGCCAGCCGGCCCAGTGCCTCCTCCCCGCATTCGATCCCCTCCTCCCCTTCTGTTCGACCGACCGAGACACTCCCGCTCGTTCCCGCCGGACCCGGCGCGACGCCCCGTGCTGCCATGTCGCCGGCGAGGGGATAAGGGTAGCCCCGACGCCTCGGGCTCCCACCCCACTCGCCCACTTCCCCTGTCCTTCCTCTCTCTCACTCCCCACCAGATCCCCCCTCCACCGAGCGCCCCCTGTCTCCGCCCACCGGCGCCCACCGCGGCGACCGCTGCTCCCAACCCTCTTCAGCGCATCCCAGAGCTTCACGGCCGTCAGCATCGTCGTCCACGCCCACGAGCAGGAGCCGGAAGCCCTCCATCGCTGAGCCGGCCTTCTTCTTCCTCCTCGGGTGCTGTCGACCTCGCCGACGAATCTGACTCCGGCAAGCCTTCCCCGAGCCCACTTGTGCACACCTGCAGGGCCCGGTGAGCAGCCGCTTCGACCCCCCTCTCCCTTCTCCTCCCCGTGCACCGTAGTTAGCTTCCATGCGTGCTCGAGCTCTGGCCACCATCGTTAGACTTCGCAGCCGACGCTGCGGGCCGTTTCAACGGCCACCGTTGCCGCCGTTCGACACGGTGCGATTCCCGCGTTCGAATGCACCAGATTCCGTGCCGAAAGAGCCCCCACAGCCCCCCTTCTCCTTGCGCCACCGAACGTCACCGCCGCCTTGCTCGTCGCCGACGATGCTCCGGCCGCCCCCGAGTCCTCCAATCAGCACCGTTGGATGCGCGGCTCGACGCTCGCTCAAACGAGCCTACGCACGGGTCGAGCGACCCCTTGTAGCCAATTTCCGGCCGTTCCCGAGCGCGCCGCCGTTGAATATGGTCGCTGGAGACAACTCCGGCGCCGTTTTCGGCATTGCTGACATGACTGACCACGTGGACCCCCCCACAGCCGCTGCCATTGGGCCCTGGGTCCCGTTGACCCAGTCAGATGCTGATTGGGCAGCGCCCAGTCATTGCCTGTGGGCCCCGCGTGGGCCCTGTTGACCAGTCAACTGGTCTGTTGACCGCTGATGCAGGGCTGACACCAGGATGACATCACAATTCATTTTCTGACGAATTTAGTAATTAAAACAAATTTCAGAATATTGCTAAACCTTTGAAAAATCGTAGGTAATAAACCATAACTCCGATGAAAATGTTTTCTACATGAAAGTTGCTCAGAAAAATCCAACGAATCCGAATATGCGGTCCGTTCATCTGTCACATGCCCCTAGCATGCTGAACTTGGAACTTTCCCCCTCTTTTCCTTTGTTCGGAATCCACCTAACGTCGGGAATTCATCCTCGGATGTTTATCCCCTCCGTTTGCAACGTGTAGTACTACGTTAGGTCGACCCTAGTTCTGCTTATCGTCATGTCATGCTTAGCGTTGCATCTATGTGCTTATATTTATTGTTTCTTCCCCCTCCTCTCCGATAGACCCCGAGACCGATGTCGCCCCTATGATCGACTACGTCGACGACGACCCCTCCTTGCCAGAGCAACCAGGCAAGCCCCCCCTTGATCACCAGATATCGCCTATTCTTCTGTATACAGCTTGCATTAGAGTAGTGTAGCATGTTACTGCTTTCGGTTAATCCTATTCTGCTGCATAGCCTGTCATTGTTGCTACAGTTGTTACCCTTACCTGCTATCCTACTGCTTAGTATACGATGCTAGTGTTCCATCAGTGGCCCTACACTCTTGTCCGTCTGCCATGCTATACTACTAGGCCGTGATCACTTCGGGAGGTAATCACGGGTATATACTATATACTTTATATACATGACACATGTGGTGACTAAAGTCGGGTCAGCTCACTGACTACCCGTAAGTGATTCTGATGAGGGGGCAGAAAGGACAGGTGGCTCCATCCCGGTAGAGGTGGGCCTGGGTTCCTGACGGCCCCCGACTGTTACTTTGTGGCGGAGCGACAGGGCAGGTTGAGACCACCTAGGAGAGAGGTGGGCCCGGGCCTGGTCGGCATTCGCGGATACTTAACACGCTTAACGAGATCTTGGTATTTGATCTGAGTCTGGCCCTTTGGTCTATACGCACTAACCAACTACGCGGGAACAGTTATGGGCACTCGGCGTCGTGGTATCAGCCGAAGCTCTTTTTGACGTCAGCGACTGAGTGGCGCGCGCCGCATTGGACCGTAAGCTCGCGCTTGTATTAAGGGGGCTAGGTCTGCTTCCGGCCGCGTACGCAACGTGCAGGTGTGCAATGGGCGATGGGCCCAGACCCCTGCGCGCATAGGATTTAGACCGGCGTGCTGACCTCTCTGTTGAACCTAGGTGGGGCTGCGACGTGTTGATCTTCCGAGGCCGGGCATGACCCAGGAAAGCGTGTCCGGCCAAATGGGATCGAGCGTGTTGGGAAATGTGGTGCACCCCTTCAGGGAAGTTTATCTATTCGAATAGCCGTGTCCCTCGGTAAAAGGATGACCCGCAGTTGTACCTTGACCTTATGACAACTAGAACCGGATACTTAATAAAACACACCCTTCCAAGTGCCAGATGTAACCCGGTGATCGCTCTCTAACAGGGCGACGAGGAGGGGGTCGCCGGGTAGGATTATGCTATGCGATGCTACTTGGTGAACTTACCATCTATTCTCTTCTACATGCTGCAAGATGGAGGTGGCCTGAAGCGTAGTCTTCGACAGGATTAGCTATCCCCCTCTTATTCTGGCATTCTGCAGTTCAGTCCACCGATATGGCCCTTTACACATATACCCATGCATATGTAGTGTAGCTCCTTGCTTGCGAGTACTTTGGATGAGTACTCACGGTTGCTTTTCTCCCTCTTTTCCCCCTTTCCCTTCTACCTGGTTGTCGCAACCAGATGCTGGAGTCCAGGAGCTAGAGATCCCGAGGATGATTCTACGTGGAGTTCGGCTTCGAGGAGTAGTTAGGAGGTCCCAGGCAGGAGGCCTTGCCTTTTCGAT
The DNA here is from genome assembly GCF_002575655.3 of Aegilops tauschii subsp. strangulata. Taxonomy (NCBI): domain Eukaryota; kingdom Viridiplantae; phylum Streptophyta; class Magnoliopsida; order Poales; family Poaceae; genus Aegilops; species Aegilops tauschii. Next base: position 501,759,015 of record NC_053041.3, on the reverse strand, counting down.
CGTTGCTACTTTTGTGCTAGCCTTCTTAAGGCAATCTTGTTTAACTTATGTTTGTACTCAGATATTATTGCTTCCGTTGACTCTTGTGTTTTCGAGCTTATGTATTCGAGCCTTCGAGGCCCCTGGCTTGTAATATAAAGCTTGTTTTATTTCAATTTGCGTCTAGAGTTGTGTTGTGATATCTTCCCGTGAGTCCTCGATCTTGATCGTACACATTTGCATGTATGATTAGTGTACGGTCAAATTGGGGGCGTCACAAGTTGGTATCAGAGCCAACTGCCTGTAGGAATCCCCCTTTCCAACTCCTTGGCCGAAGTCGAGTCTAGGGATTGAAAACTTTTACTAACATGGTTGTGAGGCTTACGGGCCCACGTCGCCATTGGGTGGTATTACGATCTTTTACTCCTTGTCTATACTCTGGGACTCTGATCTCTTTTCTATTCAGGTTAAGTGAATTTTGCTAAATCTAACATTAGGATCTCGTTATCACTTTCACCCGGAGAGCCCCTTATTACTGATGATCGTCTGCTGCACGTGAAGACCCTGAAGATACTCTCCGCTGATAACCCGAGAACTTGTGTTCATCGCTTTTGCAATTCCCTTTCATCGATAAACTCCTATGGATAACCACGTATACTCGCCATTCATACAATGTTTCCCAGTTGATCTTGTTATTACAAGATACCCCGAAATTCTCTCTGTTGTTCCGAGAATCCTTTGAGCTTACTGCCTTGCTGTTCTTTGTCACCTGAATACCCCTACGGATAATTGTCGCACTTACCGAGTATCCGCTCATCCCCAGTTGATTCAAGTATTTCACAAAAGTGTTCAAAATACCATTCGATCTTCCGAAAATCCTCAGGAGCCTTTTTGCTCTTGAAATTCTTGCTTACTTGCATTATGATTAATCTTAAGACTCGTAATCTTATTGGCATCTCTTGTCATTATCATTTTGAGTCCGTTGATTCAATTTGTTGCGAATGCTCGCAATCCGCAATCAGAGCCTAGAATTCATCCTTCCGGCACAGACGTCATTTGAAACGTGAACTGGTTATCGACCAATCAAATTGCCGTCGATTGTACCCCTAAGTCTATTCAACTTATCCATTCTTAATCAGACCATTGGCTTCTGATCCCTTGATTTGGAAATGATAATTCCTTTGCATTTGAGCTTTGAATTACTCAGTTGTTTTTATAGTCCGATGCCCTTTCGTTCCTTCTTCCTCTGATAGAGTACCGATACTCGCATCAGCTCTGTTGTAGACCACAAGACCCCTTGTTGGGTTATTATCCGACAGTGTCCTTCATATTCAATAACCTTGTGATCATTTCCATGGATATATAATGCCTTTGGTAATTTGTATCCTCTGCTTGATAACCATACTCTACTTTTGAGCTGGTGATTTTACTCTTGAAGTTTGAGGTATATGTTTCTAAGATGCCCCGATGGATTGAACCTATACCTTCCCTAAAAACCATATGAACCCGAAGGTTTTCACAAGCCATACCCTTCTGGTATTTTACCAGATAATTTTCTACCATACAACTTCATCGAATGCGAGAAGTGAATGAAAGGTTATGCATTGGAGAAGTGGGAGTCGACCTTGAACTTTGTGTTCATGCCCATGGAAACGATGTAGATCTTATCATTAAAGCTTCTCTTAAATTAATTATTCCCTGGGTATAAGTTCATCTTATATCTGGGATCTGGCCTTTTTCAATCATGGTTCTGACCATGTTCTCCTTTAAATACCATTTCTCGTGCAAGTTCAAGCACTTGTCCTCTGCAGAGCAATACCCCCGTCCAACCTCTACTTTGGTCTGTCGTCGAGTATTACCCCCCTGGTATCTCGAGAATGCCAAGGAACTACTTAACTTCTTATGAGTTCTTCATCAACTAATATTCTTGGCGATTCCATTTTTCCAACGGGTTCTGAGTTGTTAGAACCCCTCAAGGACACCGATAAGTGAATCAATTCCGCACTCCGATTCAATAACTCTAAGTAATTTTTTTTGCTTACGAGTTTAATAATCTTCAAGTCATTCCTAGCCTGCTCGGCTATGTCATTATCGTGCCGACTTTAACTGTGCTACCTGGACCTTCCCAGCGCACAAATTTCGACAGTGAGCTAATCTTGCGTCGATCTTCCTCGTCATATCACTTCTCCTTGAACAGCAAACTTGATTTCGAGTTTGTGTCCTACCCGTGGTTCCAATAACCTTTCGCTTTCATCATTCCTTTGACTTGATGTCATCGTCGATCAATTACATCTTCTTGAAAACCTCTCGACAAATTTGTCGTGATCATTGTCAACAATTTGACTTCTTCCAAGTTGTGTCAAAATTCAGGATGAGAAATACCATCCTTGCCCCTCGATGAATTGTGTTATCATCGACAACATTCTTGCCTCCCCCCAACACAAACTTGTTCATATTTTGTGTTGTATCTTGATTTCCCTGCTATCCAACTTATGTTATGTTCTACCGTGGAGTATTACCATCTTTGATGTCAAGAATGTCGTGAGCATTACTCCACCTCTTAAGAATTCTTGGTACAGTGATACTTCTCACCATCACCATTCTTTCTTGGTCCCCGTGTTGTTTCTAAACGAAATACCGACAAATGGTCTGTGATGTGTAAATTCTAAACTTCTAGCAACCCTATTGCTTTGAAGTTATTGGTCTATAGTTTCATTCTACGTCTATGGCTTAATGAATCATCATTCGAACATTGATCGTGCTACCTAGCCCATATTTCGGGTGCACAGTTCAACCAATGTTTAACTGTGTATGTTTTCCTCGAGCATACATCATTAAGTCATTCGATCTAGCTAATGTTATCTCCTTGTTCACATAGTTGTGGAAATCCATCTTTTGGAAATCTCAATGGATTGTCGCTGAGTCAATCAGTCACCTCCTCACCTCTCCTTGATTTAATGATGAACCCTTGTTCGGAACTCGTTTCCATAGTTCATCTCCCGAGAATCTTCAATGTCGTTTCGACAATTGTGTTGCACCTTTCTTCTCAGGCATCCCGAGTCTGAGTTATCCTGACACCAATCAGATCTGAATCTCAGTCAGATATGATGGTTGGAACATATTTCCAAGAGTTATAACATTGGTCTATTTATGACCCGGTAAGGTGATGTCGTGCCTAACACACTTGGCCGGAGGACCTATTGTTATAAGTTTTCCTTTTTAGCAAGGTTAGCTATTCTTCCATGAGGAAATTGTAAGACTTACTCTATAAGTTGTTCCTGATGGATCCTTTGTGTATCCATAGCCTGATCTTACCTAATGACCATGTCAATGCTATCTCGAAGCATGTCTGTGGTACTCCGATCTTCAATAAAAACATTTGAAGCACAATGCTAAATTTTCGTTATCAATTATTCAAACACCGTTGTTTGGGTAATGTCATGAACTTCCTCTTCCCTAACCTAAATGGTTCTCTTCTAACCATTGTCCTTGGGAAGGATATACCCCTGAAATATGTGTTTAAACACATTTTCCTTTCCATTGTTCTGTTTAATCTGATAATCATATTTTCCTTTCCATTGGTTGGTTTAAAGTTTCTGGTGATCATTATGATCTAAGCAGTATTAATTCCCTGCTTGTGCAAACACCTTGGTGTACAACTCTGTCAGTAAGGCCCTGTTACTATTGTTGGTGACATTCCGATAACCACCGATGGACGAGAACTTTGCCTATTGGTCTGCCTCGTTTCAACGAGCAGGAAAATGGTTCTCTTCGTCCCTCGCCCTTGGTACCAACATTGTTGCCAACATAACTGACAGACTATCCTCTGACATGCCTTGCTACCATGACCATGCAATATGTCGGGTCCTTCCTACTTCTGAACCACATGGTGGGCCCATAACCCACAGTTCCACCTGGATCGAAACCTGACTCCTGTACATCCTTGATTCCGAAGTATCCTTTTTCACTTGCCTTCATATGTAATTCATGAGCCACCTTCCTTGTGATCTATTCTAGTATCAGACGCAATAATTTTTGTTGTTGTTGTTGCTCTGAACCCCTTTCAACTTTTGATTAGGCATCGAATGATTGCCTGCCCGTTAAAACTTCTCATGGTACCTTCATACTTTGCTCTCGATGTTTTATTAAGTTTCAACTCGAGAGATACTTCCGCCTCATTCCCTGATTTTTTCACCAGATAATTAACCCTATAAGGGTCAGTTCTCCCGAAGTTACTCTTTACTTCCCCACTTAAATCTCGGGACGAGATTTCTTGTAGTGGAGGAGATTTGTAACACCCCCAGTGTCATGCTACAGTAACCCTATGTGATTAAGCTAATCATTTTTCCAAACGATGCTTAATCACCTTTGTTCAATATCCCATTTGAAATTCCAGCCAATTCAAATTCAAGTGAAGTTTGAAGTTGCTCAAAAGTTGCTGGAAAAATGCTCATCGTTTGTCAAAAATTCCATAACAATTATTTGTTAAGGAACACAACATCACTTTTGTGCAAAGATGAGCATTACCAATTATAACAGCACCAATTCAACATTTTTAAATGCTATCCTATTTATGAAAAATACCAAATGAATTCTACCGGTCTCCAAAATAATTGTGGCACTGTCTAAGATCACCAGGGAATAAAAGGGTCACTTCCCATATTTTTCCTAAGTAAATAGCATGCCCACTATTTTCTTACCCATCTCTGTTTATTAAAAAAGGAAAAGGGCCAGAGCCCCTGGCCTCCCCTTGGGCCTCGGCCCACCTCGGCCAGCCGGCCCAGTGCCTCCTCCCCGCACTCGACCCCCTCCTCCCCTTCTGTTCGACCGACCGAGACACTCACGGTGCGGCGCCCCGCGCTGCCACGTCGCCGGCGAGGGGATAAGGGTAGCCCCGACGCCTCGGGCTCCCTCCCCACTCGCCCACTTCCCCCTGTCCTTCCTCTCTCTCACTCCCCACCAGACCCCCCCTCCACCGAGCACCCCCTGTCTCCGCCCACCGCGGCGACCGCTGCTCCCAACCCTCTTCAGCGCATCCCGGAGCTTCACGGCTGTCAGCATCGTCGTCCACGCCCACGAGCAGGAGCCGGAAGCCCCTCCATCGCCGAGCCGGCCTTCTTCTTCCTCCTCGGGCGCTGTCGACCACGCCGACAAATTTGACTCCAGCAAGCCTTCCCCGAGCCCACTTGTGCACACCTGCAGGGCCCGGTGAGCAGCCGCTTCGACCCCCCCTCTCCCTTCTCCTCCCCGTGCACCGTAGTTAGCTTCCACGCATGCTCGAGCTCCGGCCACCATCGTTAGACTTCGCATCCGACGCTCCGGGCCGTTTCAACGGGCACCGTTGCCGCCGTTCGGCATGGTGCGATTCCCGCGTTCGAATGCACCAGATTCCGCGCCGAAAGAGCCCCCACAGCCCACTTCTCCTTGCGCCACCGAACGCCACCGCCGCCTTTCTCGTCGCCGGCGATGCTCCGGCCGCCCTCGAGCCCTCCAATCAGCACCATTGGATGCGCGGCTCGACGCTCGCTCAAACGAGCCTACGCACGGGTCGAGCGACCCCTTGTAGCCAATTTCCGGCTGTTCCCGAGCGCGCCGCCGTGAAATATGGTCGCCGGAGACAACTCCGGCGCCGTTTCTGGCGTTGCTGACGTGGCTGACCACGTGGACCCCCCCACAGCCGCTGCCATTGGGCCTTGGGTCCCGTTGACCCAGTCAGATGCTGACTGGGCAGTGCCCAGTCATTGCCTGTGGGCCCCGCGTGGGCCCTGTTGACCAGTCAACTGGTCTGTTGACCGCTGATGCAGGGCTGACGCCAGGATGACGTCACAATTCATTTTCTGACGAATTTAGTAATTAAAACAAATTTCAGAATATTGCTAAACCTTTGAAAAATCGTAGGTAATAAACTGTAACTCCGATGAAAACGTTTTCTACATGAAAGTTGCGCAAACAATCCAACGAATCCGAATATGCGGTCCATTCATCTGTCACATACCCCTAGCATGCTGAACTTGGAACTTTCCCCCTCTTTTCCTTTGTCCGGAATCCACCTAACGTCGGGAATTCATCCTCGGATGTTTATCCCCTCCGTCTGCAACGTGTAGTACTACGTTAGGTCGACCCTAGTTCTGCTTATCGTCATGTCATGCTTAGCGTTGCATCTGTGTGCTTATATTTATTGTTTCTTCCCCCTCCTCTCTGATAGACCCCGAGACCGATGCCGCCCCTGTGATCGACTACGTCGACGACGACCCCTCCTTGCCAGAGCAACCAGGCAAGCCCCCCTTGATCACCAGATATCACCTATTCTTCTCTATACAGCTTGCATTAGAGTAGTGTAGCATGTTACTGCTTTCGGTTAGTCCTATTCTGCTGCATAGCCTGTCATTGTTGCTACAGTTGTTACCCTTACCTGCTATCCTACTGCTTAGTATACGATGCTAGTGTTCCATCAGTGGCCCTACACTCTTGTCCGTCTGCCATGCTATACTACTAGGCCGTGATCACTTCGGGAGGTGATCACGGGTATATACTATATACTTTATATACATGACACATGTGGTGACTAAAGTCGGGTCAGCTCATTGACTACCCGCAAGTGATTCTGATGATGGGGCAGAAAGGACAGGTGGCTCCATCCCGGTAGAGGTGGGCCTGGGTTCCCGACGGCCCCTGACTGTTACTTTGTGGCGGAGCGACAGGGCAGGTTGAGACCACCTACGAGAGAGGTGGGCTTGGCCCTGGTCGACGTTCGCGGATACTTAACACGCTTAACGAGATCTTGGTATTTGATCTGAGTCTGGCCATTTGGTCTATACGCATTAACCAACTACGCGGGAACAGTTATGGGCACTCGGCGTCGTGGTATCAGCCGAAGCTCTTTTTGACGTCAGCGACTGAGTGGCGCGCACCGCATTGGACCGTAAGCTCGCGCTTGTATTAATGGGGCTAGGTCTGCTTCCGGCCGCGTACGCAACGTGCAGGTGTGCAATGGGTGATGGGCCCAGACCCCTGCGTGCATAGGATTTAGACCGGCGTGCTGACCTCTTTGTTGAGCCTAGGTGGGGCTGCGACGTGTTGATCTTCTGAGGCCGAGCATGACCCAGGAAAGTGTGTCCGGCCAAATGGGATCGAGCGTGTTGGGAAATGTGGTGCACCCCTGCAGGGAAGTTTATCTATTCGAATAGCCGTGTCCCTCGGTAAAAGGATGACCCGCAGTTGTACCTTGACCTTATGACAACTAGAACCGGATACTTAATAAAACACACCCTTCCAAGTGCCAGATATAACCCGGTGATCGCTCTCTAACAGGGCGACGAGGAGGGGATCGCCGGGTAGGATTATGCTATGCGATGCTACTTGGTGAACTTACCATCTATTTTCTTCTACATGCTGCAAGATGGAGGTGGCCTGAAGCGTAGTCTTCAACAGGATTAGCTATCCCCCTCTTATTCTGGCATTCTGCAGTTCAGTCCACCGATATGGCCCTTTACACATATACCCATGCATATGTAGTGTAGCTCCTTGCTTGCGAGTACTTTGGATGAGTACTCACGGTTGCTTTTCTCCCTCTTTTCCCCCTTTCCCTTCTACCTGGTTATCGCAACCAGATGCTGGAGTCCAGGAGCTAGAGATCCCAAGGATGATTCTACATGGAGTTCGACTTCGAGGAGTAGTTAGGAGGTCCCAGGAAGGAGGCCTTGCCTTTTCGATCGTTGCTACTTTTGTACTAGCCTTCTTAAGGCAATCTTGTTTAACTTATGTCTGTACTCATATATTATTGCTTCCGCTGACTTTTGTGTTTTCGAGCTTATGTATTCGAGCCTTCGAGGCCCCTGGCTTGTAATATAAAGCTTGTTTTATTTTAATTTGCGTCTAGAGTTGTGTTGTGATATCTTCCCGTGAGTCCTCGATCTTGATCATACACATTTGCGTGTATGATTAGTGTACGGTCAAATCGGGGGGGGGGGGGGGGTCACAGGCGTCCTCCATTATCGCCTCCAAGGTGTCAAATCAGGCCATCGTCGCAACTCGAGAATCCATTCCACTATTTGTCGCGACATTATAACCATCCCCTTGATTCCTCGTTCACCACCTTCATATCCTTATCCTAGCCACCATTTGTGTGTGTCCGCCATCCTAGCCCCTCGAGAGCGCCAGATTGGACCATTGCCACACCTCGAGAAGGCATTCACTTTAGTAGTCAAGATGCTCATTACTAAACATCACGTGACTCATAGTCAACGTCACCCCATCATCTACACCATTTCATCGTTTCGGCACTCACGCCTCCTCCCCCTCTAGTATCCCCGAGCTTTCAAACACTTATAGATGCAGTGCATCTGTTGCATAGCAATCCCTACTCCTCACATTGATATCGATTGAAAGGCCTCTTCAATTCCTAACGATCTGCCGAGTTGATGCAAGACTTTCTCAATTTTTATCTTCCCTTATAAACCCCTACCATCATTCTCTTTGCCATCCAAAGTGCTAAGTCCATGGATCATGCTCAAATATTGAGTGGAGTTGAAAATGCCGAAGCGAGAAAAAGTATGATACAATTGCTTGGTTTGGCACCGGGGTGTTCATGAATAAACTTGTGCTAGGAAGACCGAGTTATGTCAAGCTTACATGATTAAATGAGTAGGAATGACATTCTTTAACATGGATATTTTGAAGAGTAATGATAATTTTCTCGCATTCTTTTATATTATCGTTTTGATATCTATTACATCATCATTTCTAACATTCATCCCCAAAGAGATTACATGAATAAAACATGTTAGGTAGCATTCCACATCAAAACTATTGTTTTATCATTTACCTACTCGAGGACAAACATGAATTAAGCTTGGGGATGCTGATACGTCTCCACCGTATCTATAATTTTTTATCGTTTCATGCTATTATATTATCAATCTTGTATGCTTTATACACCATTTTATATCATTTTTGGGAACTAGCCTATTAACTCAGTGCCCAGTGCCAGTTGTTGTTTTCTGCTTGTTTTTTTTTACAGAGAATCCCTACCAAACAAAGTCCAAACATGATGAAACTTTTTGACGATTTTTCTGGACCAAAAGAGACCCTAGAAGCTTTGAGGGAAGACCAGATGATGCATGAGGAAACGACAAGGTAGGGGACGCGCCCTGCCCCCTTGTGGTCCCCCTGCTGCTCCAATTGACCTAATTCATGGCCTATAAATTCCCAAGTATTCCAAGAAAAAAACAGAGCGAGACCCGAAACAATTCTTCTGTTGCCGCAAGCCTCTGTTCTTCCACGATCCCATCTGGAGGCCTCCGCCGGTACTCTGCCGGAGGGGGAAATCCATCACGGAGGCCATCTTTATCAACCTTGCTACCTCCATGATGATGCGCGTTGCTACCTCTTGAGCATGCGTTGGTTTTTCCTTGAAGAGGAAAGGGTGATGCAGCAAAGTAGCGTAAGTATTTCCCTCAGTTTTTGAGAACCAAGGTATCAATCCAGTAGGAGTCCACACGCAAGTCCCTCGTACCTACACAAACAAATAAGAACCTTGCAACCAACGCGATAAAGGGGATGTCAATCCCTTCACGGCCACTTGCAAAAGTGAGATCTGATAGAGATAATAAGATAAATATTTGTGGTATTTTTATGATATAGATTGAAAAGTAAAGATTGCAAAATAAACGACGACAAAAATAGCTAGTTGATAGAAGGTTAATATGATGGAAAATAGACCCAGGGGCCATAGGTTTCACTAGTGGCTTCTTTCAAGATAGCATAAGTAATACGGTGGGTGAACAAATTACTGTCGAGCAATTGATAGAATAGTGCATAGTTATGAGAATATCTAGGCATGATCATGTATATAGGCATCACGTCCGCAACAAGTAGACCGACTCCTGCCTGCATCTACTACTATTACTCCACACATCGACCGCTATCCAGCATGCATCTAGAGTATTAAGTTCATAAGAATAGAGTAACGCATTAGGCAAGATGTCATGATGTAGAAGGATAAGCTCAAGTAATATGATATAAACCCCATCTTTTTATCCTCGATGGCAACAATGCAATACATGTTGTTTCCCTTTCTGTCACTGGGACCAAGCAACGCAAGATTGAACCCAAAGCTAAACACTTCTCCCATTGCAAGAAATATCAATCTAGTAGGCCAAACCAAACTGATAATTCGAAGAGACTTGCAAATATAACAAATCATATATAAAAGAATTCAGAGGAGATTCAAATATTGTTCATAGATAATCTTGGTCATAAACCCGCAATTCATCGGATCTCGACAAACACACCGCAAAAAGAGGTACATCGAATAGATCTCCAAGAAGATCGAGGAGAACTTTGTATTGAGATCCAAAGAGAGAGAAGAAGCCATCTAGCTAATAACTATGGACCCGAAGGTCTGAGGTAAACTACTGACACATCATCAGAGAGGCTATGGTGTTGATGTAGAAGCCCTCCGTGATCGATTCCCCCACCGGCGGAGCGCCGAAAAAGGCCCCAAGATGGGATCTCACGGGTATAGAAGGTTGCGGCAGTGGGAATAGGGTTTCGTGGTGCTCCTGGATGTTTTCGGGGTACGTGGGTATATATAGGAGGAAGAAGTAGGTCGGTGGAGCTACGAGGGTCCCACGAGGGTGGGGGCGCACCCAGGGGGGCAGGCATGCCTCCCTGCCTCGTGGCCTCCTTGTTCGTTTCTTGACGTCCACTCCAAGTCCTCTGGATCACGTTTGTTCCAAAAATAACTCTCCCGAAGGTTTCATTCCGTTTGGACTCCGTTTGATATTCCTTTTCTGCGAAACACTGAAATAGGCAAAAAAACAGCAATTTGCACTAGGCCTTGGGTTAGTAGGTTAGTCCCAAAAATAATACAAAAGTGCTTAGTAAAGCCCATTAAGCATCCAAAACGGATAATATAATAGCATGGAACAATCAAAAATTATAGATACGTTGGAGACGTATCAAGCATCCCCAAGCTTAATTCATGCTCGTCCTTGAGTAGGTAAATGATAAAAACAGAATTTTTGATGTGGAATGCTACTTAGCATACTTTTCAATGTAATTTTCTTTATTGTGGCATGCATGTTCAGATCCGAAAGATTCAAGGCAAAATTTTAATATTGACATAAAAATAATAATACTTCAAGCATACTAACAAAGCAATCAAGTCTTCTCAAAATAACATGGCCAAAGAAAGTTATCCCTACAACATCATATAGTCTGGCTATGCTCTATCTTCATCACACAAAGTATTTAAATCATGCACTGCCCCGATGACAAGCCAAGCAATTGTTTCATACTTTTGATGTTCTCAAACTTTTTCAATCTTCACGCAATACATGAGCGTGAGCCATGGACATAGCACTATATGTGGAATAGAATGGTGGTTGTGGAGAACACAAAAAGGAGAAGATAGTCTCACATCAACTAGGCATATCAACGGGCTATGGAGAAGCCCATTAATAGATATCAATGTGAGTGAGCAGGGATTGCCATGCAACAGATGCACTAGAGCTATAAGTATATGAAAGCTCAACAAAAGAAACTAAATGGGTGTGCATCCAACTCGCTTGCTCACGAAGACCTAGGGCATTTTTGAGGAAGCCCATCATTGGAATATACAAGCCAAGTTCTATAATGTAAAGTTCCCACTAGTATATGAAAGTGACAACATAAGAGACTCTCTATTATGAAGATCATGGTGCTACTTTGAAGCACAAGTGTGGAAAAAGGATAGTAACATTGCCCCTTCTCTCCTTTTCTCTCATTTTTTTATTTGGGCCTTCTTCCTTTTTTTATGGCCTCTTTTTTTTCGTCCGGAGTCTCGTCCCGACTTGTGGGGGAATCATAGTCTCCATCATCCTTTCCTCACATGGGACAATGCTGTAATAATGATGATCGTCACACTTTTATTTACTTACAACTCAAAAATTACAACTCAATACTTAGAACAAAATATGACTCTATGTGAATGCCTCCGGCGGTGTATCGGGATATGCAATGAATCAAGAGTGACATGTATGAAAGAATTATAAGGGTGGCTTTGACACGAATACGATGTCAACTACATGATCGTGCAAAGCAATATGACAATGATGGAGCGTGTCATAATAAACGGAACGGTGGAAAGTTGCATGGCAATATATCTCGGAATGGCTATGGGAATGCCATAATAGGTAGGTATGGTGGCTGTTTTGAGGAAGGTATATGGTGGGTGTATGATACCGGCGAAAGGTGCGCGGTATTAGAGAGGCTAGCAATGGTGGAAGGGTGAGAGTGCGTATAATCCATGGACTCAACATTAGTCATAAAGAACTCACATACTTATTGCAAAAATCTATTAGTTATCAAAACAAAGTACTACGCGCATGCTCCTAGGGGGATAGATTGGTAGGAAAAGACCATCGCTCGTCCCCAACCGCCACTCATAAGGAAGACAATAAATAAATAAATCATGCTCCGACTTCATCACATAACGGTTCACCATACGTGCATGCTACAGGAATCACAAACTTTAACACAAGTATTTCTCAAATTCACAACTACTCAACTAGCATGACTCTAATATCACCATCTTCATATCTCAAAACAATTATCAAGTACCAAACTTCTCACAATATTCAATGCACTCTATATGATAGTTTTTATTATACCTATCTTGGATGCTCATCACTTAAGGACTAAAATTTTAACCAAAGCAAATTACCATGCTGTTCTAAAAGACTCTCAAAATAATATAAGTGAAGCACGAGAGATCAATAATTTCTATAAAATAAATCCACCACCGTGCTCTAAAAGATATAAGTGAAGCACTAGAGCAAAATTATTTAGCTCAAAAGATATAAGTGAAGCACATAGAATATTCTAATAAATTCCAATTAATGTGTGTCTCTCCCAGAAGGTGTGTACAAAAAGGATGATTGTGGTGAACTAAAAGCAAAGACTCAAATCATACAAGACGCTCCAACCAAAACACATATGATGTGGTGAATAAAAATATAGCTCCAAGTAAAGTTACCGATGGACGAAGACGAAAGAAGGGATGCCTTCCAGGGCATCCCCAAGCTTAGGATTTTGGTTGTCCTTGGATTTTACCTTGGGGTGCCTTGGGAATCTCCAAGCTTAGGCTCTTGCCACTCCTTATTCCATAATCCATCAAATCTTTACCCAAAACTTGAAAACTTCACAACACAAAACTTAACAGAAAATCTCATGAGCTCCGTTAGCGAAAGAAAACAAAACACCACTTCAAGGTACTGTAATGAACTCATTCTTTATTTATATTGGTGTTAAACCTACTGTATTCCAACTTCTCTATGGTTCATAACCTCCTATACTAGCCATAGATTCATCAAAATAAGCAAACAACACACGAAAAACATAATCTGTCAAAAACAGAACAGTGTGTAGCAATCTGTATCAAACGCATACTTTCTGTAACTCAATTTTTTTTGCAAAAATAGGACGACCTAGATAATTTGTTTATTTATCTACTTCAATTGGAATCAGTATTTTATCACATTCTGGTGATCTTTAACAATTGTTTTCGTGAGCAGAAAGTTTCTGACTTTTTCAGCAAGATCAAATAACTATCATCCAAGAAGATCATATAGGTTTTACTTGGCACAAACACTAATTAAAACATAAAACCACATCTAACCAGAGGCTAGATTAAATATTTATTACTAAACAGAACCAAAAAGCAAGAAACAAAAATAAAATTGGGTTGCCTCCCAACAAGCGCTATCGTTTAACGCCCCTAGCTAGGCATAAAGGCAAGAATAGATCTAGGTATTATCATCTTTGGCATGCAATCCATAAGTGGCTCTCATAATAGATTCATAAGGTAATTTAATTTTATTTCTAGGAAAGTGTTCCATGCCTTTCCTTAACGGAAATTGGAATCTAATATTTCCGTCTTTCATATCAATAATTGCACCAATCGTTCTAAGGAAAGGTCTACCAAGAATAATAGGACATGTAGGATTGCAATCTATATCAAGAACAATGAAATCTACGGGCACATAATTCCTATTTGCAACAATAAGAACATCATTAATTCTTCCCATAGGTTTCTTAATGGTGGAATCTGCGAGGTGCAAGTTTAAAGAACAATCATCAAATTCACGGAAACCTAACACATCACACAAAGTTTTTGGTATCGTGGAAACACTAGCACCCAAATCACACAAAGCATAGCATTCATGATCTTTAATTTTAATTTTAATAGTAGGTTCCCACTCATCATAAAGTTTTCTAGGGATAGAAACTTCCAATTCAAGCTTTTTTTCATAAGATTGCATTAAAGCATCAACGATATGTTTAGTAAAGCCTTATTTTGACTATAAGAATGCGGAGAATTTAGCACGGATTGCAACAAGGAAATACAATCTATTAAAGAACAATTATCATAATTAAATTTCTTGAAATCCAAAATAGTGGGTTCATTGCTATGTAAAGTTTTGACCTCTTCAATCCCACTTTTACCAATTTTTGCATCAAGATCTAAAAACTCCGAATCATTGGGACACCTTTTAACTAAAGTTGACTCATCTCCAGTCCCATCATTATCAAGATTCATATTGGAAAACAAATATTTAATAGGAGATACATCAATCACTTTTAGATCTTCATCCTTATTATCATAAAAACTAGAAGAACACGCTTTTATAAAGCAATCTTTCTTAGCAGGCATCCTAGCGGTTCTTTCTTTGCACTCATCAACGGAAATTCTCATAGCTTTGAGAGACTCATTGATATCATGCTTAGGTGGAATATATCTAAGTTTCAAAGAATCAACATCAAGAGAAATTCTATCCACGTTCCTAGCCAACTCATCAATCTTAGGCAATTTTTCTTCAAGTAAAGCATTGAAATTCTTTTGAGAAATCATAAATTCTTTAACACTAGTCTCAAAATCAGAGGGAATCTTATTAAAATTTCCATAAGAGTTGTTGTAGGAATTACCATAATTAGGAATTACTAGGATACGGCCTAGGATTAAAGTTTCCTCTATAAGCGTTGTTACCAAAGTTGTTCCTACCAACAAAATTCACATCCATAGATTCATTATTATTCTCAATCAAAGTAGACAAAGGCATATCATTGGGATCATAAGAAACACTCTTATTAGCAAAAAAATTCATAAGTTCATCCATCTTTCCACTCAAAAGATTAATCTCTTCAATTGCATGCACCTTTTTACTAGTAGATCTTTCAGTGTGCCATTGAGAATAATTAACCATAATATTATCTAGGAGTTTAGTAGCTTCTCCTATAGTGATTTCCATAAAAGTGCCTCCCGCGGCCGAATCTAAAAGATTTCTAGAAGCAAAATTCAATCCGGCATAATTTTTTTGTATAATCATCCATAAATTCAAACCATGTGTAGGGCAATTACGTATCATTAATTTCATCCTCTCCCACGCTTGTGCAACATGTTCATAATCAAGTTGCTTAAAATTCATAATATCGTTTCTAAGATAGATGATCTTAGCGGGAGGAAAATACTTAGAGATAAAAACATTTTTGCACTTATTCCAAGAATCAATACTATTTTTAGGCAAAGACGAAAACCAAGTTTTAGCACGATCTCTAAGTGAAAACGGAAATAGCTTCAATTTAACAATATCATTGTCCATATCTTTCTTCCTTTGCATATCACACAAATCAACAAAGTTGTTTAGATGGGTAGCGGCATCTTCACTAGGAAGGCCGACGAATTCATCTTTCATGACAAGATTCAGCAAAGCAGCATTAATTTCACAAGATTCAGCATCGGTAAGAGGAGCAATAGGAGTGCTAAGAAAATCATTATTGTTGGTATTGGCAAAGTCACACAATTTAGTATTATGTTGAGCCATCGTGACAAGCAAGCAATCCAACACACAAGAAAACAAGAAGCAAGCGAAAAAGAGGCGAACAAAAATAGAGGGCGAATAAAATGGCAAGGGTGAAGTGGGGGAGAGGAAAATGAGAGGCAAATGGAAAATAATGTAATGCGAGGGATAAGAGTTTGTGATGGGTACTTGGTATGTCTTGACTTGTGCGTAGACTCCCCGGCAACGGCGCCAGAAATCCTTCTTGCTACCACTTGAGCATGCGTTGGTTTTCCCTTGAAGAGGAAAGGGTGATGCGGCAAAGTAGCGTAAGTATTTCCCTCAGTTTTTGAGAACCAAGGTATGAATCCAGTAGGAGGCCACACGTAAGTCCCTCGTACCTACACAAACAAATAAGAACCTTGCAGCCAACGCGATAAAGGGGATGTCAATCCCTTCACGGCCACTTGCAAAAGTGAGATCTGATAGAGATAATAAGATAAATATTTTTGGTATTTTTATGATATAGATTGAAAAGTAAAGATCTCAAAATAAACGGCGACAAAAATAGCTAGTTGACGGAAGATTAATATGATGGAAAATAGACCCGTGGCCATAGGTTTCACTAGTGGCTTCTCTCAAGATAGCATAAGTAATACGGTGGGTGAACAAATTACTGTCGAGCAATTGATAGAATAGTGCATAGTTATGAGAATATCTAGGCATGATCATGTATATAGGCATCACGTCCGCAACAAGTAGACCGACTCCTGCCTGCATCTACTACTATTACTCCACACATCGACCGCTATCCAGCATGCATCTAGAGTATTAAGTTCATAAGAACAGAGTAACACATTAGGCAAGATGACATGATGTCGAGGGATAAACTCAAGCAATATGATATAAACCCCATCTTTTTATCCTCGATGGCAACAATACAATACGTGTCGTTTCCCTTTATGTCACTGGGACCGAGCAACGCAAGATTGAACCCAAAGCTAAACACTTCTCCCATTGCAAGAAAGATCAATCTAGTAGGCCAAACCAAACTGATAATTCGAAGAGACTTGCAAAGATAACAAATCATACATAAAAGAATTCAGAGGAGATTCATATATTTTTCATAGATAATATTGATCATAAACCCACAATTCATGGGGTGTCGACAAACACACCGCAAAAAGAGTTACATCGAATAGATCTCCAAGAAGATCGAGGAGAACTTTGTATTGAGATCCAAAGAGAGAGAAGAATCCATCTAGCTAATAACTATGGACTCGAAGGTCTGAGGTAAACTACTCACACATCATCGGAGAGGCTATGTTGTTGATGTAGAAGCCCTCCGTGATCGATTCCCCCTCCGGCGGAGCGCCGGAAAAGGCCCCAAGATGGGATCTCACGGGTACAGAAGGTTGTGGCGGTGGAAATAGGGTTTCGTGGTGCTCCTGGATGTTTTCGGGGTACGTGGGTATATATAGGAGGAAGAAGTAGGTCGGTGGAGCTACGAGGGGCCCATGAGGGTGGGGGCGCGCCCAGGGGGGCAGGGCGCCTCCCTGCCTTGTGGCCTCCTCGTTCATTTCTTAACGTCCACTCCAAGTCCTCTGATCATGTTTGTTCCAAAAATAACTCTCTCGAAGGTTTCATTCCGTTTGGACTCCGTTTGATATTCCTTTTCTGCGAAACACTAAAGTAGGCAAACAACAGCAATTTGCACTGGGCCTTGGGTTAGTAGGTTACTCCCAAAAATAATATAAAAGTGCTTAGTAAAGCCCATTAAACATCCAAAACGGATAATATAATAGCATGGAACAATAAAAAATTATAGATACGTTGGAGACGTGTCACGTGTGTGTAGTTCCCACAAGACCTATGGGTCTATAGCAGTAGCTAGGTGGCTCTCTCTCTCTCTTGGATCTTCAACACAATGTTCTCTTCGGAGATTGATTCGATGTAATCCTTTTGCGGTGTGTTTGTTGGGATCCGATCTATTGTGGTTTTATGATCATATTATTCATTCAAAGTAATTAATTTCTTTTCTGAACTTTATTATGTGTAATTTCTATAGCTATGTAATTCTCTCCCATCTATCTTTTTACTTTGGCCAACTAGATTGATTTATCTTCAGTGGGAGTGGTGCATAGTAGTAGGTTCAATCTTACTGTGTCCTTACCTGGTGACAGAAGGGGTAGTGAGGCACATGCTTGCATTTTTACTACTAAGGTTAAAACGACGGGGTTCAATCATATTGATTAGTATTACTTTGTCTACATTATGTCATCATGCTCCAAGCATTACTCTGTTTGTTATGAACTTAATACCTTAAGATGCATGCTGGATAGCGGACGATGGGTGGAGTAATAGTAGTAGATGCAGAATCGTTTCAGTCTACTTGTCACGAACGTAGTGCTTATGTATTGATCCTAGCATGAATAACATCATAAGTATGCACTTTTCTATCAATTGCCCAACAGTAAATTGTCTACCCACCGTTCCTATGCTCATGAGGGAGATGCCTCTAGTGAAAGCTATGGCCCTCGGATCCATTCGCATCATATTACTAAAAACCTAAATACCTTGCTGCAATTATTTATCTTTTATTTTATTTTGCAATTTATCTATCTACCTCTATCAAAATTAATCCTTGCAATTAACGAGTACAAGGGGATTGACAACCCTCTTGCCCGCGTTGGTTGCAAGTAATTGTTTTATGTGTGTGCAGATACCGTTTATCTTTGTTTGCTTGAATCTCCTACTAGTTCAATAAACCTTGGTTCTCAACTGAGGGAAATACTTTCTGCTACTATACTACATCACCCTTTCTCTTTGGAGAAATCCCAACACCTATCACAAGTAGCAGAAGAGTTTATGGCGCCATTGCCGGGGAGACTTCATGAAACAAACGCAGGTCCCTTAACAGACATTTACCATTTACTTGTTCTACGTTATTTTTTCTTTTATTTGACTTCATTTAGTTTCCGCCAAAAATAAATAAAATACCAAAAATACCTTGTGTTCTATCTTTCTTGAACTTCCATTATGTCTACTCAAGAGAACACTAAGCTGTGTGACTTCTTGAATAGTAATAACAATGATTTTATTAGTGCGGAGTTGTATGATATTGATGTCGCATTATTAAATCTTTTTATGAAAAAACAATTTGATGGAAATCCTAATGAAGATTTTGCATCCCATCTTAATACCTTCGCTGAATAATGTGATATGCAAAAGAAATAAGATGTGCATAATTATCTTGTGAAGTTGAAATTATTCCCTTTCTCACTAAGAGATGGAGCTAAAACTTGGTTTCATCCTTACCTCGCAACAATACTGATTCCTGGGATAAATGTAAGGATGCTTTTTATTGCTAAATATTTTCCTCCCACTAAGGTAATATCTCTTAGAAATCAAATCATGAACTTTAAAGAACATGTTGCACAATCTTGGCAGAGAATTAAATTAATGATTAAAAATTATCCCACACATGGATTAAGCTCATGGATGATAGTCCAAATTTTCAATGCGGGACAGAACTTTGTTTTGAGATATCTTATAGAATCATTTGTAAGTGGCACATTTATGGGAATCACACTTGGACAAGCCACGGAGCTTCGTGATTATATGACAGCAAATTATTCCCGATGGCAAACCGAACGAGCTCCAACTGGTATGCTAAATTGTATCGAAGAAGTTTCTACTTTTAATGCGAAAATCGATGCTATTATGAATATGCTTGCTAGTAAAAATGATCATGTTGTTGCCAATGATATCCCATCGTCCATTTTGATTGAGAAAATAATGATGATATTGATGTGAATTTCGTTGCTAGAAATAATTTCAACAACAATGATTATAAAGGGAACTTCAACCCTAGGCCGTACCCCGGTAAACCCTCTAATAATAATGTATATCATGATAATTCTTATGATAAAAGGTTGTTTGAGATTGAAAAGGCTACTAAAAATTTTATGCCTTCACAGTACAAACAAAATGAACTTTTTGTTAAAGAGATTAAAACAACTCGGTGCCTAGGCTCATCTGCTCCGGCTCAGAAAAAGAATCAAAACAAATACTAGAAAAATTCAAAAAAATCCATTTTGTGTGTGGTAGATAATTTGATGCATGAGGTCCGTTCCATATTTCCACTCATTTGGACATCTGAGCAGCTGTCGGCAACAAAACAAACCGGGTCAGAACAGTGCGTGAACAGTAAACTTTTTTGTAGACCTTGAATTTTCCTTTTTTGCCGAGAGTTGCTCATATGTCCAAATGAGTTGAAATTTGGAGCGAACCTCAGGCATCAAATTATCTACCACACAAAAAAATTGGATTTGTTTGAATTTTTCTAGTATTTGTTTTGATTTTTTTCCGAGCGCGGGCACTGATGAGCTCAGGAGCAGAAACTCCGCGTCCTTAAACACCACTCTACTATGCTTCAAGAAATTAGTAAAAATTTGATAAAGTTAATTGAGAAGTAGCCAACCTCCAACTACAACTTTCTCGGACTGAAAATATGTTAGTAGAAATATCCGGCAAAGAAACTACACTAGTAAATAGAATGGCTGCTAAACTAGAGTCACATTTTCTAGCTAGTGAAGATGAGGATGTTAAAACTATAGGAGTCTCCACTATGTCTTTGTTTAGTGATATAAAACTTGATGATAAAGGGACTGGAGATGAGTCAAGTTTAATTAGAAGGCATCCCAATTGTTCGGAGAATGATGATCTTAATGATAAAAACAACAAATGTGGGTTTGAAGAGGTTAAGACTTTAGATAGCGATGCACCCACTACTTTTGATTACAAGGACTTCAATTATGATAATTTCTCTTTAATTGAGTGCATTTACTTGTTGCAATCCATGATTAATCTGCCTAATTCTTACAAACAAAACAAAGCTTTTACGAAACACATCGTAGAAGCCATCATTAAAGCCCATGAAAAAAAGCTAGAATTGGAAGTGTCTATACCAAGGACATTACTAGATGAATGGGAACCTACAATTAAGGTCAAGATTAAATATTATGAATGTAATGCTCTATGTGACCTAGGGGCTAGTATCTCTACCATACCAAAATCTTTATGTGATGTTCTAGGTCTTATCGATATGGATGAATAAAATGTTCCCTCAACTTGCATTTAGCAGATTCCACAATTAAGTAGCCATTGGGTAGAATTTATGATGTTCTCATACTTGCTAATAGAAACTATGTATCTGTGGATTTCATTGTGCTTGATATTGGGTGTAATCCGTCTTGTCCTATAATACTTAGTAGGACATTTTTACCAACCATAGGCGCAATTATTGATAAGAAAGAAGGAAATATGTGATTCCAATTCCAACTAAATAAAGGGATGAAGCACTTCCAAAGGAATAGAATTAAACCACCATATGAAACCATTATGAGACCCACCTTTGGAATTACTTCGAAGGATGATAACACTTGAAACTATGCATTATGCCTAGCTAGGGGCATTAAACAATAGTGCTTGTTCGGAGGCAACCCAATAGTTATCTTTTAGCTTTCATTTTATTTTGTTGAGTCAACATGGTTATTTGTACTATAATGATTATGTTTGTATATTTTGTTTTGAGTTTTGTGCCAAGTAAAGTCTTTACGATGATTTGGAGGATTGTTGAAATTGGTACTATGCAGAAATAGAAATCTAGCGGCCAGTGCGTGAATTCTTCCTGTTTACTGGGCATGATCAATTGCTGAATTTTTTACGCATTACTACAATACAAATTGTTTACATTGTCCTAATGTTTTGGAATTTTTGGAGTTACGAAAGTATGGATAAAAATTATGTCATTACGTATTGTTCTGTTTTAGACACATTCTGTTTTATTGCATAGTGCGCTTATTTTGATGATGCTATGGATTATATCGGGGGGTATAAGTCATGGAGAAGTTAGAATACAGTAGGTATTATCCAAGGTAAATTATGAATCAATTTATAATAGTACCTAAATGTTGGGGAATGTAGCATGCAATTTCAAAAAAATTCCTACGCTCACGCAAGATCTATCTAGGAGATGCATAGCAGCGAGAGGAGGAGAGTGTGTCCACGTACCCTCTTAGACCAAAAGCGGAAGCATTTGAAAAAGCGGTTGATGTAGTCGAACTTCTTCTCGTTCCGACCGATCAAGCACCGAACGTATGGCACCTCCGAGTTCTGCACACGTTCAGCTCAATGACGTCCCTCGAACTCTTGATCCAGCAAAGTGTCGAGGGAGAGTTTTGTCAGCACGGCGGCGTGGTGACGGTGATGGTGAAGTGATCCGTGCAGGGTTTCGCCTAAGCACTACGTGAATATGACCGAAGGCGTAAATTGTGGAGGGGGGCGCCGCACATGGCAAACAATGTTTGTTGTGTGTTCTAGGCGCCCCCTCCCCACATATGTATAGGTGGGAGGGGGCGGGGACAGCCATGGGGCGCCCCAAGTAGGAGGAATCCTACTTGGGGGCCTTGTCCAATTCGCCACCTACCATCTTTTCCGAAGAGAGAAGGAAAGGGGAGAGAGGAGGGAAGGTAGGGGGAGGCCGAATTGCCTCCCCTTCCTTCTCTCTTCCCCCTTTCCCTTCCTCCTATTCGGCCAGCAAGGGGGGGCGTAGCAGCCCATGCTGGCTACTGCGTTTCCCCTCTTGGCCCAATAGGCCCATATCTTTGCCAGGGTAGCCCGGAACCCCTTCTCGTGACCCGATACGTACCCGATACCCCCGAAACACTTCCTGTGTCCAAATACTATCGTCCAATATATGAAGCTTTACCTATCGACCATTTCAAGACTCCTCGTCATGTCTGTGATCTCATTCGGGACTCCGAACAACATTCGGTCACCAAATCACATAACTCATATAATACAAAATCGTCATCGAACGTTAAGCGTGCGGACCCTACGGGTTCGAGAACTATGTAGACATGACCGAGACACGTCTCCGGTCAATAACCAATAGCGGAACCTGGATGCTCATATTGGCTCCCACATATTCTACGAAGATCTTTATCGGTCAGACCGCATAACAACATACGTTGTTCCCTTTGTCATCGGTATGTTACTTGCCCGAGATTCGATCGTCGGTATCTCAATACCTAGTTCAATCTCGTTACCGGCAATTCTCTTTACTCGTTCCGTAATACATCATCCCACAACAAACTCATTAGTTGCAATGCTTGCAAGGCTTAAGTGATGTGCATTACCGAGAGGGCCCAGAGATACCTCTCTAACAATCGGAGTGACAAATCCTAATCTCGAAATACGCCAACCCAACAAGTACCTTCGGAGACACCTGTAGAGCACCTTTATAATCACGCACTTACGTTGTGACGTTTGGTAGCACACAAAGTGTTCCTCCGGTAAACGGGAGTTGCATAATCTCATAGTCATAGGAAAATGTATAAGTCATGAAGAAAGCAATAGCAACCAGCAACGAAACTTGGATGCTCATATTGGTTCCCACATATTCTACGAAGATCTTTATCGGTCGTACCGTAATGACAACATACTTTATTCCCTTTGTCAACGGCATGTTACTTGCCCGAGATTCGATCGTCGTATCTTCATACCTAGTTCAATCTCGTTACCGGCAAGTCTCTTTACTCGTTCTGTAATGCGTCATCCCGCAACTAACTCATTAGTCACATTGCTTGCAAGGCTTATCATGATGTGCATTACTGAGAGGACCCAGAGATACCTCTCCGATACTCGGAGTGACAAATCCTAATCTCGATCTATGCCAACCCAACAAACACCTTCGGAGATACCTGTAGAGCATCTTTATAATCACCCAGTTATGATGTGACGTTTTATAGCACACAAGGTATTCCTCCGGTATTCGGGAGTTGCATAATCTCATAGTCGAAGAAATATGTATTTGACATGAAGAAAGCAATAGCAATAAAACTGAACGATCAACATGCTAAGCTAACGGATGGGTCTTGTCCATCACATAATTCTCCTAATGATGTGATCCCGTTCATCAAATGACAACACATGTCTATGGCTACAAAACTTAACCATCTTTGATCAATGAGCTAGTCTAGTAGAGGCTTACTAGGGACTCTGTGTTTTGTCTATGTATCCACACATGTATCAAGTTTCCGGTTAATACAATTCTAGCATGAATAATAAACATTTGTCATGATATAAGGAAATAAAAATAACAACTTTATTATTGCCTCTAGGGCATATTTCCTTCACTAAAGTGGATGATTGATTTATTATACTAACGAATCTCATGAAGTTTCTGTTGAGTTTTGTGTACTAAAGTTTCCAAGTTTTGGGTGAGATCACGATGTATGAAGAATAAGGAACGATAAGACCCTAAGATTGGGGATGCCCAGGGAACCCCAAGGTAATATTTAAGGAAGACCCAAGCGTCTAAGCTTTCGTCTCCAATCTATTGGTAATATTACTCGAAGCAATATTTTTATTCATCACATGATATGTGTTTTGCTTGGAGCGTCGTGTCTATAGTTTTTTTGTCTGCTTGTTTGCCACAATCATTGTTTGCTGGACATACCTATTGAGAGAGACACACATTCATAATGATTTGTTGGAATACTCTTTGTGCTTCACTTATATCTTTTGAGTTAAAGCAGTTTGTTGATGAGCTTCACTTATCTTTAGAGCACGACGATGATTATATTTTATCCAAATCATTTGCACTATCATGCTTCACTTATATATTTGAGAGTTTAAATAGGAAGTGGTAATTTGCATGAGCTATATGTTTAGTTTAAAAATGGTAGGTATACAAGAGTTGTATAATATAAACTTTCATGCAGATCACTGAATGTGAATTGTATGCTCAACGATATTGAAGTTATAACATGGAAGCTTACTAGTTGATAATCATTAGGTAGGAAAAATATTGGTGTTAAGGTTTGTGATCACTATCTCATTAAAGTGTCCGTCATGACATAGTAAGGAAGTTTGAGCGCATTGTATCACTGATTGATATATTTTGTGTTGTCCGGACCGACGGCGCGCGATATGGTTAACTCTTCCCAACCTCGTGCCTACGAGCATGTGGGTAGTACTTTGCTTTGAGGGCTAATAAAACTTTCACAATAAGTATTTGAGTTCTTTATGAATAATATGAGTTTGTGGACTATAAGCACTTCCACCCTTCCATATTTTTCTAGCCTCTTAGGTACCATGCATTGCTGTTTGGAAATGTAGTAGAAAAAAAAATCACCTTGTGATCACCCAAGAATATACGAAGATGCCTAAACGGTTTGGATCATGATCGTTACCGACTCCGAGTAGCAGCGGAAGTAGACAAGTCAGTGTAGATATTAATTGGATTCCCTCAAATCATAGATGAACGATCCCTCAAACCGCCCACGAATAGTCCCTCGAACGGAAGACCGAAAGCACAGTCTCTCTACGAGTTGCAAGCGTACGACCTTCACGATTCGGTAGCGATTCGCGTCCACAGATAATCATCGCTTAGAGGGAGGATATTAGAACCACACCGGGCTTCTAACAATGAGGATTAGAGGATCTAGGTCAACCTCTAATTGATCAACTAGGACCAACTAGAACTAGAACTAGAGAACTAGAGGAGGCTCCAAAACTTGTGTGTCGAAATTGTGCAAAAGCCTCTAGTATATATAGGTTGGAGGGGGAGAGGGGCGCCACACAAGGAGGGAAGGAGTCCATCATTGGTACACTGGCCATAGAGGGAGGGAAAATCCTCCCCCACTCAATTCATACTCCCCTCCAAGGAAAGGGGGCGCCTTCCCCCCTTGGACCCTTGTGGCCCAAGTTGCCTTCCACCTTTTGGCCTTTTAAGGTCCGTTGATATTAAATTAAGTATTAAAGTCTCCTACCAATTACTAGAGCCTTTTATTATTAATTTAGCACCCTCGAGAACATTTCACACCTATATATTATTTATCGGTAATACCCGGTATTGCCTGGTAAACTCTGAAACCCTTCCGGTGACCCCGAAACGCTTCCGGTTCCTCTCGAAACTATTTCACATATTAATGAAACAATTACACAAATATTTCCTCCACACTGTCATCATACTAATACTCAGCAGCTCGTGATTACCTTAAGCTTGTGACCTTGTAGGTTTGGTAAAACCTAGACATGAATCAAACTCCTTCATTCAATGTCCGGGAGCGCAACCATGGACGTCCATATTGATCCCTATGATTACACGAATGACATTCGAGTGAACCTTTCATTATCATGTGATATTCCCTTTTTTTGCGAGCAAATATTGGGAGCTTTATTCAACACAAACTGCCCCGGCATGATCTGCCAGGAGGCTAGTTATAAGGAAACTAGGACTAGAGTTCAACCAGCAATCCGTTACCTCCAGTGTGCTAGCTTGATTTGCACATATGTGGGCAGACGTATTAGCTGATCTTAAAGTATGCTGAATAGAAAACAAACTAAACGATGAGGCAAGCTCTCCAACTTCAGATAAGATAGGCACCACCACAGTGCGAGTGTCGATGCGCGAATACCAAAGATTGACAATCTCCAAACAATCTGTCTCCACAACGATCTTTGATGCGTCTCCAATGTATCTATAATTTATGAAGTATTCATGCCATTATTTTATCATTCTTGGATGTTTTACAATCATTTTATAGCAACTTTATATCATTTTTTGGGACTAACCTATTGACCCAGTGCCCAGTGCCAGTTGCTGCTTTTTGCTTTTTTTTACATCACCGGAAATCAATACCAAACGGAGTCCAAACGCAACGAAACTCCACGGAGATTTTTTATGGACCAGAAGGAACCCAATGGGCCAGAGCTGCACCTGCGGGGTTCCCCGAGGGGGGCACAACCCACCAGGGCGCGCCTGGCCCCCCTGGCGCGCCCACGTGGGTTGTGCCCACCTCGGTGGCCTCCCGCACCCCCTCTTCGCACTATAAATTCCCAAATATTCCGAAACCCTTTGGGGTTAACCTAGATTAGAAGTTCCACTGCTGCAAGGTCCCTGTATCCACGAAAACCAATCTAGACCCCGTTTCGGCACCCTGCCGGAGGGGGGAATCATCTCCGGTGGCCATCTTCATCATCCCGGCGGCCATCACAATGAGGAGGGAGTAGTCCACCCTCGGGGCTGAGGGTTTGTACCAGTAGCTATGTGTTTGATCTCTCTCTCTCTCTCTCTCTCGTGATCTATATCATGGGCTTTGTTAATATAGTCGGATCATATGATGTTTCTCCCGTCTATACTCTTGTTGTGATGAATTGAGTCTTTACCCTTTGAAGTTTTGTCTTGTCGGATTGAATATTCAGAGAATAGAACACATGATATATGTCTTGCGGTATGGATACTTGAGGTGACAATGACGTATCATATTGATTCACTTGATATGTGTCTTGGCATTCAACTCGCGGATTCCCGCGGTGATATTGGGGTAATCTATGCATAGGGGTTGATGCACGTTTTTATTATCTTTTCTCCAACGGAAACTTTGGGGTCTCTTTATAGTTTTTTGTGTGGATTGAGTATTATGAATATGAATTTTCTTTGGTGTTATTCTAGTACGAACTCTAGGATAGATCGAACGGAAAAAATAGCTTTGTGTTATTTCAGTATGAACTCTTGAATAGATCGAATGGAAAGAATAGCTTTGAGGTGGTTTTGTACCCTACAAACAATTCCTATCTTTTGTTCTCCACTAATAGGAACTCGGGAGTGATTCTTTATTGCACTTTGAGGGATAATCATATGATCCAACTATGTTAGCATCGTTGAGAGGTTGCACTAGTGAAAGTACAGACCCTAGGCCTCATTTTTAAGCATTGCAATACCGTATTTGTGCCAGTTTACTATTTGCTACCTTGCTGTCTTTATTTATTCAGATTATAAAAATATATTTCTACCTTCAATATTACACTTTTATCACCATCTCTTCACCGAACTAGTGCACCTATACAATTTGCCATTGTATTGGGTGTGTTGGGGACACAAGAGATTTCTTGTATTTGGTTGCAGTGTCGTTTGAGAGAGACCATCTTTATCCTACACCTCCCACGGATTGATAAACCTTAGGTCATCCACTTGAGGGAAAATTGCTACTGTCCTACAAAACTCTGCGCTTGGAGGCCCAACACGTGTCTACAAGAATAAAGTTGCATAGTAGACGTCCAGCTCTTTTCTGGCGCCGTTGCCGGGGAGGTGAGTGCATGAAGGTATATCTTTAGATCTTGCAACTGAATCTTTTAGTTTCTTGTTTTATCACTAGTTTGGTTTATAAAAGAAAACTACATAAAAATGGAATTGAGGTTGCATCATATTATTGATCATCTTTATAATATATTTCTTGAACATGATGGTTCGGAAAATTGTGCTCAATTGTTAGAAGAAGAAGTCAATAACATGTTTGGCAAAAAATATTTGAATGATGAGCATGATTACGATGTTGTTAGTATGAATTCTTTGAATATACATGATGCTAATGATATGCAAAGCCATAAGCTTGGGGATGCTATGTTTGATGAATATGATATTTTTAGTCCCCCAAGTTTTGATGAGAAAATTTATTACGATGATTGCATGCCTCCTATTTATGATGATTATATTGATGAAAGTGGATTTGGAGAGGTCGTGACTTTAGTTAATGATGAATCCACTATTTTGGAGGAGGTTGCAATTGATTATGACAACAAAGTTCCTATATATGATGATTATGGTGATGACATGTATGCTATATTGAACAATTATAAACATGAAACTTGCCATCATGATTTTAATTTCCAATCACAAGAGAGTTATTTTGTTGAGTTTGCTCCCACAATTATTGATGAGAATAAATTTGCTTATGTGGAGAGTAATAAAATTTCTATGCTTGTGAATCATGAAAAGAATGCTTTAAGTGATAGTTATATTGTTGAATTCATTCATGATTCTACTGAAAGTTATTATGAGAGAGGAACTTATGATGCATGATGTTCTCTTTGTGTTTCAAATCTTATCTTTTATGTGAGCATCATTGAATCATCATGCCATTAAAGAAAAGCGCTTGTTGGGAGACAACCCAACACTTTTACATACTGTTTTTGCATGTTAACATGATTATGCTACTGCATTGATCATGTTTTATATCTTTTATTTCAATAAAGTGCCAAGTAAAGCCTTTGGGATCATGTTGGGTGATAGTTGATTTGACCCTGTTGAAAAACAGAAACTTTCGCGCTCATGAAAAAAGTATCATTTTTAACAGAAGAGTGCTTTTGAGTTGATTCTTTTTGAAGGAGTTTAATATACAAATTTCTCACGTGGTCCAATTTTTTCATAATTTTTGGAGTAGCAGAAGTATGGTTTGAGTCCAGATTACTACAGACTGTTCTGTTTTTGACAGATTCTGTTTTCAATGCATAGTTTGCTTGTTTTCTAGTTTCTATGGCTTATATTACTCAATATAAATTGTGGAAATGATATGATACAGTAGGCATTGTGTAGAAAAAATTATGAATCTTGTCTTTGACAGTACCAAAGTGAAATGGTTTGCTCTTTATCATACTAACCTATCTCACGAAGTTCCGTTAAGTTTTGTGTGATTGAAGTTTTCAAGTTTTGAGTGAGATGTCGATATGAGGAGAATAAGGAGTGCCAAGACCCTAAGCTTGGGGATTCCCAAGGCACCCCAAGGCAATATTCAAAGAAGATCCAAGCAACTAAGCTTGGGGATGCCCGGAAGGCATCCCCACTTTCGTCTCCAACATTATCGGTAACCTCACTTGGAGCTATGTTTTCATTCGTCACATGATATGAGTTTTGCTTGGAGCGTCAATTCATTTTGTTATGATTTTCTTGCTGTTTTTTAGAATAATGTTTTGCATCTTTTATTTCAATAAAAGTGGCATGGATAGCCTTTACCATGCTTATTTTACAAGTCTACATGTTGGTGTTTCAAAACACAAAGTTTATCAATGTTGCAAAAATTCCCTAGAAAAGTCAGAGTGTGATAAAATGTTTATACTTTTTGCAAATTAAGCTCTGATAAATTTTCTACAGTGTGGTAGAATTTCATAATGTTTGGAGTTGAATAAGTATTGATACTCTTGCATTCTTTACAGACTGTACTGTTTTGGCAGATTGCTGTTATGTTTGCATTGTTTGCATATGTTTGCTTGTTTAATGATTTTATTTGAGGATAGGAGTAGTAAATATGCAGAGGCATTTAGTATGCAATGTTGAATAATATTTTTTTTGTGATTTTCTACAATAGAGAATGATAAGGTTTTTGCATTGGTTTATACTAACTTATCTCACGAGTTCTTGTTGAGTTTTGTGTGGATGGAGCTTTTGAGATTTAGGAAAACCGTGATATAAAAGGAAAAGGAGACACAGAAGCTCAATCTTGGGGATGCCCAAGGCATCCCAAGATAATATTTCAAGAAGTCTCAAGCATCTAAGCTTGGGGATGCCCTGGTATGCATCCCACCTTTCTTCTTCAACAATTATTGGTTAGTATCGGTTGAGCCTAAGTTTTTGCTTCTTCACATGATGTGTGCTATCCTTGAAATGTCATTTTGTTTTGTTTGGCTTGCTGTTTTAATAAAATACTTAGATCTGAAAGTTTTAAATAAGAGAGAGCCCTCACATAGCTATCTATTTACTTAACTACTCGATTGATCTTCACTTATATCTTTTTGGAGTAGTTTGTCATTTACTCTTGTGCTTCACTTATATCCTATGAGTAAAATTGTTGAATGAATTGAATATCATGAAGGTGAAATCATATCATGCCTACTGGTAGCTTCACATTTGGGTTTAGAAAGTGAAACCTTTTGAGGCTTGACAATCACAATATTGGTCATACAAGCAATTCACGAATAATTAGTATAAGGAAGAGAGCTTTCACCTGCAAATACACTATCCTAGGAATCTTTTGTGATTGTGAGCCCCCATCAAAATATTATATGCCAAAATTGTTGACGTTTGACAAGGAAGACAACATAATGATTTATGTTTATTCATATTCACATAGAAGTCATATTGTCATAGATCCTTCAACATGTGGTGCTTGCCCCCTATCTTTGCTAGCCAAAAATTCCGCACTAAGTAGAGATACTAATTGTGCATCCAAAAACCCTTAAACCCAAATCTTTTTCAAGTGTCCACCATACCTACCTAGGGAATGAAAAAATCCCTCAAGTAAGTTGTCATCGATGAAAAAAGGCAATAAAATGGGAGGCAAAACAATAAGCCCCTATCTTTCTATGTGTCTTGCTCAAGAGTATGCGGTGAGTGTTAGCCATCATAGAAGACTATATGATGGTTGAGTATGTGGAGCTCTTACTTAAACTCTGTTGAATAAGTTGAATTGCAATTGCTTGGTGACTAAGAACATAGGTTGTTGAGTTTCAAGAGGGTTCACTATTTGAACCTTAACATGTGAATTGGTTGCTACTATAACATGAGAAGTTTTATAAGGAAGAATTGTTGATGCTAGGAAAAGTGATTGAAACTGTCATTGATCAAACTTATGCACTTTTCTAGCATTCACACTTCATAAATTATTTCTTTTATCATTTACCTACTCGAGGACGAGTAGGAATTAAGCTTGGGGATGCTAATACGTCTCCAACGTATCCATAATTTATGAAGTATTCATGTCATTATTTTATCATTCTTGGATGTTTTACAATCATTTTTAGCAACTTTATATCATTTTTTGGGACTAACCTATTGACCCAGTGCCCAGTGCCAGTTGGTGTTTTTTGCTTGTTTTTTACATCGCAGGAAATCAATACCAAACGGAGTCCAAATGTAACGAAATGCCACGGAGATTTTTTATGGACCAAAAGGAACCCAATGGGCCAGAGCTGCACCTGGGGGGTGCCCCGAGGGGGGCACAACCCACCAGAGCACGCCAGCCCCCCCGGTGCGCCAGGACCCCCTGGCGCGCCCAGGTGGGTTGTGCCCACCTCGGTGGCCTCCCGCACCCCCTCTTTGCACTATAAATTCCCAAATATTCCAAAACCCTTCGGGGTTAACCTAGATCAGAAGTTCCGCCGCTGCAAGGTCTTTGTATCCACGAAAACCAATCTAGACCCCGTTCCGGCACCTTGCCGGAGGGGGAATCATCTCTGGTGGCCATCTTCATCATACCGGCGGCGAGGAGGGAGTAGTCCACCCTCGGGGCTGAGGGTTTGTACGAGTAGCTATGTGTTTGATCTCTCTCTCTCTCTTGATCTATATCATGGGCTTTGCTAATATAGTCTGATCATATGATGTTTCTCCCCTTTATACTCTTGTTGTGATGAATTGAGTCTTTAGCCTTTGAAGTTTTGTCTTGTCGAATTGAATATTTAGAAAATAGAACACATGATATATGTCTTGCGGTATGAATACTTGAGGTGACAATGAGGTATCATATTGATTCACTTGATATGTGTCTTGGCATTCAACTCGCGGATTCCCGCGGTGATATTGGGGTAATC
This sequence comes from Aegilops tauschii subsp. strangulata, assembly GCF_002575655.3. NCBI lineage: Eukaryota > Viridiplantae > Streptophyta > Magnoliopsida > Poales > Poaceae > Aegilops > Aegilops tauschii. The sequence continues at coordinate 501,726,787 of NC_053041.3, read as the reverse complement.
TATGCATAGGGGTTGATGCACGTTTTTTTATCTTTTCTCCGACAGAAACTTTGGGGTCTCTTTATAGTTCTTTGTGTGGATTGAGTATTATTTTAGTACGAACTCTAGGATAGATCAAACGCAAAAATAGCTTTGTGTTATTTTAGTACGAACTCTTGAATAGATCGAACGGAAAGAACAACTTTGAGGTGGTTTCGTACCCTACAAACAATTCCTATCTTTTGTTCTCTGCTAGTAGGAAATCAGCAGTGATTCTTTATTGCACTTTGAGGGATAATCATATGATCCAACTATGTTAGCATCGTTGAGAGGTTGCACTAGTGAAAGTACGGACCATAGGCCTCATTTTTAAGCATTGCAATACTGTTTTTGTGCCCGTTTACTGTTTGCTACCTTGCTGTTTTCATTTATTCAGATTATAAAAATATATTTCTACCTTCAATATTACACTTTTATCACCATCTCTTTGCCGAACTAGTGCACCTATACAATTTGCCATTGTATTGGGTGTGTTGGGGACACAAGTGATTTCTTGTATTTGGTTGCAGGGTCGTTTGAGAGAGACCATCTTCATCCTACACCTCCCACGGATTGATAAACCTTAGGTTATCCACTTGAGGGAAAATTGTTATTGTCCTACAAAACTCTGCGCTTGGAGGCCCAACACGTGTCTACAAGAATAAAGTTGCATAGTAGACATTAATCTTCTCATAACCCCGTAGCTTTGCAAAGAGAACCCCGTCTCGAATAGCCAAAGCTTCAGCGACAAGCGGATCGGTAATACCTGGGTATGGCTTAGACCAAGCAGCCATGTGATATTCCCTTTGCTACATGATACTTTACAAAACCCGAGATGTATCGCCCTAGGGGTTTAAAGGGCCCACTCCCTTTGGTTGACTCATGAGGCTCACCATCCTCTTGAGTCATACACATGCTCACTATACTATTATCCTCGTTACATATTTTCTTCTTCTTTCTCGTTGATATGTTTCGGTATCCCCGTGACATAGTCACCTATGTCTGGCCAGATGATTGATACGTCTCCAACGTATCTATAATTTATGAAGTATTCATGCCATGTTTACAACAATTTTATATGGTTTTGGTATGATTTGATTAGAACTAACTCGGACTGACGTTGTTTTCAGCAAAACTACCGTGGTGTCGTTTTTTGTTCATAAATAAAAGTTCTCAGAATGGGCTGAAAATTTACAGTGAATTTTTATGGAGCAAAAGAGACCCTCGAAGCACCGGAGCTGGGCCAGGAAGTGGACGAGGAGGCCACAAGCCTGGGGGCGCACCCCCGAGCTTGTGGGCCCCTCGGGCACCACCTTGACATGAGAGCGATGCGAAAAATTCCTATAAATACCAAAACCCCCCGAAAAGAACCCTAGATGAGAAGTTCCACCGCCGCAAGCCTCTATAGCCACGAAAAACCAATAGGGACCCCGTTGCGGCTCCCTGTTGGAGGGGGAAATCATCACCGAAGGCCATGTTCATCATCCTGGCAATCTCCATGACGAGGAGGGAGTAGTTCACCCTCGGTGCTGAGGGTATGTACCAGTAGCTATGTGTTTTATCTCTCTCTCTCTCTCTCTCTCTCTCTCTCTCTCGTGTTCTTGATTTTTCATGATCTTGATGTACCGCAAGCTTTGTTAATATATTTGGATCTTATGGTATTCTTCCCTCTCTACCTTCTTGTGATGAATTGAGTCTTGCTCTTTAAGGTTTCGTTATGTTGGATTAAGTATTGGATTTCGGAACACTTGATGTATGTCTTGCATATGGATACCCACGGTACCAATGGGGTATTATATTGATTCACTTGATGTATATTTTGGCACTCAACTCGCGGATTCACGAGGTGACATTGGGGTAATCTATGCATAGGGGTTGATGCACGTTTTTGTCCTACGTTCTTTGATAGAAACTTTGGAGTGATTCTTTGTTGCACGTTGAGGGATTGACATATGATTTAATTATGTTATCATTGTTGAGAGAGTTTGCACTAGTGAAATTATGAACCCTAGGCCTTGTTTTCAAGCATTGCAAAACCGTTTTTTGCTCACATTTCTTACTAGTTACCTTCCTGTTTTTATATTTTCAGATTACAAAACCCTATACCTATTATCCATATTACACTTGTATCACCATCTCTTTGCCGAACTAGTGCACCTATACAATTTACCATTGTATTGGGTGTGTTAGGGACACAAGAGACTCATTGTATTTAGTTGCAGAGTTGTTTAAGAGAGACCATCTTCATCCTACGCCTCCCATGGATTGATAAACCTTAGGTCATCCACTTGAGGGAAAATTGTACTGTCCTACAAAACTCTGTGCATGGAGGACCAACACGGGTCTACAAGAAGAAGGTTGCGTAGTAGACATCAACGATGATGGATGCTGTCACACCGAGAGGGCCCTAAGAATATCTCTCCATTGTCGGAGGAGCAAATCTCACTCTTGAGCTATACAGTCCCTTGATAAACTTTCCGATGAACCTATAAGTTGTCGTTATGATCACCGTGTTACGGATGATATTTGAGCAACCCCAAATCTCATTGTACGGTAAGAAGTGACTACAATACTCTCATGGTCTAAGGAACAAAAACACATGTTAATACTCCGTGTTATAATAATTGATTTCAGATAATATTATCTCAGGGTATAACAAACAAGTTTGGGTCGATTCAATATGATCGTTTTTCTAACATCATATTCTCAATGTTGTTTTAGGACCATCGTTACACTTAACGATATCCTAAGATCCGGAAACCATGATCACCAACAACACTTGAGCCAGTCTTAGAGGCTAGACCAGGAACCTAATATTTACCCTTTATCATTCCACCCATGCATATGAGTTTTCCACCGAATCACATATTCCAGGATCAAAGCAGTTATAGCATAGAATATAAACTCTTGATTATGAAAACAGAAATAAAATAATACAATATTATTGCCTCTAGGGCATATTTCTAACAATTGCCCTAGAGGCAATAATATGAACCCTAGGCCTCGAAAAAGTGGGGATGAGGTTCATGTTATTGTTCTAAAAAAGGAGAAAAAAATAGGAAAATAAAAAAAATGAGAGAAAAATAGAGAAGGGGCAATGCTACGATCCTTTACCACACTTGTGCTTCAAAGTAGTACCATGTTCTTCATATAGAGAGTCTCCATGATTTGTTACTTTCATATACTAGTGGGAATTTTACATTATGGGAACTTGACTTGCATACTCCGATGACGTCTTCCTCAAATGCAGGATCTCTTCATGAGCAAGTAAGTTGGATGCACACCCACTTAGTTTTAGTAGCGAGCTTCCATACACATATAGCTCTAGTGCATCTGTTGCATGGCAATCCCTACTCCTCGCATCGATATCGATTGAAGGCCTCTCCACTGCCTAACGATCCGCCGAGTTGATGCGAGACTTTATCAATTTTGTCTTCCCTTATAAATGCCTACCATCATTCTCTTTGCCATCCAAAGTGCTAAGTCCATGGCTCACGCTCAAATATTGAGTGGAGTGGAAAATGCTAAAGCGAGAAAGTATGATACAATTGCTTGGTTTGACACCGGGGTGTTCATGACTTATACTTTGTGCTAGGAAGCCCAAGTTATGTCAAGCTTACATGATTAAATGTGTAGGAATGACAATCTTTAACATGGATATTTTGAGTAATAATTATTTTCTTGCATTCTTTTATATTATCATTTTGATATATATTATGTCATCATTTTTGAGCATTCATACCCAAAGAGCTTACATGATTAAAACATTTTAGGTAGAATTCAACATCAAAAATTCATTTTTTATCATTTACCTACTCGAGGACGAGCAGGAATTAAGCTTGGGATGTTGATATGCCTCCAACGTATCTATATTTTTTATTGTTTCATGATATTATATTCTCAGTCTTTTATGCTTTATACACCATTTTATATCATTTTTGGGAACTAACCTATTAACTCAGTGCCCAGTGCCAGTTGCTATTTTTTGCTTGGTTTTTTTCTTACAGAAAATCCCTACCAAAGAAGTCCGAACATGATGAAACTCTTCGATGTTTTTTATCTTGACCAAAATAGACCCTAGAAGCTTCAGGGGAAACCAGACAATGCACGAGGAAACAACAAGGCAGGGGGCGCGCCCTGCCCCCTTGTGGGCCCCTGATGAATGATATTTTTACACTCATTTCGCCTTTGTTTAAACCGAGATATTTTAGTTAAAAAGAGATATTCGCCTTGACATTGTCTCTAATGACTAATGAATGCAAAGGATTCCACAAAATCCTCTGTCTATGTGTTTCCACAGAAAATGGGCTAAAAAGGGAAGAAGTCACGTGTGGAAATGGAATGGAAGAAGAATGGAGGAGGAAGGAGTCACCAGGAGACGTCTGCACGAAGACAACACAAAAGACGTCGTTCCATATATACGGGCGCTCGCACTCGTATGGCATGGATTCTGAGGCAGATTGTCCAACCCAACAACTTTCGTTAAAGGGATCCCGTCGAAATGTAAACAGGGGGAAGGCCATGGAGCACATAAGAGAAAACCTCTTCTTCATCATCCTCATCCACAGACCCTAGCCGCCGCCATCTCCATGGCCATCTCGACCACCACCATAGTGCTCATCAATCCCATTCATACTTGTAATCGTGCATCGCACAAAGCATCCATTGTAAAACATATTGCAATCAATCAATATCAAGATGTGTTCGTCAATGTTTTCTTCTCACGATCCGATTTCCATGTGTGGTAAGGTATAGGTTGAGGCATGAGCCTTGCAACCAGGTGTATTTGTTGAGGGGATCAATGGAAGACTTTGATATAACGTCCCGTATGTGTTAAATAAAATTGTTTCGTGAAGATGTCTCTTGTCTTGTCCGCGATCTTCATCCCTGCAGGTACCTAGGATCATGGAGATTGAGCACTAGTGAGTCTAGGAGCAACTAGACCGTGAAGTGTTAAAACGAACACCGGTGACAGTAAGGTTTAGTAGAGTAACATGGATCATATCCTTGGGGAGAAATGAGGTGTGGTCATTAAATGCCCAAAGCTCTTGTCTGATTTCATTATCTTACTTATCGAGGTAACCCCATGCAACGGATAGGGCCTGCGGAAGGACAACTGATTCTTGAAGCAGGACTCATACCCGACAAGATGTTATTTTGGACACATCCCCCATTTTGATCTGTAACAAGCACATCTCGACGGGTTACTCCCAGCGCATAAACTAATATCTTATTTGATCTCACCACAAATACAAGGTTGTAAGCATATGACCTCATACACGTACCTCTTTTTATTATAAGTGTTTGAATCACTATTTGCTTGTTGATCTGCTCAAAAGCTAGATTTGACACTTTAACAAAAGCTTGCTAGAGACCATCGCTTCAAGGTCCTCTCGTGGGTTTGATAACCCAGGGACACCTTTGGGGAAATAGGTGCGAGATACTCATACCGGTTCCAATACCGGATCAATAAAAAGGAGATATCAGCCCCCCCCCATCGCTCCGATTGACCTAATTCCTGGCCTATAAATTCCCAAATATTCCAAAAAACCCAGTGTGAGACCCAAAACAATTCTTTCACCACCACAAGCCTCTATTCTTCTGCGGTCCCATCTGAAGGCCTCTGTTGGTACTCTGCTGGAGGGGGAATCCATCACGGATGCCATCTTCATCAACCTTGCTGCCTCCATAATGATGCGTGAGTAGTTCCCACAGGACCTACGGGTCCATAGCAGTAGCTAGATGGCTCTGTCCCTCTTTTTGATATTCAATACAATGTTCTCTTTGGAGATCGATTCGATGTAATCCATTTGTTGGGATCCGATGAATTGTGGGTTTATGGTCTGATTATTCATTCAAACTAATTGAGTTTTCTCTAAAATTTATTATGTGTGATTTCTATAGCTATGTAATTCTCTCTGATCTATCCATTTAGTTGGCTAACTAGATTGATTTATCTTTAGTGGGAGTGGTGCATGGTAGTTGGTTCAATCTTGCGGTGTCCTCATCTCGTGACAGAAGGAGTAGCGAGGCACGTATTTGTATTGTTTCTACTAAGGGTAAAATGACGATGTTCGATCATATTGATTGGTATTACTTTGTCTACATTATGCCATCATGCTTAGAGCATTACTCCATTTGTTATGAACTTAATACCTTAAGATTAATGCTGGATAGCGGTCGAGGGGTGGAATAATAGTAGTAAATGTAGAATCATTTCGGCCTACTTGCCACAGACGTAATGCCTATGTATTGATCATGCCATGAATACCATCATAACTATACACTTTTCTATCAATTGCCAAACAGTAATTTGTCTACCCACCGTTACTATGCTCATGAGAGAGATGCCTCTAGTGAAATCTATGGCCCCCGGGTCCATCCACATCATATTACTAAAACCTTAAATACCTTGTTGCAATCATTTATATTTTATTTTGTTTTGCAATTTATCTATCTACGTCTATTAGAATTAATCCTTGCAATTAACGAGTACAAGGGGATTGAAGACTCTCTTACCCGCGTTGGGTGCAAGTATTTGTTTTGTGTGTGTGTGTGCAGGTACTGTTTATCGTTTATTGTTTGAATCTCTTAATGGTTCAATAAACCTTGGTTCTCAACTGAGGGAAATACTTTCTGCTACTATACTACATCGCCATTCCTCTTTAGGGAAATCCCAACACCTATCAAAAGTACCAGTCCCACCCGCAAACCCTCTCCCATGCTTGCGCGCAAACCCTCTCCTGCACGAAGTGGATGGCGCACATTCAAGCTGCTTGAGAGTGTGAGTGCCACATTCATACCAGCCCAGAGCGGACACGACCTTCCACTCGTGTCGGCATTGAACAAGCGCAAAGACCGGTAGTCACAACGCTTCCTGGTCTTCGTGCTTGTTCAATGACGGGGCGATGTGAGTGGACAGGAAAGGACAAATATCTACCGCATTCAAACGGGACGCCTATCCATCCTCTTGCGGCATTAAACATGCACGATGGCTGAGTAACCCACTCCGCCGCTTGGCTTGGCCGACATCCTCTATACAAATGAGGCCATGCCTGCCACAGAACCGCACCACACCATCGTGCCGCTTCACATCCTCCTCCGTGCAGCACCTCCACCATGACCGCGAATTCTAGCGCATTGTGGGACAACATCTTGATGGAGCAGAAGCACGAGTTGGCCACCCTTGCGGCGGACTGGCGGGACCACTACAAGGAGGATTGAGGTTAGCCTTCTGGCCAGCTTCCCGGAGGTTTCCAATGATGATCGGATGATGGAGCACTACAAAAAAAAGACACATCCGTGCCATTTTGGGCCGAACAAATTTTTTTTTCTGTCATACATATGACACTTCTATGACAATAATTGTGAAAAAACCCGGTATCATCATAGATGTGGTGGGCTCCTACATCTATGACAAAAAATCATGACAGAAAATGGGCTTTTCGTCCTGGGCGGGCCGGGGACACAGCTGCATGACATTGTTTGGGCCGTCCATGACGGAAAAAACCGTGGTAGAAGCGAGGGGGAGGAAAATTTCGGGGAGTTCCCGGTTACGGTGGGAGGTCGGGGGCCGAGCGATGCACGTTTCTCTTGTACACGTACGCGCGTGTGTGCGAGGCGTTGGCTCTAACTGAACCCGAGCGAGGCATTGGGCTCTAACTGAACCTGAGCGATTGCACTGCAGGCTACGCGTTCCTGAACCCGAGCGATCGATCGATGGCTGTTAGCTGAACTCGATCGAGTGATTCCTTCGCTACTGCTACTAACTGAAGCCAATCGATTGGATGAACAGTGAGCATAGCGCGGGGGGGGGGGGTGGGGGGTTGGATGAACAGTGAGCGGTGGCGTTGCCTCTGGATGAACAGGACCCCGTGGTGTGGAGGGCTGGATGAAAAGTAGACGGTGGAGGGGTGCCCGTGGAGGGGTGGTTGAACAGGACCCCATGGTGTGGAGGGCTGGATGAACAGTAGATGGTGGAGGGGTGCCCGTGGAGGGGTGGTTGAACAGGACCCCGTGGTGTGGAGGGCTGGATGAACAGTAGACGGTGGAGGGGTGGTTGAACAGTAGCCGGTGGAGTAGCGCGCGGTGGAGGCTGGATGAACAGGAGCCCGTGGAGGCTGGAGGAGGTCGACGGTAGCCCGTGGAGGATGGAGGAGGTCGACGGTGGAGATGAACAGTATCCCGTGGAGTCCCGTTTTGCGGTACGCCACACCCCTCCCGATCAACAGGACCCTCGTTTCGACCGTAGCGCTCCAACACAAGTCCGTTTCCTCCGTTTTGCGGTACCCCACACCCATCCCAATCAACAGGAGCCCCGTTTCGACCGTAGGAGGTCCGTTTCTTCCGTTTTGCGGTACGCCAGACCCTCCCGATGAACAGGATCCCGTTTCGAACGTGGCTGGTCGAACACAAGGCCGTTTCCTTCGTTTTGCGGTACGGCAGGCCTCGTTTCCATTGCCTGTTCCGTCCAAGCCCTCCCGATGAACACGACCACGCATTCCGTTCCGACCCAGCTGGTTGGCTCGCACGCATTCCGTTGCCTCCCGATGAACACGACGCATTCCGTTGCCTCCCCATGAACACGATGCATTCCGTTGCCTCCCCATGAACAAGACGATGACGCTGTTTCTCCGTTCCGACCCAGCCATGTACACGTGCCCTGGCCGTACGTATGCGTGAGTAGGCGTTCGAGACCCTGCCCGTATGTACGTACGTGGCCGTATTTTCTTTCTTGCACCTTGGCCGCTGTACGTACATGTACATGCTACGTGCCCGCCTCTACTACGACACGTACGCGCCTCTACTACGACACGTGCGCGCCTCTACATCGACCACTATATATGTACGTACACGTTCGCGACCAGAATGACAACGCTATGTACGCTTCGACCAGGTGGGTCCCGACTGTCAGGCAGTTCCTTGCCTGCGAAGATGTCGCTGGTGGGTCCCAGCAGTCAGGGGGAGAATCTTTTTTTTTGCCCGGACGCACTTCCTTGCGTGCGAAGGTGTAGCTGCTGGGTCCCAGCAGTCAGGGGGGAATCGTTTTTTTGCCCGGACGCACTTCCTTGCGTGCGAAGATGTAGCTGGTGGGTCCCAGCAGTCAGGGGGCGAATCGTTTTTTTTGGACGCACTTCCTTGCGTGCGAAGATTTAGCTGGTGGGTCCCAGCAGTCAGGGGGAAACGTTTTTTTTTGCGAAATACGGTGGCCCGTTCGGTGGGTCCCTGCTGTCAGGTGGAGGAATAATTATTTTGTGCGTAATAAGGAGGCACTTCCTTGCTGCGGCCGTGGACCCAGGTGTCAGCCTCTCCACGTACAGTCCACGTCCGATGGAAGCCATTCCATGACCACATTGACCACGCTGCACCGAGAGCACCAGGGCCGTGGACAACGGCGAGGCCAAGGAAGGGGACGACGCGGAGCCGGGGAAGACGCGGTAGTGGATGCCCACGCGTAGAGGAGTATGAGGGTTCACTCGTTCGGCTGCGGTGTGAGGCTACCGCCGCCGCAGAATAACAGGGGGTGTGGGTGCGTAGAGGGATGGCCTGGCCAGCGGTGGGAGTAGTAGGGGGTGGTGAGGCCTCTGCGGCATCACAGCCGGCCACGGGCGGCAGGAGTAGGCGGCACGACCGGCGCTGCTTTGGGCGGCTGGACCAAGAAGACCAGAGGTTGAAGAAGCACTACGGCCGTTGGATGGACATCGTACGGTCACTGGAGCTAGAATCGTTCATATATTGACTAAAGTTGACAAAGGCCTCCGTCCCAGTCAACTTAGTAGGCCCACAAGTCAGCCTCCAACCAAGGTGGGTCCCAGCAAGCAGGGGGTATTCATTTTTTTGTGCGTAATAAGGAGGCACTTCCGGTGGGTCCGAGCTGACAGCGGGGGGAATTTTTTTTCATGAAATACGGTGGCCCGTCCTGTGGGTCCCAGCAGTCAGGGGGAAACGTTTTTTTTCGTGAAATACTGGTGGCCCGTCCGGTGGGTCCCTCCTGTCAGGTGGAGGAATAATTATTTTCCGCGTAATAAGGAGGCACTTCCTTGCGGCTGCCGTGGACCCAGCTGTCAGCCTCTCCACGTACAGTACTCTTCCGATGGAAGTCGGTCGTTGACCATATTGACCACGCCGCGCCGAGAGCACCACAGCGGTGGATGACGGCGAGGCCTAGGAAGGGGACGACGTGGAGCCGGGGAAGACGCTGCAGTGGAAGCCCGCGCGGAGAGGAGTATGAGGGTTCACCGGTTCGGCTGCGGTGTGAGGCTGCCATCGCCGTAGAATAACAGGGGGTGTGGGTGAGTAGAGGGATGCCCTGGCTAGCGGTGGGAGTAGTAGGGGGCGCTGAGGCCTGCACGGCAGCACAGCCGGCCACGGGAGGCGGGAGTAGGCGGTCCCGCCGGCGCTGCTTTGGCGGCTGGAGCAAGAAGATCAGAGATTGAAGAAACACGACGGCGGTTGGATTGACATCCAACAGTTATGTCTGCTAGAATCGCTTTTTGACGTATATAATAACTAAAAAAATCTTGCATACGCGTCAACTAAACAGGCCCACAAGTCAGACCACTCCCTCTTTTTTTTAATAATTTATATATACCTCATGGCAACTTCTTATGCAATTTATTGCAGTTGTTTTTTTGGTTGGCCATGTAGGGGATTGTAGCAGAAATTTAAAATTTTCTACGCATCACCAAGATCAACCTATGGAGTCATCTAGCAACGAGAGAGGGGAGTGCATCTACATACCCTTGTAGATCGCGAGCGGAAGCATTCAAGAGAACGGGGTTGATGGAGTCGTACTCGTCGTGATCCAAGTCACCGATGATCCTAGCGCCGAACGGACGGCACCTCCGCATTCAACACACGTACGGTTGGGAGAGACGTCTCCTCCTTGTTGATCTAGCAAGGGGGAAGGAGAGGTTGATGGAGATCCAGCAGCACGACGGCGTGGTGGTGGAAGCAGCGGGGATCTCGGCAGGGCTTCGCGAAGCTCAGCGAGAGGGAGAGGTGTTACGGGGGAAAGGGAGGCGCCAGGGGCTTGGGTGCGCAGCCCTCCCTCCCCCCTCTTTATATAGGGGCCCTGGGGGGGCGCCAGCCCCTAGAGATCCAATCTCAAGGGGGGCGGCGGCCAAGGGGGGAAACTTGCCCCCCAAGTCAGGTGGGGCGCCCCCACCCCCAGGGTTTCCAACCCTAGGCGCAGGGGGAGGCCCATGGGGGCCGCACCAGCCCACCAGGGGCTGGTTCCCTTCCCACTTCAGTCCATGGGGCCCTCCGGGATAGGTGGCCCCACCCAGTGGACCCCCGGGACCCTTCCGGTGGTCCCGGTACAATACCGTTGACCCCTGAAACTTTCCCGGTGGCCGAAACTGGACTTCCTATATACAAATCTTTACCTCCGGACCATTCCCGAACTCCTCGTGATGTCCGGGATCTCATCCGGGACTCCGAACAACTTTCGGGTTCCCGCATACTAATATCTCTACAACCGTAGCGTCACCGAACCTTAAGTGTGTAGACCCTACGGGTTCGGGAGACATGCAGACATGACCGAGACGACTCTCTGGTCAATAACCAACAGCGGGATCTGGATACCCATGTTTGCTCCCACATGCTCCTCGATGATCTCATCGGATGAACCACGATGTCGAGGATTCAAGTAATCCCGTATACAATTCCCTTTGTCAATCGATACGTTACTTGCCCGAGATTCGATCGTCGGTATCCCAATACCTCGTTCAATCTCGTTACCGACAAGTAATTTTACTCGTTCCGTAATGCATGATCTCGTGACTAACTACTTAGTCACATTGAGCTCATTATGATGATGCAATACCGAGTGGGCCCAGAGATACCTCTCCGTCATACGGAGTGACAAATCCCAGTCTCGATCCGAGCCAACCCAACAGACACTTTTAGAGATACCTGTAGTGCACCTTTATAGCCACCCAGTTACGTTGTGACGTTTGGTACACCCAAAGCATTCCTACGGTATCCGGGAGTTGCACGATCTCATGGTCTAAGGAAATGATACTTGACATTAGAAAATCTTTAGCAAACGAACTACACGATCTAGTGCTATGCTTAGGATTGGGTCTTGTCCATCACATCATTCTCCTAATGATGTGATCCTGTTATCAATGACACCCAATGTCCATGGTCAGGAAACCGTAACCATCTGTTGATCAGCGAGCTAATCAACTAGAGGCTCATTAGGGACATGTTATGGTCTATGTGTTCACACATGTATTACGATTTCCGGATAACACAATTATAGCATGAACAATAGACAATTATCATGAACAAGGAAATATAATAATAACCATTTTATTATTGCCTCTAGGGCATATTTCCAACAGTCTCCCACTTGCACTAGAGTCAATAATCTAGTTACATTGTGATGAATCGTACACCCATAGAGTTCTGGTGTTGATCATGTTTTGCCCGTGGAAGAGGTTTAGTCAACGGATCTGCGACATTCAAATCCGTATGTACTTTACAAATATCTATGTCTCCATTTTGAAAATTTTCACGAATGGAGTTGAAGCAACGCTTGATGTGCCTGGTCTTCTTGTGAAACCTGGGCTCCTTGGCAAGGGCAATAGCTCTAGTGTTGTCACAGAAGAGAGTCATCGGCCCCGATGCATTGGAAATAACTCCTAGGTCGGCAATGAACTCCTTCATCCAAATTGCATCATGTGCTGCCTCCGAGGCTGCCATGTACTCCGCTTCACATGTAGATCCCGCCACGACGCTTTGCTTGCAACTACACCAGCTGACTGCCCCACCACTCAAAATGTACACGTATCTGGTTTGTGACTTAGAGTCATCCAGATCTGTGTCGAAGCTAGCATCGACGTAACCCTTTACGACGAGCTCTTCGTCACCTCCATAAACGAGAAACATATCCTTAGTCCTTTTCAGGTACTTCAGGATGTTCTTGACCGCTGTCCAGTGTTCCATGCCGGGATTACTTTGGTACCTTCCTACCAAACTTACAGCAAGGTTTACATCAGGTCTGGTACAAAGCATGGCATACATAATAGACCCTATGGCCGAGGTATAGGGGACGACATTCATCTTTTCTCTATCTTCTGCCGTGGTCGGGCATTGAGCCGTGCTCAATCTCACACCTTGCAATACAGGCAAGAACCCCTTCTTGGACTGATCCATATTGAACTTCCTCAATATCTTGTCAAGGTATGTGCTTTGTGAAAGACCTATGAGGCGTCTCGATCTATCTCTATAGATCTTGATGCCTAATATGTGAGCAGCTTCTCCAAGGTCCTTCATTGAAAAACACTTATTCAAGTAGGCCTTTATACTTTCCAAGAATTCTATATCATTTACCATCAATAGTATGTCATCCACATATAATATGAGAAATGCTACAGAGCTCCCACTCACTTTCTTGTAAACACAGGCTTCTCCATAAGTCTGTGTAAACCCAAACGCTTTGATCATCTCATCAAAGCGAATGTTCCAACTCCTAGATGCCTGCACCAGCCCATAGATTGAGCGCTGGAGCTTGCATACTTTGTTAGAATTCTTAGGATCGACAAAACCTTCCGGCTGCATCATATACAATTCTTCCTTAAGGAAGCCGTTAAGGAATGCCGTTTTGACGTCCATTTGCCATATTTCATAATCATAGAATGCGGCAATTGCTAACATGATTCGGACGGACTTCAGCTTCGCTACGGGTGAGAAGGTCTCATCGTAGTCAACTCCTTGAACTTGTCGATAACCCTTAGCGACAAGTCGAGCTTTATAGATGGTAACATTTCCATCCGCATCCTTGTGGACCTACGAAGTTCAGTGGTAACTTGATCATGATCGTCATCATTAACTTCCTCTCTAGTCGGTGTAGGCACCACAGAAACATTTTCTTGTGCTGTGCTACTTTCTGGTTCGAGAGGGGTCATCTCATCAAGTTCCACTTTCCTCCCACTTACTTCCTTCGAGAGAATCTCTTTCTCCAGAAAGGACCCGTTCTTGGCAACGAAGATCTTGCCTTCGGATCTGAGGTAGAAGGTATACCCAATGGTTTCCTTAGGGTATCCTATGTAGACGCATTTTTCCGACTTGGGTTCGAGCTTTTCAGGTTGAAGTTTCTTGACATAAGCATCACATCCCCAAACTTTAAGAAATGACAGCTTAGGTTTCTTTCCAAACCATAATTCATACGGCGTCGTCTCAACGGATTTCGACGGAGCCCTATTTAAAGTGAATGCGGCAGTCTCTAAAGCATGACCCCAGAATGATAGCGGTAGATCGGTAAGAGACATCATAGATCGCACCATATCCAATAGAGTGCGATTACGACATTCGGACACACCATTACGCTGAGGTGTTCCAGGCGGCATGAGTTGTGAAACAATTCCACATTTCCTTAAGTGTGTGCCAAATTCGTGACTCAAATATTCCCCTCCACGATCTGATCGTAAGAACTTTATTTTCCTGTCATGTTGATTCTCAACCTCACTCTGAAATTCCTTGAACTTTTCAAAGGTCTCAGACTTGTGTTTCATTAAGTAGACATACCCATATCTACTCAAGTCATCAGTGAGGGTGAGAACATAACGATAGCCACCACGAGCCTCAACGCTCATTGGACCGCACACATCAGTATGTATGATTTCCAATAAGTTGGTTGCTCGCTCCATTGTTCCGGAGAACGGAGTCTTGGTCATTTTGCCCATGAGGCATGGTTCGCACGTGTCAATTGATTCATAATCAAGAGACTCCAAAAGTCCATCTGCATGGAGTTTCTTCATGCGTTTGACACCAATGTGACCAAGGCGGCAGTGCCACAAGTATGTGGGACTATCATTATCAACCTTACATTTCTTGGCATTCACACTATGAATATGTGTAACCTCACGTTCGAGATTCATTAAGAATAAACCATTGACCAGCGGGGCATGACCATAAAACATATCTCTCATATAAATAGAACAACCATTATTCCCGGATTTAAATGAGTAGCCATCTCGCATTAAACGAGATCCAGATACAATGTTCATGCTCAAAGCTGGCACTAAATAACAATTATTGAGGTTTAAAACTAGTCCCATAGGTAAATGTAGAGGTAGCATGCCGACAGCGATCACATCGACCTTGGAACCATTCCCGACGCGCATCGTCACCTCGTCCTTCGCCAGTCTCCGCTTATTCCGCAGCTCCTGCTTTGAGTTACAAATATGAGCAACCGCACCGGTATCAAATACCCAGGAGCTACTACGAGCGCTGGTTAGGTACACATCTATAACATGTATATCACATATACCTTTGGTATTGCCGACCTTCTTATCCGCTAAGTACTTGGGGCAGTTCCGCTTCCAGTGACCGTTTCCCTTGCAATAAAAGCACTCAGTCTCAGGCTTGGGTCCATTCTTTGTCTTCTTCCCGGCAGCTTGCTTACCGGGCGCGGCAACTCCCTTGCCGTCTTTCTTGAAGTTCTTCTTACCCTTGCCTTTCTTGAACTTAGTGGTTTTATTCACCATCAACACTTGATGTTCCTTTTTGATCTCCACCTCCGCTGATTTCAGCATTGAATATACCTCAGGAATGGTCTTTTCCATCCCCTGCATATTGAAGTTCATCACAAAGCTCTTGTAGCTAGGTGGGAGCGATTGAAGGATTCTGTCAACGACCGCGTCATCCGGGAGATTAACTCCCAGCTGAGACAAGCGGTTGTGCAACCCAGACATTTTGAGTATGTGTTCGCTGACGGAACTATTCTCCTCCATCTTACAACTGTAGAACTTGTCGGAGACTACATATCTCTCGACCCGGGCATGAGCTTGGAAAACCATTTTCAGCTCTTGGAACATCTCATATGCTCCGTGCTGCTCAAAACGCTTTTGGAGCCCCGGTTCTAAGCTGTAAAGCATGCCGCACTGAACCAGGGAGTAATCATCACTACGTGACTGCCAGGCGTTCAGAACGTCTTGAGTTGCTGGGAAAACAGGTGCATCACCTAGCGGTGCTTCAAGGACATATGCTTTCTTGGCAGCTATGAGGATAATCCTCAGGTTACGGACCCAGTCCGTGTAGTTGCTACCATCGTCTTTTAGCTTGGTTTTCCCTAGGAACGCATTGAAGTTGAGGGCAACATTAGCGTGGGCCATTTGATCTACAAGACATATTGTAAAGGTTTTTAGACTAAGTTCATGATAATTAAGTTCATCTAATAAAATTATTAACGAACTCCCACTCAGACAGACATCCCTCTAGTCATCTAAGTGATACATGATCCGAGTCAACTAGGCCGTGTCCGATCATCACGTGAGACGGACTAGTCATCATCGGTGAACATCTTTATGTTGATCGTATCTGCTATACGACTCATGTTCGACCTTTCGGTCTCTTGTGTTCCGAGGCCATGTCTGTACATGCTAGGCTCGTCAAGTCAACCTAAGTGTATTGCGAGTGTAAATCTGGCTTACACCCGTTGTATGCGAACGTTAGAACCTATCACACCCGATCATCACGTGGTGCTTCGGAACAATGAACCTTAGCAACGGTGCACAGTTCGGGGGAACACTTTCTTGAAATTTTAGCGAGGGATCATCTTATTGATGCTACCGTCGTTCTAAACAAATAAGATGTAAAACATGATATGGCCAATATCATTTTGCTCCTTTTGATCTCCATCTTCGGGGCGCCATGTTCATCATCGTCACCGGCATGACACCATGATCTCCATCATCGTGTCTTCATGAAGTTGTCTCGCCAACTATTACTTCTACTACTATGGCTAACGGTTAGCAATAAAGTAAAGTAATTACATGACATTCCAGTTGACACGCAGGTCATAAATAAATTAAGACAACTCCTATGGCTCCTGCCGGTTGTCATACTCATCGATATGCAAGTCGTGATTCCTATTACAAGAACATGATCAATCTCATACATCACATATATCATTCATCACATCCTTCTGGCCATATCACATCACATGACACTTGCTGCAAAAACAAGTTAGACGTCCTCTAATTGTTGTTGCAAACTTTTACATGCCCGCTATAGGTTTCTAGCAAGAACGATTCTTACCTACGCCAAAACCACAACGTGATATGCCAATTTATATTTACCCTTCATAAGGACCCTTTTCATCGAATCCGATCCGACTAAAGTGGGAGAGACAGACACCCGCTAGCCACCTTATGCAACTAGTGCATGTTAGTCGGTGGAACCTGTCTCACGTAAGCGTACGTGTAAGGTCGGTCCGGGCCGCTTCATCCCACGATGCCGCCGAATCAAGATAAGACTAGTAACGGCAAGTAAATTGACAAAATCGACGCCCACAACAACTTGTGTTCTACTTGTGCATAGAAACTACGCATAAACCTGGCTCTGATACCACTGTAGGGGATCGTAGCAGAAATTTAAAATTTTCTACGCATCACCAAGATCAATATATGGAGTCATCTAGCAACGAGAGAGAGGAGTGCATCTACATAATCTTGCAGATCGCGAGCGGAAGCGTTCAAGAGAACGGGGTTGATGGAGTTGTACTCGTCGTGATCCAAATCACCATTGATCCTAGCGCCGAACGGACGGCACCTCCGCGTTAAACACACGTACGGTTGGGAGAAACGTCTCCTCCTTCTTGATCCAGCAAGGGGGAAGGAGAGGTTGATGGAGATCCAGCAGCATGACGGCGTGGTGGTGGAAGCAGCGGGGATCTCGGCAGGGCTTCGCCAAGCTCAGCGAGAGGGAGAGGTGTTACGGGGGAGAGGGAGGCGCCAGGGGCTTGGGTGTGCAGCCCTCCCTCCCACACTCTTTATATAGGGTCCCTGGGGGGCGCCGGCCCCTAGAGATCCAATCTCAAGGGGGGCGGCGGCCAAGGGGGGAAACTTGCCCCCCAAGTCAGGTGGGGCGCCCCCACCCCTAGGGTTTCCAACCCTAGGCGCAGGGGGAGGCCCATGGGGGCCGCACCAGCCCACCAGGGGCTGGTTCCCTTCCCACTTCAGCCCATGGGGCCCTCCGGGATAGGTGGCCCCACCCGATGGACCCCCGGGACCCTTCCGGTGGTCCCGGTACAATACCGGTGACCCCCGAAACTTTCCCGGTGGCCGAAACTGGACTTCCTATATACAAATCTTTACCTCCGGACCATTCCGGAACTCCTTGTGATGTCCGGGATCTCATCCGGGACTCCGAACAACTTTCGGGTTACCGCATACTAATATCTCTATAACCCTAGCGTCACCGAACCTTAAGTGTGTAGACCCTACTGGTTTGGGAGACATGCAGACATGACCGAGACGACTCTCCGGTCAATAACCAACAGCAGGATCTAGATACCCATGTTGGCTCCCACATGCTCCTCGATGATCTCATCGGATGAACCACAATGTCAAGGATTCAAGTAATCCCATATACAATTCCCTTTGTCAATCGGTACGTTACTTGCCCGAGATTCGATCGTCGGTATCCCAATACCTCGTTCAATCTTGTTACCGGCAAGTCACTTTACTCGTTCCGTAATGCATGATCCCGTGACTAACTACTTAGTCACATTTAGCTCATTATGATGATGCAATACCGAGTGGGCCCAGAGATACCTCTCCGTCATACGGAGTGACAAATCCCAGTCTCGATCTGAGCCAACCCAACAGACACTTTTAGAGATACCTGTAGTGCACCTTTATAGCCACCCAGTTACGTTGTGACGTTTGGTACACCCAAAGCATTCCTACGGTATCCGGGAGTTGCACGATCTCATGGTCTAAGGAAATGATACTTGACATTAGAAAAGCTTTAGCAAACGAACTACACGATCTAGTGCTATGCTTAGGATTGGGTCTTGTCCATCACATCATTCTCCTAATGATGTGATCCTGTTATCAATGACATCCAATGTCCATGGTCAGGAAACCGTAACCATCTATTGATCAACGGGCTAATCAACTAGAGGCTCATTAGGGACATGTTATGGTCTATGTGTTCACACATGTATTACGATTTCCGGATAACACAATTATAGCATGAACAATAGACAATTATCATGAACAAGGAAATGTAATAATAACCATTTTATTATTGCCTCTAGGGCCTATTTCGAATAGGCCAGGGCCAATTTCGCATATTTCTGTGGGTTCCAAACTATTTTTAATACCGAAATGTCGAGCCAGATTTAAAGTACTTTGAAGACATATTTAAATTAGGTTAATGCCCAATGAAATAGGAATCTGAAAATGTGAAAAAATTCAGAAATTATAAAGTAATTGCAATTTGTCATCTGTTTTTATATTTACAACCCATTTCATATTACTTTCAAGATTTGCAGGCGTCTTGAAAGAGTTGCAGCCCATCAGGGCGTAGAAAAATAAGTAGGCCTGGATTGGGTATTCTTTAGAAAAAATAAATCGGGCTCATTTTCACAAAGAAAAAATAGCTGGGCTGGTCACATGGTGAACATAAAATATAAGCCTGGGCTAGACGGGCCACAGCCCAGTTCAAACCCTCCTCCGTCTCAACAATACCAAACAAAAAAATACTGCTCGAGTTGCTACGTCCCAGGTGTCAGCCGATCTTGTGTTGTTCTCTTGTCTATTGACTATATACGCTCACAATGTCGTGGGTCCCAGATGTCAGGAAAACACTAGGAGGAAGCATTTTATTTTTCCATACGCTGACGTGGTGGGCCCCTACTGTCATCCTCTCCACGTACTTCTGCCGATTCCTGTTGTTTGTTGACCATGTTGACAACGCGAGAGGGCGGCACCGCTGCAAGCGCACCAAAGCGCGCGGAGGACGTCGACGTTAACGATTTAGGAGACGGTGGGGCGGCGATGCATGCACTGAGGCGCAGCCAGCCGTGGGAGGCGGAAGCAGGCGGCCCCGCCGGCGCTGGTTTGGTTTTTGCGGCTGGAGGAAGACAGGACTGAAGAAACACGACAGACTGTAAAAGCAGCAGGAGTACTTAACAACCTTAACTGAAACCAGCAGGGGCACTTAACAACCAAAGCTGAAAGCAGCGTGGTCAATAAACAGGATATTTGCTTTAGAGCCATGGAAAAGCATGAACATAATCTTCTGTCCTATCCTCCAAGATGGACGGGCCTTCATTATTTGAGACCACCCATGAATAACTATCTTTTCACCTCCAAGGGGAATTGAGTAGGTCGACATAAACATCATGTTGTGACCAAGCGCAAGTCTGACCCGACCATGGTCAGGCATCTGTATAGGAACAATAGAACTCGGCAGTTCCTATTTCAAGAAGATCACAACTGTAAAACTGTGTATAAGCAATAGTTTATGGACAACATATATAACAGAAAACAGCTCGTACCATAAGTTTCTCGACATAGTTGGACCTGTTCAACTAGTGCAGCAGTGGCACACATATCCCACGTGGCCTTCCACCATTGAAACGCCCCACAAGGACCTCAAGACGATCAATAAAGTGTAGGAACTTGTGGATGTCGATCCAGTCAACTTCAGTGCCATTAGTAACAGCCGAGTTATTACAGAGTAACAAACGAGCAAACTGCTTAACTCTGAAAAAACCTACATGTGCCACCAATTATAAGAAAATATTAGTTAGAAGTAGCATCTTCGTGAGAGATTCGTTGCTACTTCTAAAGTTAAATTGTGATTAGTTAGACAGAATAGGTGGATTAAGAAGTAATTGAGGCAACAAGCAAGAAACAGATACAAAACTAACATGGATGAACAATTGGAACGACGTAGGGGTGGAATATCTCAGTGAAGATGAGACCAGGTTCTGCTATTTCCATCAACATTCGTGCGCCAACTTTCAGTCCGTAACACTTGAGAAAGTTCATCCAAGTTCGGCCATAAAAAAAGCAGCGATCTTCTTGGTTCATGAACCCAACTTGGAACTTATATCCTTGGCTTGTCTTCACTGTGACCATTAAACTAGTGTATTCAGTTATGGCAAGGCCGAGCATCTTGAGTACATGTGTTCTGGCAGAGCAAATAATACACTGCAGGAAAAATAACATGAGAAAACAGCATGTTCAAAAAAACCCCACCCTCCCGGATAGAAAAGAGGGTTCTAGGAACATACTGTGCACGTTTCAAAATGTAGTGTTAGGATGAGAAGGAACTAGTGTGGCGTCTCGCCGAGGGCGCAGAAACCTGTAGGGTACTCGCACTTTGGGCACAGCAAATGAAACACACTAGATTCAGTAGGAAGAAAAATGCATCAACGGCGGCGGCTGCCATCCTAGGATTACCTGGGACCAAGGGACTTGAATTTATCGGGGATGGATGAAGAATTCGTACCTGGTTCTCCATGAGAAAACCCTATGCAATCGCCGAGAGGCGGTTTTCTCTGAACAAGCAGACGAGGGAGAAGGGGATTCAGGTCCAGTGAAATAGTGCCGCTTCGTCCGTCCAGCTTACTGCTAAAGCTGGAAAGGGAGGGTTGTGATTTGACGGCTCATTGGGCATTACTGCGGCGCTACGACCGGGGTGTGTCTACCGTGAAGTTGTGCACTCTAATTTGTGCATATGGCACGTGGACCCCGTTGTCGGATGCCCCACATATCAGCGAAAGGAAGTAGAAAGACAGGAGTAACTAGTTACACATAAATATATTTTTTGACAGAGAGATACTCCCTCTGTAAAGAAATATATAAATCTTCTATATCACAGGCTCACCTTGCCGAGAAATATACTCCCTCTGCAACGCACGGGCATTATGGGGGTTCAGCTGAGAATATAATACTCAGAGAGGCTCACGGTTCTGGACTTTGGGCCGCAGGCCGACCCTGCATGTTTGGGGGCTCATGTGTTCTACCTCAGCGCTTTTCATATTGCAAGCGATCGGTACGGCGCTGGTTTTAGATGCTGTTGCAAGGCGAATACACAAAATTGAATAAAGCACGGCAGCTGTTGGAATGAAATCGAACTACAGTTCCTAACCAGCAATCAGAGTTGCAATTCTATTAACGATATACCATGTGATAAATAATACTGTCGTACTACCTATACACACATGACACTTGTTTCACCATGCCAGATTATTACATCAAAATCTCTCGGAGGATAGATCAGTTCGGCAGTTGCGTGCTGCTACTGAAGAATTTCAAAGTTGAATTGGACCAGCTCTCCTTGCCGAGAAAGTTCGATTTTGACATCATCCCCTACCGCAATATATGATTTAGATTTGAACCTTGACCATCCTTTAGCATCAATCATCATGCGACCATCCTTTGTACTTACGGTATATTGAGCAGGTTCATTCACACCAAGGCTGCGCATGGTAAAAGAAACTTGGCCGCGGTTGCCCGGATTGTTGAACGACTCTCTTGTTGCTCTAGGAATTCTCTGTTTGCAAACAAGAAGACATACCCAAACAGTTAGATCAACACAGTGAATCATGTGAAACAACATGGAAAGAAAAAAGAACGAAGCACTTGGGCGGCCAATGCTTACCAAGAAGGTGGACATGTCGGTTTTTGTAAGGACTTTGGTATATGAAGTGCGAACTGCAGCCCAGTCAGTTGCCGGTGCAACTGGACGGGCCGGAGCAGATGCAAGTGCAAGTGTTGTTGCAGGTGCCGAAGCCGCCGCTGCTGCCGGAGATGGTGCTCCTTGTAGAGCTGGTGCTGGTGTCGGAGCAGGTGCCGGTGTCGATGCCCGATCCTCCGGTAGATCAGACTGATCCGCTGATGCGGTCGGTGCCCAATCCTCGGCTGGATCAGACTAAGCTGCTGCCGCTGTCAGTGCTAGAGCAACTGCCAGTGCTCGATCTGTGCGAGACAACGGCGATCGTGTCTGGTCTGCTATGATCAGCTTTCTAACTTGACTAGGATCCGTGACCATGATCCATTTTTTTCTTCATTTCTTTTAAATGCGAGAAGGACTATTTTTGGCGTTTTTGTTAAACCAAACTGCAGTTCATCATAGGGATTCAGCTTGTACTCACACAACAGACTGATCCAGTTTTTTCCAGTAATATAAGTGATGGACTGTGCCTTCATTACTGACATGACATAAGAAGTGAAACCTACAAAAATAGCCATCGTAGAGCAAACCAAACGGTTTATTCTGTGAAGAATGTCACATGGCAAAACCTGCATCGTAAAATTGCAGGAAAAGAAAGAAAACATGACATTAAATCAATACGATTTAGACAGTAAATCAATAAGATTTACTTGATGTGACACGAGTGAATCCTTACCAGGAAATCACTATGTTGAAGTACTAAACAGAAGATTGATCGTCCAACTACGCGTGGCATGCAGGGGCCCCGCCTACTCCCACAAGCAGGACAGTCCAAAGGTCGTGACAAATCGTATGGACCGAACATCCATGGGACTGGAAATCCTGGTGGGTGCGATAAACCCTGCAATGCATACAGATATTGGAGTGTAACCATAATTGATAAACCGTCCTCACAAAAAATATGATCTGGATACTTCAAAATATACAGACTGAATTGAGTGGACAGACATTAACATAGACATTAACATAGACCGTTCACACACCAAAAGCGGCAGTACTAATAAACAATACAGGGTTCACAAACACAAATCAAGTACTGAACAATAGTACTTACTACAGACAAGCAAAGTTGCATTAACTAAACTCTGCAGACTATTTCTTGCCACTGACCTACGGGATGAACCCCGCATAACTGACTAGGCCATGGACTTCGTGTGAGATGTCTACATGCACCATCACCATCTTGTCAACCTTGGAGAACCTAACAGAGTGGTCTTTCCACTCATAAACATGATGATGAAGACATGCTGCATCAGATTTGTTGGGAAGCTTTACAAGAACCACACCCTTCGTAATCGAAGGCACAGCCAGGAAATTGTTGTGGTCAAGTATAGCCTCGAGAACACGCCTGACAACAATGCTACAGGAAAACACTAGTTCAGGACACGTGGCGACAAGGACACAGCAGCTAGATAGTTCAGCAGTAGAACTCATCATCAGGTCTTCCAGTTCACACGGCATGACTTTGAGAACTTCATCTCCACCGCGGACCTGGTTCTAATTCAAACAGAAACCATATTTTATTACTACCTCCGTTCAGAAATATAAGATGATTTTCGATATTATACTCCATATATGACTACATATACGCACAGAAATGAGTGAACGAAGACACTAGAACATGTCTTCAAAGGCATGAGAGCAGAGGAATTACATGCAATATCCATAACACAAGTTACTGAGGCAAATATACCCTCTTAAAAGGTAGCATTGATGTTCATAAAGTACTCCCTCCGTCCCAAAATTCTTGTCTTAGATTTCTCTAGATACGGATTTATCAAGTCACATTTTAGTATTAGATACATCCGTATCTAGACAAATCTAAGACAAGAAATTTGGGACAGAGGGAGTAGTTGAAAGTAATCTATAAGAAATCAGTGTCAACCTCTCGCATGTTTTGGTCAAAATAGGAATTTAGAACCGTCATTTGGCATACTAAAATCACATGCAAGATCCCCCAGAAAGTTGTACTACCAGTACTAGTACTGCGTGTTAGATGAAAAAACACGAGAAAGATCGAGAAAAAGATCGTCAACAAGAGACATTACCTGGACTTGCTTAATGAGGGATCCCGGAGAGGGGGGCTTGGACAGGGCGATGGCTTTGAGCTTGTCTGCGGTAGTCTCGGCGGGGTGCTTGCGCTTCTTCGTACCATGAGCGTTGACGGTTTTGGCCAGAGCCATAGCCATCACGTCGGCCGGTGCTCCGGCGTCCATCCAAGAGAGGAAGCTGAGAGAGAAGAGTGAAAGGAGGAACGAGATGAGGGAGAAGCGAAGCGAGTGGGGGTTTTCTTCAAGAGAGGAAGCTGAGAGAGAAGAGTGAAATGATGGTTGCTTCGTCCGTCCAACTTACTGTTGGAAAGGAGGGGGTTTTGTGATTTGACGGCTCATTGGGCATTACTACGGCAGTTCGATCGGGGTAGTCTACCGTCACTCTACTACAGAGTAATTTAGTGCATGGCTGGTGGACCCAGGTGCTGGCTGTCCCACACGTCGGCGAAAGTGAGTAATTTAGTACATGGCTGGAGGAGGATCCGCACGGTAGAGCGTGTCCACTGTTTTTCTGAAGAAAAAAATGATTACAACAAGCGTTTCCACTCTTACGACGGAGGAGTGCGAAAGACGGCAGGCACTTGAACATACATAGTGCTCCTACTACTAGGCATGTGCAGTGGTTCATACGTCAGTACTACACAATCTTGTTGCTAGTGTAGTAAGATATGAGGATAACAAATGATGTTGTGCGCATGTCAACTACTCCTATATGTAACATAGTACCGCTTTTTCGACTGTCCGGTCGAGAATGAATGGTGAGATCAATGTTAACAGAACTAGGTCCACAGCGCACGGAGAGTACGGTGCTACAGTACTCCACGAATCATGAACCATATGAAGCACGAATAGTGTTAGGCAGGGTGTATGAAGGGTGCACGGGGTGGGAGCAAAAGTTCCCTTCTCGACCCACTTTTGGGTGTTTGGCAGAGTGCATGAAGGGTGCATGAGTTCACACTAGTAGGTTGACAAAAATACACGAAGAGGAAACAACTATATTGAGATGAGAATGCAACCAAACACACCCACACGCTTTGTGCTACAGTGACTGATCTGCACCATCTGAGTTTGATCCAACGGTCATGTTGCGCCGAGACATGGACATGCCCATGCAGAGGGCGCCTAAACACCACCGAAGTCCCTCTGCTTTTCGAGGCGCACGACGTTGGTGATGCAGGGTGCAACCGCCCGCAGAGCCCGCTCCCGGTCGACGGGAGCCAGCTCATCAAAGACGGCGTCCTATGGCACGAACGGATTCCGGTGACGGAGCCCTGAAAGGATTCGCCCGGCAACGGCGACGGCAGCCCGCAACCCCTCCTTGTCCAGCTCAGCCCCCACCATCGCGCGGAGACGGCTCAGCTCCTCGGAGATATAGGTGAAGAAGGAGACCACGTCAGGAAGCCGCAGCTCATTGAAGTCGACCGGGTGGTCGACCGGGTTTAGCCCGACGGCCGGCATCGTCGCGCTGCTACGACGGTAGGTATCGCGCAGCCGCAACACGTGCGTGGCAACTTGGTTCACCAAGTGGCTGAGGCGATCCTGGACCTCGTCACGATCGGCCCGCACGCGCTCCAGCCGGCTCCCCTGACGGCCTATCGTATCTCCCGATTTCTGCAGCAACGCCGCCGACGCCTCGAGCATCTTTGTGGTGGACACCTGCCGCTTTTGAAGCTCCGTGAACTCCCGCACATAACGGAGGAGCATGGCACTCCTCTCCTCCTTGAGCTGACGGAGCTCCATGTCCTTGGCCCTGAGCTCCGCATCCTTGACATGGAGCTCCTGTGTCAGGCGCCTCACCTCGGACTCCGTGATCTGCTGCGCCGCCATGGCACCAGGTAGAAGCAATGGGGAGAGGAAGCAAAGGGGGCGAAACGGCTGAAAGGCAATGCAATCTACGGGAAGGCGGAGGGAGCGGGGAATCTTTTGGTTTTCACCACGGTAAAACACCAGTCGACGACTTCTCACATTAGGGAGCAGTGGGTTTTTACAGGCAGAGTCATCATGACTAATTGCTGCCGCGCCTGCTCCCGTCAATCCAAAAATTAAAAATCCTGCCGCGCCTACTCCCGTCAATCAAAAAATTAAAAATCCTGCCGCACCAAACACCAGAGCAACACCGCGGTGGATATTTAAATTTATCTGTCGGCAAGTAGATAAAAAAGGGGGTGAAAAAACAAATGTGGTGGCGGCCTAGCTAATCGGTCGAACTAGCCCAACTAGCTAGCCACCGTGCTTCACTGATGTACTCGGCGGGAAAGGTGGTCTTTCGTGATTTGATGACACATTTACTTGCTTCGGCGCTACGACCAAGGAGGACCCAAAAAACGCGCGGTAGGGCGTCCCACGTCAGGAAGAATATATGCGCTCACCACCCAGGAGGACCCCGAAACCGCGCGGTAGGGTGTGCCACGTCTCGGCACGGAGGAAAAATGTGCGTGTAAAAATATGCTGTATTAGACGTAGTACCTATGGTTCGACCTCGGGACCTAGCCAGTCGGTCGAAAACACCCCACTAGCCACATAGCTTCATCATGCAAACGTGGCACGGAGGATAGATGTGGTTAGCTCCGTCTCGACCAGCCACAACATCTCTTGTTCTAGGCGACTCTTCTATTTTCCAAGCTTTTTTTAGTTGTAATAACACCACGGCAAGCTAGCGCCGCTCTTCGTGTGTGCCCGTGCAAAGGTTAGACGATGGAGAGAAGAGAGATTGAGATCGCAGACCTGGGACCCACCAGTAAGTGAGACAACGGTCATGCACGTGTTGACGAGGCACTCCCTCTACTCTACTCAACGCAAGTACTGTATAAAATCAAGTTATGGGACAAAGCCAACAACCGTTCGTTTTTTCAGGATATCGACTTACGCTTTGTAGTCCAGGTTACCAGTTCGAATCTCGTCTTTCAGATTTGTTAGTTTTAGGTCCAAATTTGATTAATGACAAGTGGGACCCCCGTGTGTTGTTCCGATATTTCAGTGTAGGATGGTTTTTTTGAACAAACACTTTGCGCGGTTAGACAAGTAACGGCACGAGTTACACGTATTTTGCAAGTTTACGAACAAAAATGATAGCGGCATAGAATATCACATCCACCCCGCAGCTTAGATACTATGGTGATACGAGTTTTTACATCGTTGGGAGTGAGATCCAATGGCTTGGGAGTAGTCTTTGTAATTATGCACAATTTCCAAACTCTCCAAAGGTTTTTTTGCAAATAAAACATTCAGGCCTCGTGTGTGCCGCTACATCTTCGATCCAATGGCTCCCCGGTGCTCATATTAGGTGCTCCCCGTAGCTTAATTACCTGCTACGGTGATATGAGCATCTAGGTCGTATGATCAGTGATCAGATGGCACATGCGTAGTACTTGTACTTTCTGCACATTTCCCAAACTCTATCAGTCGTATATTGCAAAAACATTCAAACCTCCTACAGTGGGCCGTTAGATCTCAGTGAACTCGTATCACCATAGAATCTACGGTGCGGGAGCACCTCATACTCTCCCGTGCGAGAAAACTTAAGGTGCTATCGTAGCTTGGATGCTACGGTGATACGAGCTTGGAGGTCGTTTGATCTGAGATCCAATGGCATCTGAGCAGTCTTTGTGCTTGTAAGCAGTGGCCGAACTCTTTTGGGGCTTTTCTCGAAAAAAACCATTCGAACCACCGAGGAGGTGTTGGGTCACATATCCAACGCCTCTGAGGATCTTGTATCACCAAAGCATCTAAGGTGTGGTAGCACATGATATTCTTACATACAGGAGAATATGATGTCCTCCTTCATCTTAGATTCTTACATACAGGAGAATATGATGTGGTATCACCAAAGCATCGAGGTCGTTGGATATGGGATCAAAGGGCATCTAAGTAGTTTTTGTACAAATTGTGTGCAATTCTCAAACTCATCAAGGTTTCCTGCAAAAATATTAAGACACATCATGTGAGCTGCTATATCTCATATCTACAAGCTGCAAGCAACTCGTATCGGCATATAGCATCTAAGGATATGGGGGCACATGATATTCTCCAGGGAAGGAGGGGTGGGGGTGCACAACCAATCGGTGGTTGGGAGGGTGGGGACAAATATAATCTAAACAACCCTAAAGAGAGCTCCACAATTTTATCTAAGGTCGAGGGGTTGACCCCCGACAATCATAGCTCCGCCTAAACACAACATTTGCATGTACTATAGTACTAGACTTAATATTCATGTTTCAGTTTCATGTTCATTTTAAATATTGAACTGAGGACCATGGATGTCTTACATTTTACTCCCTTCGTTCCTAAATATTAGTCTTTTTAGAGGCTTCAAATGGACTGGCACATACGGATGTATATAGACATATTTTAGAGTCTAGATTCACTCATTTTGCTCCGTATGTAGTCACTTGTTGAACTCTCTAAAAGACTAATATTTAGGAATAGAAGGAGTATTTTTGAATTCGTGTCATACATGCATGGTTTGGAAAAATAGATGCACTATACTTATTGGATTGTTGTTGTGTTCGTGCGTGTGTGTCCTGTGTGTGTGTGTGGTCATATGCTTGATACATACAAAGTTTTCTCACCTCCATATTGTTCATCTTTTAAATTTGAATTTGCATTGGAAAACTTACTAGGGATACCATGAAATGTGAAATCCACGTTGAGATCACTACATCACAAACTCACTCTAATTCAACAACTCATCATAAATCAATTACCACATTGAGATTAGTATTTGCAAGGAAAATATTGGTATTGTAATACACATAGATTCGTTCGGCAATTTAAAAGGTTCCTTTCATATTCTAGAATGGTAGGACCCAACGGCGTACCAGCCAGACCTTGGCTCGTGTTGATCCTAAAAAAACGGGCTCGTGTCCTTCGGTCGCGTGCGCGGTACGCACATTAGGCAAGCCGAACCAGACGAGCCTCAGCGTTTCAAGTCGAAATATCTAGCGGCCAGAATTCTAGCCCTAGGAAATTCCCCTCATGTCCCCGGTCAATAATGACTACCGATGAACAACGGAGGGATGCTTTAGTAACTAGACAACGTTACCTACCGTGCCGAGCACGGTTCAATTCCCTCGATCGCCGCTCGTCAAGGTCACCCGTCAACTGCATTGCCTAGTACTACTACTACTACACCAGGATGAGCACAGAATTGAGCCCGTTTGTTTGTGCCTAGTACTTGAGTTAATATATCAGGCAATGCACTGGTACGGAGGGATTATCCTTTTACTCTGCATATATAACTTGTCTGAAGTCTAACTAAGCAAAATGTTTGACCAAACCCTTTCTTAAGAAATACAACATGACAGATGTACGGCTTGAAATTTTATTGCATGATGCAGGTTATGATATTGTTACGAATCCTGGATCTTAAATTTCAGAAAATCCAAAAGTGAGCATAAATTCTTGAAACTAAGCATGGTCACGTGATATGGCACAAATATTACTTCGTAAGTTTTTTCTTCAATTTGAGACAAGCTGCTTATGACAAGTTGCACAAATGAAGAGCCAAGGTATTTTGGAACAAAGACCTGTCACGTTAAGGCGAACGCTTTCACTATTGAAAACGTGGGTGTTTACGTGCCGCCACGAGTCCCCGCTTCTCATCGACAGGTGCCGTCCGAGCAAGCGTGTGAGTCGATGGGAGGCGTGCGAGCAGACCGCTGCGCCGGCTATCAGGGAGGCGTGCGAGCAGACCGCTGTGCAGGCTCACCGGGAGGCGAGCCCATTGACCAGGCTCCGCCGCCCACCGTCGTCCCAACTGCTCCCACTTTTAATGTCGCCGGTGCCGCAGTTTAAAATCAACCCCGCACTACCCGGTATCGCTACAATCCTCTCTCTTCCTCTCCGATTCTCCTGTCATCTACCTCCAACTAGCCTGACCTAAACGTACGCCATGCCGCATCACGATGGTCTGCCCTTAGTGTTCCAGTTTCCTGAGGTAGACACCCAGCCGGAGTCTCAGGAACAAAAGGCGCTTTGGGACGAGCTTGAACTGGCCTTGCGGGAAGATGCCGCGCCTGTCCCCGCTCCCGTTCCGGCTCCCGTCGCCCCGACTGCGCCAGCTCCCATCCCCGTGGCATTGATGGGCTGGGAGCCGCACATTGTTGCCGATCTTGATCCCACGGGGTTCCACGAGGTCCCCGCCGACTTTCACGCGCCCGTGCACCTGCCAGCGCATGCGCCTGCCCGTGCACTGACACGCATGCCCGTGCCGGTGCCGTGCACCTGCCAGTGTGCGCCTGCGCGTGCACTGACATGCACGCCCGTGCCGGTGCCCGTGCACACGAATGTCTCCGCCGCGCCGTTGACAGCGCCTGTCCCCGCGCGGGTGCCAGTGCCCCCCTTTGTGGCATGGATGGCCGTCGTCGACCGCTTCCTTGGACCAACGCCAGTCGCCTCCTCCCGCCAGTTGACTCGCTCCGAAGTCCAGAACATTTTGGCCTTCCTTGAAGCTAGGCCAACGTCCAGGAGTACGCCAACAATGGCGCAAGACGCCGCCGTCGCCGTCGGTCAGTGGCCCAACGACACACAGAGCACGGCAGAGGAGCCGCTTCCCACCGCGAGACGCCCCCGCCGCCGCCGCGTAATTTAAATTTGCCATGAAAAACGTTCGGATTGCCATGCTTAAAATCCGAACGTTTATCATTTCCGTTTATTTTATATCGATCGTCATATAATTTAAAGTCAGAGTCAAACTGAACGAAATGTATGGTTTGATCGATTGAATGTTCTGCTAGAGCCGTATCAAATTAAATATAAAACGTCATCAAGCCACATGTATTCCTTGTCATCCAACGACCTAGACTGCTTCAATGTCGAGCGCTCAACACGTTTAGCGTGCAGTTAATTTCATGCCAAAAATAGTGCTAATCACATGACAACACGCAAATAATATCCTAGTAGTTAATATCCGCATGCACTTAATATACTTCCAAATTAACGTGCATTGCACGTACACACTGACTAGTGCTGCTAGTACGTGAAACTGGTGCCGTGACTTGTGAACGCGTCCAGATATGGTCAACGGCAACATCGCCCGCGAGTTCTTCCTGTTTGCCCCCCGTGCATCTAAACGCAGAAGGGGAGGAGAGAGAGAGAGCACACATGGAACCCACGGTAAGTGAAGGCGAATAGTACTAAAAATAATATTACATGTTATCCATTAATTAGGCTGTGGTAATCTAAAAACATTATGTGAACAAAGGGGGTACAACAAACATTGCTATTCTACGTATGTTGCCTATTGACGTGCGGCTTGAAGGCCCGGTCGCATGTTCGATCCTCGTCCTTTATTTTTTAATTTGTATATGGGTCCAAATTTGTTTCATGACATGTGGGCCCCTCGGTGTGTAGTTTGTAGCACTTTAATTTGTGGGTCGAAATTTGTTCCATTCCAAGTGGACTATCGGTGTGTAGTTTTGTAGCTTATTTATAATAATTAAAGAGAACAACATAGTTTTTTCAATAATACCATGGTGCGACGTTGAAGGCGAGAAAGGACGTGCGAGAGAGTGATGACCGAGCCAGAGGGAAATCAACTAGGGGAGTTGCGTGGGTTGCAACGGTGTTTGGAGTAGTTGTGCACCGAATGCAACGAAAATATAATCTAAACCGACCGGAATAAATGCCTACACAAATTAATCCAAGGTTGGAGTGCCCCTCGCAATGTAAATAGCTCCGGCTTTGCGAGGGATGGAGAGGTAGTAGCTTCAATGCGTGGAAGATACGGTGTGAGAAAGCGAGGTCAATCGAGAGACATATAGATAGAGAGACAAAGTGAGTGTGGTCTGACATTCATTGAACAAATATATATGCTCTGGAGAGATATTGTCCGATTGAGCTTTTTGGCAAGCGTGAGGGCTGTAAGATAAAGCTTGAGAGATGATCCAGTCACAGAGGTGTAGATATATTTTGTGCGTGGGAGGAAGCAAGGTCAACCGATCACATAGGGTCGCCGTGTGATCGAAAGAGTGAGACGGGTTAGAGAGAGTGACCTAGATAGACGATGTGCGTGAGAGATTATACAATGTGAATAGGTCGAATTGGGCTCAAACAAGGTGATATATCGTTTTTGTCCGAGAAAGAGCGAGGTCAATTGAGACATACAGAGAGAGAGAGAGATTGAGTGAGCATGGCCCACCATGAGGTCGAAAGAGTGGCGGCGGCTTGGATGGACTGACCTAGATAGACAATCTGCGTGAGAGAGTATAGAGTGTGTCGATCGAGGCCCGAACAGGGAGATATATCATTTTTGTGTGAAAGAAAACGAGGTTAAACGAGACTCAGATAAAGAGAGCGAGATTGAGCGAGTGTGGCCCGCCGTGCGGAAGAAAGAGTGAGACAGTCTCGAGGGAGTGACCTAGCTTTACAACGTGTGTGCGTGCGCATGAGAGGTTGGGGGGCTAGATAGGCAATGCATGTATTTAGCGCGAGAGGGTGATAGGGAGAGGGGGGAGAGAGAGAGAGCTCGGCATGGGGTGCAATGGCGGGTGTGTGAGGTAAATACATTTGGTAACAGAGTGGAAAAAGGGGTTGTGTAGTTGAGAGACTTAGAGATCGAAAAATGGAGAGAAAGAATGAACGTGTGTTGGAAATCGATAGCTTCCTAAGGTGGTTAGGAGAGGAAGATTGACCGATACAGGAAGTATGTAGCGTTTGTGCGGGGGGGGGGGGGGTCTGAAAACAACATTTGAATGTACATAGTACGAGACTTAATATCGATGTTTCAATTCGGTGTACATTGTAAGATTTGAACCGAGGACCAGGCATACGGGTAATTATTTCGAATTCGTGCCATACTAAGTTTCGAAAAGTTGACATTGACTCAGTTTGTTGTGCTATTTTGTAGGTCATATGTTTGAATCCATCCAAAAGTTTTCTCACTACCATGGTGTTCATCATATACATATGAATTTGTATTAAAAAAGTAGCGTGGATACAGTGAAATGCGAAATCCACGTTAGAATTGGAGATCGCTACGTGACACACACTCTAATTCAAATAACTAACTACGTGACACACACTCTAATTCAAATAACTAATTATGTGACACACACTCTAATCCACGTTAGCGTGGGTACCGTTTCGATTTTTTTTCAAATAACTCCTCATTAATTAATTTATAGTACTCCCTCTGTTCACTTTTATAAGACCATGAAGACATTTCAGACAATGTGCAAAACAGTTCATTTTATGTTGTCTGAAATGACTTACAAAAGTGAACGGATGGAGTATCTCGTTTCGAATGACTAATTATTGCAAGGAAAACACGGGCATGGTAATACATACAGATTCGTTTGCAAATGAAAGAAGATTCGTTTGCATTCTCAAATGTAGGCGCACCAGGCAGACCAGGGTCGTGTCGGGGTGGACGATGCTTCGGTGCCTTAAAGGCAACTGCCTTTGGGTCACGGACATGTGGGCCAGCCACCTGTTGGCCCCACATGTCATGGACACAAAGGCAGGTGCCTTAAGGCACCGAAGTATAGTCCTGTCGGGGTGGTCGCGTGTGTCGGACGGACGCGTAGCACCCAGCCACCCACCCCCCCCCCAAAAAAAGGACGACGACAATATAAGTTCGTGCTTCCACGTTTCGGATTGAAATATCTGGCGGCCCCAATTCCAGCCCTGCAAAATCTCTCTTCTCCACCGTCCCCTTCCGCGCCTAGATTGCTCAAATCCCTAATTTGCCGCCAACCCTCGAATCACCCCTTGTCTCGTCTCTTTCCCCACCGTTCCCCACCTCTGTGCGGGACGACGACGACGAAGACGACGGTCGCGCTTCACCACCGCACCGGAGTTACCTCATCTACGCCCTCATCCACCGCACTGAGTGGTCCACGGACAACGTCGGCCGCCGCAACCGAGGTGCCTCACAGACACCGAGTTCTACCGCATCGGGTGCGCTTCACTGACGCCGTCTCCCAGCTCACCGGGGCTACTTCACCGAGCACATCGTCGCACCTCCGCCCCCCGAGGCCGTTGGGGCTTCACCAATGGTCTTGTCCACCGCATCGTAGCGCTCCGCTGCCACTCAAGATTTGCATCCGTGTGCGGCCAGCCAATGCCAGCGCATCACCCTCAACGGCTCTGAAGTGACCCGCACTCTAGCTTGGCGAGCATGCCCAAACGCCGGCCCGAACTAGGTATCCACACATCACTCCCTTATGCACTGTTCCGACGATGTTTGGATATCCTTTCAATGCTCTCTTAGCTTACACGCCTATGCAACTCTGACTTTAACTCTTATTTCTTCTGGAGATATCATCTGAAACAAGCAAATCCATTTTTTAGCGAAGCATGACGGCGCTACGGGATCTGGTACACATCCTGCACACCCGTATAACCTTGTAAGTATATGTCCTCCGGTACAACATCAAGGTCGATTCCTCTTATTTGATCAACCATTCGCCGTGTCAAAAATGCAGGGGGGGATGCAAGGAGCACAAGGCCTGCACATCCAAGCAAGTGGTAACATGGACTTGTACATGGAACATCCCAAGCGCAAGCAGAGCTGCAGTGAGCCTGTACAACGAGCTAGCATAAGTCCCTGCATTTTATTTAATTCGTACTGGCATTCGTGTATGATTTGTGTGAAGTGGCTGATCCACGAATTCAAGTTACCAGGGGCGAACATTTAACTTAAAAAATACGACGGCACTTGCACTCCGGAAATCAACATAACTTGAGAAATGTGAAGCTACATGCACTTTGAAAACCAGCTAATGATCCAAAGTAGTTCATATTATAAACACTAAATGATGCAAGCACCAAAAAACACAAAATGCAACATGGTGTACAAGGACTACAAACATGGTTTGTACCTACTTGAATTATTCGTTCTCTGGCTGAAAATATCGAAGTGTAATTGCACGTATAACCAGTGCGCAAACTGCATATCAATATATCTATCATGCAAAACTATGGCAATAGTTTCAAACAACAGATTAGAAAAGTATTTATGCTATCTTGTCATGATACGGGGACTTTCTGGTAGATGGCCTCGACGTTTCCACAAGCTATGAAAATGCACTATAATTTGCTTGTCATCAATGCCTGCAAATATCTGTCTCTCTCAACATAGTAGATCATCATTAGACACTAAATCCTTCAATGAGCTTGCAAAATGCTTGCATTAGATCCCTCATTAGACACTATATGTTCATCACCAGGAGCATGTAAAATGTTTGCATCAAATCCTTCATTAGCAGTCCGTTCATTAGACACTTCAGGCTCAAGAACAACATGGGCTTGTATGTTTGCACCGGAAACTTGATTAGATACATCAGATTCAGTCAGTTCAGTAGTGATTGGGGGAGTTATAAAATAAGTAGAAATTGGTTTCATATTCTCATAGATTCCCTACATACATGCATTTTTACAACACCGTCAGGTTTAACTATTGGCCAGAAATTGAAGAGTTGAATTAGATATAATCAGGGATGCGATGTACCTGCTCGTTGCGCATGCTACTGTTGCAAGCTGCGACTGTCCGTTTGCGCAAGCTCGATGCCATGCCCGTGCTGCCGTCGCTGCCTCCCACGCAGGCTACACCCAGGGTTGGATCTTCATCTTCTTGTCCTTACGTTCGCTTGAAGCCCGGCGACCGCCCTCCAACGAGGGCGCGAGGAAGTGTTGTATGGGTGTGTCCACCGGCGGCTGGTTAGGAGCGAACTAGACTGGAGGCTGGAGCGAATGAATTGGGATTTTTCCTGCTGTCGATCGATATGGGAGGCGCTCGTTTGGGCCGCGAGCCTGCTATAGGGCCTGCCTTGCACTTATGTTATTGGCCCATCCAAATTGAAACATTTTTCTTCATTTTTTACATTGCCTGCTCGTGTGTTGGGACGAACAAAACTAGCGTGGGCCAACCTGGACGACTCAAACTAGGTGCACACTTTCCAGCCACCTGAGGTGGCCGCCCATACCAGCCCCTATGGTGGCGTCACCTTTTGTGTGTATGATTGGATAGTGAAAAATATTGCAGTGGCGCTTTTGATTTACCCACAGAATGGTTGAATTGCTTGTTTCTATGAACTGAGTTCGCCAATAATGTGAAGGATGCCAGTCTTTTCATCCTATTGTAGATTGCTTAGATCTCGATATGCCAAAAGTAATCACATGAAATATACAGTAAAAGCCAGTGTGACGTGTTTGGCTACAACTAGTCTGACTACACGTCCTCATATAACATATCAAGGACGCACCATCTTACCAGATTAACCATTCGACTTACCCAAGCAGTGTGGGAAGAAAGAAGTATTGGGACTGCGTATCCAAGCACTTGATGCTATGGACTCCTTCGTACAACCTTGTAACCGAAAAAGAAGTTGCAGTGTGCCTGTACAAAGAACTAGCGTAAGTTTAGTTACCTGCTTCTTGGAATTTTAGTTAGCCACTTATTGCACAATTGTTCAATTATGTTGCTTGGCTTAGTTTAGTTTGCTACTGATTACATAATGGCACATCCTGTTAATCATATTGTAGACTGCGCCTATCTATGTGTTTGATACTTACTGTTAAGAATTACCTGTTTGCCTTAACTTAAATATCTACTTGTTTGTTTAATTGCTTTGCTGCTGCAACAGCGGGTTACAATGATGTTAATAACTACTTTTCAGCATCCAATTGAAACTCTTTAATTCCTTGTTTGTTTAACTAGTTTGATGTTATAACTCCCATTTGAGATGTTTTGCTAACTTCAACTTTTCTGAATCCAATCGGAACTTTAATGGCAAAACAGGTTAGCCCAAGATCAAAGAGCGAGGTCCCCATGGACGTTGCATCACCCCACAGCAGTGGCACCGGCCCAATCGCGCATTATGAATTGCCAACTGCTGATGCTCTAGAGGCTAAACTAGTGGTAGAAAGAGATTCTGCTTCTGCACTTAGAGATGAAGTTGACATGTTGAGGAAGCAAACAGCACAATCACAAGCAGTACTCAAGACAACCATTAAATATTTGGTGGATTTCAAAACGAAGCAAGCACTACAGGAAACAGCTACTTTGCCGTCTGCCACGGCGGACGGCAAAGACCTTTGCCGTCAGCCGCGGACGGCAAAAGGCTCCGGCAAAGAAGGCTACGGTAAACAGCTGCTTTGCCGTCTGCTTCCTGGCGGCGGATGGCAAAGGCTCTTTGCCGTCTGCGGCGGACGACAAAGAGGGCGGACGGCAATAATTGCGCTGTCAGTCCGTTAAGTGGCTAACGGCAGACCTTTGCCGTCCGCCGCGGACGGCAAAATTTCTCTGGTCATTGCCGTCCGCCTTATGATGTCATCTACACGTCACTAGATGGCAGGTTCTTTGCCGTCTGCCACTGATGGCAAAGTGCAGGTTCTTTGCCGTCTGCCACTGTAGGCAAACTGACCAAATGGGTCAGCTCTCAGGAAGCACAGTTGGCTGCCACGTGGCTTCTTTGCCGTCCGCGGTAGACGGCAAAGAGCTCTTTGCCGTCGGTGGCAGACGGCAAAGAGCCTACATATTGTCTGTTTTTTCTGTTTTTTATTAAATCCCACAATTTGCACAGAAAATATATAAGTTTCATATCACATATCCATCACATATCCAGCACATAAGTTTCATATCACATATCACATCAGTTTCATCCATACACATTGTTCATACATAAGCAAGTTCCATCCATACACATAGTTCCATCCATATATATATTACAATGCAAAGTTTCATCAACATGGCAAGTTAGATGCAATGATCCATATCACATAGTTCCATCCATCATAACAAGCTACATACAATGCAAAGTTTCATCAAAGGAAAAGCAAGCACTCCATCATAGCAAGCTAGCTTCCATGAAGTGAATGAAATCTGCAAAATGGTAAATAAGAAAGTTAGAAATAGGTGACTAGAACAAGAAGAAGACTAGAACAAGAAGTATATGTCATTTATGAGCTAACTTAGGTGAAATGGATCATATATGAGCTAACTAAGTTGAAATGGGTTGTTTATGATCTAACTTAGTTGAAATGGATCATTTATGAGCTAACTTAGTTGAAATGGGTCGTTTATGAGCTAACTAAGGTGAAGGGCATCGTTTTTGAGCTAAGTAAGGTGAAATGGGTCATTTTGGAGCTAACCTAGGTGAAATGGGTCATTTTGGAGCTAATCTAGGTGAAATGGGTCATTTTGGAGCTAACCTAGGTGAAATGGGTCATTTTAAAGCTAACGTAGGTAAAATGGATCATTTAGGAGCTCATCTACGTAAAATGGGTCATTTTAGAGCTAATTTAGTTGAAATGGATCTTTTTGAGCTAACTTAGGTGAAATGGATCATTTAAGAGCTAATTTAGGTGAAATGGATTGTTTTTAGCTCACTTAGGTCAAATGGATCGTTTATGAGCTAAATTAGTTGAAATGGATCGTTTATGAGATAACCTAGGTAAGATGGGTCATTTTGGAGTTAACCTAGGTGAAATGGGCCATTTTAAAGCTAACGTAGGTAAAATGGATCATTTAGGAGCTAATCTAGGTAAAATGGGTCATTTTTGAGCTAACTTGGATGAACTGCATCATTTATAAGCTAACCTAGGTAGAATGGGTCATTTTGGAGGAAAATAAGCTAACTCTAGGTCATTATGGTAAGCATATTGGAGGAAATAAAGCTAAGTCTAGGTCTTTATGCATTTGTTAAGCAAAACACTAGAGAAACTTACCGTGATCAGGGAGGTGTAGGAGCGGAGTGGCTAGTGCCGCTACCTGGAGAAGGATCGTGCGATGCATTTCTGGAGTTAAGCTGCACCAAAGATCATTTCCAATGTCTCGTTAGCATTATGACACACAAATGTTAAGACTACCAAGTAATGTCCATTCAAACTAAACTCACCGTGCTCCCAGGAGCAATCACTGGCATCGGCGGAGCGGGCTGACCGGACTTCTCGCACACAGACTGCACATTTGGTTTTCAGAACAGAGTCATACTAGTTAGTAATGAGACTCAAATGTTAAGACTAGCAAGTAATCTGCAGAAGAAACTTACCACAAGGAGCTCGTACATGGCCCTTGCCTGCATGTCATTCCGTGCCCTCTCCTCCTCCATCATCTTTCTCGTCCTCTCCTCCATCTCCCGCTGCCTCTCCGCCGCCTCCACCAGAAGTTTCTCCGTTCTATCTCTCTCAGTGTGTATAGCATCCTGCAACACCACTCACATGACCATTTGTAATCATTGATGGAAGCGCACACAATGTAATGGAGAAAGATAACTGAGTACGTATCACTAACCTTGATGGCGAGTTGCACTGGCCGTTCACGAGGCCTTATCTCAGGAGCGGAGCTCGACTGGCGCGCCTTGATCTCCGGGAGAGTGCTAGGACAACGGATAAGTCCATCTCCAATGGCTATGGAGCCATGGGACCTCCCGCCACCAGATATCATCACCAGCTCTGGATCAATGGGACCCTGGCTCGGGTTAAAG
This sequence comes from Aegilops tauschii subsp. strangulata, assembly GCF_002575655.3. NCBI lineage: Eukaryota > Viridiplantae > Streptophyta > Magnoliopsida > Poales > Poaceae > Aegilops > Aegilops tauschii. Next base: position 501,686,808 of record NC_053041.3, on the reverse strand, counting down.
TCCTCCCCTTTCCTCGCCTTCCCCTCATCTCTATATCTCACGAGCTTGTTGTGGGAGGAGATGTTGGTGAAGTTGTTTGCATCATCGAGGTCAGACTGAGAGAAAGCCTTGACTTTCTTGAAAGAACCAGTGTGGGCCATGGCATACAGGTCGTACACCTCTGGCACCTTATCCGCCTTATTGTGGCGTGCCTGAAAGAGAGAAACAATGAAAATTAGTAATTAAAGGGCTCAAGCTAGCATGATGAATGAATTGCATGAATCATGAAGCAAACCACATACCCAGTTGCGCCCGAACTGATATAAGTTGGAGCTGCCTTGATGGTGTGGCACACCTTCCATTTGGGCACGTTTGTCCTTGGCCTGGTTGTGGAGGGCTAGCCATTCTTGTGAGCACCACTCATCGACCAACACCTCCCAACAATCCATCCGATCCGCACACCATCTCGGAGGCGCCTATAAGTTAGCAAATAGAAACTTGAGCGCTACGGCTAAGAATTACTAAATGAAGGAACTTAAGTAGAAGGCCTTAAGAATTACCTTCATGTACTGCTCCTTACTCAGGAACTTATCGCGGCACGCCGGCTTGGTCTTCTTGATACCACGCAAGGCGTAGTAGTCTCGAACAGCCTGCACCCGAGCCTCGTGCCGTAAGTTCTGGAGTAGGCGCTTGCAGACGTTCTGGATAACATTTGCGCTGTCCTCCTCGTATCCCTCCTCACACCTGTAGAATGTCTGCAATCAAATGAGACAATATTGATTAGTACAATTAATAACTAGCTAGTTGAAGATTTTGAAATGTGTAAAGGAGAAATTACCCAGAACGCCCTGATCACCATGTCAGCCCTCGTGTCGCACACGACACCGTCGATAATGACATCCGGCGGGGCTGGGGCAGCCACGTAGTGCTCCCAGCTCAACCCAAGCTCTGGAAGCCGACCCTCACCAGGCAACGTGACAAACCCCGGGAAGTTTTGCCGGCAAAGAACTCGAAGGATGGAGTTGGGCCGGCGGACACTATGATGGTGGTCCGAACCCCTGCAGCATGACAAGGCCAACGCATTAGTTATTTCAAGAAACGTGAATGCAGAAGGTACAAAAATATTAAATGCACTTACGTACCTCTCCCCATCAGGGAAGATCAACCACCTCTGCTCGCGGGTCGCCGGCACGGACGGGAGCCGTGTAGCACCACGCTGGTAGACGGTGCCACCCTCCTCCTCAAGATCAGTCGGCTCCCCGCCATCATCAGCATGGCCACTCGGCTCCTCGGGCTGATCCGGCCAGGTACCCCATCCGGACGTGTGCTCCTCCGGGGTCTCGTGGGCCGAACTCTCGTGGGCCGAAGGCCAGTCGACCCGAGGCTCGTGGGCCCAAGACCCGTGGACCGGAGGCTCGTGGACCGGAGTCCGTGTAGCCTCCTCCTCGGACGAGTCCACCCTAGCAGTCACGTGCTCGGGTGAAACAGCTGGGGGTGGCGGCGAGGAAGGTGCCCTAGCAGTCACCCTACCTCCTCTCCCGCGACCACGTGCCCCACCTCCTCTCTTCCTACCTCGTCCCCTGCTGGGCACCGCGGTCGACGAAGAAGGGCCCGGCGGTGTGGACATCCTGTCCAGCAACGCTCGGCGGAGAGGTACGTCTGGAATCGAAGACCTCAGACCACGCGCCGACGAAGAAGGGGCCTTGGCGTGCTCCCGACCAGCGCCCACCATCTTTCAACACCTGCCATGACAAACAGTAAACAAAATTAGTACAACATAAAAAAAAGACCGACATGAATAATAATATGTGTATCACTTAAGTGTATCATCATCAAGTACAACATTAAAAAATTTAATACCTGACACTACTAATAATCTCGATCAGTATCATCAATAAATGCATAATCATCATCATCACTATAATCAATGACGGGCTCATAGGGTTCAGTGGCATCAACATGTGCAAGGCCACCTTGACGTAATCGGTCAAGCAATGACAGGTCATCCGCAGCAGTAACCTCTTCTTGTTCCGGCTCTTCTTGTTCCTCCTCTGGGGTGATGTCGGATTCACTGTCGCTGTCTACTTCAATGTTTTGGGGTGAAGTATAGCGGTTCTTGAAATGCTTTTTGGAAAGACGTGTCTCTTGGAAGAATTCTCCTTCATATGTGTCTAGGTTAATGTGAGGTTCATAATCCTCTTCCTTTGGGGGAGATAGTCTAGCACGTGGCGGCACTTCATAAACGACATCCCAACCTTTTAGATTTGGATTAGTTTGGCAGGCCCACGGTAGATAGAATACTTGGGTCGCCTGTTGAGCCGTAATATAGACATCAGGAACATCTAAATGGGTGCTTTGGTTGATTTCAACTAGCCCTATATGTTCATGAGTCCTTCTAGTCTCCTTCGGCTGAAACCAATAACATTTGAAGAGTACGACATTCGGTGGGTTTTCACCATATAATAGAAGTTCATAAATTGCTTCAACTCTCCCATAATACTCGGTACCTCCTTCGCCGATAGCAGATACACAACAATTTGTAGACTTTCGGTCGGCAATAGATAGCTCTTTTCCATAGGTACGAAAGCGATACCCGTTGATGTCGTATTTGTCAAATGAACGGACCTTATAGTCAAAACCATTAGCCACTTGTCTCAATTCGGCGTCCATAGACTCTGAATTAGCCTACAAGTTTAATATGAAAGGATTGTTGCATTATGCACAAATTAGCGAATGAAACCGGGATAGCCGCCTACAAATTAGCCTACAAGTCTAATAGAAATTACCGTTTGTTTGAACCAAGGGATGAAACCGGGATAGCCGCCTCCTTGCTTTGCGAGAAGCTCATACTCTTCGACAGAATCCTTTTGGATCACCGCTCCATACGAGAATAAGGCGACGTATCGACTGTATGAAATATCCAGGAATAAGAGCAGTTCAAAGGAAATAGAAGTTGCGAAACTATGTACCGAGAACTTACTCGATGTACGGCCGCACTTCTATCAGGTTGTTGAAGATATACAACGAAATGGTCCGCCATTGTTTGTTATCCAAAGATACTGGATTTGAAACACTGGCTGGTGCGAGATTCCCTTTGAAAAGGCTGAGGTTGGATCCACCCTTTTTAGGGTCGTCGGCATTGTACCGAGGCTTCGGATTATGCAAATGACGATTTTTGGCTTCGTAGTGTGCTGTCACGAAGTTTGCCGCCTCCTCAGTGATGAATGCCTCAGCCATCGATGCTTCAATTCTACGTTTATTTTTACATTTTTGTCGAAGCGTCTTCTGCATCCTCTCAGTTGGGTAGCACCAACGATTTTGCACGGGCCCCCCCAATCTTGCCTCGGTTGGGAGATGCAAAATTAAATGTTGCATTGGATTAAAGAAGCCCGGTGGAAAGATCTTCTCTAACTTGCAGATCAACTCCGGCGCCAACTCTTCCATTTCTTCTAGCACGCCAGGCGATAGTTCTTTCGCACAAAGAACACGGAAGAAATAGCTGAGTTCTGCCAGTACTAGCCATTCATCCTCAGGGATGAAGCCACGCAACATCACCGGCATTACCCGCTCAATCCATATGTGCCAATCATGACTCTTGAGACCAAATATCTTCAATTTATCAAGACTGGCTCCCCTCTGTAGATTCGCTGCATACCCATCGGGGAACATCAACTGCATTTTCACCCACAAGATAATTTCCCTCATAGCTGGCCTTCCAAGATTGAACCATGCCTTTGGCTTCGTCCAGTTCTGCTTTCCTTTCGGTTCTTTCATGTTTTGTAACGGCCTATCACATAGCGCCTCCAGATCGACTCTAGCCTTAGTATTATCCTTTGACTTCCCATCTATGCCGAACAATGTACCAAAAAGTGCCTCGGCGATATTCTTCTCAGTGTGCATCACGTCGATGTTGTGTGGGCAAAGGAGGTCTTTGAAGTAAGGCAGATCCCATAAGCATGTTTTGTGAGTCCAGGCGTGCTTAGAATTATACCCCTTGAAGTACCCTGGACGCTCTGGATCTGGCTCGAGAGCGTTTAACTGATCCAGGGTCTGTTGGCCTGTCAATGCATGTGGTGCAGAGTTTTTGACAACTCTACCTCTGATGAAGTTCTTCTTGTCTTTCCTGAACTTATGGCGAGGATTCAGGAACTGTCTATGCATGTCGAAGCAAGAAAACTTGCGACCGGCCTGAAGCCAACGAAACTCAAGAGCTCCCTTGCATGTGGGGCACGGGAACCTTCCATGCACACACCAGCCAACGAATAGCGCATACGCTGGCAAGTCATGCGTCGAGTACATGTACCAGACACGCATTATGAAGTTCCGTTTGCTATAGGCATCGTATGTCTTGAACCCATTATCCCAGGCTTCTTGCAATTCGTCCTTAAGCGGTTGCATGTACACATTCATATTTTTCCCCGGATAGTTGGGCCCTGGAATTATCAACGTCAGGAAAATGTTCTTTCTTTGCATAATCTGTCCGGGGGGGAGATTGAGTGGAAAGACAAATACGGGCCAACAACTGTATTGGGCTGCCGTCATACCAAACACACTGAACCCATCCGTGCTGATGCCGACTCGAGGATGCCTCGGATCTGCCGCTTTGTCACCATGTAATTCATCAAACTTTTTCCACGCAACACCATCCGATGTGTGTACAATCATCAGATTCCCATCTGCATCTAGTTCGGTTCTTTTGCCCGTTTTGTGCCATGTCATCTGTCTGGCCGTCTCTTCGACCATGAAAAGACGTTGAAGTCTTGGTACGATTGGCATATACCGAAGAACACTAACGGGGATTTTGGTCTGTGTCTTCTCACCCATACCGTTGTCTACCACAACATACCTGGAAGACTTGCAAATGGGACAATAGTTCAAGTCCGCATAGTCAAGCCTAAACAAGACACATCCTTTCTCACAGGCATGTATCTTATCATAGGGCATCTTCAGTGCACGGAGGATTTTGTCCGACTGGTACAGGTTTGCAGGCATTACATGGCCTTTGGGTAGAAAGCGTCCAAATACTGTCATCATTGCATCGTAGCATTCTCTGCCCAAGTTGAACTGAGCCTTCGGAGCCATTACTTGTGAGATGGCATCCAACTGACAAAGCTCAGTGTGATCATGGAGCGGACGTTTTGAAGACTCCAACATTTCATTGAAGGCCTTTGCAGATTCCTCCATCTCCTCGTCCGAATCCCGAGCATCATCAAAGTCTTGCACCATGTTTTCCATCCCGGTACCATGCTCGTCGGTGCGACGACGATCCACCTCAGCTCGGTCACGTTGGGCAGACTCACCATGAAATGTCCACACCGTATAATCGGGCGTAAAACCACTCTTCTGCAGGTGTTTGCCCATTTCAGCCTCTGTCCTCTTTTCCCAATTGCCGCACCGTAAACAGGGGCACCAGGTTTTCCTCTGGCCATTTGCAAATGCGGCTCGCACAAACCCCTTGGTTTTTGTGAACCATTCAGTGCTCCATTTGTTCTGACCAGTGTGACGGTGTACATCCACGCACGATCACTCATCTTGACTTTCAGAGCTACTAGACAAACAACAAATATATATATATATATATATATATATATATAATTCACCATGTATGTACTCATCAGTTGATCTACTTTGTCAATTTTATTACGTCCATGCAACCTACACTCTAATAGGTAATGATAGGTCCTAATCCCACCCGAGTATGTTTAGATTGGGTTCATTTTCCCATGCTATGCCCCGGATCCTACGCAAAATTTCGGCAGCACCTCCCCGCTGTTCTCCTGATACACGTCTCTGCAATAAACAGAGAGGATGTGTACCCGGAGAACAACAGGGGAGGCACTGACGAAATTTATGCGTCGGATCCGGAGCAAAGCATATGGGAAAACGAACCCAATCTAAACATACTCGGGCTGTCCACGGATAGCGTTGGACAATTCGAAAGAATCAAGGTTATAAATATGCAAATGCATGCATATTTATAACTATGACGCTTTCGAACGGGAGACACATATTGGTTACGCATACTGATGATTCAAGACACATATATATCTAGCTATCAAGTTTCATCAGAATAGATCAAATAATTAATGGGGGAGGAGGACATGTCATTTGTGCTCACCCACGAACGAATGGGCAGAGCTCGTCAAACGCACGGCGAGGTCGTCGAACACCAAACCTCGCAGCGATGAAACAACTGCACATTTAAAACTACCCGATCAACACAATTATATATGATGTTTTTCATAACAAAATCGAAAGATATATGACCTAACTAATAATTCACAAATATATGACCCCGTCGGCTTCTGGAAGGCCAAAGAACACCTTTTCGGGAGGTGTCGGGGGTCGGGGTGTCGTGTCGGTCTCGGGGTGCCGTGTCGGGGTCGGGGTCTCGGGGTCGGGGTGTCGGGTCGAGGTCGGGGTGCCGTGTCGGTGTCGGGGTCGGGGTGTCGGGTCAGGCTTGGGGTCGGGGTGTCGGGGTCGGGGTCGGGGTCGGGGTCTCGGGGTCGGGGTCGGGGTCGGGGTCTCGGGGTCGGGGTGTCGGGGTGTCGGGGGTGTCGTGTCGGGGGTCGGGGTGTCGTGTCAGTGTTGGGGTGCCGTGTCGGTGTCGGGGTGCCGTGTCGGGGTCGGGGTGCTGTTTCGGGGTCGGGGGGTCGGGCTGTCGTGTCGGGGTCAGGGGTTAGGGGGTCGGGGGGTCGAGGTGTCGTGTCGGGGTCAGGGGGTTAGGGGGTCGGGTGTCGGGGTGTGGTGTCGGGGTTGGGGGGTCAGGGGGTCTTCTCATTCTTCTACTACTTCTACTTCTTCTCATTCTTCTACTTCTTCTCATCCCCCGTCTTCTTCTTCCTCCTCCTCCTCCTCCTCTTCCACCTCCTCCCCCTCCTCTTCTTCTTCTTCTTCTTCTTCTTCTTCTTCTTCTTCTTCTTCTTTCTCCTCCTCCTCCTCCTCCTCTTCTTCTTCTTCTTCTTCTTCTTCTTCATCTTTCTCCTCCTCCTCCTCCTCCTCCTCCTCCTCCTCCTCTTCTTCTTCTTCTTCTTCTTCTTATTCTTCCCCCTTCTACTTAACCTAAACCTAAACTAAAAACCTAAACTAATTAAAACTAAACTATTTAAACTAATTAAACTAAATAACCTAAACTAATTAATTATAAACTGAAAAAACATAAACTAAAAAACCTTATCTAAACAGAAAAAAACAGAAAAAAAATGGGAGGGGCTCACTGTGGGGGGCGCCGACGGGTCGGGGAGGGGCCGGCGACGGGGGGCCGGGGCGGGGCGGTGGAGGAGGCGGGGCGGCGGGGGCCCGGCCGACGGGGGGCCGGGGCGGGGCGGTGGAGGAGGCGGGGCGGCGGGGGGGCCGGCGGCGGGGGGCCGGGGCGGGGCGGTGGAGGAGGCGGCGGGGGGCGCGGGGTGGCGGGGGGCCGAGGCGGCGGGGGGCCGGGGCGGCTGTGGGCCGGGTCGGCGGTGGGGCGCGGGGCGGCGGGGGGCCGGGGCGGGGGGGCGACGGGGCTGTGGGGCGGCGGGGAGCCGGGGCGGCGGGCCGACGGGGCGGCGGGGGCGACGGGGCGGCGGCGGGGTCGGAGGAGAAGGGCGCGCGAGGACGAAGTGAGTAACGGGCGGGGGGGTACTTGCCGTTAGTCAAGTGACCTCTTTGCCGTCCGCCAGCCTTTGTCGTCCGCCTTTTTGCCTCTTTGCCGTCTGCTAGCGGACGGCAAAGAGGTGGGCCGTTAACATTTTTTCAAATGAGCGGGGGGTGGGGGCCACCACACTCTTTGCCGTCTGCCAGCGGACGGCAAAGAATCTTTGCCGTCTGCTGGCAGACGGCAAAGAGCTGGCAGATGGCAAAGAGCTTCTTTGCCGTCAGCCTTTTCTTTGCCGTCTGCTTATGCGTAGCTGATGGCAAAGAGCTGCTTTGTCGTCAACTAGCAGACGGCAAAGAGCTCGCAGAAGGCAAATTAGCTGATTCCAGTAGTGAAGCTGAGACTGACCAGATTGTTAAGGTCCTGAAGGAAAAAAAGAAATTAAATTCCTACTTGGTAAATCATAGGTGAAATGTTCTTTCCATAGTTGAATAACCTTTGTGTTGTCTGTTCATGTAATCAATCAAACCTTTTTTTAGAGATCATGTAATAATTTTTTTTTGTTTTTTGGTTTGTAATTTTATTTGAGCACAAGTCTGTATCAATTGATAAGACGCGGAGACATTTCATTTGGATTGCTGTGCCAGACCTACAAATATGCCAATCGGGCTGAATGTGCATTCAACAATAGTAGTAGTATAGATGGACCATAAGTGGCACGCATTGGAAAGGGCCAAGATGCTGGCTAAAAAAAGGATGCTGTTGTAGCCAAAAAAAAGTACAGCGGCCTGGCTTATGTATGTTAGTTGATATTATTGATCCATATACTCTATAAGTGTTTATATGTCTGTTAGTTCTGTACATTCTTGGTTGATTGACTCGGTATTTGAATCTTGATACATCGCTTGTGTACATATCTAAATGGGAGTACACATTATGATGCGTGTGACATTTGATTTGGACATGAAGTGTTCCAAATATTCGAATTCACCTTAAACTGGATTCCAGTTTCTGAATTTGAGTATCGGCATTTGTAAACCATATTCATATATGACAGTGGAATACATCTTTGTCGTCCTTTTGAAGATATATAAAAACACATAGAATGATTTATAAAGATTCATATAGGAATACAAAATGGATTCGAATTTAGTTGCCAGGGTAAACGTGGATGCTTATTGTCCCAAAATTCGAAAGAAGCAGCAAAATGTCCACTCCCACGTCGGCTGCCCGAAGCCAAGTGTTTGGGAGATGGAAATTACTGTCTACCCATTACACGGACAATCCATCGTCCCGATTTCCACTGCTCTAAATAGGGGTAGGTTAGTAACTTCAATTAGACGTGACACGACCGCCTCTGAGCCCATTCCGACATGGTGGGCGTCAAATATGGGCGGCAAAACTCATTTGATTCAAGCTCGTCTGAAAGACCTCTGTTTCTCCCTCCATTCCCCATTCATACACAGTGGGCGGCAAAACAAACTCGACTCGGCCGAAATCGATGTAGGTAAATATTTTCAATAGGGGCAGGTTTGTAACTTCACTCAGACGTGACACAACCACCCTACCTGCCAGCCCCGTTCATACACCGTGGGCGCCAACCATGGGCGCCAACCACCCTCTCCTCGCCCGAAATCGCTTTGGGCAAATATTGGCGAGATGCGAGATTACCGTCCTATCCCCAACCAACAAGACGTCCAAATTTTAAACGGGGGCTACGTTCGTAACTTTCTCATATTTCAGACAGGCGCGTCCCAAAAACATGAATCCCCGTACCTCTCCCTCCATTTTCCCATTCATACGCCATCCGCGCTAGAACACCCCATCCCCACACCAGCCTCCGTCCACCACCCCATCCATCGCCGCCGTCCTCCACCACATCCATCGCCACCTTCCTCCACCATGCCGGAGCGCCTACCAAGACCGCATCGTCCACTGCTAGAGATGGACGTTTCTCATCCACGGTGACGGGCCAATAGCCTTGCATCGCGTCCTCTCGCTTCATCGGCGCCGTCGTCCTCTTTGTCGGGGCCGCTCACACGACCTTCTCTTCCATCGCAAAGGGACTTATCCCCCGATGCACCCGTCTACTGTCGCAGATCTGCTTAACGCCACCGACAGCCATCGCACCCCCGATGCCTACACGGCGCCGCAAGAGAGGTGGTACTTCATATCTCCTCAACTTTTTGATCTCAACCAGAAAATAGATCTTAACTTGGTTACTCTACTTTCTTTTCAGCTCTTAGAATTTAGTTCTTAGTTCGAAGCAAACAATGGATGCTAAATATCATTTCTCCGGTTTGCAGCTTCAAATCTGCCATGGCACAGCCATAATACGGTTTAATTGATCATGCTTAGGGTTTAATTGATCATGTTGGTTCCGTGGTGGTTTCTTTAATAGAAATCGGAGGGGAAACCCTGTTTTGCTAAAAAAAATATGCTTAGAGTTTCCCCCTTTTATGATCACTATACGATCAGAATACGTGCTTCGTGTCATAATAACACCGCTCCACCCATCAAGCTAAACAAGCTTAGTTGTTCAAATACGAATCTGATATTATTAAAACAGAGTTGTTCAATTGGTCAGCTAAATGTTCCTAAATTAGTTTCGAAAATGCATGTTCGCCGCTCGGGTGTGTATCTCTACAGGGTGCCCATGGTGGGCCGGCCCACCCTGGGATTTTGGGTCGTCCCAGGCCCCGATTCCCCTCTGTTCTACTGCGCGCTTCCGATCTGTACTCGCCCCCAGCCGCCTGCCTCGCCGGTGACTTGCCGTCCCCGGATGGCATGACTCTAGGAGGAGACGCCGGACTAACAGGAGGCCAGGAGCCGCTCGCCCAACAGCGTCACCGCTGCCCGGGCGCACCGCCGTGCCTACCTTCCCAGTCCGTTCAGGGCTCAGGCGTGCAGCACCCACCAAGCCAACCTGATTTATCCTGAGATACGTCCTCAACACTCAGCAGCCACTCCTCATCACCCATTTTCTAATTGATTCATTACTCATTAGGCAGGACTGTCATTAGGGTTTGTTGTGTGCTCAGTGCTACCTACACTTAATGGTTCAGATGTATTTCGGTAATCTTTAGTACCTCTAAAGTTCATAGGGTTTTCAAAATTCCGGCCCTCGGAATAGAAACTAGTCATTTTGGATTGTTGGTCGTAGTGACATTGACCCAGATTACTACTGCAAGCCAGGTTTGTTGTAAATTTTACTTATCTTTCTTACTCATTCGATATAATATCCAATTATTCACGTCGATTAGTTGCAAACAATAAGTGCTAGACAAACTTCTTCATTCAGATTTTGGACGGTCTCTTACTGCAGTTACAATTCTGCATACTTGTCCTAGTAAGCTCACAAGTAAATGATTGATTCACTACATCTATGCTTAACTTGTCATATTTCTTGTCAATATTCTTTTAGGGTGGACCACCCTTTTTCTAAATACTGGAACCGTAGACATGAGTGAATAGTATTTCTCTATGTGATCTCTTCCATCATGTGTGGCTAACGAACACTGCATTGTATAGAAAGAAAGTGTCATTTCCAGCTTTTACATAGGTTTCGATCTTTTACATGGAATACAATCTGCCTACTTGCTTTGTGTCGCACTACCAACACTCCACCCTTGAAGCTAAACATTACGCCACTCATAATTGCTTAGTTTATTTGTTCAAATACGAATTTCATATGATTCTAATGTTCCTACTTCAGTTTTGAAATGTGTGCCTGCCTGTTATAGAGACATAAAGGGTTTGTATTTCTGTGTGTGGTCTGGTCAGCACGGTTGGGGAGGCGAACTTTGCATATGTAGGGGTTTATAGGGAGACACTCTCCGAGTTGAATCGGCAATGCATTCCATAGATAATCTGACTACTTTTTATGTTTTCATGAATCTCAGATTCTGAACAGCATCATAATGATTATGAGCTTGCGCGCATGAAAAGAATAAAGCAGAACAATGCCATGGCTGTCAAACTTGGCATTAAGGGACTGAAATCAAGTCTGGATGCAATGCAATGCAAACGCTCTCCACCTACGGATTCATGCTCAGAATATGATCCTAACAGTGATTCTGAGCTAGAGGGAGACCTAAGTCAAGGTATCTCCCTAGTGGAGGAGTCAGAGGAAGATGCCCTATCTTATTCACCCATCAAGGTACTTGCTCTAACTTTCCAAGGTTACATTGCTCGCACATATCTTGCAACTGATGCTTTGCATTGTTTCTACTTTGTTGAACTGCCATTAGCTTAGTTTACACATCGTGTATGTGAATACGCCCTGCCTATCCATTTTCAGTACATATTCCATTTGTCATCATACCATATTTATCCATTCAAATGCTGTTCTTGTGTATCAGACGTTCAAAAGGAAGAGGGCGATTGCTGATCGTGGAGGATCACAAGCAAAGTTTTTGGAAAAGGTAGTGGCGCTTGATAAATCAAATAGCCCATTAGGTGTAGTTGCAATATCACCTGACCCACAAAATACCCCAACTCTAGCAGACTCTAGCCCTACTAAACTGGTCATTTCTGATGCCCCAACTGCAGCAAACAGTATGATTATGCCAGTTGACATAGCACCAGCTGTACGACTCAAAACCCCCATTCCAGCAAAGAGTACACCAAATCCAGTTGCCAAATCCCTTTTCGAACCAGAGAGAGCCCCAATTTCAGCAAATAGGACCCCTGTTCCATTTCTTCCCAGTTTAGAAGACGAAGCTTATGTTGTTGTCAGGAACTTTGTGTGCATCTTTCCTTCATGGAAAGATTATACCACAGACACAGAACAATTTCCAGTCTTCCTCCGCAACTTACGCGTAAGTAATGTACTAATGTTATTCATGGTCATTACTGCATATGTTTCTGCTGACAGAAGACACAAGATTTCATTCTTTTAAATAGTCGAGGAAACTAGATTGTGATGACGAGCAAGGGTTGGTTGCGCTTTTCAAGCACTCGTTGATGAAGTATCGTTCCTACCTGAGGCAAGCGCACTTCGATGGCAAGCCTCTGAATGAAATTTCTGTAAAGTCTCCGGTGCTACATTTATCCGATGGTGACTAGAATAATCTTGTTACACATTGGTCTCGGCTGCAGCATAAGGTACTGTCTATGATATCACATCACAATTTGAACTACATTTCTGCATTTGCCTTAATGTCTCACTTGTACGAAAACTGTTAGCAGAAGAAGATTCGTTCTCAAGGGACAACAGAATCTCGCAACTATACTGCACACTGCATTGCTCTTGTGAGTACCTCTTGCCCTGTATGACCATACTTACTTTCATAGCTGTTTGATTATGTAGCATCAGTGCACATGTTAGCCTCGTAATCGTCCATTTGGTGGACATTATAAGATCCGTATGGACTCTTACATAAATTTAGAATCAACCCAATGCTTTTGAAGAGGTTTAGCTCTGCAGTCCTCTTGTAAGGACTGAACGTGGTCTATCACTGTACTTACATTAACAGCTACTCCCTCCGTCCCATAATATAAGAACGTTTTGTATAGTACACCAGTGTTCAAAACACTCTTGTATTATGGGAAGAGGGATTGGTTCATTTTGTAGCATTCTGCATCTTATCTCCCTCGCCCACCATTTACTAAAAAAGATCAGATCTATATTTAATCTTACCAACAAGTAGAATACACAGACAATGCCAGTGCAGAAGTGTAGCTCATTGCTCTTGTCAGTACATTTTGTCCTGTAACGCTTGTACTTCCAGGGATTGGTAGTTGATGATGTAGCATCAACCTGCATCTTATCTTCATTATCCTCTATCCCTTCCAGTATTATCATATCTATAATTACTCTCTACAAAATGTAGAGTACAGGCAATGCTTATGAAGAATATTCTGTGCTGAAATTCTTGAGTTATCCTTCCCTTGACATGGAGAAGGGCATTATAAAGCCGGTGTTAACTGTTAATGTAAGTCAGTCCTTCTAAAGCCTTTATCCTCAACTGCTGTTTAATTTGCTCATACTCCCTATCGTTTACTGCTGTTTAGTTTGCTGTTTCTACCAAAATGCATGTTCGTAAGAACCGTAAGTTCTAAGTTTTACTTGTAAAACCAAATTCCTTATTCATACCATGCACATTACTTAATACTCCCTATATGTATGCTTGTTTTTGTGGATCTATAATCCAGTGTGTGGTGAAGCAGCCCACGTTTGCACCTTGTCATCTCCTGTTTTATCTTACTGATGTGGCTGATGATATGAACAACATGCCATGCACATTATCCAAAATAGATACAATGATTTTCTTTGCCCTTCATCTATGCTTGTTATGTTGACATGGTAATCCAGTAGTGTGGTGAAGTTCCCCGCATTATGAACAATGCCAAATTATGCTATTGATATTTTGAACTTACTCTTTATTTTCTAATTTGAAATTGGATAGAATTGACAGAACAGTTATCATCTTTGTTTATACACGTGCAAAACCTGTCATCTCTCTGCTTTGTTTCAAGGTGACATGCCTGATGGCATGCACAAGTCTGCTGAAGGCTGTGAGACAAACCCAATATATATTGCAGCAAAGAAGGCAAAACATCTTGAAGATAGCGAGACAACCCCAAAGTCTTGTCTTGATGCAATGTTCAAGTTACTTGAGACTAACAGTCAGACAAGCTCACAGAATTCGTTGTCTGAATCAGTTCGACTTCTTCAGCCCCAAGTTCTAGCAGAAAGGCATTCTGCAACTCAACTTCGACTTGAAGTCCTATCTTTAAGAAAGATTGCGGAGAACACCAATGAGAACCTCATCGCTAAACAACTACACCTGGAAGCTATGACCGACATGCTAGGCCGGTCTCACAGCCTTGCTCAGCAGCTTGCGTAGCAGTTCCCCCGCAAGGCTACCCTTTCTTGAACTGTCTTGGAAGTGGTCTCGGTTCAGTATTATTTTGTTACGCTGCAATGGTGCCCAGTTTTTGTAATCTTCTTCTTCGTTGCGCTTTATGATCACTGGTGGCAAACTTTGATGCCTAGTGGATGTAATATGTGTAATAGCCGTGATAGCCTAGCATAAGTTGCTTGCTTATTTATTTCCTTGTTGTCTTGTTTATTTGTTTACTTGTAGTCAGTGCAGTTCTTTTGCGCGGTTTGCTAGTGGCTGCAATAACCTATTTTTTTAAACTAGGCCACAATAACCATGGGCTAATATTTACTGTAGTGACACTGGGCCTCCTATGGGTCGTAGAAATAGTGGGCCTTCTATGGGCCGTAGAAACAGTAGGCCTTCTATGGGTCGTAGAAATAATGGGCCTTCTACGGGCCGTAGAAACAATGGGCCTTCTACGGGCCGTATCACCAATGGGCCTTATACGGGCCGTATGATCGATTGGCCAAACATGGGCCCATAACAGGCCGCATTATGGCCGTAAATAGGCTAGAGTTGGAATCGTCCGTTCATGGGCCGACCATAACGGGCCATCGTTAATAGGCCGTATTTGATGACGCTATGAAAACGGCCCAACGTATTAACGGACCACAAACGGGCCGACTGTAACCACGGGCTGAATTTGGCCCACAAGCAGAAAATGATAGTAACGGGCAGTAAACGAATGCTGGAAATGAGCCCAAGAATAAATGGGCTCTGAGAAGGCCGAAAGATAACATGGGCTGGAAACGGCCCAACGGAATAACGGGCCGTTAATGGGTATAAAGTGATACACTGTTCATTACGGGCCAGTTTCACCACGTGCCGTTAATGGGTGTAAAGTGATACACAGTTCATTACGGGCCAGTTTCACCACGGGCCATTAATAGGCCAAGAGTTACATAGGGCCTCATATGGGCCGAAAGATGTCATGGGCCATACATTGGCCAGAAATGAAAACAGGCAGGAATCATATTGGATGGCCCAAATGACGCTATTGGGCCTAATTCGGATAGGGCGTAACGGGCCTTGGGTTAGCAGGCTGTAAATGGGCTATATGCGAACAAGCCGTTAACAGGCTTTCCATGGGCTGGCCCGCCACCTTTTGACCAAGTCAAACGGGTCGTCCTTTTCACAGGAATGGGCCTCTGTTGGGTCGTGCCATGTGTTGACGTATCATTGGCGCCTTCTGTCCAATGAGTGGATGACATCTGTCCCTACGATGAGCCGACACGTGTTTCCTCCAGCCAATGATGATTTTACACGTGGAAAATCCCCATTGGTCGGGGCTGTTAACGGGCTATCGGATCCAAAACCCGACCCGATAGCTTAACGGCATTCCGTTACGGTGGATGCCATGTGTCGGTCACCCTTGACGAAAGCACTTCTGTGACGCGCGATTTATCGTCATGGAAGTGGACACTTCCGTGATGATAATTTTGGTAATGTCATGGAACACTTCTACGACAGCACAGGTATGACTATCTTGATTCTGTCATAAATTTGTTATGGATGTACATTCATGACAAAAAACGTGACCTGCTGTGACAAACACGTATCATCACGGAAGTGTATTTTTTTGTAGTGGAGGCAGCCTCAGATGACGAGTCAGCAGTCCTGTCCACGTTGTTCCATGTCATGTTGATCGTCGAACAGGCGCCAACACACTTCAACACCACCATGGCAGAGGAGCAGCCGGTGCTGCGGCCCGCGTTGGTGTTCCGACAGGCTTGGGAGGAGGAGCGGTACAACCTCTCCCTCCTCAAGCAGCACTGGATGGTGGTGGGACCAAATCTAGAGCGAGATCGTGAGCGAGGAGGTCGTGGTGGCCATGGCCGCATAGACAACTTCATCACGGAGCAGCTGGTGTTGTACGAGGCCATGCCAGCTGCAATGCGCTCGCAGCGCAGCCGGATGGGGAGGTGGAGCTGGCGGCGTAGGCGATCTCGGGCAAGAACATCGGTAGCTACGCGTTGTTCACGCCACCAACTGTGCTTCATTGGCGTCGGTTCAGTGACGAGGTCATCCAGTCCACGTCCATCATTGACCTCACGTCCACCGGCAATGGACAAGTCATGGACTCCAATGAGGAGGAGTAGTGCATGGTAGGCGGTGGGTCCTCGAGTCCCAAGTGAGCCGATCCGTCTCCCATGTTCCACTCTTCCTCGTCGACGACCGCAACTTCACTTCACAGGTCTCATCACAACCGCATATGAACACAGCTAAAGCTGGACGGGACCATCAAGGACTTGGAAGCCGAGCACCGCCATAGATTTAGACTAGGCTTAGGTCGCTTTGGTTTAATGAGATATATCAAAAACTCAATGAATGTGCTCCGGTTTGGATGAAAATCATCTAGTTTGTATGTAATTCATCCAGTCTATTGAAATCTGGTTTGAATGTATGTGGCCATGATTGATAGCAAGCTCCTGCATCACTATTCGAGGACTAATCCGAAACAGTCCACGGACATATGTGGTGTCAGATTTGAGGGTCAGTGATGATACGTCCATTTTGCATCATGCTTTTATATTGATATTTATTGCATTATGGGCTGTTATTACACGTTATGTCACAATACTTATGCCTATTCTCTCTTATTTTGCAAGGTTTATATGAAGAGGGAGAATGGCGGCAGCTGGAATTCTAGGCTGGAAAAGGAGCAAATATTAGAGACCTGTTCTGCTCAACTCCAAAAGTCCTGAAACCCCATGGAAGTCATTTTTGGAAATAATAAAAAATACTGAGCGAAGAAAATACCAGAGGGAGCCCACACCCTGGCCACAAGGGCGGGGGCGCGCCCTACCCCCCTGGGCGCGCCCCCTGCCTCGTGGGCCCCCTGGCAGGCCTCCGGTGCCCATCTTCTGCTATATGAAGTCTTTCGTCCGAGAAAAAAATCATAAGAAAGCTTTGGGAAGAAACTCCGCCGCCACGAGGCGGAACCTTGGCGGAACCAATCTAGGGCTCCGGCAGAGCTGTTCTGCCGGGGAAACTTCCCTCCGGGAGGGGGAAATCATCGCCATCGTCATCACCAACGATCCTCTCATCGGGAGGGGGTCAATATCCATCAACATCTTCACCAGCACCATCTCCTCTCAATCCCTAGTTCATCTCTTGTATCCAATCTTTGTCCCAAAGCCTCAGATTGGTACCTGTGGGTTGCTAGCAGTGTTGATTACTCCTTGTAGTTGATGCTAGTTGGTTTATTTGGTGGAAGATCATATGTTCAGATCCATTATGCATATTAATACCCCTCTGATTATGAACATGAATATGCTTAGTGAGTAGTTACGTTTGTTCCTGAGGACATGGGAGAAGTCTTGCTATTAGCAGTCATGTGAATTTGGTATTCGTTCGATATTTTGATGAGATGTATGTTGTCTCTCCTCTAGTGGTGTTATGTGAACGTCGACTACATGACACTTCACCATTGTTTGGGCCTAGAGGAAGGCATTGGGAAG
Source organism: Aegilops tauschii subsp. strangulata (assembly GCF_002575655.3). Taxonomy (NCBI): domain Eukaryota; kingdom Viridiplantae; phylum Streptophyta; class Magnoliopsida; order Poales; family Poaceae; genus Aegilops; species Aegilops tauschii. Next base: position 501,668,902 of record NC_053041.3, on the reverse strand, counting down.
TAATAAGTAGATGATGGGTTGCTAGAGTGATAGAAGCTTAAACCCTAGTTTATGTGTTGCTTCGTAAGGGGCTGATTTAGATCCATATGTTTCATGCTATGGTTAGGTTTACCTTAACACTTCTTTTGTAGTTGCGGATGCTTGCAATAGGAGTTAATCATAAGTGGGATGCTTGTCCAAGTAAGGACAGCAACCAAGCACTAGTCCACCCACATATCAAATTATCAAAGTAACGAACGCGAATCATGTGAACGTGATGAAAACTAGCTTGACGATAATTCCCATGTGTCCTCGGGAGCGTTTTCCTTCATATAAGAAATTGTCCAGGCTTATCCTTTGCTACAAAAAGGATTGGGCCATCTTGCTTCACTTTATTTACACTTGTTACTTGTTACCCGTTACAAATTACCTTATCACAAAACTATCTGTTACCGATAATTTCAGTGCTTGCAGAGAATACCTTACTGAAAACCGCTTGTCATTTCCTTCTGCTCCTCGTTGGGTTCGTCACTCTTACTTATCGAAAGGAATATGATAGATCCGCTATACTTGTGGGTCATCAAGACTCTTTTCTGGCACCGTTGCCGGGTAGTGAAGCGCCTTTGGTAGGTGGAATTTGGTAAGGAAAAATTTATATAGTGTGATGAAATTTATTGTCACTTGTTACTATTGAAAGTAATCCTTTGAGGGGCTTGTTCGGGGTATCTTCATCCCGACCAGTAGAGCAAATAGTTGCTCCTCAACCTACTGAACCTATTGAAAATGTCTACTTTGAAATTCCTTCGGGTATGATAGAGAAACTGCTAGCTAATCCTTTTGCAGGAGATGGAACATTGCATCCCGATTTACACTTAATCTATGTGGATGCAGTTTGTGGATTATTTAAGCTTGCAGGTATGCCCGATGATGTTATCAAGAAGAAGGTCTTCCCTTTATCTTTGAAGGGAGATGCATTGACATAGTATAGGCTATGTGATGATATGGGATCATGGGACTACAAACGATTGTAATTGGAATTCCATCAGAAGTTTTTATCCTATGCATCTTGTTCATCGTGATCTTAATTATATATATAATTTCTGGCCTCGCGAAGGATAAAGCATCGCTCAAGCTTGGGGGAGGCTTAGGTCAATGTTATATTCATGCCCCAATCATGAGCTCTCAAGAGAAATGATTATTCAGAATTTTTATGCTCGGCTTTCTCGTAATAATCAATCCATGCTCGATACTTCTTGTGTTGGCTCTTTTATGATGAAGACTATTGAATTCAAATGGGATTTATTGGAAAGAATTAAACGCAACTCTGAAGATTGGGACCTCGACGAAGGTAAGGAGTCAGGTATAACACCTAAGTTTGATTGTGTTAAATCTTTTATGGATACCGATGTTTTTCGTGAATTTAGCACTAAATATGGACTTGACTGTAAGATAGTAGCTTCTTTTTGTGAATCCTTTGCTACTCATGTTGATCTCCCTAAGGAGAAGTGGTTTAAATATAAACCTCCTATTGAAGTAAAAGTAGTTGCACCTATTAATGTTGAAGAAGAGACTATCACTTATGATGATCCTGTTGTTCCTACTGCTTATGTTGAGAAACCACCTTTCCCTGTTAGAATAAAGGATCATGCTAAAGCTTCAACTGTTGTCAACAAAAGTAATATTAGGACACACAAACCCCCTGAGCAAGTTAAAGTTGAACCTAATATTGCTATGGTTAAAGATCTCTTGGCTGATAATATTGATGGGCATGCTATTTATTTCTGTGAGGAAACTGCTAGAATTGCTAAACCTGGTGCTAAAGATAAACATAGACCTGTGGTAGGCATGCCTGTTATTACTGTTAAAATAGGAGATCATTGTTATCACAGCTTGTGTGATATGGGTGCTAGTGCTAGTGCAATACCTCATTCTTTATACGAAGAAATTATGCATGATATTGCACCTGCTGAGATAGATGATATCGATGTTACCATTAAGCTTGCCAATAGATATACTATTTCACCGATTGGGATTGTTAGAGATGTTGAAGTCTTGTGTGGGAAAGTTAAATATCCTGCTGATTTTCTTGTTCTTGGTTCCCCGCAAGATAGCTTTTGTCCCATCATATTTGGTAGACCCTTCTTGAATACTGTCAATGCTAGGATAGACTGCGATAAGGATGTTCTTACTATTGGTTTGGATGATATGTCTCATGAGTTTATTTTTTCTAAATTTCGTAGACAACCCCGTGATGAAGAATTGCTTAGTAGAGATGAAATAATTGGTCTTGCTTCTATTTTTGTACCTCCTAGTAATCCTTTAGAACAATATTTGCTAGACCATGAAAATGATATGTTTATGAATGAAAGAAGGGAAATAGATGAAGTATTCTTTAAACAGGGTTCCTATTCTGAAACACAACTTGCCTGTTGAAATCCTAGGGGATCCTCCTCCACCTAAGGGTGATCCCGTGTTTGAGCTTAAACCATTACCTGATACTCTTAAATATGCTTATCTTGATGAAAAGAAGATATATCCTGTTATTATTAGTGCTAACCTTTCAGAGCATGAAGAAGAGAAATTATTGAAAACTCTGAAGAAGCACTGTGCTGCTACTGGATATACTCTTGATGATCTTAAGGGCATTAGTCCCACTCTATGTCAACACAAAATAAATTTGGAGAAAGACGCCAAACCAGTTATTGATCACCAACGACGGCTAAATCCTAAGATGAAAGAAGTGGTAAGAAAGGAAATATTAAAGCTCCTTGAAGCAGGTATAATTTATCCCGTTGCTGATAGTCAGTGGGTAAGTCATGTTCATTGTGTCCCTAAGAAGGGAGGTATAACTGTCGTTCCTAATGATAAAGATGAATTGATTCCGCAAATAATTATTACAGGTTATAGGATGGTAATTGATTTCCGCAAATTAAATAAAGCTACTAAAAAGATCATTATCATTTGCCTTTTATTGATCAAATTCTAGAAAGTTTATCCAAACATACACATTTTTGCTTTCTAGATGGTTACTCTGGTTTCTCTCAAATACCTGTGTCAGCTGAGGATCAAGAAAAGACCACTTTTACTTGCCCTTTCGGTACCTTTGCTTATAGACGTATGCCTTTTGGTTTATGTAATGCACCTGCAACTTTTGAAAGATACATGATGGCTATATTCTCTGACTTTTGTGAAAAGATTTGTGAGGTTTTCATGGACGATTTCTCCGTTTATGGATCCTCTTTTGATGATTGCTTGAGCAACCTTGATCGAGTTTTGCAGAGATGTGAAGAAACTAATCTTGTCTTGAATTGGAAGAAGTGCCACTTTATGGTTAATGAAGGCATTGTCTTGGGGCATAAAATTTCTGAAAGAGGTATTGAAGTTGATAAAGCTAAAGTTGATGCTATTGAAAAGATGCCATGTTCCAAGGACATCAAAGGTAGAAGAAGTTTTCTGGGTCATGCCGGTTTTTATAGGAGGTTCATTAAGGACTTCTCAAAAAATTCTCGGCCTCTGACTAATCTATTACAAAAAGATATACCTTTTGTCTTTGATGATGATTGTGTAGAAGCATTTGAAATACTTAAGAAAGCGTTGATTTCTGCAACTATTCTTCAGCCACCTAATTGGAATTTACCGTTTGAAATTATGTTTGATGCTAGTGATTATGCTGTAGGTGTTGTCCTAGGGCAAAGAGTAGATAAGAAATTAAATGTTATTCAATATGCTAGTAAAACTCTAGACAATGCCCAGAGAAATTATGCTACTACTAAAAAAGAATTCTTAGCGGTTGTTTTTGCTTGTGATAAGTTTAGACCTTATATTGTTGATTCTAAAGTAACTATTCACACTGATCATGCTGCTATTAAATACCTTATGGAAAAGAAAGATGCTAAACCTAGACTTATTAGATGGGTTCTTTTGCTACAAGAATTTGATTTGCATATTATTGATAGAAAGGAAGCTGAGAACCCCGTTGCAGACAACTTGTCTAGGTTAGAGAATGTTCTTGATGACCCACTACCTATTGATGATAGCTTTCCTGATGAACAATTAGCTGTCATAAAAGCTTCTCGTGCTGCTCCATGGTATGTTTATTATGCTAATTACATTGTTGCTAAATTTATACCACCTAGTTTCACATACAAGCAAAAGAAAAAGTTTTTCTATGATTTAAGACATTACTTTTGGGATGACCCACATCTTTATAAAGAAGGAGTAGATGGTGTTATTAGGCATTGTATACCTAAACATGAACAGGAACAGATCCTACGCAAGTGTCACTCCAAAGCTTATGCAGGACACCATGCTGGAGATAGAACTGCGCATAAGGTATTGCAATCCTGTTTTTATTGGCCTACTCTCTTCAAGGATGCTCGTAAGTTTGTCTTATCTTGTGATGAATGTCAAAGAATTGGTAATATTAGTAGACATCAGGAAATGCCTATGAATTATTCACTTGTTATTGTACCATTTGATGTTTGGGGCTTCGATTATATGTGACCTTTTCCTTCCTCTAATGAGTATACACATATTTTAGTTGCTGTTGATTACGTTACTAAGTGGGTAGAAGCTATTCCAACTAGTAGTGCTGATCATAACACCTCTATTAAGATGCTTAAAGAAATTATTTTTCCGAGGTTTGGAGTCCCTAGATATTTAATGACTGATGGTGGTTCACATTTTATTCATGGTGCTTTTCGTAAAATGCTTGCCAAGTATGATGTTAATCATAGAATTGCATCCCCTTATCATCCGCAGTCTAGTGGACAAGTAGAATTGAGTAATAGAGCTCAAATTAATTTTGCAAAAGACTGTTAATAGATCTAGAAAGAATTGGTCCAAGAAACTTGATGATGCGTTATGGGCCTATAGAACTGCATATAAAAACCCTATGGGTATGTCTCCGTATAAAATGGTTTATGGGAAAGCATGTCACTTACCTCTCGAACTAGAACATAAGGCATATTGGGCCATTAAAGAGCTCAATTATGATTTCAAACTTGCCGGTGAGAAGAGGTTATTCGACATTAGCTCACGTGATGAATGGAGAACCCAAGCCTATGAGAATGCCAAATTGTCCAAAGAAAAAGTTAAAAGATGGCATGACAAAAGGATACAAAAGTGTGAGTTTAATATAGGTTATTATGTATTGCTGTACAACTCTCGTTTAAGATTTTTTGCAGGAAAACTTCTCTCTAAATGGGAAGGTCCTTACGTTATCGAGGAGGTCTATCGTTCCGGTGCTATAAAAATCAACAACTTCGAAGGCACAAATCCAAAGGTGGTGAACGGTCAAAGAATCAAACATTATATCTCAGGTAATCCCATAAATGTTGAAACCAATATTATTGAAACGGTAACCGCGGAGGAGTACATAAGAGACACTTTCCAGAACATTTCAGACTCCGAAAAGGAATAGGTATGTGGTACGGTAAGTAAACCGACTCCAAAACAGTTCTAATGGAAATTTTTCTCCGTTTTGGAATATTTAAGAAAATAGGAAAATAAGAAGCAGTCCGGGAAGGACACGAGGCTTCCACGAGGGTGGGAGGCGCGCCCCCTGCCTCGTGGGCACCTCGTGCGCTCTCCGTACTCCGTTTTCTTGCTTGATAATTCTTTTGGTCGGTAAAAATTCATTATATAATCTCCCGAAGGTTTTGACCACCATACCACGCAAATATCCTCTGTTTTCATTTCGAGCTGTTTTCTGTCAGAGTCGTGAAGGCCAGGCATCATGTCGTCCCCCTCCTCTAACAATCAGGGCAATGATGCTTGGCTGATGAAGATAGAGCTGAAGAGAGAAGAACCCGGGGAGATCAACAAGGATGATGGGATCAAGAAGGTCGTGGAGGATCAGGCCCCGGCAACAGAAGAAGAAGACATCCTTCCACCTCTCTTTACTCCAACTGAGATTGAAGCTTTCAAGATGATTGAGTTAGCTCGTATACAAAACAAGTATCTCACACGTGAAAATATTTTCTTGAAGGAGCATATCGTCGCACTCAAGGGCATTATCCGTAAGCTGGAAGATCTGCTACGCTCGATGTGCGACTATCCATCATCACAGCCATCTTCTTCCTCAGCAAAGGAGATATAATTATATGGGTATGGACACTCCCCTTGGCAACTGCCAAGCTTGGGGGAGGTGCCCCGGTATCGT